>NC_089840.1:173024648-173661523 GCF_035609145.1 Eleutherodactylus coqui
GAGGAGCGCCAGATTCTCCTCCGTATAGACACACACAGAGGAGCGCCAGATTCTCCTCCGTATAGACACACACACACAGAGGAGCGCCAGATTCTCCTCCGTATAGACACACACAGAGGAGCGCCAGATTCTCCTCCGTATAGACACACACACAGCGGAGCGCCAGATTCTCCTCCGTATAGACACACACACAGCGGAGCGCCAGATTCTCCTCCGTATAGACACACACACAGCGGAGCGCCCGATTCTCCTCCGTATAGACACACACACAGAGGAGCGCCCGATTCTCCTCCGTATAGACACACACACAGAGGAGCGCCAGATTCTCCTCCGTATAGACACACACACAGCGGAGCGCCAGATTCTCCTCCGTATAGACACACACACAGCGGAGCGCCAGATTCTCCTCCGTATAGACACACACAGAGGAGAGCCAGATTCTCCTCCGTATAGACACACACAGAGGAGCGCCAGATTCTCCTCCGTATAGACACACACAGAGGAGCGCCAGATTCTCCTCCGTATAGACACACACAGAGGAGCGCCAGATTCTCCTCCGTATAGACACACACAGAGGAGCGCCAGATTCTCCTCCGTATAGACACACACAGAGGAGCGCCAGATTCTCCTCCGTATAGACACACACAGAGGAGCGCCAGATTCTCCTCCGTATAGACACACACAGAGGAGCGCCAGATTCTCCTCCGTATAGACACACACAGAGGAGCGCCAGATTCTCCTCCGTATAGACACACACAGAGGAGCGCCAGATTCTCCTCCGTATAGACACACACAGAGGAGCGCCAGATTCTCCTCCGTATAGACACACACAGAGGAGCGCCAGATTCTCCTCCGTATAGACACACACAATGGAGCGTGAGATTCTCCACAGTATATATACATAGAGGGGCGTGAGATTCTCCTCAGTACTCAAATCATTTCCCTAGATTATATGGTTTCTGATAAAAGAACTCTCATGTATCACATATTTTCGCAGTTTTTGATAAAGACAGATTCCAAGGGAGGCCGTATTAACATGAGATGTACAGCCTTCATGCCGATGTGACGAGCCTTTAGTTGGAAAAGAAAGGATAAAAAAAACAAACAAAAAGACAGTCTCTAAATAGTGATAGTAACCACTTTTATATCCTTGCTCCAAGTCAAAGGGTAGAAAACGGTTTCTAATAATTCAAGGAACATACTTACACAAGCTATCTTAAGAAGGTGCCAGATTTCTCTCTGCCGTTTGGCCTGCATCTGCATCAGCGAATTGTCCGCTTCTTTTATGTCATTTACAGTCATCTCAATTTGAGGCAGTAAATCAATAATTTTCTGTTTACGGCCTAAAAGTCGGCTAAAGAAACAAAATATATGAATCAAATAAAGAAAAGTGTGTAAAACATAACTGACTAGATTTACTGCTTTTAAGTGCTTTTTCAAGATTACACAGGGCAACGTTGGCATATAGTGTCTTACAGCAGTATTCAGCCCCTTTGGTGATGTTCCTGTTTATGTTGCATTACTTTAAAATGAATTTAAATTTAGTTTTTATGTAATGGACCTAACAAAATGGTCCAAGTTGTTATAGTGGAATAATAAAAGCACAAACAAAACAAAGAAAACTTGTGAGCATATGTATTCATCCCCTTGCTGTGAGACCTTTAACCCTTTCCAATCTAACATTGGATTTAGGGTTTCCTAAAAGGCTTTCTCTTTTTGTTGTTATACAATGGTGGCATCTGCTGTCTAAAGCCAGTGTGTGCGCGCCAGAGAGGCTCCGACAGCGGAGTGGCTGGCAACAGACGGTAAGAATACCGTGTCGGATGTCTTCTGACATTGGAGCTGTACAAGCTTCAATCAGAATATAGGAAGACTTCAGATAGTGGATTGGAAAGTGTTAAATAAGGCCTGGTTGAACCAATTAATGTCAGTTGAAGAACTGCATGTCAATATAAATACTCCTGTTCTAAAAGGCCCCTAAGGCTGCAACACCACTACTAGGCAATCAACATGAAGACTCTCCAAATAGGTCAGAGACAAAGTTGTATAGACGTAAACCATAACATATAAGATCTAGACAAGCTTGAACAGCGGGTGGTGGCAAACAGAATTGTATTTAACAAGGAGAAATGCAAGGTCCTACATCTGAAAAAAAAAGCACATACAGAATGGGAGGAATTAGGCTAAGCAGCAGTACATGTGAAAAAGACTTGAGTATACTAAAAGATCACAGACTGAACATGAGTCAACAGTGTGATGCAGCACAAAAAAGGCAAACACAATTCTGGGATGTATTTAGAGAAGCAGAGTCTAGATCACATGAGGCAATTATCTTAGGCTAATTTCACAAAGGCAAGTGTGATATCTGGCCATGAAACTTGGCCCGATATTGTGCTCACCAATTTGTGATGTTCCCGAAGATGCGAGGCGTTTTTTTCGTTAAAAACGCCTTGCATCACCTTAGGAAAGTAGTGATCCCTCGCTGCGGTTTATAGTGGAAGATTACAGAGTGTTTACCATGGTTTACAATGGGAAACCTCGCATCGTACTCGCATGCACCTCACACTTCGTGCAATGCTTTGTCGGCCCCATTGAAAACAATGGGAAAGGCGTTCCGATCGAATGCCCAAAGATAGGACATGCCACGATTTTTTTCAAGCATCACGATGTGGGTAAAAATATATTAAAATCACACGTGTAGGACCCCATGCAAAAGAATGGGGTTCATATTCATGCAAGACTTGTGCGTCTCACATTGAACAAATCTCACGCGATTTTCTCCGCTGTGTGAAAGTGGCCTTAGTCAGACCTTATCCGGAATACTGTGTCCAGTTCTGGGCACTGCAATTTAAAAAGGACATTGACAAACTGGAACAAGTTCAGAGAAGAGCTACCAGGATGGTGAGCGGTCTGCAAATCATGTCCAATGAGAAACAGTTAAAAGGATCTGGCAATATTTAGCTTGCAAAAAAAAAAAAAAAAGGCAGAGAGGAGAACTAATAACAGTCTAAAAAATATCTGAAGGGCTTTCAGAGTGCTGAGACATCAGCCCTATTCTCATCTGTACAAAAAAAAGACTAGAAGCAATGGGATGAAACGGGAGGAGACACAAATTAGGTATTAGACAAGGAGGTGGCCAGTTCTCCTTCAATGGAAGTCTTCAGAGGCTGGACACACATCTATCTTGGATGATTTAGTAATCCTGCACTGAGCAGGGGATTGGACCCGATGATCCTGGAGGTCCCTTCCAACTCTACCATTCTAGGACTTTAACACTACACTGACTGATAACACTTTACCAACTACACAAATATTGTGATCATACTACACTAATGACGATTACTATAATTTTTAATTCTTTGCACACAAGTCTCTCCTCAGATTTCTCTCTCTTCAACCACTGACGACACACTGTGGCGGTTGGAGAGAAAGAGTGTTGTAAATAGTGCAAACTCTGGCTGCTGCGCTGTGATTGGTCAGTCAGTGCTGACTGATCAATCACTATGATCACTAGGGCAGGACCACTGTGATTGGTCTCAGCGGCAGGTAGTGATAGGCTGGCTAACCATGTTAGCAGCCATCGCTACAACAGTGTTGCCGTGATTGCCACCGCAGCGCCACTTTAAACACAGGGCGAAGGTTTATGCCTTCTTACGCCAAGTTCTAGATGCCCAGAATATAAACTTATGTCTTGTGACTGCATCCGATTGTTCTTCAGGCTACAATTTATTATATGATTCTAAAAGTGACAAATATCACTTTTGTATGTTACTCACAGACATAAATACCTTAAATGTCCAAAAAGCTCCTTCAGAACTTTATCTTGACCCTGCACAGTTAGTACAATTGTTTTAACCATCTCTGTACTATCACTGTAGGCATTATCTGCAAGAAAGAATTAACAATTATTTTTTAAAAGGGGTTTCCTGGCACAATCACTGATCGCTCCGCCCATTGGACTGTTCAGCTCAGACTGAGCACAGATATAAATGAATACATACAAGTTCTACTGAATCTTTCCCCATAAAACTATATATTAGTCTGCTCAGCTCCCACTGCTATATAACATGATGCCTGCATTTTGGACAGCACGTTCCAGCTGACAGACTATCTTTAATACTTGCTGAAAGCACGGAATGTGATAATATAAGTATTAAGGCCCTTCTACACTGAACGATTATTGTTCAAAAAAGCATTTAAACGAGCGAAAATGAACAATAGTTGGTCAGGGTGAAAACACAGCCACCGACTGAACGATAAGCAAACAAATCATCATTTGTTTAAAGTTCATTTCATGCAGGTATAAGAATAATTGTTGGCACATTTGCTAATCAATCAGTTTAAAACACAGTGTCCAGCTGTTCTCATTTACTGGTACAAAGAACTAAACGATCCTGCTAAAACCCCCCCCCCCAAAAAAAAACAAAAAAAAAACAACAATCAACTATTTACCTTTGTGTCCAAATTGAGTGGCCGAACGAACAAGCAAACATCATTTGCTCGTTCGCTCAGATGAACGATATCGGTTCCTTGTGAAAGCACCTTTATGAATCGGGTGACCCTCCCTCTGCTGAGAGCCGTGTCACTTCGGTGGTCTCACTGGTTTCTGTTGCAACTTTCCTGCACATAATGGCTGCAGCCAATCACTGCCTTCATGGTGATGTTAGCTCAGTGAGAACATGACCACAGAGGGCAGAAATTGGATGCAGCGGTCACATTGGACATCACTGTAGGACAGACTGCTGCTGCTGGAGCAGACAGGGATTTATTTTGTTACTTTATTGCATTCCCTGCTTTCAACAAGTATTTTAAGGCTGCCTGTCCACGGGCGGGTTTTCATTGCGTTCCCCGTGGCGATAATCCGGCTGCGGGGAATGCAGTGAACGCTCTCATTGCAATTCTCTGCTCGCGGCCGGCAAATCGCAGCATGCTGTGATTTGCCGCGATTCTCCGCGGTCAGCCTATCTGTCAGATAAGCTGACAGCGGAAACCCGTCTGCCGGCTCCTGCTCCCGGGCGGCGGTTCCCGCGGCGGATCTCTGCCGTGGGATACTGCATCGCCCGTGGACAGGCAGCCTTAATGTCTCAGACAAACGCATTTTGCACTGTAAGCTGTGAGATACTGTACCTGGAGCACGTGGCTTCAATTGCTTGTATAATTCTATAGCCTTCTGTTCCCTAAATAAAGATATAGATAAGTTTTAGGTACCCTACGCAATGCTGTAATAAAAGCCCTGCACAGAACCAACTCCATATACCACTAGGAGTAATGTATATGATTGGTGTTTTATAGACACTCCAGGTTCCAATCAACTAATACAGTCATGAAATTCAACCTTCCTTCTATTTTATTTTATTTACTTTTTGCAGCCTTTTTCTGTTTAAGCAATATCCCCAGCTACATCCTCAATGCCCATCAAAAATATTACATGTGTGCAGACATCTTGAATGCAACCACTGGGCAGGCTCGCTTTTTAAGTCTAGCCTAAAAAAAAATAAATTAAAAATTAAATACTGAAAATCCCCAAACTTCTTGAAACTTGCAAGATACCACAGGTCCTAATTAGTAACTTTACCAAAGAGTCTTGAAACCAGCTGTTTGCAAAATGGCTAACAATGTAGCAGAGGGCAATCCATTTTTTTCTCTCTAAAAGTCCGGTCTCACACGAGCGGATTTGAATTGCGGATTCGAATTGCGGATTCTGCGAACACCATCCACGCATATGATACGCGGTAATGAGTGGGCATTGAAATGCATGGACTTTCGCAGGGTCGCTCACACTTGTAGGTAGTGATCGCGGATTCTGCAAGCAGAAGAAAAATCGCAGCATGCTTTATTACACCATGGATTCCGCAGTGTGGGCTCCATTTATCTCTAAGGATGCGTTCGTTCTGGAGTGTATACTCAATTAACTTTGCAAATGGAAGCGGATTCGTACGCACATTGCTAGGAGACCGGATACAAATGAAATTAAAAAAGCAGGAATTTGTGGGCAGACAATGCAAGACAGATTCTGGGGAGCAACACCCCCATCCAGACTGTCTGCAACCTCCGCTTATGCTTCTAGGCTCTTTTTAAGTGGTTTATATTATCTCTATAACAAGTACAAATCAGCCAAGCCAGGAGAGCAGCAGCCCATCCAGAAGGCTCTGAGAACATCTCACCACAACGACACAAGAAAATGTCGCCAGAGTGATAGAAGGCTGTTTCCAGGTGGTTGGGCAACTTTCTGATGTCATTCCCTGCTTGCGTTCGGTTTTCCGCGCAGATGATACGCTGTCCATCTGTGTGGAAAGCCGCACACATACACAATTTGTTTCCGCAATCATTCACATGTCTTCCGCTGCAGTTATCTGCATGCAGAACCCGACCTGCTCTTGTGAGCTGGGCCTAAGGAAGAGATGAATAAAACAATAATTTTGCAGTTCTGAATCTTACAAATGCTCCATCACATCCCCCTGTCTCCGAGCATAAGGACTCCGTTGCAGTTCAACAATTTCTGTGTGAAGGCCCATTATTTGGTCATCCAGAAAGGAAATTTCTCCAGCCTATGTGTACACAAGACAACATATGAGACACATAACAACCTATACGTTTTCTGATGAAAGCAGATTAATAAAACATATATTCCAAAGCATAAGCAAAATAAATAGAGTAGGTGGGGTGAAATGTAAGGTCAAGTTGACATACTGTTCTACAGTTTTCTGGTCTTTCTAATACAAAACCACCATGGGAAGAGGACATGAACTAAAGTCCATGCCGCCCCTCTCCCTGCGATCCACTACAGTTATATAGTGGCAGACAGAAGAAGGATCTATATGGCTCCTTCTTTCCCTGCAGTTGGTCAGCACATCCTCCACTGCCTCTTCTCCCCCTACCTGGATGAAGTGAAGGCAGGCTGAACTTGCACAATCTCAGGCTAGATCACAAGAGTCTGGACTAAAACAAAAACAAATTGCGAATCTAGCCGCAATCTAGCCTAAGGTAGAGCTGGTATACACACAGTAGCGGTGAGAGCTGCAGAAACACACAGCTTCCACTTCACATGCTTGGCTTCAAATCAACACCATGATTAAAGCTGTAGCTGCAATACAGCCCGAGATAGAGCCATTAGTAGCAAGACATATCTCATGTTTCCTTGGCTACTGACGTGTCTTCCCAAAGGATGTATGAGATATGTTCTTGACAAGAAATGGGTTAAGGGTGAATATTCTCTTCCATTATAAATAGTGTGCATATTGAAAATGGGTTTTCTTTAGAAAAAAAGCAAGGTACCTTTGCACAGCCCACTGCTCGATCTTCCATCTCTTTCCAGGCTCTCAACATCTTTTCAGATGCTGAAAGACAAAATTAAATTCACCATATTGTAGAACTGCACAAATAGTAATTGTAAAATCTAACATAAAAACCCATTGGTTATGTCAGCATTTAGTGCATTTTAGAGTAGACATTAGAAATTATCAAATGGTATGGCATAGCACAAGATTCACTGTGCACAATTACTACACATCTAACAAGTTAACTTCCTATCAGTTGAGATTGATGATGTTCGTACACACCCCTATTGTTAGGCCTTAGCATGAAAATATTAAAAAAGATTCTAAAACGTATATAGCATCACAGGCATGGACACAGTTCGAGGCCTATGCTTTAGGGTGTCTCCACACAGGCATTTGCGTTTTGGGCCGAGTGAAAAACGCAGTGATAGGGCAAATGTCTGTCTGCGTTGTAAAGTACGTTGTCGTGCCTTTTTTCCGTTCAAAATATTTTTATTCGCATATTTTTACTGGCATTAACATACATTTGTCATTTGCTTATGGATTTGAATTGACTTGCAGTATCACAGACAAAGGAAAATCAATTCTTTACATTACAAGACTTTGGCTATGCGTCTTTTCTTTTCCTTCCTTCCTAATCAGGCAGTTGAATACTACCCTAACTTATCAAAACTTAAACTGTAACGAAAACATAATTGACGGACAGGGTGGTATGGGATAGGTGGGGGGGGGGGGGGGGGAGGTGAGGGGTTAGGCTTAGGGAGCTGGAGGTGGTGGATCTCTGGAGCACGATTTGAGGTGGTAGAGCCCACCCCCGGAAGAGCCACTCAACTTCCGGGAGCTTTCTGGAGTCTACCAATGTCTTCTACGGACGGCCCGTAGCTACCCAGACCTTAAATCGTTCAGAGGACCTGAATGTGGTCCACGTCTGCCAGGTATGGTAGAATCCTTCCTGAGTTTCGCCCTCAGCTCGTCGAAGCGCATGAGGTAGTTTATTTCTTCTACCCACATCCCTCGAGGGGGGGGGGGGGGGGGTCGTGGTTTTCCAGAGTCTGGGGATGACCCTTCTGGTTGCGAGTATGAAGAATCTAAGGACACTGTGTTTAATACTTTTGATAGTTCCTGGGAGGACTGAGAGGAGGGCCATCTCCTGCGTGAGTCTGAGATGTGACTTACAGATATGATTATATAGGTCAATAGTTTCCTTCCACAAGTCAGACACTTCCGGGCAACTCCACCAAATGTGGGACATGCTCCCTATGTCAGCGTTACATCTCCAACAAGTTGGTGGTGTCTGGGGGAAAATTTTATGTAGGTGGTCGGGAGTTTTGTACCATCTAGACAAAATTTGGAAATTTAACTCTTGTGCTTTACCAGCAGAGGACATTTTGTGACATAGTGTCCAGGCTCTCTCCCAGTCCTCTCTTGGTAGGCTGTGACCTAGTTCCTTTTCCCAGGCCTCTATGTATGCAGGGTTTTGGTCCTCTGTCTCTCGATTCAGCATCAGTCTGTATATGGATGAAATCATGTGCCTCTGTATGTTTGACGACATGGCCATTTGCTCAAAGGGCGTTAGCGCGCCCGTTAGGTTCACCCGGGGAGCCAGGGACCCCACAAACCCCCTCAGCTGAAAATATTGTAGCCAATAGCCGGGACGGGATCCTCTCTCATCTATGAGCTCAGTAAACGGTTTTAAATTCCTATTGGACATTACGTCTCTAATTCTTGGTATTGGCGACGTGTGTAAGCCTAGTATGGATGTGCCCTCTAGCGTTGTCTTGAATTGTGGATTTGTTATGAGAGGGGTTAGGGGGCCAGGGACTGAAACCATTCCTTTTTTTTGCCCGAACTCTGTCCAAGTCTTGTGTAACTGACCTACAAACGGGGAGATGTTGGGGATCTCTTTTATGAGTTTAGGTGGGATCCATGCTGCTCCTCGTAGGGTTCCCGGGACCAGTACATGTTCTGCAGCAACCCAGAGCTTATGACTGTTGTCTTTAATTAGGTCTAGCACACAGTTTGAGAGACAGGCTTTATGATAGAGGGTGAAGTTAGGCAAGCTCTGGCCCCCTTTTTCCTTTTGTCTGGTGAGGAGTGAGAAGCGCATTCGTGGCTTCCTTCCTCTCCAAACGAACGCTGTAATGAGGGTTCGAAGCCGTTTTAGGTAGTAGTTTGGGAGTTTCACCGGGACCGCCTGACATATGTAGAGGAATTTCGGTAGCGAGTCCATTTTAAATTACGTTGACCCTGCCATTCCAGGACAAGAACAATGAGTTCCATTTGTTAAGGTCCTTTTCAAGTTCTGACAGGAATGGGAGGAAGTTGAGTTTAAAGATCTGTGTGGTGTCTGCCGGGAGTTGAATGCCCAAGTATTTTATTGAGGACCGTTTCCATTTGAATGGGAATTGTGCCTCTAGTTGTGAAACCTCGGTCTGCGGCAACGTTACGTTCAGGATCTCTGATTTTTGGGTGTTTACTTTGTAGTTGCTAACTCCGCCGACACGTTTAAACTCTTGTTGACGTGCCTTTTTTCACCCAAATCGAACATATGATGCTTCATATGGAAACATAGGTGCATAAAAAGGCAAAAAAGGCCGAAAGATAGAACATGACGCAATTTTTTGCTATCACAGCATCGCAACAGAGACCACATCGCACATGTAATTGAAACCATTGAAAGACATTGGTTTCATAAATCTGCTTTTTTACATACTCTCCCATATAGCAAAAAACGCAGTATTTTAGCATCCATGTGGAGGCACCATTAAATAGGGAAATGTTATTTATTCTCCCTGTATATTCAGCTCAGGACTCATCTACAGTTTACAAAAGAAACAAAGCCTTTCCTTAAAAGTTCACAGTTGTTTCAACAGACTCTGCATAAATCAATATAGTATAGGTGATTTTAAGGGTCCTTTTATACTAAGCAATTTGTTCCAGTAGACAAGTGGTGATTCAGAAGATCAATGCTCATCTACAAAGCCTTTTCCCAGGCCGAGTCAGACCCTATTATGGGCTGAACAATTGTTCACCCCCACATCGTTTCATAAAAGATGTGGACAAGAGGAAGGAAAGGGGTGGAGCAAACCCGATGTATTAGAGGGTCTGGTCTTGGGATTGTTCCCTGGATTGGCTTCCCATGCCTCCTGGATCCACCTGCGCTTTTGGGTCAATAGTCTCTAGACCCAAGAGTGATGTCTTACCCAGCCTAACTGATGAAGGGGCCTACCCCGAAACGTGAATCTGCTGGTTTTAATTGTTATAATAGAAGAGAAGTTGCATAATTTTATTCCATTGTCTGCAGAGATTTAATGGAGAGCAGTGCCTAAATACCAGTATTATCTCTCCACTCACATAAAAGATGTGATCACCTGACAAACGAGCATTTCCTTATTGGTCTATGTAAAGGCTATTAAGAAACTTTGTAATATATCTCAAAACAGAGAAAAATGCCTCTCTCTCTCCCATTATCAGGTTCCCCCAAACTGTTCACTCACTGTGCAAAACCGCTAAAATTTATCTTTGTCAACAGTAGATAGACTGAAAGGTCTTTTACACAGCCCAATTACTGGGCATGAACGATCACTCAAACTTTCATTTGCCTGAACATTGGGCAGTGTAAAAACGGGCCAACAATCAGCCAATAAACAAACACTTTTAGTTGGCCGACTGTGGCTTTTAGCAAAGAAATGCTTGCCCCTCAGCTACATGTTTGCTGTGTGAACAGGGAGATGTGCAGCCAACCAATCATACCTGTATGGGGACGAACGATCACATTAAGGATCACATGTCTCCATACAATCATCTGCTGTGTGTGAGCAGCATAGGACAAGCGCTGATCGCCATGCTTTGTTGATTAGCGGTCATTACAACTGGCCAATTCTCTGTCCGTGTAAAAGGACCTTAACAGCTCAATAGCCAATGAGATAACAAGCTACACTCAGACATGCTGCCCACAGAAATCTATGGAGAGGCGGTTGGGGAGGAGGAGGAGGGCGAGAAAGTGGAGGCCAGCAGGAAAAAAGCAAAGAGATCCAGAGAGACTGCTGCAGCCATGGACTCATTCACACAGCCATATGAGTACATCACAGCCCCTACACTCTGCCAGCAGAGATCGCGAGTGGGCTGTAATAGGCACTGCGTATGCTCGGGATTATGATGTCACGGACATGCAGTGTGACTTTTTTTTTTTTTTTTTTTTTTTAAATCCCCCACTCTTTGCAGAGCGGGGCTCCGTATTAAACACTGTCCTGTCGCAGGCATTGTGAAGGGGCAGCATTTCAAAACGCAGCCCTTCAAGTGCTCCGTACAAAACATAGAGAAATAGAGCCTGCTGCGATTTATTTCTTCTGCGTTTTATACGAATGTCACCTTGCAGTTCCAATGTAGGTGTGAATGGAAGAATGAAAATCCATAGACTTTCATTGCCTCCATTTACCACATTACGAACGGGAAATATGCGTGCGTAATACATGGTGACAATACGCCCGTGTGAATAAGCCCCATTAGTGAGTTTTCTCTCTCATGCCAAATAATTTGCATCAATACTGTTTAGGACTTCTCTATTATGTCCTACGTGGTGCTGCTGTGTGAAAAAAAGAACAGAATCTGCTGGTTTCGCCTTCTAGTAACGTAGTAGGTAAGGCTGAAAAAATAAAAAAAGCAGACATATGTCCTTCCAGTTCAGACCATTTTCTTACAATTTTGATCATATGAAAGCAAAAATAAAAAAACGCAATGAGATAGGAGCCAATTTTCTTCATTTTTGGGGAAAAAAATTGCTTCACAACTCCAAGTCTGACAATCAGGATAATCCCTGGATTACGACCCTATGTTGTGTATGGGAGACATCATAGCAGCTAGTCTACACCCACCAGCTCCAGGACAACTGAGAATTAGAATTACACCGTGTAGAGCATGTGGAGGAGGGTGATGCCATATACAAGTCATAATGGTCAGAAATTAGGGTTATTTCTTATGTACACAAAAACGACAGCACATTTTAGGGCCATCTTCTTAAAGCAGGTTTCCCAGCTGAAGCATGTATGTTATAGTCATTGAATATGTGTGACACAACAGGTTACATAACTCACAGATTCCATAAGCCATTTGATCGCTGTAGCGTTCCAGGTCAATTTCAATGCTTTTTTTAAAGAACTGCAGCTTGGCTTCCAATTGCTGAGAGGCGGACACCATTGTATTCTTCATCTTTGTTAGGTTGGTATTGTACCGTAGTAAACTTAGCCTAAAGGAAAACAAAAAACAAAAATAAAAAACAGACATGTACTTTTAATATAGTAAGCACCTTAAAGAGTACCAGACTACTTTAATTGTACTTACATTGCTGCTCTTTGGCCTTGAAAAAGACGGCTGTAGTCCTCCTTCAAGCCAGATACATAATGGACAGCTTCAGCCCACACCTTACGAAGCTGCAGTATGGGAAGCTGAGCTTTGCTATCTTGCACTATGTTAAATTAAGAAAAGGATACCTTATAAACTAAAAGACACACACAGATCTCCTAAAGAAGGAGTGGAAAAATCCGGTACTCTTTAAAAGGGGGCAGCCGTCCACTACCTTACTGACCAGAGTGTGTGAAAACATCACAGAAGCAATTCCTTTTATATTACAGTTTCTACAAAGTTGGCGCTTCATAATGAAATGCACCGCTGTTAGACCTCCACCCATCTGCAAGTTATCCCCTTTCCTGTGGATAGCTTTAAGACATACACACATCCTCTCCTTCCTTCACCTGGATGGAGTCTTCTTAGGTCCAGCGCTAGGCGCTGTCAATGTGTCATGTGGGTGATCCCCACACTCACTCTCAATGAGTGACATTGAACTGTCTTTTGAATTCTGATGTCATCCAATAATCCACTACTGAAAGGAGGCGATTAAAAAAAATAGTCCTGCACCCAGCCACTTATTTTATCCTGTGACAAGTCCTCTTTAAATAAGATATCCCTCAGAATCCTAGTAAAATGGTTTCTGCTTTCCTTGCAGCAGAGTTTAGATCTTGTGAGACTTGAGACTGACCACTGCTGGATGTGGAGCAGACTTCAGGCAAATTCAGCTAATAAATCATTAAATTGGTAAAACATTTTTTTCCCAATTTTTACTAATTACATATACTTAAAAAAAATGTTACATTTTACTGCTATTATGCCACAACGTTTGAAGAAAAACACAAAAAGCAGTTATCTGTCCTGAGGATGTGCTACAGTACCGCACTTACCAATATAATTTACACATTCTGATAGGTGCCTTGGCTGAAAGGGTCCTTCATAAGCAGTTTTACTTTTGTCAAACAAATATACCATGTAGCTGTCCCAGCCTCGCTATGTACACAAAAAGAAGAAAAGAGTTAGTATTTAATTAAAAAACTGTTTTCATAGATGTAAGGAGAAGAATTTTACCACCTACAAATGTGAGCAGCTCTGCTGTTCGGTGGGCGTCTCGCAGGGCTTAAGGCACAACACCAGGACCTACAACGCTTACATTCATACAGCCTTACAGACATTGGCTCAATCAATTTTCCAGAAAATAAGACATTGTGGTGAAACAAATAAAACAAGGTTGCCTTGGAAGTTACAGGAAAAGATCAATAAAGTGGCTGATGTTTGTGTACCCCTAAAAGCAACAGGAAATGTATTCTGTGGCAATTACTACAATGCCCTATGTTATTATAGGACATGAGCATTCTAGCCAACACTAACATCTAGAAGCAATTTTTGAGGGTAATGGAAGAGAAGAAAACGACACTGCTGTCTCTTATAAGTTGCATCTAGAAAGCTGGTTTCACATTACACTTACTGTATTTTTCGCTTTACAAGATACGCCTTTCCCCCCAAATTGGGGGGGCAAAAAATAAAAGTTAGTGCATCCTATAAAAGCTAATGTAGTGAAATCCAGACCCGGCCAGCCGCTGTGTGAAAAGAATTGCGCGTCCTTATCTTAATCACACAGCTGCCGGCCAGGACCGCATCCATAGCAGGGCGGAGAAGAGCTGATTGGTGGGGTGTGGGGAGCAGCAGCAGTTCCCTGCAGAACTCACCAATCAGCTGTTTGTAGGGGCAGCTCTCCTCCCCTGCTATGAAACTGGCGGATGTGTGATAAGGATCACATGTCTGCTCCATAGCAGGGAGGAGGGTCGCCTGCACCAACAGCTGATTAGTGAGCACTGGCGAGAACTGCTGCTGCTCCCTTGCCTCCACCAATTAGATGTAACGTAGGGGTGGCTCACCATCCCTGCTATTGAGTCGGCAGCTGTGTTATAAGGATCGCAGGTCCGTGCAAGTGGTTCTTCTCCCCTGCTATGGAGCTAACAGCTGATTAGGGAACACTGACAAGAACTGCTGCTGCTCCCCCACCAATCAGCTGTACGTACAGGTGGTTCACCTTTCCTCCTTATCACACAACTGCCGGCTCCATAGCAAGTGAGGAGAGCCGCCTGTAGATACACCGATTGGTGCCTAATTGTGCTGAAATGTATACCTCACCCATAATGAGATGTGACATGCAGGGTTCCTGAAAAGTTGGGTGACAACTAATGGAAGCATCATTACATTGTTAATCAGCTCTTGTGCCAGCTGTAGTGTTATGCAAGCATTTATACCAGATACATCGCTATAACTAGTTAAACATGGCACTCAGAGCTCTTGGAAAGCTGGGTGACAAAAATAAGGCCACCATTACATTTACACACTGCTTTCCCTGGATCCTGCATGACAGGTTGCTGAGTGTTATATACATCATTCCAAGGTGGTATTACTGCTCTGTATCCCTCCTGTAATACCTCCCTCACTGCCGGGTCTGAGTTTAAAATATAATTTTTCCTATTTTTCTCCTCTAAAACCTATACAGCGAAAAATATGGTATGTAAATCCAGTGCTGGTTCCAGACGTCTCAGAGAAAAGTGCATGGGGACACAAACTTGAATAGCCCCTTTGGGGGGGAATATGTAAGACCTCTTCAGTCTCCTTCCCAGTCAGTCTTTTACACTGGATAGAAAAGCACTTTTCTGAAGACAAAAAACTATTTGTGATGGAGACATATGTCGCTAATATTCAACCCTACAGTGCTGCTCAGATTTTGACTCCCAAGCATGAGAAGTTACAAGCGCCATTGGCTTCAGATAGTCATGTGAAACCAGCCTAATTGAAGTGGTAGCCTTCTAAAAAAAAAAATTAAAAAAAAAATTTATAATTATATATATATATATATATATATATATATATATATATATATATATATATATATATATATATATATATATATATATATATATATATAATGTTCAGAGAATTGCCTAGATGACAGAAACCATCTAACAGAACATTAAACATTACAAAGTTAAAAAAAAAAAAAAGTTGATCTTAAAATAGGAAATGTATTTTTCTTCCTACCACTCCATCTATCACACACTGGGAAGCAGGCTTCCTGGGATCAAGAGATACCCCCATCTCAAGCAGCAATTCTTGGTTGCATGTGGTTATTCGAGTCTCCCGCTCAATGAGAGACTGTAAGGAGTGCAGACTTTCATCTGGTTGCAGGAGTGAGGACAAAATCTTGGCAGATGTCATGTTCAAAATGTGGACAATCTGCAAAAGGAGTAAAATGGATGAGCCATCCAATACACACTTCTCACACACGTTTAGAACTGGAAGCAAGCACCTACCTTTAGATTTAATATATGGTCCATCAGCACAAAACACTGTGGTCGGCCACTGCTATCCACACCTCCACCTCGTTGTTGAGGGTCCCAGTTCAGAACCAACTGTAACCACGTCTCCAACTGATCTACCATGATGCTACATAAGAAAGGACAGAAGTGTTTAGGAGTTCAAAAGGGTCTGGATGCCTTTGAGCAATACATAACTACATGCTCTAGTTACTAGATTACTTCAGAAGGGTCGGTGATCCGGGATTACGCCGACTGTCAGATTTGGGAAAAATATTTTTTCTCCTAAAATGATAGGATACCTCATAGGGGTATTTTGCCTTCCTCTAGACCAACAGTGCAGGATAATAAGCTGAACTGGATGGACGGGGCTCTTTTTTCCAGTTTTACAAACTATGCTGCCATGTATGTAGATTCAACCTGTTTGTAACTTAAAGGTCGCCATACAGCTTCCATGCTTAAGTATTCCCCCTAACGAGCGCTTTGTCATTTCAGTAGTTTCACTAGCAGCCATCATTTCCAATTAGTTTTTCCATGTAGTTTTTCTTGCTTTGTTGTATGGCTACTTTTCACACAGTACTGCATGAAAATGAAAAGATGTGTTGGACTGCGCTGTGGGGGACGTATGGAATAGATGATCTAATCCCAATTCTGTGACACTGACTTACTTCACTGGGGCGGGGGCTTGTAACAAAACCTGACCCCTCACTCTAAGTTTACCTTCTCCCTGTGGTCCGTGTATCGGTCCAACACAATGGCAGGTAAATCCACGGAAATTTATTAGACACAGTCTCAGCTACATAAACACAGTAGAGGTGCATAGGTAAAAGGTAACAGGTTTTGGGGGCTGCCACAAAAAAGGAAAAAAAAAAAAACTCCTCAGTGAATTACCATATATACTTGAGTATTAGCCGACCCGAGTATAAGCAGAGTCAATAAGTTTTACCACAAAAAAAAAACTTGTAAAAAAACTTATTGACTCGAGTATAAGCCTAGCTATACTCGAGTATATACTGGGTAAAGAAAAAATGCAATACTCACCTCGCAGCGGGCGTCTGTAACCCTGGCGCAATGGTCTCCTGGGCGGTGCGGCAAGCTGCTTGAGACTTCTACCCGCTGTCATCTCCCTGCTCGGCTTTGAATTTCCCTGCCGGTCAGCGCTGTGTAGGTAAGCGCTGTGATAGGATCAAGCGCCAGCCAGTCACAGCTGGCGCTCGATATACCAATCACAGCCATTCAGTGATGTCATCCCCTGAATGGCTGTGAATGATCGAGCGCCGGCTGTGATTGGCAGGCACGTGATCCAATCACAGCGCTTACCTACACAGCGCTGACAGTGGGGGAATTCAAAGCCGAGCAGGGAGATGACAGCGGGGAAAATTCTCAAGCAGCTTGCTGCACCACCGGGAGATCATCAGGGAACCTGCATACACACTAACAATAAGGATTATATCCTGAAAGGGTGGAATTCTGCTGTGGATCGGTGTCAAGATCTGCACCAAAAAAAAAAAAAAAAGGGTTTTGGATTTTAGTGTGGATCTGGACCAAAACCTGCCACGTGTGAATGTACCTGTAAAGGGCTGCAATAAGACCCCTGTCATACTTCTAAGGCTTTTCCAAAAAGTTTTACTTTTTTGTGCAGATTTCAGATTTGTGCAGAAAAATACAGGAGCAATTGGAGCAATCTACATTACTTACAGAAGCCCCGTCATGTCAACATTACTTAGCTTTCTAATCGCTGTCTCGCTATCACAACCTTTCTTTTGTGTATAGTTACCCCCAGTAGAAGCTCTTCTTAGATTCAGCTGCTGGTTTGGTGAACAAGTCAAGAGGGCAGTCCCCACTGTTAATCAAATGTGACGTCACCCATTGACAGTGAGCGGTCAGGACCGCCCTCTTGACTTATTCACAGTGCTGGGAGCTGAATCTAAGAAGAGTTTGTAAGGGGGAAGGAGGGAAAACATGGCATTTGGGGGAACTATAAAACACCAGAAAAGACAGACATTGTTGCCATCAGCAGGGTAGTGGCTGCAGAGCTATGCAGCTAGCCTCTGATAGGAGGACATGATCGATCTCCGTAAAGGTATATCGGCCCTTGGAACATTCTCATGAAATATCTGCTGAGCTGTTATACTATATAGCCCCCAAAATACTGTGCCATTTATAAAATAAGTACTATGAAAGAACACAGCTTTCTTCTAGTTCTCATCTCCTCACCATAACTGATGTTAGCTGTATACAGGTATATATAGTGGCAGTCAATCATTGGTGAGAGGGATGGAAAAGTACTGTGCTCATGCTTACAAAAATGCATGCATACAGGGTTCCTGCGCTCAGCTTACTGCATTTGCAAAATTAAAGGGGTTGTCCCGAGCCAAACCCGCAAAATTTTAAATCTGCACATTCCCCCAGTCACCCCCCGGCATAAAGCAGCCCTTTAAACCGTTTAAAAACCGCTTCCTACTTACTGTTGAGATGAAATAATAACTTATAAAGTTCAGCAGCTAAGATGGCGCCTGTGTTGTCCCGTCCCACGGTGCATCGCGCTTCCAGGAGGCCTTCATGCGGTCCAGCAGCAGCGGCGTTCTGGCTCCGCCCCCTTGCACGCGTCATCGCGTAGCTCCGCCCCGTCACATGTGCAGATTCCAGCCAATCAGGAGGCTGGAATCGGCACGTGTGACGGGGGCGGAGCTACGCGATGATGCGTACAAGGGGGCGGAGCCAGAATGCCGGCTCGTGCCGGAGCGAAGAGATGGCAGAAGACCCTTCTGCGCAAGCGCGTCTAATCAGGAGATTAGACGCTGAAATTAGACGGCACCATGGAGACGGGGACGCTAGCAACGGAGCAGGTAAGTGAATAACTTCTGTATGGCTCATAATTAATGCACGATGTATATTACAAAGTGCATTAATATGGCCATACAGAAGTATATAACCCCACTTGCTTTCACGGGACAACCCCTTTAATCTCTCTTTGTCTCATTTTTTTGTGTACATATAATGCATTGTATGACTTTTATTACATGGTTATGGAAGTGAGAAAGGAAAAAAAGGAAAAAAAACCCTCAATATGTCCTTTTTTCAGGATTACATGTAATTCATGCAATGAATTTTTTTTTTTTCCGCATGTTGGTACGATTCATTTTTTCACTTTTGCACAATAAACCCTCCCCCTTTCTTTTTTTAAAGACATGATTGCAGCAGTGCTGAAAAAAAAATAAAGGTCCAATTTTTAAAAATTATTTTTCAATTGACAGAGCTCTGTGTCCATTGCATTATTGCTAGCGATCATATGCCCTGGTAGCCCAAGAAGCCGGGCAATGGTGTCTGGTTGCCACAGCAACCCATTGGCCCTCTGCGATGACGTCATACACGGGGTTAACAGCAAGGATTGGTGCTCTCACTGATCCCTGCTGATGCAGCGGGAGGCCAGCTGTGAGTCACAGATGGCATAGACTCAGATTCTGCGCCCCTGCCATTCACAGGATGCAATTTTATGTCCTATTGCCTTAAGTTGCAGGCAGACAGGAAGTAAACTTTTTGTAGCCCCCTTACTTCTATTTGGACCTGAAATAGTTAATTTGACTGTCTTCAGGAAGCTGTGATTTGCATATACTGAATCAAACATCTACAAACACCCAGCAAATGAAATTCTGCTTCTTTCTGGGTGCTTGACACAAAAAGGCAGCAGAATGATCTGATTGTGGGGAAAGGTGTAGGCCACTTTTGGCAAGAAAGCTGCAATCTGGCCTGATAATGACTAGCCTCCAAATTCTGTGTAAAGGGGTTGGAATTAATTACAATGGCCTGGAGCCACCCACCCTCCTGGCAGATATTAGGGCCACTAAAATAACCATTTAAAGGGTCTGTTTACACCAAACGATTATCGTGTGAACAAGCTAATGATTTCAGAGTTCACCGGGGCAGCCTGTTTATACAGACAGATACATTGTTGACTCGTTCACACGAGAAACTGTTCACATTCGCTGTTTAAGTGACTGAGAAGGACTATACAAGTGCTGTTTAAACTGAACGATTAATGAATGAGCCAACAATGATTTCTATGCTGCATAAAGTAAGCGATGAACATAAAGCGAATGATTTATCATTCGTCGTTGGCTAGACATTAGTTAATTAGTTAATTTGCGCTGGTTTGAATGATAATTATTCGGTGTAAAAGTGTCTTAACTGTAGGAGACGTAATAGATGAAGACTTGATTGGCTCGAATGAGTGCTTTGCGAGATTGTACAAGACAAGCTTTAGATCCCAAGGTGGAGCCGTTACGGAGGAGTCTAGACCTCAGAAACGCTGCAATAAATCCAATAAAACCCAATTATCAAAAGGTAATCCACCAGCTTTTAATCAAACGTAGACCCCCCAAGGTAGACACCTAAAGCATTACAGTACCAGAGCCAGGCCCCTCTAACCCCTTCTCAAACTTCAGAATCTCATGAGGAATATTCTTAAACTAAGGCTTCATTAGCATGGGAGCCCACAGCGGAATCAGACCCTGCCACGGCGTCTTCTACTTACCCGTCCGGGTCTTCATTTTTTGCAAATGTGTGCGGAAGTCCTGGCTGGCACTCCGCAGCACATGCGCAGTGGAGCTTTTTTTAAACTCCTGCTTTCCTGCAGAATCCGTAGCCTGTCAATGGAAGCTGTCCATGCGGGAGCTGCACTAAAATTGGGCATGCTGCAATTTGTTTTCCGGACCATCGTCATGCTTTATTTCATTTTGAGGATCTTCCACCCATGGACATTAGGCCGAAGGCGGATTATTTTTAAACCAGCACATGCATAAAGGCGCCAAAAAGTGTTTTGCCAATTAGGAATGACACAATGACAATGAAAATAGCTTGAACCTCATAACTTGCTTTTTAAATGTGACAGTATTTTCAATGTAACTAATAACATACTTGCACAAATTATTGGGCTGTGGTAAGTGTGTGCTGAATCTAATTTCCCCCGACATCTCTTCATAAGCATAAATGTGTTTAGGGTCTTTCTTCTTGATCTTTTCATGCCTGCAAAATAAGAATCAGTTTCATATAGAAAAGGTATTATAAAACAGTACATTTAAATAAAGAAAATCTATGAAACACATGAGTCTTAAAAAAGTTACAGAGAGATTATACTTTTAGGGCAGGCTCACACGTAGCCGTGTGGAGCTGCGATCACCGCAAATGTGATAGCTTATGCCTGTACATCATATCTCACACACGCTGGCCTGCAGTGGCTTCCTGCCCCCCCCCTTGTTCTCTCCTAGCAATATGTGGATAAATGCCACACATATGCAATTGCGTGTGTGCAGCATTTTCATATGCATTCATAGAGAAGAATAGGGCTCTATCACGCATCATACATGGTAAATATAGAACATGACGTGTTGTTTTTTTTAAGTGTGTATTATACGAAATGAATATACACAAGTGTGGACCAATGAAAGTCAATGTACAATTATTGACTGCATTAACCAAGTATTATGCAGGTGAAATACGCACTTAAGTTACGTGAGCCTGCCCTTAGAGAAATTCTACCAATATAACAACCCCATTTTGAAAAAAGTTGGAACGTAGTGTAAAATGTAAAGAAATAAACAATGCCGTGATTTGGAAATCTCATTTCTCGTCTGTTATCATTGGGGGACACAGCAAAGACCTTGGGTATAGCTTCTGCCACTAGGAGGCGACACTAAGCATAAAAAAGTGTTAACTCCTCCCACTAGCTATACCCCTCCTGCAAGCAGCTAGATCAGTTTTTAGCTTAGTGTCTAGGAGGTAGGACTGTCTCTCCTGCTGAGACTATTTTTTCTTTCTTTTGCATTTTTTCCATTTTTTTCCCGGAAGGCCAGGGCATAACGGGGAGGCAGGACTCTCCCAGTTAACCCACCGAGGGCGGCGAACAGAGGTGATAAGTAGCCCTCTGTTGTCTGCCGGGCCCCCTCTGAAGAAAAGGAGGCACACTCGGCCACCAAACTGAATGTGACCCGCCAGCCATAGAGCCCCCCTTATTTATGGTCCGGCATCCACTGCCCGACCAAAGGCAGGCGATGATGGGAAGAAGCTCTGCTGGAGCCGGGAGCCACCCTACCTCAGGAAGGGAGGTAAGTATGTGGGTTTGTTTTGTTAGTCCGCCGCCGAGCGGACCGTAATGCCTATGTGTTTTTGCATCGGCTGTCTGCGGCGCGGTTTTTTGCATTGGCTGCGGCGCGGTTTTGTTGTGGTGTTGCCGGCGGGTTATGAATTTGATGTGCAGACTTCCACTCGTCAGCAGCTTATCCTGCCGACTCACAGTCACAGCAAGGTTATATGCTCAGGCCAATTTGCGGCTTGTATACTCTGACAGCGAGTGCCTCATCAGAGGCTCCTTGTCAGGATTTCTTCCCCCAGAGGGTGGATCGGGCCTTTTACTTAGGCCCCTTTAAGCTCCGTCTGAGCATGTTGGATGCGTAGTAATCCATTAACGCGGGTCGCAGTTGAAGGGCAGGTTGCTCCTTACACACGCGGCTTGTTATATTTTCCCGCCCCCTTGGGTACTGCTCTAGAACGTCCCAAGGTCTTTGCTGTGTCCCCCAATGATAACAGACGAGAAAACTAGATTTTGTAAGAACTTACCGTAAAATCTCCTTCTCGTCTTGTTCATTGGGGGACACAGCACCCACCCAGTCTGCTATTAGGACTGTAACGTATACTCCTTGTTTGGAGGATCCTTGGTGTGGTCGCACACGGTGCTGGAATGAGTTACAGTTCGTGAGTATGGTTGTTATCTATTATTGTTGTATCCTACTGGCTGCTCCTACTGCTTGCATACAAACTGATCTAGCATGCTGCTTGCAGGAGGGGTATAGCTAGTGGGAGGAGTTAACACTTTTATGCTTAGTGTCGCCTCCTAGTGGCAGAAGCTATACCCAAGGTCTTTGCTGTGTCCCCCAATGAACAAGACGAGAAAGAGATTTTACGGTAAGTTCTTACAAAATCTAGTTATAACCATTTTTTATTCACAACAGAACATATCTGAGGGGAGAGGGAGACATTTTTCCATTTAATTTTAAAAACATAAATCATTTGGAAATTGATAGCAGCAACACATCTCACAAAAGATGGGGTGGGTAATAAAAGACTGGAAAAGTAAGCTTGAGAACCAATTAGAACCATCGCTTTCTGGAGGCGGGATTTATGAATCCTGTAACCAGGAAGCAATATTCTGTGGGCGGATGAGGACTGCAGGGAGCCTGCTGGAGCTCCGGACAGCAACGGGATGGACGTGGACCGAGCCTGCTAGGTAAGCATGCTAGAGCTTATTTTCGGGGTAGGCTTATATTTCAAACCTCCCCAGAAAAAAAAAATCTGGGTAGGGCTTATTTTCAGGGACATGAGTTCGCAGCACCCGGTCCCGCAGCTCTGATTATATGGAGTTGTACTAGAGCCTATTGCACGGGCAGCTTACACATCCTGAAAGTCACTATCAGTGCTGAGCAGTATATAGAGGTTGTAGAACAACATATACTTCCATCCAGACAACATCACTATCAGAGAAAGCCTTGTATATTTCAGCAAGACAATGCTAAACTACATACTGCATCCATCACAACAGCATGGCTTCATAGAAAAACAGTCCAGGGGTGAACCGGCCGCCTGCAGGCCAGACCTTTCAGCAGTGAAAAACATCTGGTGTGTTATGAATCAAAAAATCCAGCAAAGATGACCCATGACTGATGAGCAGCAAGAATCCTACATCAGACAAGAATGGGACAACATTCCTCTCCCAAAACTCCAGCAGTTGGTCTCCTTACTTCCCAGACTGCTGTAAAAAGAAGAGGGGACACTACACAATGGTAGACTCGGTCCCGACTCAAATTTTGTTGAGATGTGTTCCTGCTGTCAAGTTCTAAATTAGGTAATTTTTTAAAATGAAATGGAAAAAGGTCTCCCCTCCCCCCTCTGATATGTTCTATTGTGAATAAAATATGGTCACAGATTTCTAAATCATTGCATTCTTTTTTCTTTACATTTATTTACATTTTACACAGCATCTCAGCTTTTTTGGAATTTGGGTAGTAGGTAAAAGTTTAAGAAAGTGTAAGATAGTGGCAGCTACTCACCAGGTAAAAGGTTGCATGTTATGTAGGAATGGTCTGAAGCCAGCTATGCATTCAAAAATCATGGTACCAAAACTCCAGTAATCTACAGTCACAGTGTAAGGCTTGTTTTCAAAAAGTTCAGGAGCCTTAGAAGGGAACAAACAAGATATGTACAAGTCTTCAAACTAAATGGTTAACTGAAAAAAAAGTTTCTTAATTTCCTTATAAAGTCTTAAATATATTGTACAATTTATTATTGCAGTTATGGCAATGGCAATGATAGATTATATATAATAAAAAAAAAATTTGAAGGTGGAGGGAGGAGAAAAAAAAAAAAAAAGAGCACCACCCAAATGCACAGGCTTTTAAAAACCTTTTTTTGGGATTAAAAATGAAGGAAAAGTACAGAAAGGTGTGTATAAAAGGGAGCATTGTTGGCTTGAACAGGAGTTCAGAAAATAGAGCTTCCAAATTGCAGTAAGTAATATATAGTATATACCAGATATTGTAGAGTTCCTACAAAAGAAGTGCAGAGGCTTCCCTGATCTAGGTCCTTGGCATATCCTAGATCTATTATTTTGTGTGCAATCTAGAAAATATAAAATAAGGGTTAAAAAGACTCCATATCATAATTTCCACATAGATAACACATGAAGCTCTAGTTTACAAGTAGTGCCGCCTCCTTTTACAGCAGTTTCATTTACCTTTCCATTACAGTCTTGCAGCACAATATTTTCTGGTTTCAAGTCTCTGTGTATGATACGATTCTCATGCAGATACTGTATTCCAGAACCTAAGCAGAAATCAATAGAATGATTGTTACAATAAACTTACTTAACCCTTTAACGACCACCCATACATCTTTTGACGGCTGCCAATAAGGGGCTTTGAGGTGCAGCTCCGTCAAAAAAGGGTGCTGCATTAGAAGTCCAGTGCGGGTCTCCGGGAAAAGCGGGTGCTCGGCTATTAGAGCAAGTGCCTGGCTGCCATCCAAAAGCAGGAACCGAAGGTTTGTAAAAGGTAGACAAAGGAAGGGGGGTCCCGATGGGTTTTTATGGCACCCGCAGGCTTGACTATATCCTCTGGGTCTGCCATATACTGAAGTATAGTAGTGTATTAGAAGAATAAAAATAAAAAAAAGATGTAGATATTCAAGTCCCCTAGTGGGACCAAACTAAAGTATATAAAAAAAATGAACAGACAAACCCCCACACTTTCCCCTTTAGGCCCCCCACAAGAAGTCGTTTTTGTACAGCATTTAACGCTGCCTGTTCAGCGTCCTCAATGCTGTGCTGTGACAGTGATGCTTGTTCTATCTTTGGCCGTTTTCAGCCCTACGTTACCTGTTGAAATGAATGGGCAGTGGCTTCAGCATTGTTGAAAACATGGCACAACTTGGTACCACATTTTTAGCAGCGATAAACGCAAGCGCTAGCTGCACTACCTTAAAAAAAAAAACTCAGCTGCCGTCGCCGGGGTCCCTGCCGCTGTTATCTGGAGCTCTGGGCACTTGTCAAGCCAGCAAGGCATCTATTGCTAGTGACTGGGATTGCAATCCTGGCCTCCCAGTGAGGGATCGCTCTGATCAAGAGCACAGGCTCCGCCAATCAGAGCCAGCGCTGGCTGTGACTGGCTGAGTCTGCTGACACTCAGAAGGCTCAGTGAATCAGAGCAATCTCTTGCTGGAGACGGGGTCTTCAAACCCTGTCACTAGCAAAGATCCTCTGTAAGCGATGACAAGTGTTGGGAGCTCCAGAGAGCAGCGGCAGGGACCTGGACAGCACCAGCTAGGCAAGTATTTTTTTTTGTTTTCAGCATCCTTTGTTCCGTTTTCAAGTGTGCTGAAAATGCAGCCAAAACATTGTCAAAAATGCATGACAACACTGCTGAAACCGCAGTAAACGCAGCATTGAAAATCACTGCGTTTCTGCAAACAA
Source organism: Eleutherodactylus coqui (assembly GCF_035609145.1). Classification (NCBI taxonomy): domain Eukaryota; kingdom Metazoa; phylum Chordata; class Amphibia; order Anura; family Eleutherodactylidae; genus Eleutherodactylus; species Eleutherodactylus coqui. The sequence continues at coordinate 173,050,622 of NC_089840.1, forward strand.
CTGTGTGAGGGAGGCCTTACTATATAAAAAAACAAATATAGAAAAATATACATGTGGTATCTCTGCGTTCGCAATGATACCGAGAAAATAAGTTAGTATGTTAATAACCTGAACAATGCACGCCATGAGAACAAGAACAAGCAAAAAAAACTGCCAAAAATAGCTATTTTTGAAAAAAATAAAAAATATATTGCTCTTGGAATGAGGTGACACAAAAGCAAATCATAAAAAAACAAACAAACAAAAAAAAACTACAAGAAAAACAACACCTTTATACAACTTGGTGTCGCTGGAATCGTGCTGACCCAGAGAAGAATGTTATCACATTATTTTGCACATTGAATGCTGCAAAAATGAGATCAAAAGCACAAAAATGACAGAATTTCTTTTTTTCCCACCCAAAACCGTAAAAAAAAAAAAAAAAAAAAAAAAAAAAAAAAAAGAATAAAATAAAAGTTATACAGTACATTATTATATACCCCAAAATGAGGTCATTAGACAACCCTTCCCGCAAAAAACATGCCCTCATATAGCCATGTCGACCGAAAAATAAAACGTTTTCAGGCTCCTGGAACGTGACGATGAAAAATAAAAACCCTGAAAAATTAGTTGGTAAGTAAAGCACAGACTTAGTCACTAAGGGGTTTAAAACATGTAATGCAAGGAGGAAAACAAACAAGAAATGAACTGTGAAAATAAAGTCTTCTATTTGGGACATACAATACAGCAAGAGCAGGCATTGGACCCACAGCTGGAGCCTGCTAAGGAGGATACATACCAATATCACTTAATATATTCAGCACTTGACTTTCCTTCAAACCACAGCAGTTTTCTGGCTTGTTCAATAACTAAAGTGAAAATAAGAAAAGACCTACTATTACATAAAAAAAGTTTCTTTTTTTTAATTCAAAAGACATTTGGGTGATTAAGACTTTAATCTATTTTAAAGATTCAGGCTACTTTTAAAAGAAAAATAAACTTTTCAACTGCGGCCTATCTCCTATTCAGTTCAAGTCAGCTTCTATATAAAATTCGTATTCAGTTATCCAGTACAGAGGAGCCACTTCAGTGTGCATCTGCAGCCTTCTACAGCTTCAGGGCACAGTTCAGGAGATAAGAGTGTTTTATTTGGCATGGTTTTTATACCTGAAATCAGTTCATTTCTGCACAGTTCTATCTTTTTCTCTCTGACTGGGAGCCAGCACACTGAACCAATACCCCCCTCATAAGAAGCTCTAGTTCAGGTTCACTCCACAGTGGAGCCATAGAAATAAAAGAACAGTGAACTGAAGTGATTACAGCGATATACGCAATGTCTAATAAAACAATCTTGATTTCTGAACTGTGAGCTGAAGTCGTAGAATGCTGCAGACATGTAGTATGGCTAGAGCTCCGTACCCACTGGCTGAATACAGATTTTCCCCGAACAGCCCAGCCCAAGAGATTGGAATCCACTAAAGGTTTTCTATTTTCTATTAAAAACAGACAGACTATTATTAAACTATAGATTTTTTTTGAGAAATCCAACACAGTATTACAGGCCTTTGTTGTAAAGAACAAAAACTAATACAAATTAATGAGCCGACAGCTGAATTAATCTAGCGGATTTTGTCCGTATTTCACATACTTTACGCAGGTCTCCACCAGAACAGTACTCCATTGCCAAGTGTGGCACTGAATTCACCATAGTGTCCATCTCAGGTGGCACCTCGCAAGCCTTGACAACATTAGGATGATTCAATCTGCAAAAACAAAAGAAAAATCAGGTAAGAAAGTGAAAAAGACAAGAACAAAGGAAAGAGAAAGACTAGCTACAGCAGGCAATAAGACAACCGTGCTCGGTAGCTAAATGACCCCTTTGCTTAATCTAATTTTTATTGGTTTTCATTGCCTTTTCTCTAATCCTCAGACATCAATATTTTAATAATTTTGCAGTTCATGAGGAATGCAAGGAAAGACAGGCATATTACCAAATGGGCACAGACAGGCAATGTGGTCTAGGACATTGGCTTTTTTAAGGGAATGATTGAGTCCACACAGGAACAAGCAACCGCCCTGGTGGAGTGGGCTATAAGGTTGCCCGGGGGGAAATCCCTTGGGAACGGTATGCGTCCTCGATAGCCCTTCTGACCCATTGCGCTATGGAGTCCTTAGTAGCAGCCCTTACTTTGCCCGATCCCTGAAATTGAATAAAAACATTATTCGATTTCCTGAAGGAATTGGTGGCTTCCAAATACGTTAAGACTGCACGCCTGATGTCTAAGTTATGGAACCACTGTTCCTTGACGTTATGAGGATCCTGGCAGAAAGAGGAAAGGACTATGACCTGCTCCCTGTGAAAATCCGTAAGGACTTTGGGCTGGAAAAAGGTCAGGTTTTTTGTTTTTTTTTCAAATCAATTTTTATTCAAAGATTTTTGTGATACAGAAAGAAAAAGGAAGGGGGAACAGGGGAAATCACATACGGCTATGCTCTGTCAAGGCTAGATGGTGCATTCAGTTTTACTGTCTACTGTAAATACAGAGATGGTCGTCGCAGTGTGGCACAACAAGGACAAACAACGGGCTTGGCTCCAGGTCTTACCAGCCCTATACGGGCGGGGCACAAAGGGAAGCTGTGTCAACGCCCGTAACTTTTCAAGTTAAAACATCATCTCTTCAGGAGAAATAGTGTTAATGGGGGAGAAAAAAAAAAGGGGGGGGGGGGGGTAGGGAAGAAACGAGAGGAGCAGTGGAGGAGAGAAGAGAAGAGGGGAGAGTCTCTTCTTACTGCTGCAGAATGTCCAGGAGTCTCAGGTCACGCCAGGGATACCAAATTTTTATAAATTTATCGTAGGAGTTGTTTTGCCAGCTCGCTAGTTCCTCTAGATTGTAGATCATATCTTCTTTCTCCTTCCATTGAGATACGGAAGGGGGTACCTCGCTTCGCCAGTGCAGGGGGATCAGGGCCTTAGTGGCGTCCATCAGGCAGGCGTTATCAGCTTATCTCTTTGCGGGTGAAACCCAGGAGACGTTTTCCATAGAAACACTATTTCGGGCGTTAGCGTGAAGTTTTGTTTGATTTTCCCCAGCACTTCGCCCACTCCTTTCCAAAAGGGCATCAGTCTCTCGCAGGACCACCAAATGTGCAGGTAGGAGCCTTCTTAGGCGTTGCATCTCCAGCATTTGTTGTGAGGTGCCAACTTGTATACATAGAGCCACTGCAGGGTCCTATACCACCTTATCAAGAGTTTGCAGTGGGATTCCTGGGATAAGACGCATGGGGAGAGGCCAAAAGAAGTGATTAGGATTTTTTAAATGTCTCCCTGTGACAAGGATATTCCCAGTTCCTTTTCCCAGGTGGTCATAAAGGTTGGTTTGGATGAGGGGTGGGGTATGATGAATTGTTGACGCAAGTTAGAGATTTTTCTTGTTCTACAGTTTGATTCCACCAATGAGCGCTCAAAAGGGGTTAGGGGTCTGGTTGATTTATGGATCCTAAGAAACTCTCTTATAACTCTTTCTACTGTGGCTCGGAGGAGAAAGGAGGGGGTCTAAGCCGGAAGCAGGGAACTTACTATCTCCTGTGCTGGTAGGTGGGCCAAGACCTGCAGGTCTTCAACTGTAATAGCTTTAAATTTTCCCCATACCGAAGTGGAGACTGAGTCTAGTGGCAGATCTATTAGTCTACAGATCAAGCTCAATGGAGCGGATGGAGAGGGTTTAGGAGCTAGATTTTCTTTCAGGCCGTCCCACACCTCGCAGGGGCCTCTCAGAAGGGGGTTAACCCCTTAGTGACCAAGCCTGTTTACGCCTTAATGACCAGGCCAAATTTTGCAAATCTGACACGTGTCACTTTAGCATGGAAAAACACCAGAAAGGTTTTGCATATCCAAGCGATTTTGACATTGTTTTATCGCCACATGTTGTACTTCATTTAGGTGGAAAAAAAAGACCGATAGAATTTGTGTTTATTTATTAAAAGCGCCAAAATTGGGAAAATTTTGAAAAAAAATCGTCATTTTTTCACATTTCCAACTGCAATATCTCAAATATGTGCAAACATAATATAGAAATTTTTGCTAAGATTTATATTTCCATCCGTTTACTTTATTTTGGGCGCACATTGGAAAAACTTTCGTTTTTTTTTAACCATTTAGGAGATGTACAAATGTAACATTACTTTTCAGCATTTTGAGGAACACTTTGTTTTCCTACACCAATCCAAGATTCCAAAGGCTCATAGGAGTCAAAATGATGGATACCCCCACAAGTGACCCCATTTTAAAAACTACACCCTTTAACGTATTCACTGAGGGGTGTCATGAGTATTTTAACCCCACAGTTTTTTTTTCAGGAGTCAATGCAATTTAGAAGAGAAAAACAAAGATTTCATATTTTTGCAAATATGTCATTTTAAAGACAGGACTTTTTTCTATAGTACACATGAAAATTAGGATTTGCACCACAGAATGGATACCCCTGTTTGTCCCGTGCTCAGAAACATACCCATTGTGGCCCTAATCTTACGTTTGGATGCACAATTGGGCCCAAAATGAAAGGAGCAATCGGTGGCTTTCGGAACAGAAATTTTGCTTGAAGGAGATTTAGGCCCCATTGCCCACTTGTAGAGCCATTGAGTGACCAAAACTATGGAGAACCCCCACAAGTGACCCCATTTTGAAAGGTAGACCCCTTAACGAATTTATCTAGGGGTACGATGACTTTTTTGACTTGACAGTTTTTGAATGAATCTAAGCCAAGCCGAAGGAAAAAAAATACAATTTTCATTTTTTTGGTAATTCTGTCATTTTAAAAGCAGTTTTTTTGTACAGCACATATATGAATGAAGATTTGCACCCCAAAATGGATACCCGTTTGTCCTGTGCTCAGAAACATACCCATTGTGGCCCTAGTATTACGTCTATATGCACAATGGGGCCCAAAATGAAAGGAGCAACCGGTGGCTTTCGGAACAGAAATTTTGCTTGAAGGAGATTTAGTCCCCATTGCCCACTTGTAGAGCCATTGAGTGACCAAAACGATGGAGAACCCCCACAAGTGACCCCATTTTGAAAAGTAGACCCCCTAACGAATTTATCTAGGGGTATGATGACTTTTTTGACTTGACAGTTTTTGAATGAATCTAAGCCAAGCAGAAGGAAAAAATTACGATTTTCATTTTTTTGGCAATTGTGTCAATTTAAAAACTGTTTTTTTTTGGAAAGTGTACATAGGAATGAAGACTTTCACACCAAAATGGATACCCCCATTTGTCCCGTGTTCAGAAACATACCCATTGTGGCCCTAATCTACTTAAAGGAAACATAGCTAGGCCTATAATGGAAGGAGCACCTGTTAAGAAAATTGTAGATCAATGTATCAGTTAATTATTCTATATTGCATTGTAGAGCATGATACTAGTATGAGTAAGGGGTTAAATGTAACCCTTCTTTAGGCCTCCATGTCTTCTCAGGAAAGATGAGAGTCTACTAGACCCCCCATGTATGCATATCTATAGACAGGAAACTATAGACTACAGGGGGTAGAGGCCTGTAAAGCATTACATGCATTCCTTTCTCCTGAATTCATAATGGTCTCATTGTATGTAATAGATACACCCTAGAAGGTGTAACTTTATTAATCATTTTTTGTTTTAGCCTATTATAAATCTCATTCATCTTGAAGGTATATACTTTTTGCTATGATGTCATTTAGGGTATATATGCTTTGTCCACCTCAGAATAAAGCAGAAAATCACTTGATACCACAAAAGCTGGTTTGATTTGAATTTCTCCTGGGCTCAGACTTCTGCACGAGATCTGGGATCGTCTTCTCTTTGATAAACACATAAATTCTCCTTACAGCACCCGTTGGATTTCAGGGTACAACGGAATAAATTCCAGTCCCCATTGCCCACATGTAGAGCCATTGAGCGTCCAAAACGATAGAGAACCCCCACAAATGACCCCATTTCAAAAACTAGACCCCTTAACAAATTCATCTAGGGGTGTACTGCATATTTTGACCCCAAAGTATTTGAATGACTCTAAGCAGAGCAAAAGGAAAAAATTACGATTTTCATTTGTTTGGCAATTTTGTCAATTTAAAAACTGTTTTTTTTGTACGGTGTACATAGGAATGAAGACTTTCACCCCAAAATGGATACCCCTGTTTGTCCCCTGTTCAGAAACATACCCATTGTGGCCCTAATCTACTTACAGGACACATGGCTAGGCCCATAATGGAGGGAATGCCCGCTGGATTTCAGGGCAGAACTGAATAAATTCCAGGCCCCATTGCCCACTTATACGGAAAAAAATTTGACTTCCTAAAAATAATCCCTCCCCCCTCCCCCCCCCCCCCCCCGCCATCCCCATTTTTTGGCATTCCCTAAATATTAGATAAAGGTAATAATATAAACTGCGTTTTATGTCCGAAGAAAGGGGTAATTACGGAGGCTGGTTGGGCTGGGCACATGGGGCAAGAAAACCGGGTATCGCCCCCCCCCCCTCCTTTCATGTATTTTGGTGGGTATTTCGTAACCTCAGCGGCAGGGATGGGGTGTAGAAAGTGGCGCTGTGAGGCTTTGTAATCTTGCTGCGGTGCAGCGGTCTCACAGAGAAGGCGCTCAACAAGCTGCTCCTGGAACTGCAGGAAGGCGAACGTTCCTGGGGATTCTTGTAAATTACGGATTACAGGTAGCGGTCTGAATAACGCCGTGCTCATGTAGCCGTAGGCGGAATCCGCTTGCCGAGGCCTGCAGCGGATTCCAGCTGTGAGCCCGGCTGTGACCCTGCGTACGGTTGCGTAATGTACTGCGCATAACTGCCTACTCACACAGGCGGTTTTTTGTTTGCATTTCCCGCGCCGTCGCTTAGAGATGACTCGGGTACCCGCAGCCCGTACACAATGTGTTTGCATATGGGGTGCGGGTATATCCGCGGTCATAGAGCACAAAGGGCTCTAGGTTGCAGATATTCGTGGTAAAATATAGCATGCTGTGTTCTGTTTCTGCGAGTGGATTACGTAATTCCGACCCGCTAATTGGGGGGAATTGTGTAATCCAATGCATGCGATTGATCCGTGGATTACCGCTGATCAAGCGCATGCAGAACCTGTAATTCCTCTCCGGTCATGTGTGACCGGCCTAATGTTAGTTCGCTACTTTATCATGTGACCGGGGACCGCTCAGCGAGGCCGCCGGTCACTGCTCCAAGCACTCAGCAACCATTGGTCGCTGGGAGCAAGGAGATTTAAAATTTCCTGGGCTTCCCGGCTCCTGCGAATGTGTCCGGCATTTTGCCGGCGAGCGCATGCGCAGCAGCCGGAAGGATCCATGGAGGATAATCGCATCTGGATTCAAATGCGGAAGCCTCCGAGAAGATGTTTCATCTCCCCCAACCGATCACATCGGTGAGGGGAAATGAAACTGCCACTTTTTAAAGAACTTTTACGTGATCGCCATTATGCATTGGATAACGGCGATCACGTGACCAGTAACCGCATACTGCGGCTCCCCGTGACATCTCCAGGCTCTTGGCTACCTTTGGTAGCCAGCAGCAGGGAGATTTTATATTTCTTGGGCAATCTTTCACTTTTGCGCATGCGTCAGCCATCATGCTGACGGGCGCATGCACCGAAGCTGGGGTAAGATCCGCGGATCAACATCCCACCAGGGAACAAATCTGGGACCTTGGGTACGTAATTTCATCCCCCCTTACGGATACGATCCATAAGGGGAGATGAAACTTTAACTTTTTAAACTTTTTTTTACTTTTAACTTTTTTTTTTTTTTTTTTTTTACCTTTTAACTTATCTGATGGATAACGGTGATCATATGACTGGAAACCACATACAGCGGGATGACAGCTCCATGCTGTCAGCTACCTGCGGACACCAACAGCATGGAGCTGTCACGTCCACAGCCCGAGGGGCATTATTCTCTGCAGGACACATGTTTTTACGTCCTCAGAGAATAAAGCCCACTTCGGGAGGACGTAAAAACACTATGGGCTGGTCGTTAAGGGGTTAAAGTCCTTCGCTCTGTATCTATTCTTTTCTGGATACCACAGGTCCTCCATAGAACTACAGTTATGGGTTGTGGCCAGTTTAGACAGGAGGGGGTCTCTTTTCAGTTGGACCAAGTCCATTCAGTAGCCCAGCTGTGAGGCCCGGTAGTAATCTAATACATTCGGGAGGTCCATGCCTCCTTCAAACCTCCTTTTTGTCATTAGGCTTTAGGCCAGCCTTGGTCTTTTGTACCTCCATACATAGCCTGTGAACGCCGAGCGCAGGGTTTTAAAGAAGCTTGGGGGGGGGGGGGATATAAATTGGTAGCATCCTTATCCTGTAAAGGATTGTTGGTAGGATGTAGGATTTCAGAATATTCCTTCTGCCAAACCAGGATATCAGGGGTATGTCGTAGTTTGCTAACAGTTTTTTAACCTGGTCTAGCAGGGGGATAAAATTGGCTGCGAATATGTCTTTTATCTTCTTGGGTATCAAAGGGGTCAGGTTTGAACACTATTTTGTCTGAAAAATTGGTCATATATGGGGTCTTAATGGAGAGGGACTGAATCTCCCCAATCCATCTAGCAGACATGATGGCGATGAGAAAGTTACTTTGTAGGAAAGGATCCTAATTGAGAGCTCCTCCAGGGGCTCAAAGGGGTGCTCACAGAGCGCCTGCAGTACTATATTAAGGTCCCAGGGGGGCACTGTTTTCCTAATGAAGGGGTGAAGTCTTACCACCACCCCTTTGAGATATTTCTTGATCAACCTATGGTCACCCAAGGCGGCTCCCTGAACCTTGAGGGTACTAGGACTTAGCTCCATATCCAGACCATCCTGCAGGAAATCTAGGATTTGACTAATGTTTGGCTGTCGGAGATCGTGGATGCTATGACCCAGCCACTTTGAGAATGTATCCCAAATTCTAACGTAAATATTCCTGGTAGATTTTTTAAGACTCTCACATAAGGTGGTCACTACTCTTCCTGACAGACCCTGGTTCAGATATTTTACCCGCTCAGTTTCCAGGCCGCTAGTCTGAACTTTCAGACCTCTGGGCATATCAGAGGACCTTGCTGCAGGAGGTCGTCTCTCTGAGGTAGGTGGATAAGGTCCTGGGTCGAGAGAGCGGCCAGGAGTGGGAACCAGGGCCTCTTGGGCCAGAAGGGAGCAACTAGAATGACAGAGCCTGGAGACCCCAGGATCTTCTTCAGGACCAGTGGAATTAGAGGTATTGGTGGGAAGGCATAGGCGAGCTCCCAGTCCCAGGTCTGCGAAAGAGCAATCTATTCCCAGTGAACACCTGTCCGCTCCCCTGGAGAAGAAACGGGGGCATTTGGCATTCTCCTGCGAGGTGAATAAGTCCACTTGTGGTGTCCCCCACTCTTCTGTGATCAGACAGAACGCATGCAGGTGAAGTGTCCACTCCCCCGGGTCTATTGGTCTGCCGTAAGGTTTTCTGGACCCCTTATGTGGAAGGCTGTGACGGAGAGAGTCCGTTCTGTCCAGCCGAGGAAGTTCGCCGCTAGGCCTTGGAGTCGCGGGTTCTGGGTGGATCCTTGGTGATGAATGAGGGACATAGTTGTCATATTGTCTGAAAAAATTTTTGTGTCTACCCCTGATTTCTGCCTTGAAGCCATGAACAGCCTTCCAGACAGCACAAAGTTCTTTAGAATTGGAAGACTGAGACGCCTCCTCTTGGTTCCAGCCCCCCTAGACATAACATCCTAAGTGCCCCCCCCCCCCCCAGCCAGTCGCACTAGCATCAGTGAAGATAGAGATTGGAACCCTGCGTCCCCAAACTGTGGATCTGGCAAGGTTGGTCATTGACAACCACCACTTTAAGGATTTTTTGATCTTAGGAGAAAGAGAAACTATCTGATCCAGGGAAGAAGGTGATCTATCCCAATTACTGAGGGCAAACGCCTAAAGGGTTCTGCAGTGAAGCTAGGCCCATGGAACTACCCCAATGCAGGACGTCATGAGGCCTAGGACCCTCATGCCTTCCCTAATGGAAACCTTAGAGGAGAGAAAAAGTGACCAACATGCATCTATCACCGCCTTCTGCCTCTCAGGAGGAAGGGAAAAACACTGGTGGTGAGAGTCCAAGATTACCCCCAAGAATTTCTTCTGGTGTTCAGGAAGGAGACTGGATTTATCGTAGTTAACGATCCATCGCAACGACTCAAACAGGTGAAAAGTGAAATCAATATGAGCCTGGAGCTCCGAAACCGACCCCGCTATCAGCAGTAAATCATCCAAATATGGGATGATCATTACATTATTGGCCCTAAGGAAAGCTACCATTTCCAACACTATTTTGGAAAACACCCGAGGTGCCGAAGAGATCCCGAACGGCAAGCATACAAACAAAGTGCAGGACCAATCCATCAACAGCCAGAGCAAACCGTAGGAATTGCTGAGAATCTGGGTGAATAGGGACATGGTAGTAAGCGTCCTTCAGGTCAAGGGTGGCCATGACAATATCAGTTGCGATTAATGGAATCGCTGACTATACTGACTCCATCTTAAACCTCCTGTAAGAGATAATTTCGTTCGGGAACTTTAAGTTAATAATCGTCCTGTGAGAACAGTTGGGTTTCTTAAGAAGCAACAGGTGGGAGTAACAATTACTGAACCAATCCTCCACAGGGACCTGAACAATGGCCCCTAGGGATAGCAACTCTTGCACCACCAGCTGCAGAGCCTGAGAGAGCGAGAGCGACTAGCAGGGGGTAACCACAAACCTACGGGGAGGGGGAGGAGGAAAACTCAATCCTGTAGCCCTCATTGATAAGGCACAGGGCCCAGGAGCTGGATGTCACTTCCTCCCACCTGGAAGCAAACTGGGTTAGTCTAGCCCCCACCTGTAGGGTCTTAATCATAGATGGCCCCGAGGGCGACGTCTCACTCTTTCCGCCCTTGGGGTAGGACCAGCGTCCAGTCTTCCCTTTCCCTTTGTACGACCTGGAGGGAACGAATGATGGAGGGTAGGAGGAAGAAGGGCGCCTGAAGGTTCTCTCCGTAGGGAGCCCGTGGCTCTTGTCCAAAGCCTTCTCCAGTAACGAGTCCAGGGAAGGTCCGAAGATCCTGTGGCCCTGGAACGGCAGGGCACAGAGTCTGTTTTTTGACATACTGTCCCCGGTCTAGGCTTTAACCCAAACAGCCCTCCTAGCTGTGTTGGAGAGAACTGCCGAGTGGACTCCAAATCTCACAGACTCCATTGAGGCGTCCACCAGTAATCCTGTCGCTTGCTGGAGTAGAGGTAAGCAGCTGGCTGTTGCGGAGCCTCTTCCTCCACTTGCATGGTGCGCTGAACTGTGCTCAGCAGTTGGCCCATATCCACTGACGAAAAGAAGTACTTCTTAGCATCTTCTGTCGGTGGCGCTGATTCTGAAGGGGGATCTTCCAGGAGTCCTTCTTCCGAATCTTCCATGAACATCTGCCTTGCCCTTATTGCTAGGGGTGGAAGGGGAAGGTTGGAGAGAGATGCCTCAATTTTCTCTCGGATCACCGAACGAATGTCGGCCATGGCCGAGGAGCCCTCCTCCCAGACCACCTTGGCCATACAGTCTACACAAAACGGCTTTGCATGACTACCATCAAGGCGCCGCATACAGACGGGACATTTGTGGATCTGTTTTTTTGCATCTCTGCTTTTTTGCGTATCTCTGTCCTACAAGAAAAACGGAGATAGGCAGAATTCCAGCAACATTTAGACAGTTCCCAGGCAGAAAATCCCACAATAGAGGTTTACATACAAGTAAACCGCTCTCGGTGGCTTCCCTGGCTGACATCCTGCATGAAACTCCAGCCCAGGCAGCAGCAGAGGAACTCTGTGCTTTAAAATGTCAAATTTGGCGTCTTCCCGATGCTGGACACACCTCCCGGGCCGTGGCTCCGCCCCTACGTGACACGGCGACGTCTGACATCCCTCCACTGCGTCAGACCCCGGGGATACTGTGCCTACTCACCGCACTGCTGCTGAAGCCGGCCGCTGCTCCCGCGGCCCCAGAGAGAAGCCAGATGCCCTGTTGAACGCCATGCTGAGCCGCCGACACTCCGAGCGCCGCGCCGACAGGGAAGCCAGGTACTGGGATTTCTGCTTCTCCCAGCCAGCAAACCCCATGGGCAGCGTGCTGGGGAGATCTGGTGCTAACAGCACGCTTTAAAGAGGTGCAGACTGCGCTATCCTGCGGGTGAGGGTTCCGCTTACGTGGTCTCACCTGGGCATACCCTGCCAGCCCAACAGAGAGGGAACTCCCCCAGGGGGGACAGGCTGCCTTGGAGTTCGTTCTCCTCCGGCATACATCTGGAGGTTCCGTTAGGACTGTCCTGTAGGGACAGGAAGACACTGGTGAGCTGGTGATGGGAGTTGACTTTTGTATTTTTCGCTTCCGGTCCCAACAGGTGTCCAGCGGACAACCTCCAGGTGTATACTGTCAGGATGACGAGGGGAAATATACTTTTACCCATTTCATATAATTTCTATCAGAAAAACATACCATTGCCCAATTACAACAACAGCCAAGGAAATTTTTCCATACATTAATACTATGGAGCCTGATGAGGGACTGCAGTTGTCCAAAATGTAGCTATGTGTGCTCCAAAAATCCATATAACCTTTAGATGAAAATCAACTATCCTCCCCCACCTATCCCCCCCCTTGAGATAATCAATAAAGTTTGTCATGCTGCTTCAGTCAAGACTGATGACATGTATACTTCTTCCTGGCAGTGGGGACTGAATCGTGCAAACAGCATATTAATATTGAGGTATATGGCTACGATGTTAGAATCCCACTAAAATAACAGATTCTGCAGCCAGAAAGAGGACTAAAACCTTACCAGTTGCACTGACAGGCGTATTGGATACAAGCTTTTGGAGCCATACAGTTTTTATTTCAGAATGTGAGCTTATTTGGCACAACACGGTATCCCACTATTTTTGCACAGCAATTTGACATCTATTTCTTTTTGAGTGCAGTATTGATCCGAATTACACACCCGAATGCACTTTGCATATACTGCAACTGATGGATTTTCTTTTTTACTCTTTGACGATTGCTGTTATCAAGGTGATCACATCCAATTTCGAAGGGCACTTTTACACAGGGAGATAGTTGCCCGAGTGACTACTGAAATGAGCCATTCCAGGTTACTGTTTCACCATATAAACACTGGACCTGACAGAGCAGGTGAGCGAAAATTGCTTATTTGTTGAAGTCGCCTAGTCTTGAGCTCAACCTAAAAATCAACCGACTAATTGGCTCATGAAAAACAAGCAGTCGCTTATCTATGAACAGTTGCCTGTTTACTCTGAACGAGACGGGTGGCTTGAAGAGATCTCCGGTATCCTCCACCAACATTTAGTGAGGGATAATTACTCCTGAGTGATGATCATTGGGACAGCTTTCAAGTTAACTGGGACGGCTTCCAATAGTCAAGGCCCATTTACACACACAGATAATATTCAAAAAAATAAAAAATAAAAAAAATAAAAAAAATCTAAAGATCAGCAATCGTTTTGCATAAAGTATTAGAAGGCACTAACTGCTATTAGTAATTTATCAGCTTCATTTGCATGCACATGAGCTTCTGGGAGCTGTTGCAGAACTCAGCAGGAGGTTTGAGCTCTGTAATTAGCTCCATTGTTCAGCAAGGTGATGCCAAGAGAAAACTATTTAATCTCTAGCTCTCCATAAAGAATTCAGCACCATGGACAGCAGACCGCCTGTGGTTCTGCTTATCAGCTATTCTGCCGAACCTTCGGCAGAAAACTGCAAGATGGGCATATTTAGACAACGATTAGCGCTCAAAAGATGGCTTTTACGCGAATTTTAAGTGAAAGTGAAAATCGTTGTGTCTAAATGGGCCTTCATCCCATGATAAAGTACCTTGTGAGACCTGATATATTGCCATTTATTGCACATTGATTATTTACTGCAGCTTGAAACGCATTCTCTGTATTGCTAGGACTCAATGAAAGAGAACTGAAGAGGCAGCAATGGTGAGTGCCAGGATTCTTTGCCGTATTTCAGAAGGCTACATCTGACTGTCACTCCAATAGTACAATCTACAGTACGATCATCTTATTCTCAGAGGAACTTTCTAAAAATGTATTATAAAAGAAACAGAAGCCCTTTATACTGAAAGAGAACGACTGCAAAAGGTCTGGAGGAAGAAAAGAACAAAACCTTTTCATTATCTGGATCTCTTGACACCATCGCTCCTTGTTCTTCGAACTAAGTTCCAGCCGGCACGATTTGATGGCTATTAATTCTCCAGTATCCTAAACAAGCAAAAAACACAACCAACATTACAAACCTACCAATTTGCCTTATAACATTGTTACTATTAATCTGCATACATCTGCGTTGAGTTGATGACTGCACTGAATTACTCATCTGGTACCGATTAACAGACTGAATTTATCTGCAGAGATTTCATCCAGTGATTTGCGCCAAATAATTGTGGAAATTCTTCATTACAAGAGGCAATATGCAACAATTTCATTGAGCAAATTACAATTACAGACTCCGATATACAGCAACAGCCATGAAATATACAAACACGAAGGGGAGTGGAGAATAGGGGGAGAAAAAAAAAAGGAGCGCTCAAATCCTTTTTTATTACAAAACACATAGCAACAAACTAACTAAAAGCAAACAGCTTGCAATATAACTGCCATGACAGACACTACTCATGTCCCACAAGGTCTGATGGCAGCATTATTAGCACTGCATGGCTAGCTGCACACTACCATATTTCATACAGTGTGCTCTCAGAGTTAGTTCACAGATACCGTTTCCCTAAAAATAAGACCTACCCCAAATATAAGTCCTAATAGGATTTTTCAGGCTTTTTGAGGATGCAGAATGATTTTTCAGGCTTTTTGCGAATGCTTGAAATAGGAAGCGCTGAGAGAGTAGTGTTTACACGGAACAAGAAGCCAATGACTTTTTTTTAAGCTAACTGAAAAGTTAGCTTAAAACAACCGCAAACAACAAGTGAGCAATATTTACACTGAACAAATATCGCTCAAAGGTGTTTGAATGGATTTTGAGCGATATTCATTGCGTGGAAATAGGCCTTTAATTTAAGTGCCAATTGCTTACTTAATTCAATTAGTCTTAGAATCAAGCAACTAGCCTCTATAAATGTAGATTTAGTACTAGGGGTATCATGTGTTATTTTTGGCTAAGTCTCTGGGCATTATACAGGTATGCCACATATACTTCTTTAGTAAATTGCATTTCCACACCATTATTACTGCTTCTGTATTCTGGTAAGATCTCAGCTTCATAACACACTACCAAGGTTCGCCTCCCTCCGCCCCAGCCACGACATCAGCCCTCGCCTCCCTCCGCCCCAGCCACGACATCAGCCCTCGCCTCCCTCCGCCCCAGCCACGACATCAGCCCTCGCCTCCCTCCGCCCCAGCCACGACATCAGCCCTCGCCTCCCTCCGCCCCAGCCACGACATCAGCCCTCGCCTCCCTCCGCCCCAGCCACGACATCAGCCCTCGCCTCCCTCCGCCCCAGCCACGACATCAGCCCTCGCCTCCCTCCGCCCCAGCCACGACATCAGCCCTCGCCTCCCTCCGCCCCAGCCACGACATCAGCCCTCGCCTCCCTCCGCCCCAGCCACGACATCAGCCCTCGCCTCCCTCCGCCCCAGCCACGACATCAGCCCTCGCCTCCCTCCGCCCCAGCCACGACATCAGCCCTCGCCTCCCTCCGCCCCAGCCACGACATCAGCCCTCGCCTCCCTCCGCCCCAGCCACGACATCAGCCCTCGCCTCCCTCCGCCCCAGCCACGACATCAGCCCTCGCCTCCTTCCGCTCCAGCCACATCAGCCAGTTCACACTCACTCTTCACTTTCTTAAACTGCCTCAAACCATCTGACTCCACTGTGAATCTTACAAGTGCGATGAAACAGATTACCTCTTCTGCAGGGCCCTTCCATATTCTCTCCCAGCTCAAGCAGTTGCTCCTATCTTTTTACAAGGGCATTTAAAATCTCTATGAATGTCAAAGGTCTCAACTCGCCCTTTAATAGACCTATGCTGTGGAAAGAAGCCCCTATGACGGGTTCAGATATTTTATGCGCATCAAAATAAGGATGACGTATGCCGAGTAATCCATAAACAACTCTCCATTTTTTGCTCCCCCAGCAGTGTATAAAAACTGTGGAGTAACTGTAGCTTTTAAAGACATGGTGGCTTTATACCCTAAAAGAGGCATTACTGACGATGCTAGGCAATATATCATGCCAATTTGCACAATTAAGAAGGCCGATTTCACACGGACGGACCGGAGTCCGCATGCGGGAGGCCCACGGCAGATTCCAGATGTGAGCCCAGACAGTGACGCTGCGTACCTGTGGTCTCTGTATTGCGGATGACCGCAGTGGCTCGCCATCGGTCACGTGAAGTACAGTTTTGTTGCTTTTTTTCAATCTTTGTATTTCTTGCGCAGCCACTTAGCGATAATGCGGGGACCCGCGGGCTATACGCAATGCTAATTGTGAATGGGCTGCGGGCTGGATGGCCTCCATGGACTTCAATAGAGGACATCAGCACAGAGTTCACAGCAAAATAGAGCGTGCTGCGATTTTTCCCCGCTGTGGAATCCGTAATTCATATCCACGAGTCTGAGCGGAAAAGCAAATTTACATGCCTTTGAATGTCTGCAATTTGCTGTAAACCCATGCGGATGCCGATCTGTCTATATCCAGGACTGTGACGAGGGGACGCTCTAATTATGTATATTATATCAGGGGACAGTACAGAGAGCTCTCCCATCATCTATTTATACCCAGGACTGTAACAAAGGGACGCCCTTAACATCTAGAGTAAAGAAGGTTTCTATACAACATAGAAGGGGGTTCTTTAGTGTAAGAGCAGTGAAACTATTGGACTCTTTTCTGAGACCGTGGTGATGGCGACCTCGATAAAAG
Organism: Eleutherodactylus coqui; assembly: GCF_035609145.1. Lineage (NCBI taxonomy): Eukaryota > Metazoa > Chordata > Amphibia > Anura > Eleutherodactylidae > Eleutherodactylus > Eleutherodactylus coqui. The sequence goes on from NC_089840.1 coordinate 173,067,575, forward strand.
AGTATAGGAGGGGCCTGGATGACTTTCTGGAGCGTTACAATATTAAAGGAGATGTCTCGAGGAAGCAGTGAATTTTTTTTTTTGCCCAGTCCCCCCCATTAAGCATACATTACTAAGCCCCCCTGTAAATGGCTTTTCTAGCTGGTTTGTACTTACCGTTCCAGCGTTTCAGCAACTTATAAAAGTTTCCCCAAGATGGCCGCCGTCTCTTTTCCCTTCGCTTGCTGCAGCCCGACGTGCGCGCTCCCGAGACGCTGCCAGCTGTGTCTCCATGACAACACGACGCCCCGCAGCCGCCGACCGGACCCACCGCAGCCGCCGACCAGTCACCCACCGCCAGGCAGCAGGTAACTGGCGCTAGCTCCCGGCTCCCCAGCGCTACGCTCCCGGCTCCCCAGCGCTACGCTCCCGGCTCCCCAGCGCTACGCTCCCGGCTCCCCAGCGCTAGACCCTCAGCCCAGGTGAAGGCCCCGGAGCCCAGCGCTAGGCCCCGGAGCCCAGGTGAAGGCCCCGGAGCCCAGCGCTAGGTTCCGGAGCCCAGCGCTAGGTTCCGGAGCCCAGCGCTAGGTTCCGGAGCCCAGCGCTAGGTTCCGGAGCCCAGCGCTAGGCTCCGGAGCCTTCACCTGTCAGTGAACATCACCCCCGACCCATCACTTACCTGGGCGGCTTCTCGGGACAGCTGGACACCTGGGCGGCTTCTCGGGACGGCAGCTCCAGTTTCTGCACCTTCCTCTAACAGAGGATGGTACAGAATGGCCGCTCCAGCGCGCTCCCGAGCAGTGACAGCTCGTCTGCGCATGCGCAGAAAAGCTGTAGCGGGGAGCACACTGAAGCGGCTCGTGCTGAAAGGAGAAGACCGGACTGCGCAAGCGCGTCTAAAAAAGCAAGCTGCCAGCGAATTTAGACAGAACCATGGAGACGAGGACGCTAGCAACGGAGCAGGTAAGTGAATAACTTCTGTATGGCTCATATTTAATGCACGATGTACATTACAAAGTGCATTAATATGGCCATACGGAAGTGTATAACTCCACTTTGTTTCGCGAGACAACCCCTTTAAGAGTTATATCACCGATTACTTCAGAAGGGTCAGTGACAGGGGATTATTCTGATTGCCAGACTGGAATCAGGACAGCATTTTAGTAAAATTGGCTTCATGGGGGGGGGTTGCCTTCCTCTGCATCAACATTGTAGGATAGCAGGCTGAACTGGATGGCTGGGGAGCGGTTTTCTGCCTTACAAAAAACCCTACAGATGCCATATTTTAGATAGGGTCCATGGAGAGAACTTGGTGGCGATTGATTGTGTGTGTGTGTGTGTGTGGGGGGGGGGGGGTCCAACAGCAGTTTACCGGTCTGTGCGATGCCGGGAGAGACCGCATATGGCAGCGAGTGCAATGCGCATGCCCGTGTATCTCACACATGTTGTCATGCACAGTGCAATGGTCTTTTTAAAAAAAAAAAATTCCTAATACACGCCAAGATCATGGTCACGCGAATGCACCATAAGTGCTAAAGGCTGCATGGGTCACGCAGCGTTTTACATCTCTAGAGCCGGCGGTGGCCCAGCGTACTGCCACGTATGGCAGCAAAATGGTACCGCATATAACAGTGTATCTCACGCACGCTGCTGTGTGCCGGCCACCTGGTTTTGCTTATATTTCCCTTGCGACGCCGCGTATACACGCCACCAACAGAGGACAATGGGCTCTCACGCCTGTATATAAGCGGCATCATAAAACATGCTGCCGGTATTTTGGGCATTTGTGTAACACAATTCCAATATGCTAATGAGCGGAACTGCATAAGGCAATGGAACCGTCTGCTTGCTAGTTATGGCCGATCACACGGGCAGACAGCGTAATATACGCGGTAATCATCCGCTCATGTCGCCCAGCTAGAGGTGTCCACAACACAATCCCTCCAGCCATCTGTCACTGACCCTCAGCACCGGCACAGCTGGGGAGCATCTTGGGGATTGAAGTCCTTCCCATCCAACGGGGGGCAGTTCACCGCTGAGTGACCGAGCTCCTCCATCCGACCGGACGCCGCTGGATGGCAGGGATTAAAAGCATGGAGATGACTTAACGTGGACCCTCATGGACACTGCAGTAAGCCCCCATAACCCAGACTGTCGCCCACACAGCTCGGGGAGAACAAGCACCACAGGATCCCGTGCTGTCAGCCTCTTATAGTGGGGCCGCCGGGAAGGATGCAGAGAAGCCTCCTTCACACAACTCACCCGGTTCTGGTACAGACAGACGTTCCCAAACCCCCCGGTGCCCAGCCGGTCCTTCATATCCCACGGCCCGCAGACCGTCCCCTGCTGGACTGGCGGCCGCTCCATGATAATACCAGACTCGGGGACTTCCGCTTCCCTCAGTCACTTCCGATCATCTGACACCTCCGCTCTACAAAAGCTGCTACGCTGATAGGTCAATGCTGTATCACGTGTTTCCCGCATGCGTTTCACGTCTCGTTTTCACGGCTGCGCCTCTCCTGACAGATGACGCCATCCTTCTGCGCCTTTGACGCTTGTTTTGGCAGATGAGGAGAGTCTGGCGGAGAGTCACCTGCTGTCAGCGCTGCGGGAGGACCGTGTAGGGGCGCTGGGAGGTAATGGGCGGGGGTCTTATTTACGGATATTAATGGATTCTGATTTGGAAAGAGACTTCTATAGTATTTATATTTTGCTTTATACTGATGACACATTCTTAACTATTTAAGGACTGCCTTTTTTTCTCTTCACATATCCGTTTTATTTCTCCCTGCTGTAAAAAAAAAAAAAAGATATTTAGCCATCGCTGTAGATGTCTGCGGGTTATTGTATTTTTCAGTGGTTCTATTTAATGTACTGAAAAACTTTAAAAAATTCTAAGTGGTGTGCAATGGGGAAAAATAATAGTTTATACGGTGCACACACTGCAGCAAAAATGACATAGGCTTATTCTTTGGGTCGGTGCGATTACTATAATACCAGATTGTTTTTTTTTTTTGTTTTCTGTACTATTGTTAAAATCCAAAATATCTTTGGAAAAATGTGAAATTATTTTCTGATGGTCGTTACTGATTTTTTATTTTCCGCTGACATGGTTGCACAAGAGCTCTTTTTTTGCGGGACATCCTGTAGTTTCTATTGGTACTATTTTGGAGTACATATGCCATTTTTCTCATGGAGATGGAGATGGAGTTTTTTGTTTAAAATTTTTTTTTTACCATTTTTATTTCTTAAAATTTAATTTAAAAAAAATGTAAAAATCCATTTAAAACTTTTTTTTTTTTTAAGTCCCCATAGGGGAAGTTAACTTGCGATGTTTTGGCCGCTCCTAGTCTGATGTAATACCATAGATTGCCTGTCAGATGGTGGTGGGATGTAATACTAAGTGCAATGGAAGTCCTGGGGGCTTATAGAAGGCCCCTGGCTCCCATGGCAACTGAACAGCACACCACAATCTCCAAAAAGGGGGCATTTAAATGGTTAAGGCCGCTCTCACACAGGGCGCTTTTTTACTGCAGTACTTTACCGCCATTGATTTCAGTGGGGCCTCGCAGGCCAGCATGCAAGCACTGCATTTCCAACGCCGCAATTTTCCAGCACTGTCTGCTCTGTTTTAGTGTATCTATTCACCCCGCACAGTGATGGGGTGCGTAAAGGAACACTGTAACATACATGCGAAAAAGCAGTAAAAAAATCATGGGTTTTAAACACGTGAGAGCTGCCTAACTGCTGCGATTGGTAGTGGTGCTGATCGTAGCTTTGGTGGGCGGGTGCCGGCTGTAAGTAACAGCCAGCACCCACATTGCATGGAGTGTGATCAACCCCAAATATCCCTCCTTACAAACCCTGAATCTCGATGGTGTAAATGTATGCTCTAGAGCGTTAAGGTGTTGTAGTAAAACACAGCCCATAATTATTAATTTTTTGTATCTACAAATGTTTCTGTTTCCAAACATTGCAGGACTAATGTTAGAATAGTGCCCCCTGCTGTCTTTTGAATACCCCTCATTAATTCTTCCCCTACTCAGTCTTCTTCCCTCTGCCCCACTGGGAATGTGGAGGGATCCCTGATGTGGTGATCGGCTGCGTGGAAGTTGCAGCATCTTCTCTGAGCACCTAGGAACAGTTACTGATGTGGACCGGATACAGAAAGGCTCTTCTATAGAAGTAGCAGGTGGTGCTATTCTAACGTTGGCCTCAGATATTCCAGGACTAGAGACGTTTTTTAATAAGTGTAAATACAAAAATGTTTATAATTATGGGCTGGTTGTAACTATATATAATCATTTTTGTGGGACATCTTCTTTATAGAGGGTTGTCCGGTTCAGAAGGGCTGTATGGGTTAAAATAATAAACTAAAACATACCCTTTTGCGGCTGCCAGGATCCAGCACTGCAGTCGCACAATACTTGATAAAGACCGGTGGGCGGTCGAAACGTCGCTGTAACGTTTTACTAAAGATGGAAGATTAAAGGTTGTATTTTATGCACCAGAACTTTAGCTGCCATTTAAACTCTTTTGTGTGAAGTGCAACTTTGGTTGGGAAGTTTTCAGTCCATTTTCCCTAAAAATGGCTTTGCGTTTATTTTGCCTTACCTGAGAAGGGTGTTATATCTTACGTGCTGTTGGTGCAATACTTTTTGATATGTCGGACTTCCTGTGATGTCGCCTATGGCAATCACCACTGGGAAGACAGAGAGGTTGCACTGCTGGATTCCAGGGGTCACAGAAGGGTAGGTATGTTTTGGTTTATTATTTTAACCCTTACAGGTTTATGGAAGCGAGGTTATTCTGTAACCAGGCAACGCCCTAAATGGAGATCACAAACTAATCCCACTATGAAACAGAAGCAATAGGGCCAATTCCAAAGGATGTCAGTTAAGAGAGAAAACCCGCTGGAAGATGAAAACCTCTAAAATCCATGCTCATGCACATCTACCCTAATTATTCTGCCATCTAAGAATTGCCTGACAAGATCTGTGAAGGCTGTAATTGTGTTCATACTGGTTGTCACCCAGGAAAGGGGGCAGCAGTCTCCGGTTTACTGGGGATATTTTTCTAATTTAGCAGTTCTTTAAAGGGTGTGTCCGAGTCAGACTACTACAGTTAGTCAGCCATTACCCTTCCTTTTGATATTCTGCATTATTGTTGTTTACATCCTGCACTTCCTGTTCAGACTTCCTGTGCTGCTCTGCTGCATCTCAGCCAGTTCAGTGGCCACCTCCCGCAGCTCATTAATGCTAAACCCCCATCCCCTACACACATGGGATCATCTCCCTAAGCCACCCCTTCCCCGATTCACAAAGGTGACTAGGAAAAAGCCAGTCCAATGTAGAAGGGACGTCGGCACTCCATGCGTTTTTGATGAAGCAGAAAGTACATCAGCAATGTTTCGGCTCTAAAATGTAGAGTACATAAAGTCCATACATCACAAAGTCACAAGCAATAAAATCCCTTTATGATTATTAAAAATTAAGATCAACTGATATAACAAAAATCCAAAATGAAAAAAAGTTTGGTGCAGTGTTAGCCAGTAAAGCAAAATGTGATTGTTCCCAGCAAGAGAAACCAAGTAATCTTGTAGATATGATACCTTTTAATGGCTAACAAAAATACATGATGTTAGAGCGAGCTTTCCGACCTGCTCAGGGTTCTTCCTCAAGCATAATGGAATAGATCCAAAGAGGCATGCATATATGTACACACATGCATAGGAGAAGGCACAGACATGGATGTGATTAATAAGCACTTTTTTTTTTTTTTTTTTTAACCAGAACAGGATGAGTAGAGAAATTAATACTTTAAATAGTCCAGTGATGAAGATGTGACAGTTTTATGAACCCTGAATTACTGTTAGGGGGTCACCAGGCCAGAGTGTTATCTCTGCTATAGATTTCTCATATTTCCCAGTCACGCATGAATCCCCTTGAAGAATTTAGCCCTTTGTTGAAAGTGTCAAAAGTTGTTATAAGTTTGTACTCTCAAATTCTTCTATGGCTTTAATTTAAAATTGACTTCAAGTATAAGAACTTTCATGTGTTCTATGTTGTGTCTGTGACTAGAAAAGTGCTCCGCCATAGGTAATTCTGTCTGTCTGTCATTGTGTGGCAATGAAACTCACTTTGTTTTCTCCCTGTTTTCCTAACATAAAGGCCCCCCAACAGGATATTCAGTGCACAGGCTCATGTACACAACATCGGACGTGGAACATGTGAATGTCCTGGGGATCTTATAGTCCTGTATGTTGGGGATTTGTATCCTGTCCACAGTCAGCACATGTGAGCAGGTCTTGCAGCTCCTTACCTTACAGTGCTAAGTTCCTTTTTGTGTGTCAGAGGGCAATGCACTCCTGATTATAAGGTTCCTCAAATTTGGAGGTTCCCTGTAACACAGAAGGGGAGGGTTTGGGAATATGGTTTTCAGACATTCAACCTTGTGTAGGGTATGATGGAGTTTCTTTGCGGATTTCCTTAGTACCTCTAGCTGTGAATTGTAGGTCACTACTAGAGGTACACGACTGTTTTCTTCCTTCTCTGTGTATTAGAGCAGTAGATTTCTGGGTATCCTGGTGGCTCTGGTGATTCGGTCCTCAACTGAGGTGGGATGGTAGCCCTGATTTAAAAATGTCTTTTAAGATGGTCTAAATGTTCCTCTCTGTCTGTTGGGGCAGATCCAGTTGTATCTGATGGCCTGGCTGTAGAACATGGACTTTTTGATGTGTTTAGGATGCAAACAGTCCCATCTGAAGTATGTGGGCCGATCAATCGGTTTTCAAAAATCGAACATGATTGGAGCTGATTCTACCTCTGATCTCCGCATCCTCCTCGCTCTCAGCTCTGTCATGTAAACACGTTGTGCACCCTTGGGATCTGGAGCATCATCATACTTCCGCCATCTCTACTATCGGCCTCAGTTGTCATCCAAGCACATGTTCAGTCCAGAACTCTATTTCTTAACGCCTCCCGTAGCCCTTTCCTTGGTCAGAACCAACAATTCTGCTATACATGTTCATAAAGGGGAGGTATCACTCAAGGTTCAATCCCTTATGGAGCCGAGAGTTGGAGAAGTCAGATCGTCCATATCGCCAGCTTATGAAGAAATAGACAAATAGAAAATTAAATAAGAATTCCATCCAAAATATGAACAGTCTTAAAACCATTTAAAATATCTTGGCAAACATCCCAATAAAGGGGAAATATACAACTACTCTAAGGATAAAGTCACACTTTCCAGCATGATATTGGGCCGAGAAACTCAACACGATATCGTGCTTGCTGATGTGCATTTTTCATGTCAATGCAAGACGTTTTTAATTAAAAACACCTCGCATTGCTTCTGTGAAATTGTGATTCTCAGGCCTGTGTTTCCCATTGATTTCCCAATCTCGCATTGCAGTCACATGCCATCACACGGGATACAAGTGCCATGCGATGTGTTTTAAGGTCCCATTGAAAACAATAGTTGGGGCTTCCTGAGGGAATGCCCAAACATAGAACACGCTGCGACTTTTATCCTCACAGCATCGCTGTGAGTAGGAAAAAAAGAACAATTGCTCATGTGAATAAGTCCATTAAAAAGAATGGAGTTCATATTGGTGTGTCTTGCAAGATGGATGAAAAACCGGAGACTAATCTTCTCCATGTCGATACTCCATTCAAACTAAAGTTCACCCTTTGAGTGCAGCACTTCAAGAGTATTTAACCATTTCAGCTCTCTCTTTTTCAGGATACCCTCAGATACCCTTACAGTCACCTCCTCTCCTGAGAGGTGCCACATAATCAATGACTCTCTATCGCAACTGACTGCTGGAGTCCCCTGCTTCCAAAAAATGTCCAGGAACAGGTAAATCCATAACTTATCATTTTATTGTACTCTTATGTTTCTTAATCCATCTGTGTATTTCTGTTGTTTTACCAGTATACATCATGCTGCATGGACACTCCAACATGTAGTTAAAGATTGTGGGAAAGAGGGGTGGCGTCTAGTGAGTTAGCTAGCTAGGTTCAGGTCATGGGTTCTCTTTAAAGAGGTAATCCCATCTTGGCTTTTCATGGCTGAGATGACAAAACCATAGTAATATAGTGTGTATGGCTGAAAAAGGCATATCCATCCAGTTCAGCCTATTGAACCAACTCCCCCCATCCCTCCCCACAATGTTGATCCAGAAGAAGGCAAAAATCCCCAATGAGGCAGAAGCCAATTTTGCTCATTTAAGGAAAAATATTCCTTCTCGACTCCAATCTGGCAATGAGAATAATCCCCGGATCACTGACTCTTCTGAAGTAATCAGTGATATAACATGTATAGAACTGCTCTTACAGTAAAGAACCCGCTTTTTTGTTGTACAGAAACGTTCATTCCTCTATATGTAGAGAGCACCCCCTTGTTACAGTCCTGGGTATAAATAGATGATGGGAAAGATCTCTGTACTGACCCCTGATATATTATACATAGTTATTAGAGCGCCCCCTTGTTACAGTCATGGGTATAAATAGGCTAGTAATTATTAGCAAATTATATAGTACCAGTGTTTCTGGTGGCGCACAGTTCTACATGCACTTCACACACACGGCACTGCTACATGTACATCACATACAGCTTTCCTACATACATTCTTCATACAACAGAGATAAAAAGCAGCACAGCAGAGTCCTGCACACACTGATCACTCACTGGTCATATGACCCTAGACTGCTCCCACACAGGTGACTGATCACATGACGGTGGAATCATGACGGGTCCTGTAAGCATACGCTTGCTGTAGATGTTCGTTTGAACAGAGTCGGAGAGCCCTAATGGAGCACTAATGCAGGTGTGAATAGGTCCTAAGTGTGTATATGCACAAAGAAAAACCATAAAACAATATTTTTGTTAATTATTTGTTTGCAGGGATATTTTATACATATTAGGGCTCACACCCACTGGTGACACGACTTCCCTGCAATGCGAGAGTGAGTGAAACCGCACGATAATGAAATCAATGATTTTCAATGGCTTCTTTCTCATAAGCAATGTTTTCACTGTAAATTCGCATCGCAAAGAAGAATGTGCAATATCTCCCATTGTTTATCAGCGGGGCCAGCGGCAGCAGCGCGAGTCCCATTGAAAACATAGGGAGTACATTCAGCTCCCCTGACACAGCTGTGGCAGAGGTCTGTGATTCTATCCCATTGCATTTAATGGGGCCGGCACTGCTGCAGCCCCATTGAAAACAATGGAATTAAGCCACCAGCGGGGTTGTTGTCTTGGAATCAGGTAGGAACTTTCAAATGTTGATTCAGGGATTATTCTGACTGCCATTATGGAGTCAGAAAGGAATTTTTTCCCCCCAAATAGGCTAAATTGGCTTCTGCCTCAGGGCCCCCACACACGTGAATGTCAATGGGACTTTCTAATGTTGAAAACGCATTGCAAGTTTGTGCTTTGCGATTATTATTATTTTTCTTTTTCGTGCAATGCGTTTTTAACATTAGAAAGTCCTATTGACATTCGTGTTAAAAAAGCAGCATTAAAATGCCATTGTGTGGGAGCTCTCATTGTTTTTGTTTTTTTGCCTTCTTCTGGATTAAAAAGGGAAGAGTGGGTGGAAACAGGCTGAACTAGATGGACATTGTCTTCTTTCAGTCTAACATACTATGTTACATACTAGCACATATATGCATACATACAGGCCATATATGCAGATGCAAATACATATAGGCATATATACTTATTCTGTATATATACAGTGAAGGAAATAAGTATTTGATCCCTTGCTGATTTTGTAAGTTTGCCCACTGTCAAAGACATGAACGGTCTATAATTTTTAGGGAAGGTTAATTTTAACAGTGAGAGAATATAAAAAAAATCCAGAAAATCACATTGTCTAAATTATATATATTTATTTGCATTGTGCATGGATAAATAAGTATTTGATCCCTCTGGCAAACCAGACTTAATACTTGGTGGCAAAACCCTTGTTGCCAAGCACAGCAGTCAGACGTTTTTTGTAGTTGATGATGATGTTTGCGCACATGTCAGAAGCAATTTTGGTCCACTCCTCTTTGCAGATCATCTCTAAATCATTTTGAGGCTGTCACTTAGCAACTCTGATCTTCAGCTCCCTCCATAAGTTTTCTATGGGATTAAGGTCTGGAGACTGGCTAGGCCACTCCATGAGCTTGTAGAGGATATATACATAAAGTGAAATGTCTATTTCACTATCTGAGCCAGCAGAACGGAATGTGTCGGCACATCCTGTACTGCTAACTGTTATCAGAATATTCTAGCTTGATAGAAATACACGCTCATAGCCTCAGGGCACATTTTATACCCGCACATAACCCTCAGGCGTCATTTGATGACACGTTGCTTATTCCCGCCCCTGCCCTCTCCATCGAACACCTAAGATGTTGCCGTTTTTTCATCTGAAACCACGTGAAGTTGGATGTCTATGACGACAGACGCTCACGCAGGACCGGATGTAAAAAGACCATAATTGGACCACCCAATCCCATGCTTTGATTTCCAATCACGTATTGCTTCTGGCATGCCCATAAAGGGCAAGTAACTCATAATGCTATATAAGATGCTATACGCCTACTAATAAACAGAGTCCAGGAAGATTTTTTTACACTGACAGTCTGTCTCTGTGTGATCTCCTCCATTGTGCGCACAAAGTTTCGAAACGTGAATCTGGAAGGGTGCAAACCTTCCTATTGATTACGCAGTGGACACTAAAATAAATCCACGACAGCCTTAATGTGCTTCTTTTTGAGCCACTCCTTTGTTGCCTTGGCTGTATGTTTTGGGTCATTGTCAGGCTGGAAGACCCAGCCACAACCCATTTTTAACTTCCTGGTGGAGGGAAGGAGGTTGTCACTCAAGATTTTTCGGTACATGGCTCCATCCATTCTCCCATTGATGCGGTGAAGTAGTCCTGTGCCCTTAGCAGAGAAGCACCCCCAAAACATAATGTTTCCATCTCCATGCTTGACAGTGGGGATGGTGTTCTTTGGTCATAGGCAGCATTTCTCTTCCTCCAAACATGGCGAGTTGAGTTAATGCCAAAGAGCTCAATTTTTGTCTCATGTGAGCACAGCACCTTCCCCCAATCCCTCTCAGAATTATCCAGGTGTTCATTTGTAAACTTCAGACGGGCCTGCACATGTGCCTTGCCTTGCGGGCACTGCAGGATTTTAATCCATTACGGCGTAATATGTTACCAATGGTTTTCTTTGTAATTGTGGTCCCAGTTGCATTGAGATCATTGACAAGGTTTCCCCCATGTAGTTTTAGGCTGATCTCTCACCTTCCTCGTGATGAAGGATACCCCACGAGGTGAGATTTTGCATGGAGCCCCAGATCGATGCCGATTGACAGTCATTTTGTATGTCTCCCATCTTCTTACTATTGCACCAACAGTTGTCTCCTTCTCACCCAGCGTCTTTCTTATGGTTTTGTAACCCATTACAGCCTTGTGCAGGTCTATGATCTTGTCTCTGACATCCTTAGGGCTATTTCAGACGACCGTATATCGGCTCGGTTTTCACGCCGAGCTGATATACGGTGTCCTTGTCTGCAGGGGGAGGAGGATGGAAGAGCCAGGAGCAAAAACTGAGCTCCTGCCCCCTCTCCACTATTTGCAATGGGAGGGGTGGGACGGGGGCAGAGCGAAGCGGTGTTACTTAGCTCCGCCCCCGGCTCACCCCCCCCCCCTCCCATTGCAAATAGTGCAGAGGGGGCGGGAGCTCAGTTCCTGCTCCTGGCTCTTCCATCCTCCTCCCCCTGCAGACAAGGACACTGTATATCGGCTCGGCGTGAAAACCGAGCTGATATACGGTCGTCTGAAATAGCCCTTAGAAGGCTCTTTGGTATTGCCCATGTTGTAGAGGTTAGAGTCTGACTGATAACAGAGTCTGTGGACAGGAGTCTTTTATACAGGTGACTATTTAAGACAGCTGTCTTTAATGTGAGTAACGAGTTGAATAGGAGCCTCTAGCTGGTCTGCAGGAGCCGCAACTCTGAATGGTTGGTAGCAGAGCAAATACTTATTTCTCTGTGCAAAAGGCAAATAAATGTACCGTATATACTCTAGTATTAGCCGACCTGAGTATAAGCCGAGACAAGTAAGTTTCACCACAAAAAACTGGGAAAACTTGTTAACTCGAGTATAAGCCGAGCTATACTGGAGTATATACTAGATAAAAAACCTCCATACTTACCTCCCAGCCGGCGTCTGTCTGTGCGACAAGCTGCTTGAACTCTCCCCTCTGTCATCCCCCGCTGTCCTCTCTGCTTGGCTCTGTCAGTGCTGTGTAAGTAAGTGCTGTGATTGGATTGAGCGCCAGCCAATCACAGCTGGAACTCGATCCAATCACAGTGCTTACTGACACAGCACTGAATGCAGGGGATTTGACAGCCGAGCAGGGAGATGACAGCGGGGAGAATTCTAAAGCAGCTTGATTGGCTGTGAATGATCAAGCACCGCTTGTGATTGGCTAACGCTTGATCCAATCACAGCTCTTACTTACACAGCGCTGCGGCTGAGGATGACACAGCCGAGCAAAGAGGACAGCAGGGGATAACAGCTGAGAGAATTCAAGCAGCCTGCCGCACCGCTGCCGGAGACGCAGACGCCGTCTGGGAGGTGAGTATGGAGGTTTTTTTTTTTTTTGGTTTTTTTTTAAGCCTTGCCTGACTTAAGTATAAGTCGAGGGGGGCTTTTTCAGCACATAAAAATGTGCTGAAAAACTAGGCTTATACTCGAGTATATACAGTATATAATTTAGACAGTGTGATTTTTCTGGATTTTTTGGGGGGATATTCTATCTCTCACTGTTAAAATTAACCTTCCCTAAAAATTATAGACCGTTCATGTCTTTGACAGTGGGCAAACTTACAAAATCAGCAAGGGATCAAATACTTCTTTCCTTCACTGTATATTCATACATACACACGCAGGCACATGTATACACACACATATAAGCATAATATAAGTACATATTTACGTTCTATTGAGACAGATCTTCTCCAGTTAGCCCTCACTCATCCAAGTTTGCAGTATGCTTGCTTTTTGCTGGCCTCTTGCAGCCTCTGCTTCTGTCTGTTCTGTGTGCCCAGGGATCTTGTCCACTCACAAGTGCAGAGGAATTCTGCAAATTGCATAGTGGGGTTTCTCTAAGTGGAGCCCTATTCATCCTGGGATGTTTGCAGCAACCTACTTATGTCTAATGCCTCAGATTGCCTGGGGACTCCCTTGGGGATGTGGACCCTGGGTAATTGCCCAGTTTGCCTCCCCCTCACTCCGGCCCTACCGCAGTGCCCATCTGCCAGTGCTGGTCACACCCCTCTTCTGACCATCAGAGCTACCTGAATCCCAGACAACCACTACACAGACATGTTGTGTATATAAATGTGAAAATATATGGAAATATTTGTTTTAGATCTATACTTGTGTTTCATCAGCTGGGAGTGATTATGGATCTTCTTTTCTTTACAGTGAAAACCACATTCATCTGATCCAGACTGAAATTTGCTCACACGCCGAATCTAATGTTGAGATGAGCAGAAAAGTGCTGGCTGGGATTCTAGTATGACTTGCCAGATGACTTACAAAAGCTGAATCACTGGCGGCCTTGGGTGTTACCAACGAAATGAAAGCTAATCTACACAAGCTATCGCTGTAGTTTCCCTCTTCTGGTGCAAAAAGGAAGTATTGACACCCATCTCACTAGAGCCATTTATGTAGCTTGGTAAACTCTATACTTCTCTAGAAAGTTGTTAATGTTTTACACTTGTTGGGCTAGGAATCTTCTCACTACCTCTCTAGGTGCTTTTATTCCGGGTTTCAAACCTATAGTAGTTAATCAGTCATGTGTACATTTGTGATGTCTTTTGAGGACCCTCTTAGTGTTGCCCCAAGAAGCACAAAATCTTTAGTTGGAGCTGACTGCAGTGATGCATTAAACACTCCAGATGAAGGTAATGAGGACAAGGATGAGACCTTGCCGCTGGAGCAGGAGTCGGAAGAGAAGACGCCTGCACAACTGTACATTGAGGATACACAGTCTACTCTGGAAACTAACTTGGAGGAGCAAAACGCGCATTACATCAATGCCAACAGCTGGTTTGTGGCTTAATTATTCTTATTTGTTCATTGTCTGAAAGGTTGCATACATCGTTGATGTATTGTGTCCTCTGTCCCACTGTTAGAAAATAGCAGGGTACTATTGGAGAGTATGGATTCTTGTAATTCTACTGAAGCAGACCTTCAAGTTAATTATGGGTCCACCACTACTGAGATTTTTTAAAATACGAAGCCCTCTTATTTTAATCATTGAAATAATATTAATAACTTAAAGGGGTAGTCCCGAGGCAAACATCAAAATTTAACATTAGCCCATTCCCCCTGTCACCCTCCCCCCCCCCCCCCCCCGGCATAAAATAGCAATTTAAAGCGGTTTTTAAACCGCTTGCTACTCACCAATCTGACGAAATATGAAGTCATAACAATCTTCTCCCTAAGATGGCCGCCGGTCGTTTCTCAGGGATGCACTGCGGTTTTCTCCCATGGTGCACCGCGGGTCTTCTCCCATGGTGCACCATGGGCTCTGTGCGGTCCATTGCCGATTCCAGCCTCCTGATTGGCTGGAATCGGCACACGTGACGGGGCGGAGCTACGATGACGACTCGGTGACCAGCTCTCCGTCACGAGCGGCCCCATTCACCAGGCAGAAGCACGGACTGCGCAAGCGCGTCTAAAAATGCCAGAAGACATCAGAATTAGACGGAGCCATGGAGATGGGGACGCCAGCAACGGAGCAGGTAAGTGAATAACTTCTGTATGGCTCATAATTAATGCACGATGTATATTACAAAGTGCATTAATATGGCCATACAGAAGTGTATAACCCCACTTGCTGCTGCGAGACAACGGCTTTAACTTTATAAGAAATAGTTTGTTGAATAAGCATCTAGTTTGAAGCATTACTGTATCAGGAAGGACGTTTACTCTTTTAAGGAAGAATTGGAACATTTTTTACCTTACCATGAGCACAATGAGATTTTTTAAAATGTGAAAATGAAAAGTAACTGGCACTCACCTCCAAGAATTAATTTCCCATTTTTTTAGTCCATGATGGTAAAGCGGCAATTGTTTTTATCCAGACTGATATGAGGACTCAGTATATCACCATACTGTGTAATGTTTAAATAGCATGCAACTTTGTATGGCCTAATATAGTGCTGTTCTTGCAGAGAGCCTGTGACCGCATGTGAGGGAGTTAGCTGGGGATGGCTCAGAGTTATATGCCACAGGGCACACCTTCAATTTAAGCAGTTTGTATACGAATCTTCAAAACTCAAATTGACACTTCAACTTGAGGTGTAGCTTTACAGTTATCAGCCACTTCAAACAGGTATACAAAATCAAAATTTGCCCGAGCAGCTTTAACTTTACATAACACGATTCTACGAACTGACTGGTGGATTATCTCCTCCCAGCCTTATTGCAAAAACAACCAAGTCAAGTGTTGAATTCATTACCCTCACAGGTTTAGAAGTTCACAGAGTTGTGGATGTATGTCTCCAGGCCACAAAGTAAGACTGCAGATTTTCTCTGCCCTTTTAAAACACACATGGAGCTTCTCATTAATCGGCTAACCGGTGAGTCTGCTTCACAGAATGACAGGAGTCGGGGAGAAATATACCTCCTATTTACTACAACACCTGTCCCATCTCCCTGCCCTCTGCTCAGGGCATTCGGCATTATCATTACTCAAAGTCCCAAGGCATCAGCATTTCCTTGCAATTTTCCCCGGTCAATATTCCAACAAGAAATTGTAATGTTGAAGATCCAGGAATCGCTTTGTCACTCGGCTGTTTTCTTTATTTTGAGACGTCCACTTAACTTTTCTTTACAATAGTTAATACCTTAGGGCTTTTGTATACAACTAGCTAATTCTTTTTGTGTTTGTTTAGCTTATGACTTAACTATAACACTGGGTGCTCTACTTCATCACTGGCCTTTTGCGAAATCTGGGGTCTCCAAAACTGGTTTGGAACACAGGGAACATTTCAAGGATTTGAAAGGCAGTTTCATTCTGAAGACTTCATTTTATTAACCTGGAATATTTTCCTTTTGTCAGCTCCGTTAAAGGGACAGCTATCTCTGAGAAATTGAAAATAAACTGTCCATAATACCCTGTAATTCCCAAGAATGTTTATTCTTGTTTCTTGGTAACAGGACGTGGCTATTTCTGGATTGCTTGAGCTTTTTCATCTTGAGGATTCACAAGGCTTCTCCTGATGAGATAACCCAAGGATTTGCCCTTCTCCTGCCCAGTGTGCCTTTTTTTTTTTTTGGATTGGCTGCCAGACTGGCAACCCAAATCTTACATACTGCATTCAATTTTCTAAAGTCATTACAACATATGATGGTACGGTCTGGCTTTGGAACCATCAGGCTTGACCACTTCTTCAATTGCCTCAAATTCTAACATGGTTTTTTATTTCTCTGGAGAGTGCTTCACGAATCCTATAGGGTTTAACGTTGACCTTCACATCTGTTTCTGTAATAATATCCCGTTTATTCATCATAGTTCAGCCTCAATTCTCTGAAAAGATATCTCTGTTCTGGAGCTCTAAGTGTTTTGCCTCCCTCTTTTAAACTTTTGATAATTCCTCGGTAATCTTAACCTCTGGTATCAGCTGCTAATTGTAGCCAGAGCTTGTTCTGTAGACAAATATGGCTGGTCTTTTCAAAGGCTTAATCGGCTTTATATGGTAAACCTGTAAAGGTTTTCTTTTTCTGGGTTGTTATATGTTCTACATTACATCAGTATGTTTCTTTTTAAATTTCAACTGGTCCCTGCCATTTGCCTAAAAATTGCCTTTCCACTGTCTGAATAAGGACCAACACTTGTTCCCCGAGCTCAAAAGTGCGTACTTTGGCCCATTTTATCATAAATCATATTTTGGGCTTATTAAAGGGGTTGTCCCGCGCCGAAACGGGTTTTTTTTTTTTTCAACCACCCCCCCGTTCGGCGCGAGACAACCCCGATGCAGGGAGGTAAAGAAAGCTCACCGGAGCGCTTACCTGAATCCCCGCGCTCCGGTGACTTCTCTACTCACCGCTGAAGATGGCCTCTTCCTCCGTGGACCGCAGCTCTTCTGTGCGGTCCATTGCCGATTCCAGCCTCCTGATTGGCTGGAATCGGCACGTGACGGGGCGGAGCTACACGGAGCCCCATAGAAGACTGCAGAAGACCCGGACTGCGCAAGCGCGGCTAATTTGGCCATCGGAGGGCGAAAATTAGTCGGCACCATGGAGACGAGGACGCCAGCAACGGAACAGGTAAGTATAAAACTTTTTATAACTTCTGCATGGCTCATAATTAATGCACAATGTACATTACAAAGTGCATTATTATGGCCATGCAGAAGTGTACAGACCCACTTGCTGCCTCGGGACAACCCCTTTAAGCCTTTTCCATGTGTTTTTTTTTTTTTTTTAAACAATGGGCATAACTGCTGTAATGCGACCATTCATTTGGGAGAGCTGTTGCAAACAGTTTTAACAGGAGTGGTTTGTCCCTCCACGATCTCTTTTAGCCATATGTAAAAGATCCCTGGGCCGACTTCAACACAGTAATTCGAAGGGTGAAAATCCCATGGATGGCTATGGCACCTCTCTCATTGCAGAGCGGAATGGAAATAGAAAATCCCTTTTTTTTTTACGTCCCTGTCAACCACCTTTTTTTAGCATTTGCTTTAAAGTTTTATTAAACGTCCCTACCAGCCCATCCGTCTGAGGATGGTAAATAGATACACGTAATGGTTCTATTTTTAATAACCGGCACAGTGTCTTCATCACTCTTAACATGGAGGTTGTTCCCTGTTTGGTGAATATCTCTTTAGGAATATCCACCCGTCAAAACACCTGGAAAATTCCTTTGTGATCACTGTGGAAGCAGTAATACACAAAGGAATAGCCTTAGGTTAGCAGAATCTGCTATCGCTAAAATATTTGTTGTCTCCAAAAGGACTTTACCAATGGACCGACTACTGTAGATTCAAACCTACGTATTCAAAAGGTGCCTCAAAAATAGGCATAAGTACCAGGGAACTATGATAGTGAGTCCTTGGGCCTGAAACTTCACACACTTGGCATGACTCGTAATATTTTTTGACATCCCCATTAATGCCTGGCCAAAAAAATCTCTGTAAAATCCAAATGGCCACTTAAAATACGACCTTGAACCACATCAAGAGCAGTTCTCGAATAGGACCTTGGGACAATTAATTGTTGCATTGTATTCCACCCCCCCCCCCCTTTTTTTCCATCCATCTAGTACATAATTTTCCATTATTATTCATGGAAAAGTCAGATTAGCATTAGGTTCTACAGGAGTACCATTGATTGCTCTTATATTTACCCTTGCCGTGGAAAGGGTAGGGTCACTCAGTTTATCTGACTAGAAATCATCCTTTCTTATCTCTAGGTCTGGTGAAGGCAGAGGCTTGGATTTCCAAGCTCTTGCTATTGAGTGGGCTAGAGGAAAACTGCTGAGTAGGTCTCAACAGTGGTTTAGCTGCTGAATACTGTTCCACAACATTCATTAGCTGATCAGCAGTTTTAGGGTCTCTGTGGCTGACCCATTTTTTAACTGTGGCAGTAGTGCTCTCAGGTATCAATCGAACACAACTCTTTGTACAGTTTCGGGGGCAATCAAAGTTTCTGATTGCAGCCATTCTTTCATCCTAGGGATGAGTTTGTACATTTGTGACTGTGGTGGTCTGTCCGTTCAGTAGGTGAACATACTGGGCTTGAACCGCTGCCGTAACCACTAAACGAGCCATGACTTTGCCTTTCAGGGTTCTGTAGTTCTGAGCTGAGTCCACCTCCAGATTTAAATATGCTTTTTTTGTGCTTCTCCTATCAAGAAGTGATCGATCAGACTGGCCCAGCATGCTTCTAGCCTTGCTTCACATATCCCTATCCTATCAAATTTTGCAAGAAAGGCCTTGACCTCCTCATCAGCTGTCACCTTTTGGATATATTGGCTCATATATATGGCCTGTGGTTCGCTGATGGTTGCACCAGAGGTTGTGCCATGGCTGGTTCAGCCACCCGCTGCAGTAAATCATGCAGAAACTGTCGATCCATACTGGTGGCCGCTGATTCACCACTAGGCAATTTTATTTTTTGCTGCTCTCAGATTGCTGAGTACCATTTGTATCTTGCCGCACTACTGTAACATTCACCAATGCCTTCACCACATCTTCCATGTTGTCACTTATAGCGCGTATGCCTGCATCCAAAACACTATAAATGTGAGGGAATTGGCTGGGAATCGCTCAGAATTACGTGCCACAGGGCACACCTTCAATAACACCAGCTTGTACATCTCAAAACTGAAATTGACATTTATGTCTTTAATTTGAAGTGTAACTTTACAGGTTTCAGCAACTTCAACTAGTTTTAAAAAATCTAAATCTGCCTGTTCAGCTCTAACTTTACATAACACGATTCTAAGTACTGACTGGTGGGCTACCCCCTCCCAGCCTAGACAACCAAGTCCAGTATTCGGTTTCTTACTCTCATAGGCTTAAGGTGCTTTTAGACTAAACGATTACTATCGTTCAAACCAGTGAAGGTGAACCTTAATCGTTGAGTCGTAACGCAAGCCAATGACTGAACGACGAACGAGCATTATTAGCTTCTTCGCTCGTCCATTTAAACGCTTGTTCAGTCTTTTACACTCGCTTGTACGGCAAATGTGTGAGACTAAATGAAACTGAAGATTGTCGTTTGAACGAGCCAATAATGTATCTGCTTGTCTAAACGGGCTGCACAAGAAGCGAATGAATTAGCAATGACAAAGAGAGATTCCACATTGCCTCTGCCATTTTGACACACACCCAATGTAGCTTCTCATTAATTACATGCTGCAAAAGCAATTCAATTCACATGTATGCAATTGATTTTTTTTGTTATTTCTGCAACAAATCTGTCACATGTGAGCATACCCTTATAGTAAATCTAAGATAAATAAATTAAATATAACCTATTTCTCTGTGACCTAGCCACTGTGCAACCACATCTGCCAAGTTTAACACAATGCCTTACATGTAAATAAACTATTGTGTTTTTGTAGCCGTTTGTCCTTTTGCTCTGTTTCTGTTATTTCATTTTGTCTTTTGTCACATTAAATGTACATTTATTCAGTCTTTGTGTGTCATTGCTTTACTGCAGTCTGTCTGTAATGTGCAAACCAACATCAATCAATGGAGAAACAGAACTTCCCAAAAGAAGTACTCCGTATAGCCCTGTACTTCTTACACGGAAATCCTATATACTTATATAGGACATTCTTCAGTATCTGTTCCCATCTTAGACATTTATATCATGTTTACACAATATATACATGTGTGATAGGTGGGTATCCACCATCTTTTTGGATGGTTGGGTAGCTAGTGAACATGCAGGACCAGCACACTCCAGTATGATCTACTTACAAAGAACCACTTGTTGTGTGTATTGTTGCTGTGAACAGGACTAAGTTTTTTGTAGGGGTACAAGGCTGCTGGTTTGTCTTTTTTTGTAAAATAAATGGTGCCAGCTAAAAATAAGTTGCCATCCTACTACAAAACTTAGTGTCCATCCGGCACTATATGGGGGGAATTTCTCAAAGACGTTGTGGCAGTTTTATGATCGGGAAAAAATTAATTGCAACTATTGGTTCACGCTGTATTTGCATCTATTTTTGATTCTTACCACTTTTGAAGACAAAGCGTGGTGTTTACCATGAGTTGGTGGTTGGGCCACCATCGGATTGATGGATTAATTAAGCTTTTTCCAGAAAGTGCTGCACGAACGGCCCAAGACGTTTCAAATTTATGCTAATATATTTTGGATTTAGACTGCTATATAAAATGTGAGCCTAAATAAATCTGCCACGTGTTTTTTTTTGTTGTTTTTTTTAAAAGGTCCATTTTTACATTTAAACAGTTTTATATTGAATGGTTATATCTGTAAGCCACTTTGTGTTGCTGCATTTCAAGCGTCATAAGGGAGAAAATTCACTTAACAGTTTATGCTAGTTTTCTTGTGTTAACTGCACAAAAAAGTGTTAATCTTTGGCCTTTTCTGTGCCATGCTTGATGTTTCTAAAAATGGATAGAGCTTAGCAAAAAGGGCTAGGGCCTTCCGTGTCCTGTCGAATTTACTATAATTTATGCCAGTTTGGAAATCTACGCCACCTTGAGCCTGTTAGTACTTTTTTTACACCTTACTCCAGTGCACTCTTTACTTAGACCGACACATAAATGCCAATCTAGGTAAATGTTCTTTGTAGTGTTTTTTATTATTGTACCATCATAGCTCTATGAAGGCTAACTTTTTGCTGGATGAGCTGTAGTTTTAAGTAGTACCATTTTAGGGTTTATAAAACCTTTTGATTCTGTTTTACAACTGTTTTGGGAAGATGAATATAAATAAAAGGCAACTAAAGTTACAAGAAAAAATTAACTCTTGGAATTACCTGGATTTCTGCACTGATTACATGTAAAATGTAGTTTGTTTGTTTTTTTAATTAGAAGCCAGCGGTAGGCAAACAGTCTAACTAACACATAGTTGTACCATTCATATGTTTTACTGAGCACATAGAGTGAACATCCACAGTACAGGAAAAAAATAAGTGGACCCTTAACTTTAATCCCCCTTTTTAGCAGCAATCGCAAAATTTCTTGTAGCTGCAAATAAGACTTGCACAATGTTCAAGTGGAGTTTTGAACCATTCCTTACAGCAAATGTATTTAGGTCCAAAGTGTTTGATACTGTGCCGCTAAAAGGTTGGTATATAAAATGATAATGTTTGGTCTGGGTGAGAATGTGTGTAAGTGGGTAGGTAACTCTTCCGTGATAGAAAGCAGAGTGGGGGGGGGGGGGGGGGGGTTATAAATATTGCATACTCTGATTGGGTCACCGTTACTAGTGGGGTACCACAGGGGGCAGTACTGGGCCCTATTTCTTTTAATATTTATTAATGACCTGGTAGAAGGATCGTAGAGTAAAATATCAATATTTGCAGATGACATAAAACCATGTAAAGTATTTTACACAATTGAGGACAGAATGTGGTTGGATAACTTGTGGGTTTTGGCATAAAAGTGGCAAATAAGGTGTAACACTGATAAATGTAAGATTCTGCACATGGGCAGGGGAATACATGTCACCATTACACACTAAATGGGAAACACTGACAGGGAAAAGGTCTTGGGGATTTTAGTTAACTGTAGATTTAACTGGAGCAACCAGTGTCAGGCAGCTGCTGCCAAGGCAAATAGGATCATGGGGTGCAGCAAGAGAGGTCTAGGGAGACATGACAAGACCATTGTTCTTCCTCTTTACAAGTCACTGGTCAGACCACACATGGAATATGGCCGACAGTTTTGGACACCAATACTCAAGGAGGACATATCAGAGCAAGGGGCAGAAAGGCAGGCCTTTCACAGAAAAAGACACCATTTAAAAGTATAACTTTATTGAAAAATATTTAAATACAGGGCTATGGGAAGAAACAGAATACGAGGGCATCTCTCAGGAGAGGAAAAACAGTAGGGGGGGAGTAAAGCACCGATCATCTATTTATACCCAGGACTGAAACAAGGGATGCTCTAATAACTATGTATAGCTATATTATGGAACAGTACAGAGATCTCTCCTATCATCTATTTATATCCAGGACTGTAACAAGAGGGAGCTCTAATAACTATGTATAGATATATCAGGGGTCCGTACAGAGAGCTCTTCCATCTATTTATATCCAGGACTGTAACAAGGGGGCGCTCTAATAAATATTGTGACAAGGGGGTTTCTTGTCTGTGGTTCGCCGACCTCAACTTCTGGAAAGTGGCACCAAATGCATGTAATCTGGCTCCAGGAGACTTGAATTATTTTAAAATTGGGGCCTGCCAGCATTTATTCACAGCACACAAACATAGTCAGTATATATCAATGTCAATTATTCAAGGTTCCTCACCTGCTGAGCCACCATCACTATCCTTGCCCAGGGTGTCTAGAGGATGTCTTTATCAAACTGGCATGACTGTTTGCCAAAACTGGTCCGCGCCGGGCCACGGGCACGCAGTCCTGATGGTTGCTCCTACAATCTTTCTGGCTAGCAGCCAGCATTCCCCCTTTAGTGTGACAGGAAGAGACTTTTATGTTGCTGCCTGCCACACCCAGGTGTTAACCCTTTCTTTTCAGTACCAGAAGTCCTGTCTGCAGCCCTCTACCTGCCCCTTCTGTGTACTGCACGTCTACACTATGTGTAGACATATTAGGGGTCAGTACAGAGATCTCTCCCATCATTTATTTATATCCAGGACTGTAACAAGGTGGCGCTTTAATAACTGTATAGATATATCAGGGGTCAATATAGATATCGCTCCCATCTATTATACCCAGGACTCTAACAAGGGGGCGCTCTAATAACTATGCATAGATATATCAGGGGACAATGCAGAGATCTCTCCCGTCAACTATTTATATTCAGGACTGTAACATAGGGGCGGCCTCTACATCTAGAGGAAAGAAGGTTTTTACATACACATACGAGAAGGGAATTCTTTACTGTAAGTACAGTGAGACTGGAAATTTCTGCTTAAGGACGTGGTGATCGCAAACTCGATATAAGAGTACAAGAGGGGCCTGAACGCCTTTCTTGAGCGTTTCAATAATATATGTTATAATCATTATTAACCAGAAGAGTTGGTGATCCGGGGATAATTCTGATTGCCAGATTGGATTCAGGAAGGAATGTTTTCCCTTAAATTGGGAAAATTGGCTTCTATTTCATTGGGTTATTTTTGCTTTTCTCTGGATCAACATTGGGAGGTAATAGGCTGAACTAGATGGACATGTCTTTTTTTTCAGCCTAACATACTATGTTAAGTTGTTTAACATATCATCTGAAAAGCTTGCATTGAGAAATGGTTTACACTTGCCAATCTTTCATGAGAAAACAGATTTTGTGTGCCTATATTTAACCCCTTGAGTGGCGGGTTTCTTACCCCCTTGTCATGCCCATCAGGGCAGGTTTTTTAAATGGGCGAATCATTTAATTTCAACTAATTTTGCAGTCACGTTCCAAGAGCCATAACTTTTTCATTTTTCCATTGACACGGCCATATGAGGGCTTGTTTTTTGCTGGAGAAGTTGTACTTTTTGATGGCATCATTTTTTGGTATATATAATGTATTGCATAACTTTTGTGAAAAAATTTGTAGGGAGATTGGGGAAAAAAGTAATACAAGTTAAATCACCCTCCTTTTGCCATATCTATAATAAAAAATCTAAATCCTAAAAGAAAAATACATATTTGGTATTTCCGCGTCCGGAAATGTCTGATCTATCAAAATAGTGCATTATTTACCCCCCCACGGTGAACGTAATCCGAAAAAAAAATAAAGAACGCCAGAAATGCACTTTTTCAATCACCCTGTCTCCCAGAAAAAATGCAATAAAAAGCGATAAAAAAGTCGTATGTATTTCAAAATGGTACCAACGTTAACTACAAGACATCCCTCAAAAAATGAGCCCTTGCTCAAGTACGTCGATGGAAAAATAAAGGAGTTATGATTTTTTAAACTGGGGGAGGAAAAAAAGAAATGGGGAAAGAAGAAAAAAAGGGACCGTTTCATTAAGGGGTTAAATAATGTACTAACTTCCGTCTCTGGATCATTACGACACAGGGATACCACATGTGTAATTTTATTTTTAATTTTTCACAAAGTAAAGGCAGACAAGTGTTTTTAATTTTATTTATTTTATTCTTTAAATAATTTTTAACTTTTTTTTTAAATTTTTGTCCCTTTAGTGGACTTCCACAGAGACCCATCAGGACTCCCTGATCACATTCTGGGGGGGCGGGGGGAGGGGGGGTGCGATGGTGACAGTCCTTTACATGCTGCAGTCACATAGACTGCAGCATGTAAAGGGTTAACACAGCAGAGATCGGAGGTTTTCTCTGATCTCTGCTGTAAGAGCTGGTACCTAGCTGTCCTCTGACAGCCAAGCACCAAGCTCTCCCTGCCACAGAGACCATCGGCTTGCTTTTGACAAGCCGATGGTCTCTATAGCAACCTGTAAACAAAGCAGGAGATTGCCGGCATATCGGCAATATCTTCTGCTGGTTTTTCAAAGCCCTTGCTTTGTTCTCTGTGGGTCTGTGCAGGCAGAGCACACTGTCACAGCTTGTGGCATTGTGCTCTGCAGCTCCCATAGTGATACATAGCCCGGAAATCTTCCGGGCTATATCACTATCGGCAGTGGAGCTCGTCCCGGAAAATTTCCAGGCGTGCCACTCAAGGGGTTAATGGAGAAAGGACCTGTGAAATCCACATTTCCAATTTCTTAATCTTAAGGCACTCTGCTTAAACTTTTGTTTATGTGGGCTTTTTGTTAACCCTATTTTTGTAAGGTAATTTGCTGACACCGTTGTATATGATAGAGGTCTGCTGACAGTGTTGATGAGGATTACTGTGATGTGACCCTTTATTGGAGGAATTTTAGCTGGTGTTAAGAAGGTATGGGGGATGTGTTTGTGAGGGAGGGGTTACATATAAAAAGTAATCACAAGACTCAATGAAAACAATTCTAAAATATAGGCAAGTATATGTCTAAGCACCACATATGTCTGTTTGCGCACTAATCTTAATTTCTGACTTCTTTCTCTTTTCCTTTCACCATAGGTGCATTGCAGTTGTTACTATTGTGCTCTGCCTGTTGTTTTTCCTCTATTACTGTTTTTAAGCCGTATACGCCTGTTACCTCAACACAACACATGGCTGGACATTCATTTATGAAGAATGATGATACTCTTCCTATCAGTTCTTCCAAATTTCAAAAAATGACAAAAGCCAGCAAAAGTAGCCCTTTTATGAAAATTGGAAAAAATGAAAACTGTCCAAGACAACCACCTTATTTAGAGCTGTATCGTAAGGCAGTGACTAAAAATGCAGAAATATAAAAGACTATCGTTTATAATTGTGATTTTTCCCCATCACTGCTACCTTTTTTTTTTTTTTGCACCTTACTTTTGAATATTTCCAAAAGTGAAGCATTTTTTCATAGAATAAGTGCCCAAAATATTTTGCATTCCATTAGCTCTTAGGATGGGATGAAAATCTATCCTCCTCTCTCTAAATCATCAGGCAGTTTTGTGGACTACAGTGTCATGATGTCGCATCATCCAAAGACTTCTGCCCATCTACTCTATGGATTTGTGCGAAGGAAAGGCTTAAAGAACAAAGAGGAGATAATGGTGATGAAGTATGAAATTATGTACAGGTTTACCTTTTCCGTTGGCCTGATGATCAATAATGATTTTCTCGTTAGGATTTCCCTAAGGGATTGGCCAGGATAATTCTATAACTACTTTCACCAACAATTATATGGCATAATTATGAGTACATCCTCTACACCAAGCAAATAAATCATAAATTTATTTGACAGCTAATCTATACCCTATATTTAACTTGCAGACACCTGGAACTACAAGTGTTTGTCACTGTGGCAGGTGTAATCTAGATTAGTTTGGATTAGCAGCATTACTATATTTAGCCTTTAATACCCGATATTAATCTGGTTTTCATGTGGTCAAAGCCAATAATTTACTTTGCTGGACGTATATAGTTAATGATAGATTTTATGAGAGTCCTGTAAAATGAGCTAACTTGCTGCTAAACAATCATACAAGTACATAAAATGAATTTTTGCCAAAATGTCCATAAGGCCTTGTTGACAAGGGCGCTGTGTGCACGCAGTATAGGCACACAGAAAGCGCTTCTATAGGAACCAATGGTTTCCTATAGAAACGTTCACCTGAACGAATGTTAGACTCACTAAGTTTGCACACCTAACAAAGATAGGACATGCAAGTGCAAGGTTGCATCTAAGCTCCGTGCTACACGCAAAGATAGGACCTGACCTATCTTTGGTGCATTCTTTCCATCGACTCCTAAGGGAGCTGAATGGGCTAATTCAAGTAGCTAAAATTAACCTATTCATGCGATCTTTAGTGCAGTATAGCCGCGATCTTTGCACACAGCTATACTGCACGCCGACGGCGCTAGTGTGAACGAGCCCTAATGGATAAAGCATACAGTGAGCCATCTGCATAAACGGTGTAATTATAAAATGTATTGTTGCCTTGAGTGGATTGATAGTCCCATAAAGTGTGTAGATATATTTTTCTCCACAGGTGCAGCTTGAAGCTCCTCAGGGGAAAAGCTTTACCTGAGCTCTTCTCTTTTATGTATGTTTTCTTGTACACTGCACATGTGAATTAACAATAACAGCTAGTGCTTAGCTATTGGCTGAGCGCTCAGCCAATTACAGATAGTGCTTAGCTATTCATTCATGAATGAATAGCTAAGCACTATCTGTAATTGGCTGAGCGCTCAGCCAATTCATGAATGAATAGCTAAGCACTATCTGTAACTGGCTGAGCATTCAGCCAATAGCTAATAACTAGCTGTTATTGGCTGAGCGCTCAGCCAATCAGCACAGCCCTTTCAGGAGGCGGGGAAATCCCCGCCTGCTGAAAGTGCTGGACAGCAGTGTCGGGGAGCCAGCCGGAGGACGCGTGTGAGCGGCGGAGAGGGGAGTACTTTTTTTTTTTTTTTCCTTTAACTTTTTTAACCACTTAATGATGATTTTCTGGGAAGGCCTTATATTTCAAGTCCTTCCCCGAAAATCATACTGCAGGGTTTGCCAAAAACCACAGCTTTCACTGGAACTGGCAGCAGCGCCGATCCCATTGAAAGCAATGGGATAGCATGCTGCCCTTCTGCCACAGCTGTCACAGCTTGTTCAGTGTGTCCATAGCAACTAATGTCCACTCACCAGCTCAGGGATAACTGAAAATTAGATACAGCCCACAGAAGGGAAACTGCCATTTAACAGTCAAGTAATGGTCACAAACATAAGCACCCCCAGGCATTGGGACCTGCTTGTGATTGCTACCTCAACAATGCTTATAGCAACGGGACGGTTTCTTTTCAACAACATATAGCAAGACTGCTTTTTAAAGGTCCCAGAAACACTATCATCAGATAACTAATATGCCTAAAGTTCATAATTTCTTTGTTTGTTTAATATAATTTCTGGTTTACCTCTGTAGCTTTGTATAGAGAAAGGAGAAAGGACAGTTGTGATCTCAAAAACTATAACTCCTATGGTGATAACTTGACATTTATTTTCTCCAGTCTTCCTTGTTTCAGCTGTTTTTTGGCTTTGCTCCATTAGGACAGAGCTGTGATTGGGTCAGCTGCTCATTCTATTCTACTGGACTAACAAATCCATGACTGTCTAATTTCTTATATCAGGGGTGCATGAAGTTGCTTAATTTTTCTCCTTCATGCTTTAGGTCACCTGCACATGGCCAGGCGGACCCCGCATGTGGGATCCCGCAGCGGAGTTCGACCCGGTGCCCAGCCAGTGACTTCAGCTCACCTGGCCTCTGGGTGTGCCGGCAGGCACATAAACGCAGTACAGATGACACCGTGCCATCGCCAGGTGATGACTCGGATCCCGCCAACCATTCTGCAATGATGATTGCAAAATAACTGCGGGATGGACAGCTTCCATTGACTTCAATGGAAGCCGTCCGTTAGAAGATCGAGAGCGGAAAAATCATAATCTATTTCTGTTCGTGGACATGAAATTGCTTATTGCCATAGCATGCTATGGGCTGGATTTGCTCCGGAATCCGGAGGCAGATACCTGTTCCGGATTTTGTAATGCAAATCCGCCTGTGTGCAGGCGGCCTTAGGGTTTGTTCAGTGTGTCCAATTTTGGTCTGTGTAAAATGGGTCAATTTTCATATGAAAGTTGCATTCGTACACATTACATTTTGTTTTCCTTCTCTATGTCTTTCTTGCATTGCTTAGCAATGATCCGTGAAAAACGGAGGTGAGTGAATGACATCTAAGAATTTGGACCAGAATAGGACTTGTTTTGATTTTGATGCATCTGCATAGCCTTCATTGACTGTAATGGGTCAGTATGCTATCCATGTGCAGTCAGTTGCAAGCAAGCGGAAAAGCAGCCATGCGTGCAAAGAAAAAAAGTGCACATGGATGACCTCCGTATGCGCTCTGTTTTTCTTGGATCATTGATGAGCAATTTTAGAAAAAAAGCTGTGCCTCCAGCAGTTTTTTATTTTTTGCATGTGAGAAAAACAGATGGCACAAAGAAGTGAAAAATGAACAACCAATACATACAGACTCTTTTCCCTGTTTGTGATTTTGATAGCCTTTAATGCCAAGCACTTGCTACCTCAGTACTTATTTTACTTCAGTTTTACCGTTTTCCACTTTTTTTTGTTCCCTAGATTATCAGGACACTGAAAATATTTTCAATTTAAAATGGTTGTTCAGTTTGGCGCTATTTACATTGCTGCAACTATTGTGGGATGCACATACTGACACATGACAACTGCAGTGATTATGCCATTTATTGTCTGCAGCAGTCAGCTGTTGGCACATAATGGTGTAGCAATGTAAACAGAATATTATAATAATTATATAGCGCCAACATATTCTGCAGCACTTTACAAGTCAGAGGTAGCATTCACAAAACAAGATATAAAATATCAAAGTGATGAACAGTTTTAACAACTGTAGTGAGGGCGATGCTCGCAGGAATTTATAGACTATAAGGAAATGGGGGGGTGACAAAAGGGGTATAAAAGTTTTGTTCTGTACAATCCAGTGAGAGAAAAGAAAAATATAGGGTACTGTACATACATAAAACTGTGAGTTAATCACCAGCTGTATTTGTGTATAAATAGGTAAGAGGTGCATTAGGGTGCATTGATGGTACAGTGTGAAGAAGGGGGTCAGGTTTACAAGGGAACGTGTAGAAGCAGAGTGGATGGAGAAGAGTTTAGATTAGGGTATATGTTAGGCCTCCCTAAAAAGATGTGTTATGGCATGCTTAAAGGTGTGGGAATCAATCTTATTGGGGTAGCTCATTCCAGAGAACTAGTGCCACTTTACAAAAATCTTGGGGATGGCAGTGGGATGTTCGGATTAAAGGGAAATTTAGCCTAAGGTCACTAGCAGAGTGGAGAGCACGAGTAGGGTGGTAAAGAGATGTGCAAGAAAATACATGTTGGCACAGCACTGTGGAGAGTATTATGGGTGAGAATTACAAGTTTAAATTGTACTCTATATTTGATGAACAGCCAGTGCCGTGATTGGCACAGGGTGGAGGCATCAGTGCCGTGATTGGCACAGGGTGGAGGCATCAGTGCCGTGATTGGCACAGGGTGGAGGCATTAGTGCCGTGATTGGCACAGGGTGGAGGCATCAGTGCATTGACTGGCACAGGGTGGAGACATCAGTGTAGTGACTGTCACAGGGCGGAGGCTTCATTGTAGCAGCTAGACAAAAAGATTAGCTTGGCTGCTGCATTCACTGTGGATTGAAGAGGGGAGGCTTAAGTGAGAGGGAAACTGATCAGTAGTGAGTTGCATTAATCAAGCCAAGAGTGGATGAAGCCTACTGTAAGAGTTTTTGATGTCTTTACAGCGAGGAAAGGGCAGCTTTGGGAGATGTTTTTGAGCTGCAACTGACATGAGCAAACTAGCGACTGAATATTGGTAGTGAAGAAAACAGTGGAGTCAAATATGACCCCAGAAGAGCAAGCATGATAGGAAGGAGTTTTGGTGGTACCACAGACTAAGATGGAATTATCCGGTTTAGGGCAGTTGCATGACGGAAACACGAGAAGTTTTTGACAGATTGAGCTTTAGATCGAAAGATGACATGGTGGTAGAGACAGCAAACGGATAATCACTGGTGTTTTGTAGTAGCTGAGGTTTGATGTCACGGGACGATGTATATAACTGGGTGTCATCTGCATAGAGATGGTACCGCAAGCCAAATCTGCTGATAGTTTGTCCAGTAAGGGCTGTGTAGATGGAAAAGAGGACAGGATTAAGGACTGATCCCTGTGGAACTCCAAGAGAAAGAGGAGAGGTAGAAGAGTCGGCAAACTGATTAGAGAGGTTGGAAAAGAACAAGGAGAGAGTAGTATCCTGTAGTCCAATAAAGTGGACCATACTGATTATTGTTAGTGATCACTAAGTTAGTGATCTTGAGTGTTGAATGTTGCACTGAGATCCAGAAGAAAGTAATCGCCATTTAATTTATCGATTAGGAGATTGTTTGACACTTGTGTGAAACAAGTATAAAGGATCATACAGTTTTGCACTATAGGCACTTATTGTATTTGTATCTGTACTTTCACCTACATATAATGAATTGTTTTTAGAGAGTAGGTAAATACGATTTAGTAATAATATTTTGGGGATAACTTGGAAATAATGAAAAAAATCTACTTTACCCCACCCCCAGTGCACAATTATAATATAGATTCCTACATATCTGTCCACATTGTCTGCCTATACAGTATTTTTATTATAAATCTAATATTCTGTGATTTGTACAAATAAGTGGGTGTTTCTGTGATATTCTGAATCAATATATTCTAACAACATAGTGGACTTTTCTATTACTGTTAATCCGTATATTTTAATGTTTACAGTAGTTAACTCTTACAGATGTCTGAGGATGCAGGAGAGAAGTTTTAAAGCCACCCACAAATAAATATGATGAAAATACATAATTTATTTTACTTTCATTTATTTTATACAACTTTATTAAATAGGAAAAATTAGCTGTATTGAACTCTTTAAGTAGGGATCTTCTAATCCGTGACATGCACCTTAGCACTAATACAGATCTTCAATATACATGACCTGCGCATTTCACAGACCCAGCTCTGCTACATGACCTGCGCATGTCACAGACCCAGCTCTGCTACATGACCTGCGCATGTCACAGACCCAGCTCTGCTACATGACCTGCGCATGTCACAGACCCAGCTCTGCTACATGGCCTGCGCATGTCACAGACCCAGCTCTGCTACATGGCCTGCGCATGTCACAGACCCAGCTCTGCTACATGGCCTGCGCATGTCACAGACCCAGCTCTGCTACATGACCTGCGCATGTCACAGACCCAGCTCTGCTACATGACCTGCGCATGGTACAGACACAGACCTGATACATGACATGAGCGGCCCATACATCCATGCACACACTGCTCTACTACATCCATCCTGATTCCCACATGTGCCACACATAGCTCCTGGATACAGTGATGAGCCCCTAGTCATGTGATACCTGACTCCACCCACACACAGGTGATCGCATGACTGTGATGTCATCACACGTCTTTGTAGTTTTTGTCGGCTTATCCAGTATACAATACATTCTGTCAAACTCCAGAATGGCTTCCCCCACAGCAGTGACATCACCGCAGGTCCTGCAGCCCGCTGGATCATTGTGGTGCAGGTAGGTCAGTGTTTCCTGTCAAGACCGCTGAGTTGTGTCTGACATAATAACGGCTTAGTTGTATTGTGTTATTTTCCCTCCCCTTCCAAGAGCCCTAACTTTGTTCTTCTATCGATTTAAGCTCTGTGTTTTATATATACGGTAGGATCTGTGATGACGTCACCAGGGGCGGAGCAAGAGAAGCCCATACCCACAAACACACACACATTCAAACAGACAAGTGGTTGTTAGTATTTTGATTTTTGTACAACATAGAATATTTGGGCTTGGCTTCTTCATTGTTTCCAGCTCTGCTATGTTTTTGCAGCTTCAAGTAAGTGATCAATGTCCGTGCCTTTTAATGGGATCTGCTTCTTTAGTGGGGATCTTAATGGGAACAATTAACATCTATTTGTTTGGTTAAAAAAAATGGCAAGTGGCTGGCTAATAACTCCTCTACCTTTTTAAGTCCTATATGTCATTATAGTTGCAATATTGTTACACTATGTTGTTCTTTTGGAAAGGATAACATAGTGATTTAATAACCAATTAAAGTCTAGGATAGAGTATATGGTGTTCAGTGTAGGGTGACTGTTATTCTCTAGTCTGTATGTAATATTTATGGTTAATAATCTTAAGAGAGCACTGGTGGGCCAGAATGCTTGGAGTGGTGTTTTATAAATATTACTGAATCTTTAAAATAGGACCTATCACTTCTCTTGACTTGCCTGCTTTAGTGAATACTTTTATTCTTCACGAAATAACGAATCAAGGCATTAGCATTTCCCTTGTTAGTAGCATTCCTAGATGCTGAACTGTGAGCAGTGATAAAACAGTATAAGATAGTGTAGATACACTCCCCATTGACAAGGGGAATTGTAATGGCCAGTTGACAATTTATTCATGCATTTTTAGGAAAAAGCAGAGGAACGTCACAATGCAGTCTAACACAATAGACATATCAGCAGAGGTGACAGGACAGGAGTGTCTGCTTTGGAATTCTGCATGGTTCAAACTCACTGGCTTCTGAGATCTTGTGTGACGAGTCACAGTTTTGGTGGAAATGTCCTGTGACAATGTTACAAAAATGCCAGAGATCATGCAAAGCAATAGATTAACTGCAGTGTCACCTTACTATGGCTAAGAAGGGGATTCCAATTAGCAACAGTTTATTATTACCTCCATTATACCCTAATAAAGTATGAGGAATGGTACTGCTTCAAACAGACATAATAATTGAATCAACAACACTAAATGGATTAATGGATACTATATATTCTATATATACTTTTAGATAATATAGAAAGGTTGCAGAAAAACTTATTTTTCCAGATATGAGGGCTTTCCACACTTTTTCACTGCATTGCTGAAATTGCGGACTCGCAATGCACTCTTTATAGCACAAATTGTTTTCTAGATAGAAAAGGGCTTATTACATTTTGCACTCATATTATTTTTACAACATTTTATATATAAAATCTGGATTGCACTGGAAATTTTATTCGGCACTCGTATTATCAGGTAAAGAAAATGTTTACAAAGCTGTAAAAAATATTTGAAAACTACAGATTTGAGATACAGAATTTGATATCAATGAAAAGGTTTAAAAATCTGATTTGTTTTTGTAATTTAAATGCAATTCTGCAGTTTTGAAACTTTAGTAATTAAATCAATCCCTAGTTTTCTGAGGATGAGAATGTTACATGCACTAAAAAGATGGAAAGGATATATCTGTACCTACATATTATGAATCATTGCATATTTATTATATATAAAGTATGCTTTTGGTGAATCTATCTTGTAACTTGTAGTGCTTTTTCTGGAAATAAATATCTTTACAAATACTTCCATGTGTTTTGTTTTTAATCTTTTTGCTGCTATGAGAAACCAAATAATCTTCTAGAAGTAATACCTTTTAATGGCTAACAAAAAAAAATTATATTTACAGCGCAAGCTACTTGGGTTTCCACATCAGCAAATAGTCCTGAAATCTTGCAATTTTAACATTTCTTTTTGTTGCTGTTACGTCCATGCAGCGCACTAAAGTGCCACGTCTCAGTACGGACGCAAAATGGTGTCCTAATAAAACTGCAACACTCTCACAGCATTTGCAGGGACCAATTACACATCTCCAGGTAAAGATGGAAGGACACCTGTCCTTTACTAATCAGGCAAAGTGGGGAACTCCTGCCTAAAAGCAGGGTGATTGTCCTTGTGTCTTGGTGTGAACAGTGACGTGTTCTGTATGTCTGTGCAGGTGACCAGGATATGAACACATAGAAATACAGGGAGATAAACATAACAAAATCCTGATAGGAGTTTTCTATAGGCCACCAAAAATAACAAAAGAAACAAAGCTTATTAATAAGGCAAATAGAAGAGGTGTCAAACTGCAACAAAGTAATTATTATGCTTAATCAGTTTTTATTGAAACATTTTCGTTTTTACATAACCATAAATAAACATTTTCAATCATCATCATTACATGTATCTTTCATTAAACCACCTATTAGATCTAAACACAATCAGGTAGTTAAACAACAAGTGGTAATTCTTAATTATGCTAATAGCCATTAACTAGCATTCCTGTCTATCAAATGACCCAACAGTGGAGTTTATCTAAGCCTTATTTTTAAGCTTTCCCGTGAATCATAGCTCTTAGCACTGATACCAGAAATAGATTGTTCTAAAAGAGGAAGGTGGAAAAAAAAAAGTGTAAGGAGGGGGACTGGGGACAACTCTAATCCACACACCATACACAGCGGGAAAGGAAAAATTTGTAGTATAATGATATATAGAGAAAAAAAATGTATCTGTACCCAGGTGAAGTTATTATCTCTCGTGTGACATATAAAAAGAACAATAAAGATCGATCCTAAATGGCATTCTACTAGTTTCTAATCAGTCTTCTACATTTTGGAGATTTCTAGAATTGCATCCAGGGACTCCACATGTGTATAAACTTCTCCCGATTATCTCTCTCTTCTGCCACCAACTCCTCCATAGTCATCAACTCGTTAACCTCCTGTATCTACTCCACCATTGTTGGAACCCTTTGCGTTTTCCAATATCTAGGTTTTCCAATATCTTTATTGTGCTCTACAGGCCATGGACAGCTTGTGAGCCAGTAAGAAGGCTCTCTCCCACTCCTCACATTCAATTGAACATCCCAGGTCATGTTCCCACTTGTTTATGAAGGTGGGGTCCCAGTTAAGGGTATTTACCATAATTTCTTGATAAACATTCAACAGGCTTTTAGGTGGAGGAGTATTTCAAAGGGAGTAGGTTAATTAAAAATATTAGTGTAATTGGATTACAGTAAGTGTGCGAATTCCATGTATGAGAATCATGATAATGTTTTTCCTGGTTGTGCTGCCCTCAGGTCCTCAAAAGATGGGACCCCTACCTCTCTCAAAATGTGATACACTCTGTCATCTTTCATTGACCATCCTAGGAAGCTGATAGCCTCCACAGCAGGAGGACAATATGGGTTACCATGGAGTTAATGGTCCCCTCTTATTGGACAGTCCGTATCTTATTGACGATGTATCCCACATTTTCAGGAAATCTTCTTGAAAAGGTGAGCGCTCTATAGTAATAGGTCTTAATGTCTTTGCCAACTATGGCAAACCCCCCCCCCCCCACCTTCGTTTCCAACAAATCTTCTTCTAGACTCACCCATTGTTTGCACTCTGTAGAAATGCCAGTCAAACAAGCGCATAAGTACTGAGGCCAAATTGTATATCCTAAGGTCAGGTAGCCCCGCTCCTCCATCCCCTCTAGGACTGGGGGCACCTTACCTTAGTTCTAGCTCACTTACCTATAACAAAACACATACTAACAACTTCTTGGTGAAAACGTGGGTTGGCCACAGCTTTATTAAATAATTTCAAGCATATACTTTTAACTTTATTTATTTAATTTAACTTTATTAACTTTCTCTGACTATAAACCTCCCATGACTAATTGAACTATTTTAAGACCGTAACGGCCCATAGGACGTTCGTAAGCCCCTGTATCCATGGGCCTGAAAACCTTCCTTTGCGCCGTAGCCCGCATGGGAAGCTCCCGGCCTTACCGCTGTGACAACTTCCATAAATGTCCTTACGCCAAAACAACCTCTCCTCCTACCCTCCACCGGGCGGGTGGGTGGGTGTCTTCTCTTTTACTCCCTTCTTTCTCACTAGCTCCACTCGTACTGCCTTTCCCGATCCCCACTCTCTTCTGTTCCTGTCTCTAACTCCGCCCCTTCCTCCTAACCGCTCGCTATTCAAACTTACCTCCCCCCGCCCCCAGTCCCACGCCGCCTCATTAATCATTTTGCGGCATACAAGACTGGGGGCACCTTACCTTAGTTCTAGCTCACTTACCTATAACAAAACACATACTAACAACTTCTTGGTGAAAACGTGGGTTGGCCACAGCTTTATTAAATAATTTCAAACATATACTTTTAACTTTATTTATTTAATTTAACTTTATTAACTTTCTCTGACTATAAACCTCCCATGCCTAATTGAACTATTTTAAGACCGTAACGGCCCATAGGACGTTCGTAAGCCCCTGTATCCATGGGCCTGAAAACCTTCCTTTGCGCCGTAGCCCGCATGGGAAGCTCCCGGCCACACGGCATGCGCCGTACGCCTACGGCGCATACCGCCCCACCCCGCCAACCCTCTCCAAAGCCATCTCCACCCCGTCCTGCAGTCCGGACAAAAAAGTGTCCAATCCCACCTCGTTGAGGTGTACGCCATCCATTCTCAAAGCTCCTTTTTCTTTATCCTCCAACTCCCAGTGGCGGACTGCCACTCCACCCAGTGATTGCACGAACCTGGACATTCGTAAGTTTATTAATTTCCTTACTCGCTCAATGGCGTCCATATCCCTGGCACCTCTCCAGTATCTCCGAGCCACTATATCTGACCAGACCAAGATGCAGTCTTTAAAACAGTCCCGGAACCGAAGCAAGTCCTGCTTCATGAGCACCAACAAATCGTTCATCTTTGTGTTGCCTAAGTCGTTCCCCCCGGCATGAACGACCAGTATAACTTTCCGGGGGGTCCACTTGCTTATCCTTAGTACCAACTGTAACAACCGGGGCCATTGAAGCCCCCGCACTCCAATCCAATTAACCAGTGCTCCACTCAGACCCAGATTCCTTCCCATGGGCCGCATTGCCGCTCTCCTCTCGGCCCAATAGATGAACGAGTGTCCCAGAATCCAAACATGCCATGGTTCGTGCGCTGAAATAAAGAATCAACATAGGAAAACAAATCCCTGGTATACCCAAAATTTTCCCGGGTTCCAATTGCCCGAAAAACAAACTATATTACTGCAACTCAATCCATGACCAAGGCTCCTTCCACAATCCGATCTGGCCTAACGTATGACTTATACGCTTGGGATTTCCATCTTCCCAACTTTTTCAAACCGTCCTCTGTCATACCGTGTGCTTCCGCAGTCGTCGCAGCCCCAATCCTAAAGGAATGGGTTCCAAATTCCGCCGGATCCAGGCCCAAGTTTTTTAAAGCCGAACGCAAAACCGCCGAAAACGGGTGAGCGGTGCCCCCGACGCATGGGCCAAAAATTTGCTGACTGCAGGGCGCCTGGCGATAAACTGTCTCAACATGCCCACCGGGCACCATCTGTCGCCCGAACTATTAATGGTTAGCCAGTCGCCTCTACCATACAAGTCCGTCTTTGACTTCCTAACGCAAACTCTGACAGATGACTCCGTGACAATCACATCATTTTGTCCTAAACCCCCGGGTTTCTCTTTGCTTGCCGGCACCAGCTCACCGATGCGCAATGCCGCGAAAAACGCGAGTGAAAATGCTGATCTGAACAATAACGCCTCGAATGCATCCGAGCATACTCTTTCCAAAACCGACAATAACATTATTAACAATTTTAACGTAATGGGTCGCCGTGTGTCCGCTAGTACCTTCTCTTTTTTCCAACCCCGAATAATCTGTTGGAACACAAACTCTTTCGTTACATCTGCCACACCGTGTAATTTTAAGAGGAAAGCAACCCCAGCAAGGTGTTTCTTCGCCACACCGACGGACAACCTCTTATCCCGCAATTCCGCCAACATGTCCAGCGTCGCCGCCCTTGCTCTTACACCCCCTACCACCATTCCTCCCACCAATCTTAACCATGTTGCCCAGACTGAGTTATAACTTCTCCACGTTGCCACCGCAACCGATGACTCCACCAGCCTCAGCAGCTCTCCTCGGCCAGATTCCACAAGGAAGGCGGACAGCGTACCCCCTCGGCATCCGCCTGTGGGTGCCGCTCCCTGAACCGCTCCATCTGCGAACGAGAGAGTGCATCAGACGCTCCGTTGTCACAACCTGGGACATGTTTCGCACGCAAATATATATTACTTTGCAAACATCGCAATACCACGTGTCTCAACAAAGCCAAAACCGGCGGGGACGCAGAAGATTGCTTATTTATGGTTTGCACGACCGCTGCATTGTCAGACCAGAAACAGATTTTACGATCCCGTAACTCTGATTCCCATAATTCAATTGCCACCACCACCGGAAAAAATTCCAGCAAAGTAATATTTTTTGTCCACCTTCTTTCTTTCCATAACCTAGGCCAGGGTTCCCTGCACCAATGGTTATTATAAATTACGCCAAAACCGCCCGATCCCGCCGCATCGGCGAACAAACTGATATCCGGGCCTTCCACATCATCCTTAGGACACACCACTTGCCCGTTGAATGAATGGAGAAAAACCTTCCATATGTGCAGGTCTGCTTTAATTCCTGCTGTCACTCGTACGAAATGATGCGGTTCGCGAACACCCACCGTCGCCAATGATAATCTCCTTGAAAAGGCTCGACCCATTGGGATAACCTTGCAAGCAAAATTCAACAAACCCAGCAGAACCTGAATCTGCCGCAATGTAGCTTTTTTGCATTGCGCCACGTCCCCAACCACTTGGCGTAGCTTCGCCACTTTTTCTTCTGGTAGCCGGAAGACCATGTCTACCGAATCAATTTCAATGCCCAAAAAAGTTAAGCACGTGACCGGGCCCATCGTCTTTTCCGCCGACAGCGGGACTCCCGCTAACCGCATGAGTCTCTGGAAATTTGTCAATAAAAAAACCGCAATCCCCTGACGTTTTTGAACCGACGAACAAAAAATCATCCAGGTAATGTATTACCGATGTGATGCCCGTCTCATAACGTAACATCCACTCCAAGAATGAACTAAACAGCTCGAAAAAATAGCATGAAATGGAGCATCCCATCGGCAAGCACATGTCCACGAAAAACCTGTCCTCGATTCTGCACCCTAGCAAATGGA
Source organism: Eleutherodactylus coqui (assembly GCF_035609145.1). NCBI lineage: Eukaryota > Metazoa > Chordata > Amphibia > Anura > Eleutherodactylidae > Eleutherodactylus > Eleutherodactylus coqui. The sequence continues at coordinate 173,107,285 of NC_089840.1, forward strand.
AGCAATCCGGGTAGACCGGCAGCAGCCGGAACGCCGATTCTATGTCAGTTTTCGCTAACTGGGCAAACCTGTCCGCCGACCTCACTAAACGTACCGCGCAGTCGAACGAAGTGTAAACCACGGCTGCCTCTTCCTTTGAAATGCCGTCATTTACCGATCCACCGCTTGGGAACGATAAATGATGGATGAGTCGAAATTTTCCGGATTCCTTCTTGGGCACCAGGCCCAACGGGGACACCCGCAAGTTTTCGAATGGAGGGACATCAAATGGCCCAGCCATGCGGCCCATCTCCACCTCCTTCATAACCTTCTCTTTTACTAACTCAATATCGTCTCTTGCCGATTTTAAGTTAGGGCATAGCGTCGTAATTGGTTGGTCAAAGAACGGTATTCTGAAGCCCTCCAAAAATCCAGCTCTAAGGATTTTTGCTTCCTGTTTCCTGTGGTACCTGTCTAACCACGGATCCAGGTATCGGCTTTTCACTGGCGTTCGCTGGGCCGCCGGCACCACCCACCGCGGGCGTTGCTCTTTGCTTGCGGAAACAGCGAACCGCCACATGTTGCCCCCCGCATACAGAGCACTCGTGCCTGAACTTGCAGGTGGCGTAAAACCTGCAGTGACCCTCATTGTATAACCAACAAGAGCCGTTTGGTCTAGGAGAGGCCGCGGGCTGCTGGGATGTGCTCCCCGCGGCTGCCCCTGGAAAGGACGCCTTAGCCGGGCGCTGTGCTAAAATCAACTGTATCCACACATCAGTGGCCTTAGAGGCCCACTGATGTGACTTTTACCCGAAATACGACGTCTGAAGTCCTCGTCGTAGCGCCACCAGGCCGCACCCCCGTGTAGCCGATAAGCGCTATAAATGGTGTTTAAGTACACCATCATCTCAGGACCTTTCGCAGGCTGATGCTGGCACGTAACGTGTACCATTACCATGTATGCCTGCAGCCAGTTACCAAAGGTCTTTGCAATTTTAGGTTTTTTGTCAGTTCCACACTCTGAAATCCGTTCCTTATCAACCATTACGTGGTCCGCTGAAAGCAAGGACCATATATCCACATAAACACCACTCTTAATTTTTTCCACCACGTCATCCGTCAAACCAACCCCCAGCGGGGCGACACCACAATATAAAGAATCACCATATTGCAAACCAACTGACGGGTCAACATCTGCATCGGCTGCTGAGCTAACACCGGTATTTTCCACAGGCGGGCCTGAACCCCCTGGAGCCACACAGGACACTAAAAGCCCTTCTTTAGGTTCAATCCTGCTCAGCAGCGACCGCAACAATGTTACCAAATCACTTTTCTCCGCAACCTTTGCGGGATCCATCACACATTTTAAAACATCATATATTTCGGACTCACCAGCTGGACCGACCTCCGGCGTTGCCAAGGGTGATGTCCCCGCTGTACCGCTTCCGCGGCTCCTGAATGACTCGTGCGTGGGCTGCTGACATGTTGGATACAGAGCCCTTCCTCTACTTTCAGACTGCGACATGCCAGGCTGGTCCGGTCTTGACCGACTCTGCGCGTGGTCCTGCCAACTTCGACGTTCCCGGTCCTCACGATAGAGGGATGACTGTGGGTCCGACCGACGTGGCTGTTCCACAAATCGCTGTGGTTCCTCTTGCCCGCTGCTGGTACTTGACTCGCGCGCCCTACCACTGCTGCCGCGCGCAAATCCTGGCTGCTGCGCTTGCTCCCGCTCTAAGCGATCCTGTCTCTCCTGCCTGGCTCGCGCCTTCTGCCTCTGTCTAGCCCCCTGGCCCTGCCTCTTTGAACTCCTGCGAGGGGCCTGGGTTTGTGAATGGGGGTAGTCTGAGTACTCGGCTGGTGGGGCAATGTATCGGGGGTTAATATAACATCGCCGGTAAGCACTCAGTGGCTCATATGGGTCATTGTATGTTAACTGGCCCAACTGCTGCGGTCCCGCTACGGCCATACTCTGCGGGGGGATTAATACATGTCGGGGGGGCTGTTGCAGTGTGCGACTAATAGGCCTGCTGGCGGGAATGTACTGTCGCCTCCTTGCCCCCCTTTCCAAGACTATGTGACCTTCCTCTCCTGAACTGGCTAGTTCCCCTGTGGGCTCCCCTAAACTGCTTCCCCCCCCCTGCTGCTGCCAGACCCACTGCTGTAGCTCTCTGGGCTATGTGATGGGGGGTTATATGTGGCCCTGCTGGCTGCTTTTCTTTTCCCCCTCTCGCTGCCCCTACCTTCTATACTCTTGCTGCACGTGGCTAAGCTGCTGCGCTGCCCTCCCCCCCCACGTGCTGTGCCGCCATCTTGTGAGGGCGGGCGGCCTAACCGCGTGCTCCCCTGCCTCTCTCCGCTCTGCCTGAGCTCACCTCTCGCTGCCGCTGTAGTCCTGCGCCCGGATGCGCGCTCCTGCAAACGTCCAGAGCCTGCCCTGGCTGCCGAACAGTGTCCTCCGCCCGGAAATGCCTGACCGTAGTGCTTGTGCTGCCGGTCTCCCCGCCGCGCGCCTAGGTGCCGGCGCCCTTCCTCCGCTAGGGCTTCCGGACCCTCTCGGGCAATCGCTGGCGCGGCTGTCTCTTAGTCCTCCTCTCTTTCTCGCTGGGCTCGGGCTGAGCCTTGCCGGAGGCTGCTTCCTACGCCGCGGCCGTCCCCGCGGAGCCTCGTCCTGGATAGCGACGTCCTCCCCCGGTTCTTGGTGTTGCTCCTCCTGCCCGGTGGTCATTGCCTGCTCCGTGGGTGTCCTGCATGTCGCCAGCAGCTCCTCGAGCCAACGGGTCCCGTCCTTCTTCACCGCTTCTCTTATCATCCCGTGTAAGTCCTCCATAATTGTAATCCTCCGATGCCTTTTCCTCCGTGCTGCGCTCTCACGATCCTCTTCCTCCGCTGGACACCTCTTCCACCCGATAGTCCCGCTCTTTCTTCTTCTTTCACCGGCCTCTTCTTCCACCCGATATTGGTGGTCTTTCCTCCTCTTTTAACCAGCCGCTTCTTCAATCCGCTCCACTGCTCTTTTTAACAGTTTCTTTTTGCTTTTAATCCGTCTTCTCTTTTACTCCCTTCTTTCTCACTAGCTCCTCTCGTACTGCCTTTCCCGCTCCCCACTCTCTTCTCTTCCTGTCTCTAACTCCGCCCCTTCCTCCTAACCGCTCGCTATTCAAACTTACTTACCTCCCCCCGCCCCCAGTCCCACGCCGCCTCATTAATCATTTTGCGGCATACAAGTCTTGTTAGTGTTCTAAAACCTATCCTACTCCGGTTCCCTCCCAATACAAATCGAGTAAATGCTGTTTGTAGTTGTTTGAAGAAACCCTCTGGAGGGACAATGGGGAGTGTCTGAAACAGATATAGGAAGCGAGGGACAACATTCATTTTGAGAACATTAATATGGCCAAACCAGGACAAGAATTTTTTGTCATAATTATTTAAATCCTTAGTAGTACGTTCTAGTAGTGGAAGATAGTTTAGAGAATATATTGACGATACATCTCTAGCATAAAGTATTTGGGAACACATATAGCTAGAGTTCCTCCATTTAAATGGGAAACTCTGTGATAAGCCAGTAACCTCCGCGGGAGGTATAGATATGTTCAGTGCCTCCGATTTGGCCATATTAGTTTTAAAGTTACTCAATTGGCCAAACCTGCGAATCTCTGCAAAAATCGCTGGAAGGGAGATACGCGGTTGTGTAATATACAATAGCATATTATCCGCATACAAAGACATTTTGTACTCTTTGGGCCCTATTGAGAGACTGTGCACACTGGGGTTCTGTCTCACCGCCACGGCCAAATGCTCTAACACCAGAGCGAAAAGCATTGGAGACAGCAGGCAATCCTGTCTAGTTACATTTGCTATTGGAAATGTGGGTGACAGAATCCTGTTAGTCCTCACCTGCGCTGTAGGTCTCTTGTAAAGGGCAAAAATCTTCCCTGTCACCCCTGGTCTCAGGCCAATCTGCTCCAGCGAGGCCCTGAGGAAACCCCAATGCACACGGTCAAAAGCCTTTTCAGCATCTAAAGATACTATACATAGTGGGGTCTTTTGTTCCTTTCCGTTATTTATCAGGAGGACCGTCTTATTGGTGTTGTCCCTCACCTCCCGTCCCCCCACAAACCCTACCTGATCTCCATGTATTAAAGATGGAAGGATAGGACCCAATCTATTTGCCATGCATTTAGAGAATAGTTTAACAACTATGTTAATTAATGAGATCAGTCTTTAACTAGCGCATATAGATGGATCCTTCCCCGGCTTTGGGATAACTGTAATTAGTGCGGATAAAGACTGAGCAGGAAATGGGGAAGATGGAGATATACTGTTGAATACTTTTGTAATAAAGGGTATTAGTTGTTCTCCAAAAGTTTTATAGAAGCGGGAAGTGTACCCGTCCAGACCCAGGCTTTTCCTTGCCGGGGTTCCCTTAATAACCTCCGCTACCTCTTCTACTGTGAAATCCTCCTCTAAGGACTATTTATTCACTGTTGAAATAGATGGTAGAAGGTTCTCTTGAACATATTCTTTTATTTTAATATGCAACTGATCTAGAGGCAACTCAGAGTATGGTCCTTTTATATTGTATAGATCTTGATAGTATTTCTGAAATTGCCCTGAGATGAGTGTTGGGTCGTGAATTTTAGTATTGCAAGTGACGTAATGTAGGGGATAAATGTGTGCGGGACCCCCCCCCCCAGTTAAAACCCCCCTCCCTCCCTTCTCCACCCCCCATCCTACCCACCCCACCTTCCTATGTTCGTATATTCTACAAAGTATTCCACAGACAAGAATTTTGTGTTTTAAAATTAGATTTATTAGGTTATACAGCAAGGGTTAATTGTCATTACCACAAGATAACACAGATGTTTCCCCTTTGTGATAGTCTTGCTTGTGTTGTTAAAATGAATAAAAATATATTGAACAAAAATAGAGAGACTGGTGCATGATCCGACCACACAAAACCTCCTATGGTCGAAGATGGATGCCAAGTAAGGGCATGGTGGCTCAGTAAAAACAGGTCTATCCGGCTGTAAGAATTGTGCGCATGCGAAAAGAAAGTGTAGTCCTTATCCTGAGGATGTAATATTCTCCACATGTCTACTAGTTGTGCGTCGTGTTGACGTTGCTTAATAGCTCGAAGATGTGACTTCGGGAGGCAACCTTGTTTATATGAAGAGTCAATCTGTGGGTCAAATGTAAAATTACAATCACCACCCATCAGCACAACTCCCTCAGCAAACTCTGTTAATATTTAGAGTATTACATTTATTAAGCTGCCCTGCTCTGAATTAGGGAGATATATGTTGTTGATTGTGAGCGTCTTACCACCCATATGCGTTTTGAGAAAGATGTAGCGCCCCTCTGGATCTACCAAGCTGCCCATGACCTGATGCCTCAGAGATTTATGGATCGCGATAGACACACTACTAGACTTGGAGTGTGGATTGGTACTATAGAACCATTCTGGATAATATCTGTTTTTAAAGGCTAGCATATGTCCCATTCTAAAGTGCATGTCCTGTAACAGCAAAACAGAGGCTTTCATTTTATGCATCTCGTACAAGATCTGGCTACGTTACTGAGGAACATTAAAACCACGTACATTTCAATGAACAAAAATGTGTTGGAGTCATTTTCCTAGGTCACCCAGTTATAGTCTGTTAATTGATATAGTACACTCAAGAGGACAGATACCAGAGTATGTAGATAAGTAAAGGTAAGGTACTAAGTGAAGTTACGCTACTCAGTCACACAGAAAATAGAGAAGAGAAAAAGAGAGAAAATAAAAAATAAAAACATTTATTCAGGTACCGGTACCAAGGCTAAGTCTAATACTTAAACGCAGTTTACAATATTATGACTAGCTATTCCAGTCACTGGTTTTTTTTAACCCTAACAATACAAAAATAATGAATCACGAAACCTAAAACCGACTAACACCACTCCGTTGGTGCCTACACCTTGTGCGATCTCTGGGAAGCCAAGAGCACAGCCGTCAGCTCCTCGGGGGTCACCCAAAACCCAGGTTGGGGAAGAGGAATATCAGGAACCAAACTCATCCCCCATCAACTCACCATATTTTTAATTCTATATTAGACCCTACTTAACTTGCTTCTTTCTAATCGTCTATACTCTCACTCACCTCAGCCATAAACTGTTCTGTTGTTGCTATTATTTCCTCATTTAAAGGGGATCTGTCACTTAAAAAGAAAAATTCTATACTTATCTATTCCTCCCCCATCAGTCAACTTACCAGATCTTCACCTCCCCTATCTTCTCCTGTCTCCTGCAGTCCGGGGTTCACTTCACCTCCAGCTGCCTGATTCCTCTCCTTCCTGTGAGGTTACGTACACCTGGTTGGCAGTCTTCTGCCTTCTTTTGCCCGCCAACCAATGAACATTATGTTACAGCTCACAGGCCAGCAGGGAGCCTGCCTATCTTCTTCAGAGATTGTTGAAGAGAGATATCTCTGAAATAGATTACAATTCCTTCCTAGGCAGTGAAGCTACAGCACAGGGATGTGACCTTCATTGACCCAGCCGGAAGGAATTTGAGATAAGCAGCCCTCATAACAAGCTGGTCCCAGCTTGCAGTGAGCTGACCTGGGGCACTGGAGAAGCTCAACTAGGAGAAGATGTGATAAGAAGACAGACAGGGAAGGAATAGGTAAGTTTTGATAATTTTTTTTTAAATGACAAAACCCCTTTAATGATTACTGACAAAGTAAAGCATCTAAAATTATGAGGCATATGGAGGTATGTAAAACGTCCAGTAATCTGTTGGGTGTCCGTACACGCCTCCTCTATAGATGTCTGCAAATTCCCCTCTACTGGAAGGGTTACATAGTTTTTAGAGATGAGCGAGCGCACTCGTCCGAGCTTCATACTCGTTCGAGCATTAGGGTGTTCGAGATGCTCGTTACTCGAGACGAGCACCATGCGGCACTCGACTCCATTACATTTCCTTCCCTGAGAAATTTGTGCCCTTTTCTGGCCAATAGAAACACAGGGAAGGCATTACAACTTCCTCCTGTGACAGTCCAGCCATATCCAACCCCCCTGCAGTGAGTGGCTGGCGAGATCAAGTGACCCCCAGTATTTAAATCTGCCCCGCCCGCGGCTCACCACAGACACAGGCTAAGAGAGATCAGGGACAGTGCTGCTGATGCTATAGGGATAGTGTTAGCGTCTTCAAGAACCACAATGGTCCTTCTTAGGGCCACAACTTACCTAGTGCATTACTGTTGTGGCTGCTGTGAGCAGTTTTGCACAATTTTTTTTTTAATGTATATCGGGCGTGCAGGCTGTAGCGTTCTCAGGCTGCAGACTGTACTTGAGTATAGGGGCAGTATTGGTCAGGCAGGGACAGTGGTAGTGTAGAATCCTGTCTACAAGAACCCCAACGGTTCTTCTTAGGGCAACCTGTGACCGTGTGCATTTAACTCCGTGGTTGCTGGGAGTTGTAGTACCTGTAGTGGCTGCTGTGAGCACTTTTGCACAATTTTTTTTTTTATGTATATCGGGCGTGCAGGCTGTAGTGTTCTCAGGCTGCAGTCTGTACTTGAGTATAGGGGCAGTATTGGTCAGGCAGAGACAGTGGTAGTGTAGAATCCTGTCTACAAGAACCCCAACGGTTCTTCTTAGGGCAACCTGTGACCGTGTGCATTTAACTCCGTGGTTGCTGGGAGTTGTAGTACCTCTGTATTGCACAGCAGAGCCTGCTTGCAGCCTTCATTTAAACATATTTCTGTCCGCAGTTTGCGTTGCCTCACTGCAGTCTGCCTCTAAGTGTACGCCAAGAAACCACACATTTTCTACAACGCTCTGTGTTATATGTGTGCTGTCTCAGAAGTTCACGGTCTGCCCGATGCCCATAGATTGAAAGTGCAATACACACTGCATAGCCTCAGCCTTCATTGCATAGTAAAATAAGGAGATTTTTAAAAAAATTCCTTTTTACGGCTACCGGAGACCCAGTGCATTTGCCTGCGTGGCCTGTGGGACTTCACGTCCATCCAAACTGCATAGTTCACAGCTAGGCCTAAGTGCAGCCTTCATTTAAACATTTTTTTTGTCCGCACTTTGCGTTGCCTCACTGCAGTCTGCCTCTAAGTGTAGGCCAAGAAACCACACATTTTCTACAACGCTCTGTGTTATACGTGTACTGTCTCAGAAGTTCACGGTCTGTCCGACGCCCATAGATTGAAAGTGCAATACACACTGCATAGCCTCAGCCTGCATTGCATAGAAAAATAAGGAGATTTAAAAAAAAGAAATTCTTTTTACGGCTACCGGAGACCCAGTGCATTTGCCTGCGTGGCCTGTGGGACTTCACGTCCATCCAAACTGCATAGTTCACAGCAAGGCCTAAGTGCAGCCTTCCTTATAATTTATCTCTGGCTTCATTTTGCATTATATTACCGCTGGCAGCCACCAACTGCGCGGCAATAATTCACAAACATTTTTACACCGCTCTGTCTCTGCTCGATTCTTAATCCAGCATGCTGAGGGGTAGGGGTAGGGGCAGAGGATGTGGACGAGGTCGCAGTCGAGGACGCGGAGTCCCAAGTGAGGGTGTGGGCATAGGACGAATTCCTGGTCCAGGTGAATCGCAGCTGGCTGCTGCGGGAGTAGGAGAGAGGACAGTTTCTGCAGTCCCCAGCTTCATATCGCAATTTTTGGGTCCAAGTCATAGACCTTTATTAAAAAATAAGCAGTGTGAGCAGGTCCTGTCGTGGATGGCAGAAAGTGCATCCAGCAATCTATCGATAACCCAGTCTTCTACGCCATCCACTGCTGCAACACTGAATCCTCTGGTTGCTGCTCCTCCTTCCTCCCAGCCTCCTCACTCCATGAAAATGACACATTCTGAGGAGCAGGCAGACTCCCAGGAACTGTTCTCGGGCCCCTGCCCAGATTGGGCAACAATGGTTCCTCTCCCACCGGAGGAGTTTGTCGTGACCGATGCCCAACCTTTGGAAAGTTCCCAGGGTCCGGGGGATGAGGCTGGGGACTTCCGGCAACTGTCTCAAGAGCTTTCAGTGGGTGAGGAGGACGATGACGATGATACACAGATGTCTATCAGTGAGGTAGTAGTGAGGGCAGTAAGTCCGAGGGAGGAGCGCACAGAGGATTCGGAGGAAGGGCCGCTGGACAATGAGGTGACTGACCCCACCTGAAGTGATAAGCCAACTGAGGACAGGGTTTCAGAGGGGGAGGCAATTGCAGCCGAAGGACAGGTTGGAAGAGGCAGTGGGGTGGCCAGGGGTAGAGGCAGGGCAAGAGCGAATAATCCACCAGCTGTTTCCCAAAGCACCCCCTCGCACCAAGCCACCGTGCAGAGGCCAAGGTGCTCTAAGGTGTGGCAGTTTTTCACTGAGACGGCGGACGACCCACGAACAGTGGTGTGCAACCTTTGTCGCGCCAAGATCAGCCGGGGAGCCACCACCAGCAGCCTCACCACGACCAGTATGCGCAGGCATATGATGGCCAAGCACCCCACAAGGTGGGACGAAGGCCGTTCACCGCCTTCAGCTTGCGCCACTGACTCTCCCCCTGGGCCCCAACCTGCCACCGAGATCCAACCCACCTCTCACGACACAGGCACGACCGTCTCCTGGCCTGGACCCACACCCTCACCTCCGCTGTCCTCGACCCCATCCAGCAATGTCTCTCAGCGCTGCGTCCAGCTGTCGCTAAGAGAATCGTTGGAGCGAAAGCGCAAATACGCCGCCACGCACCCGCACGCTCAAGCTTTAAATGTCCACATAGCCAAATTGATCAGCCTGGAGATGCTCCCCTACAGGCTGGTGGAAACTAAGGCGTTTAAAAACATGATGACGGCGGCAGCCCCGCGCTACTCTGTCCCCAGTCGCCACTATTTTTCACGGTGTGCCGTCCCAGCCCTGCACAACCACGTCTCACGCAACATCATACGTGCCCTCACCAACTCGGTTACTGGCAAGGTCCACTTAACAATGGACACATGGACAAGCACAGGCGGGCAGGGTCACTATATCTCCCTGACGGCACATTGGGTGAATTTAGTGGAGGCTGGGACCGAGTCAGAACCTGGGACCGCTCATGTACTACCCACCCCCAGAATTGCGGGCCCCAGCTCGGTGGTGGTATCTGCGGCGGTGTATGCCACCTCCACTAAACCTTCCACCTCCTCCAACGCAACCTCTACCTTGCAATCAAGACTTGTCAGCAGCAGCACGTCACCAGCAGTCGGTGTCGCGCGGCAGCACAGCGGTGGGCAAGCGTCAGCAGGCCGTGCTGAAACTACTCAGCTTAGGAGAGAAGAGGCACACGGCCCAGGAACTGTTGCACGGTCTGACAGAGCAGACCGACCGCTGGCTTTCGCCACTTAACCTCCAACCGGACATGGTCGTGTGTGACAACAGCCGTAAGCTGGTGGCGGCTCTGCAGCTCGGCAGCCTCACGCACGTGCCATGCCTGGCCCACGTCTTTAATTTGGTGGTTCAGCGGTTTCTGAAAGGCTACCCACACTTGTCAGACCTCCTCGGCAAGGTGCGCCGGGTCAGCGCACATTTCCGCAAGTCCAACACAGACGCTGCCACCTTGCGCACCCTGCAACATCGGTTTAATCTGCCAGTGCACCGACTGCTTTGCGACGTGCCCACACGGTGGAACGCTACGCTTCACATGTTGTCCCGGCTGTATAAGCAGCGTAGAGCTATAGTGGAATACCAACTCCAACATGCCCGGCGAAGTGGGAGTCAGCCTCCTCAATTCTTTACCGAGGAGTGGGCCTGGATGGCAGATATCTGCCAGGTCCTTGGAAACTTTGAGGAGTCCACCCTGATGGTGAGCGGCGATGCTGCAATCATTAGCGTCACCATTCCCCTGCTATGCCTGTTGAGAAGTTCCCTGCAAAGCATAAAGGCTGATGCTTTGTAGGCGGAAACGGAGGCAGGGGAAGACAGTATGTCGCTGGATAGTCAGAGCACCCTCATGTCTATATCTCAGCGCGTGGAGGAGGGGGAGGAGCTTGAGGAGAAAGAGACAGCTGGGCCCACTGCAGAGGGTACCCATCCTGCTTGCCTCTCATCCATTCAGCGTGTATGGCCTGAGGAGGAGGAGGATACTCAAAGTGATGTTCCTAGTGAGGACAGCCATATGTTGCGTACAGGTAGCCTGGCACACATGGCTGACTTTTTTGTTAGCATTCCTTTCTTGTGACCCTCGTGTTAGACGCATTCTGGCCACTACGGATTACTGGGTGTACACACTGCTTGACCCACGGTATAAGGAGAACCTTTCCACTCTCATTCCCGAAGAGGAAAGGGGTTTGAGAGTGATGCAATACCACAGGGCCATGGTGGACAAACTGATGGTAAACTTCCCATCTGACAGCGCTAGTGGCAGAAGGCGCAGTTCCAAGGGCCAAGTAGAATGGGAGGTGCGGAGATCAGGCAGCATGTTCAGCGCAGGCAGGGGAACACTCTCCAAGGCCTTTGCCAGCTTTATGTCTCCCCAGTAAGACTGTCTCACACCTCCCCAGTCCAGGCTGAGTCGGAGGGAGCACTGTAAGAAGATGGTGAGGGAGTACGCAGCCGATCGTACCACCGTCCTCCGTGACGCCTCTGCTCCGTACAACTACTGGGTGTCAAAGCTGGATACGTGGCCCAAACTCGCGCTGTATGCCCTGGAGGTGTTGGCTTGCCCTGCGGCTAGCGTCTTGTCAGAGAAGGTGTTTAGTGCATCTGGGGGAATTATCACGGACAAGCATACCCGCCTGTCAACTGACAGTGCCGACAGGCTTACACTCATCAAGATGAATAAAGCCTGGATTTCCCCAGACTTCTCTTCTCCACCAGCGGACAGCAGCGCTACCTAAAGACCTTTGTCAATCTGTGTATGATATTTGTCCTCCTCCTCCGGCTCCTCCTCCTGAAACCTCTCGTAATCATCGCGAATGGGCAATTTTTCTGTGGGCCAAAAGGCTCATATAACTTTTCTAAATAATATTTATCTGTTTCAATTCTCATTAAAGCATTGAAACTTCCACCTGAACCAATTGTTTTTTAGACTGGGCTGCCTCCAGGCCAAGTTAAAAATTAAGCCACAGTACGCTAAGCGATTAATGGGTTTCACCTGCCCTCTGGGTTGGGCATGGGTAATTTTTCTGGGGTACATTTGTACTGTCGGTACACCAATTTTTCGGGCCCTCGCCTACAATGTAATCAAAGTAATTTTTATGGACTTCGCCTGCACTCATGGTACACCAATCTGTCTGGGGTTGGCCTACACTTTTGCTACAGAAATGTAACTCTGTTCTGCCTACCTATACTTCTGCCACAGTAATGCTACAGGGGTCTGACTATACTTCAGCAACAGAAATGTTACTTCGGTCTGCCGATACTTCTGCTCCTGAAATGTTACCTTGGTTGGTGTATACTGTTACTACTGTTATTTTACTAATACTGGGCTCTGCCCATAATGTTTCAACGGAAATGTTACTGGGGCAGGTCTATACTGCTATAACAGAAATGTAACTAATAGTGGGCTCTGCCCATACTGCTTCTACGTTACTGTTACTGGGGTCTGACTATTCTACTACTACTGAAATGTTACAAATACTTTGCTCTCCCTACACTGCTGCCAGGGAAATGTTTATCTGCTGCTTTGCCCATACTGCTTCTACGTTACTGTTACTGGGGTCTGTCTGCACTGCTGGAACTGAAATGTGACTGGGGCATGTCGCAACTGATACTACTGAAATGTTACTGGGGTCTGTCAATACTGCTGGAACTGAAATGTTACTGGGGTCTGTCTAGACTTATACTACTGAACTGTTACTGGGGTCTGTGTATACTGCTGCAAATGAAATGTTAGTGGGGTCTGTCATCACTGCTGCCAATGAAATGTTACAGGGGTTTGTGCATACTCTTACCGCTGAAATGTTACTAATTCTCAGCTCTGCCTATACTGCTGCTACTGCAATGTTACAGGGTAGTGGGAACGGAGGCTTCCCAAAGACATGATGGTGGCGAGGCCGCGCTACTAGGTTCCCCAGGCGCGACAACTTTTCAGTGACGCGGTCACTGGGAAGGTGCATATAACCACGGACACGGGGACAGGACACGTACTGCCTCAAAAACTTCCCCGTCCTCCTCCTCCAACAAAGAAAACATTCTTGGCAAATGCTTTCGCAGTGGTCCGTCTGGCGGCAGTCGAAGAATTTCACCTTAAACGACACAATAGGAAAGCCCCCCACCACGGCCCACTTAATCCTGGCCACATTCCGAAAACCAACGGAATAAAACCGCGCTAATAGGTCCACAGTCGCGACCACTATCCCACCAATGCGGTTACTGGTAAGGTGCATATAACCACGGACACGGGGACAGGCTACGTACTGCTTCAAAAACATCTCTGTCCTCCTCCTCCAACAATGAAAACATTCTTGGCCGAAGCCCACCTGTATTTAATCTGACGTTCGCTCTGCTGTCCAGGGCACTGCAATGGGATCTATTTATGTACCGCCGGTGGGTTCCAGGGAGCCACCCATGCTGTGGGTCCACAGGGACTTTGCATAGGGGAGTTGTTCCTGCCTGTGTCTATGTATTAGAAACCCCGGTCAGACTGGGGCATGCAGTGTGGGCCAAAGCCCACCTGCATTTAATCTGATGTTACCTCAGCTGCGCTGGGCAATGCAATGGGATTTATTTATGTACCGCCGGTGGCTTCCTGGGACCCACCCATGCTGTCGGTCCACACGGAGTTGTAACTGCATGTGTCTACTTATAAAGAACCCCAGTCTGACTGGGGCATGCAGTGTGGGCCAAAGCCCACCTGCATTTAATCTGACGTTACCTCAGCTGTGCTGGGCAATGCAACGGGATTTATTTATGTACTGCCGGTGGCTTCCTGGGACCCACCCATGCTGTCGGTCCACACGGACTTCACATTAGGGAGTTGTACCTGCATGTGTCTACTTATAAAGAACCCCAGTCTGACTGGGGCATGCAGTGTGGGCCAAAGCCCACCTGTATTTAATCTGACGTTAGCTCTGCTGTCCAGGGCACTGCAATGGGATTTATTTATGTACCGCCGGTGGGTTCCAGGGAGCCACCCATGCTGTCGGTCCACACGGACTTCACATTAGTGAGTTGTACCTGCCTGTGTCTATGTATTAAAAACCCCAGTCAGACTGGGGCATGCAGTGTGGGCCGAAGCCCACCTGCATTTAATCTGACGTTACCTCAGCTGTGCTGGGCAATGCAATGGAATTTATTTATGTACCGCCGGTGGCTTCCTGGGACCCACCCATGCTGTCAGTCCACACGGAGTTGTAACTGCATGTGTATACTTATAAAAAACCCCAGTCTGACTGGGGCATGCAGTGTGGGCCGAAGCCCACCTGTATTTAATCTGACGTTAGCTCTGCTGTCCAGGGCACTGCAATGGGATTTATTTATGTACTGCCGGTGGGTTCCAGGGAGCCACCCATGCTGTCGGTCCACACAGACTTCACATTAGTGAGTTGTACCTGCCTGTGTCTATGTATTAAAAACCCCAGTCAGACTGGGGCATGCAGTGTGGGCCGAAGCCCACCTGCATTTAATCTGATGTTACCTCAGCTGTGCTGGGCAATGCAATGGGATTTATTTATGTACCGCTGGTGGCTTACTGGGACCCACCCATGCTGTCGGTCCACACGGAGTTGTAACTGCATGTGTCTACTTATACAGAATCCCAGTCTGACTGGGGCATGCAGTGTGGGCCAAAGCCCACCTGCATTTAATCTGACGTTACCTCAGCTGTGCTGGGCAATGCAATGGGATTTATTTATGTACCGCCGGGGGCTTCCTGGGACCCACCCATGCTGTAGGTAATGCGACGTGCACAGCTATGCTAGCATAGGAGTCCGCTGTAGGCCCGCGATTGCTGAGGGTTTGTGCAGAGGCCTATATCCTGGGTGCAGTGACAGTCCGCTTCCTGCCTAGGATTGCTGAAGCTGTGGGCCGAGGCCTATGTCGTGGGCGCGGTGCAAGTCTGCCATGTTTGGCCGCTCAGATCAATTTTTTGTTCATGTCT
Source organism: Eleutherodactylus coqui (assembly GCF_035609145.1). Lineage (NCBI taxonomy): Eukaryota > Metazoa > Chordata > Amphibia > Anura > Eleutherodactylidae > Eleutherodactylus > Eleutherodactylus coqui. Next base: position 173,122,329 of record NC_089840.1, read on the forward strand.
TGGGTTTCCTAGGACCCACCTATGCTGTTGGTGCAAACTTAGTTCCCATCGCGGTGTTTGACCTGTCTGGCACAAAGACACTGACTGACTTGCGTAGGGGGCAGAACGCAGACGGCTTTCCCCTTGCAGTGTCGATTGAGCTATGCGACACCTTGACAGAATAAATACTGTGTAGCACATGGATTCCCCATTGCTATGCCCACGTTTGCAGCACCTGACGGAGGTGGCACAGGATTGGATTTCTCATTGCTTCTGTACAGCATTGTGGGCTATCGCCCCGCCCCTTTTAAAGAGGGTCGCTGCCTGGCCCTGCCAACCCTCTGCAGTGTGTGCCTCCGGTTCCTCCTCATGGCAGACGCACTTATAAATAGACATGAGGGTGGTGTGGCTATGAGGCTAGAGTGTGGCATGAGGGCAGCTGAAGGCTGCGCAGGGACACTTTGGTGCGCACTGTGGACACTGGGTCGTGCGGGGGGGGGGGGGGGGTTGGGCAGCATGTAACCCAGGAGAAGAGGTAGTGGTGTGTCCCGCAGGCAGTGCTTGTGCTTAGTTGGAGGTAGTGTGGTGCTTAGCTAAGGTGTGCCTTGCTAATGAGGGTTTGTCCAAAGTAAAAATTGTTGGGGGGGGGGGGGGGGGCACTCTTGCCGCTATTGTGGCTTAATAGTGGAACCTGGGAACCTGAAATGCAGCCCAGCATGTTGCCCCTCGCCTGCCCTATCCGTTTCTGTGTCGTTTCCATCACTTTTTCTTGGGTTTTGCAGATTTTTACCAATGAAAACCTTAGAGCATCGGCGATATACAAAAATGCTCGAGTCGCCCATTGACTTCAATGGGGTTCGTTACTCGAAACGAACCCTCGAGCATCGCGAAAAGTTTGACTCGAGCAACGAGCACCCGAGCATTTTGGTGCTCGCTCATCTGTAGTGTTTATATACCAACTGGCAGATTTTACCACTCCTTCTAACTAGACCCCTTTCTCTATCCACTTTTCAGATTTCTAGGTATAGAAAACACACCTTACACTGCATTTTGTGGTGCCAATGTTTATATGAATGGCATAATACAGGTTACCAGAGTAGAATGTATGTTTGGCCTGACATGAAAGGGGAATGCCTCGTCCATTGTTTTCAATGGAGCTTAAAAAAAGATTGCATGGCACTTGCATGCTGTGTGATGTGCATACAAGTGCAATGTTTCCTATTGAAATCAATAGTAAACACTAGCGTTTCCCTAACGCATGCATGAGGATTGAAATTTCACAGAAGTAATGCAATTGTAAATCAAGAACCCTTTGCATTGCTGTAAACATCACACGTTTGCAAGCGAGATATCTGGATGAGTTTCTCAGACAGATAACTTGCTCGCCGGTGTTATTGTAACCTATTTAACACTCAAGTAAGGTGTCCAGACCCCTCTTGTAGTAGTCTAGTATGTTTGCTATCCCCACGTCCTCAGGCAGAGAGTTCGATAGTATCACTGCTCTAACCGTAAACCACTTTCTATGTTGTGTAGAAACCTTTCCTTCTGTTACTGTCAGTGCTGGGTGTAAATAGATGATGGGAGTGATCTCTGCATTGTCCCCTGATATTTATAGATGATTATTAGGCTGCCCCTCAGCTGTTTTTTGTTTGTGTTTTTTTTCTAAACTAAATAGTCCCAGTTTTGATAACTTCTCTGGGCCTTTGCACCTTCTGAAGCTCTATATCCTTGAGTATCTGTGCCCAAATCTGTCCCCAATATTCTGTGTGTGGCCTTACCAGTGACTTGTAAAGAGGAAGAACAATGCTCTCATGTTCCCCTAGACCTCTTTTGATGCACCCCCATGATCCTATTTGCCTTCTCAGCAGTGTTAGGGATAAAATCCATGTTACGTTAATATGCTGTGGGGCTCCAAATCAGAGCTGGTTATGCCGGCCACCATGAGAAAGCAATAGACACAGGCATCACGGTCGTGTCTTAGAGCAATCTGAGTTTATTGTGTAAATTGACTTAGTCTTATACAGAAAATAGTAGGCGTATCAGTAGGTTAGTGTTACAGAGGTTGACCTGTTTTACTGGTACATAATTTTGTCTTCTCTATAAACAATGCTTTATTTGTTTGTTTGTAGACATCGTGTCTGGTACCCTGATTATCATCACACTCTACATTCTTATCACATGCCCTACCTAGACAGCAGTAAGAAACAAAGCATTCCATACAACCTTTTGATCAGTGTAACGAGATAAACAGGATCTTTGGAGACATGATGGACACTTAAGATTACACCTCTACATAATGTAATTAAGTACTAGCCTAAATGTACAAGCATTTAGCAGACCTTTTCATAGGACACAGAATAGAGTGTACAATTTAGGCCTACAGCCTCCGGGAACGTATATTACAGATGGATGAAATGTATACATATATAAGTTTTCATGTTCATAACCCTCACAGTCCCCCATTTTGAAACAGTCCATCTTGAAAAGAGCCTTTGTAGTGGTGCTATCAAGGGTGCTAAGCCACCCTTGCCGGTCTTTCTATCCTCTTCGCCGGATCCCCACTGTTGTTGCTCTTTTACGTATGACTGTTTTAACGATATCGTAGAGGGAGCGATTCCAGATAATTTGCTTGTCTCCGTATCCCACAGAATGTCCATAAATTGCAAACACTCAAAAGAATGAACAAAAGAAACAGTATTAGTAAAGGGTGAAACATAAAATCCATCATCTTTCCTGCAATAGGTGACCATTCAATAAAAATATCATACCAGTTATACTCTGTGTCTACCTGGATCTCAATACCTAGGCTGACTAGCTTATCTCCTACCCATACATTTTTCTAATTCCATAAGGGAGAGGTTAGTAACATCCAAATGCTTTTAAAGGTGTTCAGTATCTATCATTAGTCTTACAATTCTACCCAAGGATACTGTCAGAGTTGACATAGGGATAGCATCTGGGTACCACTAGTACCTTAATGTTGCTTCAGCATCTGGCAAAAAGGTGTAAGTTTCTGTAAATCAATGTATCACCGATATGTTCTGTATACATCCAGACAATGGAGTGGTGAGATTATACATACTGGTGGTTCCAGTTCGGTTGGCAACAAAGAACATATACATATTGGGGGCCAACTTCTATCAGCATATAGAAGAAGCAGGTAACACCGTCCAATCACATATGCTGATTGAAGGCTGCTGGAAACATGGCTCATATGCGGCTGTACTCCGTCCGCATGCTAGGCCATCCAGTGTTTCTTCACAGTTCTCTATACCATGGGTTTTATTTTCACTATAAATCATAGTACCTGTGAACTTGGGCAACCAATATTGTAAAGCATATAGAGGCGGTCCGAACACCACAGGTAGTACTACAGACTTACACATCAGGCTTGTGTCCTTTACATCATAAAAAGTCATTTCTCCAGTGCAATATTCATCAGAGCATTCTACACTATCAGCCCCGGGCCGTATCCAGAATGCTACTGGAATTACATTCTTGAAAATATTTCTCCACAATTTTTCATTATTTGTCATCACATCTGACTGCTTTGTCCCTCTCGTGAATCATATATACATATTGCAGGCTACATTGTGTATAGTTCATGAATTTACTCATATTTACAAACAAATCCTTTTAAACCGCAAAACCAGATTAAAAAGCGTTAATACATCCTTATCATATCCTAATGCAAGACATCGGGGGAGGAACAAGGAAGGCATGCATTGTGCCTGAACATTTATCAATCTAGAAACATCCTGTCCCACCCCAGCCATTTTATTCTTCATCACCTCTAAATCTATAGAGTTTAGAACCCCTACACCTGTACCAATTCCCCCTAATAGGGTATCATACCATTTTCGTTTTCCTCTGGTGCAGGGTTTCATTGCCTGAAGAGAAATATTATAATGCAATATGGTTTTCTGGCTCTTTGTGGATGATAAGGGGTGTCAAATGCCTGGGAGTTACCCAGGGCAGACATGAAGTGTTGCATTATTTCACCTGTGAAATGTGTACCTCTATCTGACTCGATTACCTCTGGTACCCCGTATCTGCAGATTACCTTATTCATGAGCTTCTTTTCGGTTACCTGCTCATTTACTTTTGTAACAGGGTACGCCTCCAACCTGAAAAACATCAACAACAAGCACATATTCATACTTCCCAACACGTGGGAGCTGAATGTTGTCAATTTGCAATCCCTGAAATGGGTAGAGTGGTCCTGGCAAGTGCCTTTGTGGTCAATTTACTTCTACCCTGTTGCTTACGGCATAGCTCATGCAAAACTGGACAAATGATGTAGCAGCTACAAAGAACCCAGGGGGCAACCCTTTCTCTCTCAAGCGTAGGTAACATAGCTGCCTTCGATAGGTGAGTCTTTCCATGGATCAGCTGGGCCATCATGGGGTACAGGGATCGTGGTAGGCAAGTTACTGACTGTTTGCCATACGCCACCCTGTTCTACTGCTCCCATATTAGTCCATTTATCTTTTTCTTCTTTGCTGGCTTGTGACTGTAATGTCTTTAGTACATCAATGTTCAAATTTTTTATCAAAGTCCAAATCATAGTCTCTGACTTGTGCGGTCAGTATCTTCTTTTCTTCTTTCTTCCACGGCTTGAGGGCCGCTGTCTGCGCTGAAGTCTGCTAGGGCGTTGCCTTTTGCTTCTGCACTGTTGGCTTTAGTATGAGCTTTCACCTTCAGGATTGCTACTTTGTCTGGTAGGAGTAGGGCTTTCATAAGGTTCTGTACTGCTACACCATTCTCAATGGGTTGTCCTACAGAAGTTTAAAAATGTCTGGCCTTCCATATTGGGCCGTAACCATGATCTATGCCGAATACATACCAGGAGTCAGTGTAAATGGTTACCTTCTGTCACTCTACACGCCTCAGTGAGGGCCTTCAGTTCCGCTTCTTGTACCGAGACATGCGGAGGCATTCTGCTTTTAGAGATCTTGTTGTGTGAACATCTGGTGTGGAGTCATCAATCACCCTGGTACCATCTATAAAATACAACTCAAAATATGTATTAACAAGGGGTGTCAATAACTCTTTAAAACTTAAACTTTTCTTGTTGCATCAATGCTAGACAATCATGCTGATATTCTATTCCAAATAGATCACGTTCTTATTTGCAAAAATTTTTTAAAAAAAATAGCTGATCTGTAATACATAGATCACCTATGCATCCCCCTCCCCCATTTGATCACCTATGCCTCCCCCTCCCCCATTTGAAACAGGATACTCGATTGGAAGAAGAGTAGCCGGGTTCACCATTGAAAAGAAATATTAAAGGGGGGGGCATGAGCAAAGCACATTGCAACCTTATTTGACGAGCTAGAGACAGGTGTTTAGGTTGTACTTGAGTGAGTATACTCTGGATGTCATGAGGGGTGAGAACCACTAGGGGGTAGTCCAGGACCAACTCAGAAGATTTGTCAACCATTGCTTGTACTGCTGCCACCGCACAGACACAGGAGGGGGCTCCTCGGGCTACCGGATCCAATCTCATGGAGTAATACCCAAGTGACCGTGGACGTCCTCCATGTTTTTGTGTCAATACTGCTGTCGCATGAAAGGCCAGGGACGGCAGTATGAGACAAGTCCCAAAAAGGTGCGAAGCTTTGGCAGCAGAAGAAGATACAGAAATGGCTTGAACTGCAGCCCTGCGTCGTTCTGTGAGATGTCTGCCTTCTTGAGCTAGACAACAACCTTTTGTTTACAAAGCTGTAATTTTTCCTTTTTAAGCCTTGCAGCCATTTTCTGCTAAAAAAAAATTTTAGAAGAAAAATAGATGCAGATTGACATGTTTCAGATCCTCAACACAAAGCTGGAAAGTCATTAACATATTGCAACAGCACAGTCCCCTCAGGCGGAGTCCAAGCCTGCAGGACAGTTACATAAATGCCCTTTTGTCTGAAAAAGGGCCGGAGATTCAGACTGTCTCCACTCTGGTTTATTATCTATGACCTTAGGGATTCCAATAGACCTTCTACAAAGGCCATACTAAGTACATGCTTGCCCATCTTTTCTATGCCCCTATACCCCAGATCTGACTAATGTTGTTGAAGGCGGGCATAGAATTGTTTTACACTTTCTTCCTTCTCTTTGTGTGATATTAGAAAGAGACAAGGAGGATTCTCTCAAATTTTTTTTTTTTTTTTTCTTTTTCCCCAATGTTTCAGACAAATTAAAAATATTTGACCACTTCTCAATTCTCTATGTTTAATTTTATCCCAATCTGTGCCACAATAGTCTTTCACATAATTTTAGATTATCGTTCCCACTGCCTTCCCTGTTTTACATCTGCTCCTATTCCACCCTCCGCTCCCTGCATCTCTTTCTTGTCCTCATGCTTCCACTCACTAGCCTAGGATCTAGTGAGCATAGGCATAACCGGTTTGCACCGAGGAGCTCCGCAAGCAGGGCAGCTCTCTCTCCAATCCGGGTTCTGTTGTCCACAATGCCAGCAGGTCCATCCCTCCAGTCCAATGTTTGACCTTGGAGTGGATGACTTGGCATAGGGTGGGGAGGAGACGGTTGGAATTGAGATGAAGGAGGGGGTGAAGATGGAAGAGGGAACTAACCCGACAATGAGAGAACATCTTTGAATTCTTTTCTCATTTCATTTTCAGCTACTGAACAGTATATAGATATATATGATACAACATACTTCCTGTGTAGCCAAATATAACCAATTCTTAATTCAGATTTCTTTGCAAAGACAAGTAGGTCTTCTAAAGCCCAGTACTCCCCACCCTTTGAAATGTATCTTATCTTCTATAGAACACAGAAACTTCTCCAGACAAATAGCTGTATAACTGGTTCCACTGCCTGTAAACATCTTCTAAACTGCAAATAACCTGGGCTGACTATTCAAAATGAACTTAGAGTGTAATACACTTGCCCCCCCACCTTACAAAACTGCAAATTCACACTCACTAAGGGGGGTTTTATTCATTCCTATACGGACTGATAATATGTGAAGTAGAAATTGGGATTGTATTTACTGTACACCAGACTTCCAATAATGAGCGAATTATGTATAGATAAGAAAAACTCTTAGTACCGCGGTTTTTACACAATTCGCTCAGAATAGGCTACCCAATGACAAACACAATACAACTTATGCCCATTTCTACCCACATACTGATATTCACCACACTGTAACCACTCAGCGGCCAATATATTATAGGGGGCTTTATTCCACCCTGGCATTATTAACAATTCATCGGACACTCCTTTATTCTTAGCTGCCGACATTTTCGTACTATTGCGGATTTTCTTAACCAGCGACATTTTCACACTAAGCCCGATTATCACAAGAAATTCTTCAACTATCAGTTTATCAAAATTTTCCTTTAAAACAAACTAGTGTATTACTCTCTGCGTAATCCTGTTCACAGCGCTATTAATGTATTGCTGGAAGGAGCAAGACTTAGTTCAAATTACGCTTTATAGAGAGTTAGACACTATAAAAGGTTCATACTGTAGTTGATTGGGACCCTAATAAGTGGGATGGGGACCAATATTCATTTGCCAATTTCTTTAGCTATCTTCCGCACCTTATCCTCTTTACCAGCAGTATGGACAATGGCTGGCGGTTTATGTACACCAAGAGGCTTATTGTTTTTATTCTTTCACACACATAAAACGATTGTTTGTTTCACTATTTTTCTTATGCAGTCTTCCATACCTTATCCTCTTTACCAGCAGTATGGACAATGGCTGGCGGTTTATATACACCAAGAGGCTTATTATTTTTATTATTATTTTCTTTATACACTCTTCAAATAAAATACTGTTGTTCATTGAAGATGAATTACACTTTAAATAGAACTTTTGTTATTAATTTGACTAAAGTACTTATCAGGTGTTTCAAGTACACAATTATCTCATATTAATATCTTAATTCAATAATATTCAAATTAACACAACCCAATATTTTTGAATTCCACATATTCCACGAATCTGTATATACATATATACACTGTGGTAATCCTGGGCTATTATCTCACACAACTAGACTCAGGAATGAAATTAGATAATTAGATGCCCCTCCTTTGGTCACTCCATTTGTTCAAGTGGGAGACTTAACATGGAGTCTAAGAGTGACCTTCACTCTATACATTACCACAATATACATATATATACACCAACATCCACTTAAAATGGAGACACACTTTTCACCTAGGCTGGACTGTGTGTAGGGTGGAGCAAGACCTGTTCCTATTGTTCTTCCCTCCCATCTCCTTACATCACCTAGCTCCACCCCCTGTGGTCTGGCTCAGCATTTGGTCATTTTTGCTTCATTTCGTTTCTGGTTACCGGACAGTATACACCATATAACACAGTCTAACTCTCATACAGGTCCTTCCATTTATACACACACATAAAGACAAAAACATTTGCATGTCAGTTACTATTTTTTTTTTTTTTGTCAGTACTTTAAGTGTCAGTACTTCCTCACTTGTCTAAAAGTGTCGGTACTTCCCAACCCTGCTTATTTCCCCCCGTCTCAATTACTTCTCTTATACCTATAAGAGTCTCCCATCAGGGATTTTATCCCCTGAAAATTTTAGGCTTCCCTGGTACAATTTATACCATGCCTTCCCGAGATCGGCAAGCGGGTTTCATATTCTGTACTTCCTCACCCTGCATATTTTACCTCGTCTCTACTACTTCTCTTATGTTTATAAGAGGATCCCATCAGGGGTTTTATCCCCTGAAAATTTTAGGCTTCCCTGATATAACTTATACCATGCCTTCCAGAGATTGGCAATAGGGTATCATCCTCACCCTGCATATTTTACCTCGTCTCTACTACTTCTCTTATGTTTATAAGAGGATCCCATCAGGGGTTTTATCCCCTGAAAATTTTAGGCTTCCCTGGTATAACTTATATCATGCCTTCCAGAGATTGGCAATAGGGTATCATATTCTGTACACTGACCATGCAAAGTAACAAATAAAGACAATAACAGTTAAACACCCGCACAGCATATTCAGCCCACCATATGAATTCTTAAAAAGCTTGAAGATTTACCGTATATACCGGCGTATAAGGCGACGGGGCGTATAAGACGACCCCCCAACTGTCACCTTATATGCCGGTATTCAGTGGAGAAAAAAAAAAAAATTTTATTACTCACCTCCCCCGGCGTCCTGTCGCGCTCCGGCAGGATGTCGCTCGCTCCGGCAGGCTGTCACTCGCTCCTCGTCCCCGCCGCAGCATAGCTTTCTGAATGTGGGGCTTGAAATCCCCGCTTCCAGAAAGCTAATACACACGCCGGCAGCCATGACATCATTGAATGGCTGTGATTGGCTAAAGCACACGTGGCTTCAGCCAATCACACTATTCAATGACATCATTGAATGGGTGTGATTGCTAACACGTGCGCCTTCAGCCAATCACAGCCATTCAATGATGTCATTGAATAGTGTGATTGGCTGAAGCCACGTGTGCTTTAGCCAATCACAGCCATTCAATGCTGTCATGGCTGCCGGCGTGTGTATTAGCTTTCTGGAAGCGGGGATTTCAAGCCCCGCATTCAGAAAGCTATGCTGCGGCGGGGACGAGGAGCGAGCGACAGCCTGCCGGAGCGAGCGACATCCTGCCGGAGCGCGACAGGACGCCGTGGGAGGTGAGTAATAAAATTTTTTTTTTTTACACTTTTTTTTTTTTGTATTACCGGCGTATAAGACGACCCCCGACTGCAGAGCAGATTTTTCGGGGTTCAAAAGTCGTCTTATACGCCGGTATATACGGTATAAGAGGCATGCACTTCTTACCCCTCGGACAGGAAAGGAGCAGCCAGGAAGCACGGATAGATTGTGGCAAGATAAAACCTTACCTTACTGCGCAGTTTTTGTCAATCCGTGGTTCCGAGTGGCTCCTTATCCCATCTGGGTCCGGGGGGGTTCGAGGTGTAGGTGGTCCTCTTGTTCCATCAAGCCCCGCGTTCGGGCGCCAATTTTGTTAGGGATAAAATCCATGTTACGTTAATATGCTGTGGGGCTCCAAATCAGAGCTGGTTATGCCGGCCACCATGAGAAAGCAATAGACACAGGCATCACGGTCGTGTCTTAGAGCAATCTGAGTTTATTGTGTAAATTGACTTAGTCTTATACAGAAAATAGTAGGCGTATCAGTAGGTTAGTGTTACAGAGGTTGACCTGTTTTACTGGTACATAATTTTGTCTTCTCTATAAACAATGCTTTATTTGTTTGTTTGTAGACATCGTGTCTGGTACCCTGATTATCATCACACTCTACATTCTTATCACATGCCCTACCTAGACAGCAGTAAGAAACAAAGCATTCCATACAACCTTTTGATCAGTGTAACGAGATAAACAGGATCTTTGGAGACATGATGGACACTTAAGATTACACCTCTACATAATGTAATTAAGTACTAGCCTAAATGTACAAGCATTTAGCAGACCTTTTCATAGGACACAGAATAGAGTGTACAATTTAGGCCTACAGCCTCCGGGAACGTATATTACAGATGGATGAAATGTATACATATATAAGTTTTCATGTTCATAACCCTCACAGCAGCTACCTGACACTGGTTGCTCCAGTTAAGCTTACAGTTAACTAAAAACCTCAAATCCTTTTCCCTGTCAGTGTTTCCCAGTGGTTTCCCTTTTACTGGTGACTTGTATTTCCTCTCCCAATGTGCATAATGTGCATAATGTTACCTTTAGTGGTAAGCTACTTATCTACCCAATTCCCCAAGTTATCCAGATCATCTTGTACCTGCCTTATGCCCTCTAGTGTTAATATCTTAACATAGTTTTAGGTCAAATGCAAATACAGTGGTACCTCAGGATGCGGGTGCCTGAGCTTGTGAGTTTTTTGACTTGCAAGCAGGCTCTCCCAAACTTTTGCTCTGATTGAAGAGCAAAAACCTGGGTTACAAGCCTGCTTGCAAGTCAAAAATCTCACAAGCTGAGGCTCGGGGGTGGGGGGTGTCTAATACACTCCTATAGCCAGCATTTCGGTCCTCACAATGGTCTGCGATGCTGCTGTAGGCCGTCGCATCCAACTCCATGCCAACAGAGCATTGCTTTCAGGATGAGGGGCTTGAATGCCCTGCCTCCGAGCTAAAGCTCTGATTGGTTAACCCAGCGCCAGCTTTTATTGGCTGACGTGGTGCTGAGTTAACCAATAACAGCCATTCATTTATGCTTCCATCACTGAGCAAGTTACTTAACCACTTACATTCTCATTTTATATATAAGCGCTGCAGAATAAGGTGGCACCACACAAATTGTTGTTCCTCCTCCCCCGCTCTTGTTGTTCCTCCACCCGCTCTTGTTGTTCCTCCACCCGCTCTTGTTGTTTCTTCCCCCCGCTCTTGTTGTTCCTCCCCCCTGCTCTTGCTGTTCCTCCCGACCCCCCGCTCTTGTTGTTCCTCTACGCTCCCCCTGGCAAAACTTTTATTTCTCGTCAAACACTGGGTGAAAGGCACAAATTGAACAGGACAGATGTGCAGGACAACAAGAATCTTCTTTAGTACCCTTTACATGGTGTTCCCAGGGCACAGGAAGGCCGTGTAGGAAAGCAGCACAAGAGAACCATTGCACAGGGGATTTGGCCTCCACTCGCCACCATCACACTGTTTTGGGACTCTCACTCCTCCATGGTCACTGGCACAAAGATCAAGAACCACTCTTCACCACATGGGAGTTGAAGGTACTCCCATGTGGCTGGAACTCTCACAGGAACCCAGAAGAATAGATTTGCCACACCCAAAACACTCTTATAGATGACATGATCCAGGTGACGGGACATAACTAATACATTACAAATATCTCCCAGGCTCATGCAACCACTTAATTCAGTATTTCCCAACTCCGGTCCTCAAGGCACCCCAACAGGTCATGTTTTCAGGATTTCCTCAGTCTTACACAGGTGATCTAATTCTTGTGAATGCCTCAGACATTGCTGCAGGTGTTTTTACTATAGGATATCCAGAAAACATGACCTGTTGGGGTGCCTTGAGGGCCGGAGTTGGGAAACACTGACTTGGGAAACACTTGCCGCTGGGTGTCAGGTCTAAAAAACAAGCCGGTGCCCCCGTTGTATAATGGGAGATCGCCACTCAATCTGACTTCATATATACCGTAATGCTGCAGTACGTAAATGTACGTGCTGCAGCATTAAGGGGTTAATCTTTTTAAGACTCCTCTGCACTTCTTGCTGGGTTAGACTGGTGACATTTGGTGAGGAGTTTACTTTATCACTCTGCATTGCATATGACATTTAATTCCCCCCACCCCCTGAATATATTGGGAAAATAAGTTTTTTAATGTCTTAAGCACCAAAGTGATTAGTAGGTTAAGGACCAGACACTTTTTTCTCTCTTTTGTGGGGGAGGGTGGGTGTTTAACTGCCCTATTTTTTCTTTCTCTTCAGCTGACAAAATTATGTTTGCTGCTTTTTTCTCCCCCTGTAACACATAGGGCTATTTAATATATTTTTCATTGACCTTTACTTTAGTTGAGGGTAAACTTAAAAAATTACCTTTTTATAGTGGTTTTTCTATTTTTAATTACTTTTTTAGCGTAAATATACTATGGGAATGAGTTCCTAATTTTGTTTCGGATGTTTTGATATATAATATGTATAGTTTTGGATTACAGAGCTCATACGGCGACTTTTGGTTGGCGTCTGCTTTGGGTTATTCCTATGTATATATTTTTATTTTTTTCTGTAATTTTTTTTCTTTATGATCTGTCCCCCATGATGTATAAAGACATCTGGGGAACAGTCAGATGATTTTTTTTGACACTTTTACACTGTAGCTGGGACATCCATTGGAGTCCCAGTTACAAGGAAAAACATCCCCAGTAGTGACCAATAGTCACTGGCAGAGCTGATCAAGGTCTGCTACGACCCTGTAGATCTGTAACAGGGGATCCCGGCGGTCACCAATTGCCGGCTCATGTAGTGGAAGTTGTACTTTAGCTTTTTAGTATATAGAGCTCATGGAGCACTGCGTACCTGGGAAAGGAGGAGGCAGAAAGGGTTAAAAACCCCTCCTGCCTTCTCCATGTCATCTACTGTAACAGGTGCCAATCCGACATGCTTCTGCTTGATTGCAAGGGCTTTAAACCCATGCTGTAGCTTTACAATCGGCTGGGTTTAAAGCCCAGGACCAAGAGCTGTAAATTTACAGTTCTTGGTCCTAAATGGGTTGATTTGTTTTCTCCTCATCACCCTCTACAATTTGTCGTACATTTGTTAAAGGGCCAGTATTAATCTTTTTACTATTTATAGTTTTACACTTTGGCAATAAGTCTCTCCATCTTTGCAGTTTTTATCTGACTTTCACCTATTTTTTTGTCCTTTTTATAGGTTTAGTTCTTCTTTGCTGCCTTCTTGTTTTTAGTAGTTTAAACTTTTTATTGTTAATTAAGCAACATTAGTTGTCTCCTATTACTGAGCCTTTTATTCCTGAAAGGTATGAGCTGCTCACAATAAGTAAGAGGTTTTCAAACTTCTCCCATGTATTGTACTTTTTTTTTCTTTTTGAGGACATTATCCCAAACAAAAAGGTTTAGGACATGAACTTGGCCTTCCTGAAGTTTAGTGTATTTTTTTGGGTGCTCCCCTATAAAACTATTGAAGGGCAGGTTTACATTTATTAGATTATGGTCACTATTTTCTAGGTGCCCCCTAATCTGCACCCCTGTTCAGTCAGGTCTATTGGTTAATATGAAGTTCAAAATGGCTGACCCTGTAGTTGGGTTCTGTACAAGTTGTGTAATGTAATGTGTTTTAGTAATCGGCAAAACTTGTTACCTTTTATGAGATCCGCAGGTTTCGGCTTCCCAGTTTATATCTGGATAGTTCAAGTCCCCCGTAATACTACCTTATTGTCATTTGCTGCTTTATCTGTTTGCCCTCCGTAATAGATTTTCAGTAGCTTCTTTTAGATTTAGTCTATAGAAAACCCCTATGAGAATTTAGTTTTCCCTTCATGTATTTCAACCCATAGACTCCACATATTAATCTCCCTTAGATCTTCCCATAATCTCAGCTTTCAGGTAAAGACAAATCCCTCCCCTATCTAGTTTTTACAGTCCCTTCTGAGCAATATAACCCTGTAAGCTTAACACCCAGTCATGGCTTCTATATAACCTGGTCTCTGCTATTCCCACTATGTCATAGTTTCCTCAGACATTGGCTATTTTATTGGACGGAATTCTATCATTAGTCCCCATACAGTTTAGAAGTTTTTGGATTTTCTTGTATTACATGTTCTGACTGTACTAGCCTCTCCCACTGCTCAACCAACATTTCCATTACTTAGTCCCAGATCACTGTCTACACTCTTACCCCCTAGTCCTAGTTTAACCCGTTTAGGACCAGGCACCGTAAATTTACGGTGCCTGGTCTTGGGCTTAAAGCCCGCCATATGTAAAATTACGGCGGCGCTTAAAGTCTCCTGCTCTGCAATCAATCAGAGGCAGGGACGGCTTATCAGCTGTTAGTAACAGCTGATAGCCCCGAGAAGAAGGCAGGAGGGGTTGTTAACCCTTCCTGCCTTCTGCTTCCCAGAGTACACAGTGCTCAATGAGCACTATGTACTCAAAGTGAAAGTAAACTGTAACTTTCAAATCGAGAGTCGGGGGGGGGGGGGGGGGGGTCATGTGACCGCCTGGGTTCCCTGCTACAGCAGAGCTGGAGGGTCACACTAGACCCTGGATAGCTCTGCTAGTGACTACTGTCACTGCAGGGGCTGTTTTCCCCTGTAACTGGGGCTCCTATGGATGCCCCAGTTACAGTGGGAAAGTGTCAAATAAAAAAACGTCCCCCAGAGGTCTTACATGACGTTATGGGGGACATAGATAGTAAAAAAACGTACTTCCATACATCAGTAAAAACAAAATAAAACAGCAATGCATACATAAGAAAGAAAATAACACAAAACCGACGCCAACAAAAACCATTGCCGTATGCGCCCTGTAAACCAAAACCATACATACTATATATCAAAATGTCCGAAATAAATAGAGGAACCCATTCCCATACTTTATTTTAGCATAAATATACCAAATAAAAAAACTATAAATGTTAAAAAAAAATCATTTTTTTAGCATTTTACCACAATAAAACTAAAATACAGAAAAAAGTCAGTGAAAAAGATATTTAAAAAATAGCCCTATATATCACGGAAAAACACGGCAAAAATAATTTTGATAGCTTAAGGAAAAAAAATAGGGCAGTAAAACCACCACATGGGTAAAATCCGTCAAGTGTCTAGTCTTTAAGGTACAAAACAGCCTGGTCCTTAAGGAGTTAAACACTCCTCCAATCTTCTAGCAATGTTCTGCCCCAGCACAGTTGCACCCTCACCATTGAGATGCAGCCTATCTGTATGGAAGAAGATGTAGCCAACAAAGCCAACCAGTTCTCAAGAAACCCAAACCCCTTGCTACACCAACTCCAGAGTAGTTTACCGCTCTAATCTCCCGCTTCCTTTCTGGCATGGTACAGGTAGTATTTAAGAAAAAAAATGCTTTGGAGGTCCTTGCCCCAAACTTACATCCTAGTTCCCGGAAATTCTTTCTAAAGGACCTCTCATCTACTTCTAATTTTGTCATTAGTGACAATGTGTACCGTGACCGCTGGATCCTCACCAGCCCCTCCCAGTAATCTGTCAACTTGGTTCGCAATTCGTCAAACTCTAGCACCAGGAAGAGAACACTCCGTTCAATCCCAGTCTTTGTGGGAGATTGTCCTATCTGTTCCCCTAATAGTCTCCTACTACCAGGACCTGTCTAGCCTTCTTTGTGCTCCTGTTCCCCCTCTTAGAGGGGACATTCCAATGGCGGTCAGAGGGAATGTCATGCTGCAGCAGTGCTAACTCTATAATGGCATCCCCCACTTCTGCCAACTTTGCAAACTTGTTGGGGTGTACCAGTCCAGGACTAGTATTCCTATATCTCTTCCCTCAACCCCTCCTTCGGTCACTCAGTTAGCTGCCTGCTCATCCTGCTCTCCCAAACTACCATCTACCCCCAGCAAGTGCCTGCTCAGTGAGCAGCAAACTCCTTTATAATGGCAATGGCTCTCAAGGCTGCAAAATGCTCATTTAGATCCAAGATCTGGTCTTCCAAATGCGCAACATGCTCGTATGTTAAAGCATTGCGCACCGTCAAACAGCTATTCAGGGAATGCACACATGGCACAACATGTACACTGGATAGCATTGTCAGTCGTGAAGCATATTCTAAATGGGGACTGTACAGCTAGATTAGATGAAAGTGGTGCCTGGCTGTCTATCCCGAGCAGGCACTCGCTGGGGTGGACGGTTGTTTGGGAGAGCTGGATGAGCAGGCAACTAGTTGAGTGACAGGAGGGGGTAGAGGGAAGAGATCAAGGGGTGGTTGTCCTGAACTGGCACACCTTAACAGGTTTGCAAAGTTAGCAGATGAGGGGGATGTAATTTTAAGGTTGGCACTGGTTCAGCATGACATCCCCTCTAACCGCCATAGGAATGACTCCCCGGTAAGAGGTGGAACAGGAGCCCAGAGTAGGCTAGACAGGCCCTGGTAGTGGGAGACTCAATTAGGGGAACAGATAGGGCAATCTGCCACGAAGACCTGGATTGTCAAACAGCGGATCTCTTCCTGGCGCTAGAGATCGACACATTATGTAGCGGGTTTACAGATTAAAGGGAGAGGCTGGTGAGGATCTGCTGGTCTTGATACACATTGGTACCAATGAGAAAATTAGAGGGAGATGAAAGGTCCTTTAAAAAGAATTTCAGGGAATTAGAATGTAAGCTTAAAGCAAGGACCTCCAAAGATTTCTTAAATACCACCTGTGCCACGCCAGAAAGGCAGGGGGAGATTAGAGAGGTTAACAAATGTCTCTGGAGTTGGTGTAGGAAGAAGAGGTTTGAGTACCTTGAGAACTAATCTTACTTTGCTGTTGGGTACAGCTTCTGGCGTAGGGATGGGCTGTATCTCAGTGGTAAGGGTACAGCTGTGCTGGGGCAGAACATGGCTACAAGTTTGGAATGTTTTTAAACGTAGGACCTCAGGGGTAAGGCCGGCTGTCCACAGGCGTTGCGAAGTCTCGCGGCAGATCTCCACCGCAGGAGCCGCCGCCGAATCTTCGCCGGTCAGCCCTATCTCATAGATAGGCTGGCCACGGAGAATTGGGGCAATTCGCTATGGAAAGCATCGGCCGGCGTGATTCGTGATGCAATCTGATTGGGCACTAAACTTGCAGGGTTAGTCTCTCCAGAAGGGATCGTACAAACCACAACATTGGAAGGGGTTAGTCTTTATGAAAAATCATGTTATCTTAAGGATACAGGCTTTTTCCCAAGATATTTGATTTTTAAAAATTACTTTCTACCATTATCTTTTAACAGCAATAACTTAATTTTCTTTTAACATAGTTGTGTGGGTTTTTTTCCTTTGGGGGGGGGGATACTGTTTCTATTGGTACTAGTTTTGGAGTACATATGACTTTTTCATCCCTTTTTCTTTTTTTTATTCCTGACTACTTGCACCATGCGGGGTAAATTATGCATCACTCGAACAGGTTGAACTTTTATAGATGCAGCAATTAATAAATATTTGTTTTTATTTAAATTCTATTTGTAAATATCGCAAGAATCGTTTTTTAAAGTTTTTAAAAGACCCTCAGAGGGGGCAAACTTGCGATGCTTTGGTCGCTCCTGCAGTATGATCTAATGCCATAGTATTACGTAATACTGGGTTTTGATGGGCACTCTGTAATGGCAACTTTAGGGCCTTTCAGAATGCCCCTAGCTTCCGTGAAAACATCGGTTGGGGCAATCAAATGCCACTGTCATAACTGACGGCTTTTAAAAGATTTACCACTCCGATGAGTGGCGCTGCTTATCGGTGCTGTCGCAGGCGGGTATCTGTAAGAAACGGCCTATGGGTGCAAATATATGGGAGATTAAGCTAAAATGGAAAAAAGGGAAAAACAAATTTTCCATACAAAGAAACTATATTTAAACAAACAAAAGGAGGTACATTTCCATTACCGCATATATAATTGTCATTGATATATTAGTTGCAAGACAGACATCAAATTCTTGTAATCTAGGGGTGAGAGAGCTATGCATATATCTCCAGTGGTGATTATTCGGCGCAGGAGGGCATTTCCGGACCTGGTCTGACCCACGCATCTAGATCTCTTCCATCGCACATCTTCCATCCCCATGGACCCTAATCATGAAGGGTTCGCCACCATATAGTCCAACCATGTTGCCCAAGAAAACATCCATGAGGACTTAGTGACATATCTGCGAGAATAAATTTTTCTAAATGATAAGTTTGATTCACAGAGTTTCTCACCTCAAGAATAGAGGGAGCTTCCTTTGATCTCCGTTATCTAGCGATTGTTAATCGTGACGCAAGAATGATGTGCGAGGTGAGAACCGAGTAAAAAGGGGACAATTTGTTTTTAAGAAAGAAAAGAGCCAGCGCTGGATCCAGGGATACAAATTGGTGCGACACGGAATAGATAAAATCGGTAACTGTATTCCAAAAGGAGCGTATAACCGGGCACGACCACTCTGTGGTGGTACATCTTTATTCATCCCAGACAACCTTGCTGGTATCAAATACCAGCATAGAAATATCTTTTGGGAAGATTCCCAGTGGGCAATGCCATGCGATATCTTCTTGGTCCAGGCAAGGGCCCGGTTTCACTGCCCTAAACTAAATGGCATATTTTGGCGGTGAGGGCCAAACAATTTTTGGTAGATTTTCATCTCCATTTTTTAAAAGCCATAACTTATTTTTCAGTCGATGCGGCCGTATAAAGGCTTGTTTTTTGCGTGGCGAACTGTATTATTTTGTGCCATTTTTTGTACATAGACTATATTGTAAAACTTCTTTTTTTTTTTGTATTATCGTAGGGAGAGAAAACGCATCAATTCTGCCACGGATTTTTTTTGTATTTCTTTTTAAAAGCGTTAATTATGCAGCATAAATGACAACACATTTTTCCCACTTTGTCCATCCTGACAGCACACATGGAGATTGCCCTTTGGTCTCGTTGGGACAGGAAGAGGAGAGTTTAAAATAAATGCATTTGTAGGGTTTTGCAGGGGGGCGACAGACTTAACCCCTTGAGTGGCGGGTTTCTTACCACCGCATCGTGCCCACCAGGGCAGGTTTTTTAAATGGGCCAATCATTTAATTTCAACTAATTTTGCAGTCGCATTCCAAGAGCTATAACCTTTTTTATCTTTCCATTGACACAGCCATATGAGGGCTTGTTTTTTGCGGGACAAGTTGTACTTTTTGATGGCATCATTTTTGGGTATATATAATGTATTGCATAACTTTTGTAAAAAATATTGTAGGGAGATTGGGGAAAAAAAA
This sequence comes from Eleutherodactylus coqui, assembly GCF_035609145.1. NCBI lineage: Eukaryota > Metazoa > Chordata > Amphibia > Anura > Eleutherodactylidae > Eleutherodactylus > Eleutherodactylus coqui. The sequence goes on from NC_089840.1 coordinate 173,141,706, forward strand.
GAAATTCTGCCATTTTGGTTTTTGGATTTCATTTTTACTGCGTTCAGTGTTCAGAATAATGAATGTGATAACATTATTCTCTGAGTCAACATGATTCCGGCAATACCAAGTTTATACAGTTTTTTTATGTTTTGCTATTTTTGTACATTTAAAACATTTTTTTTTCTTAAAGGTTTGCTTTTGTGTCGCCACATTCCAAGAGCAGTATTAATTTTTTCTCCATTGCCAGAGCTCCAGAAGGCCTTGTTTTTTGCAGGATGAACTCAAGTCTTCATTTATCTAATTTTTAGGAACATGTAAAATTTTAATCGCTTTTTATTCCATTTTTTTCTAGTGGCAAGATTAACAATCTGTAATTCTGGCATGTTTTTTATTTTTATTTTCCACTGCATTCTCTGAGCAGTATAAATAGAATTTATAGAATATAAATATAGAATAAAATATAGAATATAGAATAAATAAGTAGGATTACAGACCAGTACGATTATGCCAATACCAAATTGAAATAGTTTTTTCTTTTTCACAACTTTTCACAGTTTAAAAAAAAGTAATAAAAGTTTAAATCACCCTCCTTTTGCCATATCTATAATAAAAAATCTAAATCATAAAAGAAAAATACATATTTGGTATCGCCGCATCCATAAAAGTCTGATCTATCAAAGTAATGCATTATTTAACCCACACGGGGAACGTAGTCCGAAAAAAAAATAAAGAACGCCACAAATGCACTTTTTCAGTCACCCTGTCTCCCAGAAAAAATGCAATAAAAAGCGATCAAAAAGTTGTATGTATTCCGAATTAGCACTAACGTAAACTACAGGACATCTCGCAAAAAATGAGCCCTTGCTCAAGTACGTCTACGGAAAAAAAAAAAATTATTGCGCACAGAAGATGCAGCAGAAAATAATTTTAAAACATTAAATGTCTTTGAAAAACAAATACAAGTACTACAGCAAAGAAAAAAAAAAACAATACACGTTTGGTATCGTAATAATCGTACTGACCCATAGAATAAAGTTATCATGTCATTTTTGTTGCAGTTTGTGTGCCGTAGAAACAAAACGCACTGAAAGAAGGTAGAATGTTATTTATTTTTCATTGTGGTCCACTTTGAATTTTGTAAATGTTTTTCAGTACATTATATGCTACTTTAAATAGTACCATTGAAAAATACAACTCGTCCCGCAAAACACAAGCCCTCATACAGCGACGTCGATGAATAAATAAAGGCGTTATGATTTTTTAAATGGGGGGAGGAAAGAAAGAAAGAGGGAAATAAGAAAAAAAGAGGTCATGTCATTAAGGGGTTAAATAATGTACTAACTTCCTCCTCTGGGTTATTACGATGCAGGGATACCAAATGTATAATTTTGTTTTTCATTTTTTACAAAGTAAAGGGAGACAAGTGTTTTTATTTTTACTTTTTTTTATTTTATGTTTTTTTGTCCCTTTAGGGGACTTCCACAGAGACCCATCAGGACCCCCTGAGCATATTCTGGGGGTCCGATGGTGACAGCCCTTTACATGCTGCAATCGCATTGACCGCAGCATTTAAAGGGTTAACACAGCAGAGATCTGTATCTACATCTGCTGTGCAGAGATGGTGCCTGGCTATCCTCTGACAGCCAAGCCCCAGCTCTCCCTGCCACAGAGACCATCGGCTGGCTTCTGACAAGCCGATGGTCTCTATGGCAACCTGTAAACAAAGCAGTGCAGGACTTTGAAAAACTGAAGCAGGTAGATATTGCTGATCTGCCGGCAATCTCCCGCTTCTATTTTCAAAGTCCTGCACTGCTCTGTGCAGGCAGGTCACAATGCCACAGCTTATGGCAGTGTGCTCTGCAGCTCCCATAGTGAAATATAGCCCGGAAATGTTCCGGGCTATATCTCTATGGGCAGTGGAGCTCGTCACAGAAAATTTCCAGGAGTGCCACTCAAGGGGTTAAACCTTTTATCAGGAAGTCTATTCCGGTCTGGGATCTCAATCTGGTTCTGGATAGCCTATGCCAGCATCCCTTTGAACCAATTGAGTGCATATCTCTTAGAAATCTGTAAATTGAGGTGGACTTTTTGACAGCCATAACAACTGCTAGAAGGGATAGTGTACTTCAGGCCCTTTCCTGCAGAGAACCATATTTAAAAATCTTGGATGACAGGATTATTTTGAAACTTGATCTAGGGTTTTTCCCAAAAGTTGTGTCTAGTTTCCACATGGAGCAGGAAATTGTCCTGCACTCTTTTTGCCAAAACTTCAAAAATTCTAGAGAACAGTGCATGCATAGCCTAGATGTCAGGCGAACTGTGTTGACATATCTAAACGTTTCACAAAGCTTCAGGGACTCAGATTGTTTCTTCCCTGGAACTGGAGAAATAATCTAAGTAAAAGCCAGCTACAAAAGATACCATTGCTAGATGGCTAAGATTAGCTATACAAGAAGCTTACAAAGTAAAAAATCTGGCAGTTCCAGAAGGAGTAAGGGCCCATTCAACAAGGGCTCTCACTTCTTCTTGGGCCGAACGCAGGGAGGCATCAACCAAAGAAATATGTAAGGCTTCTACCTGGTCTAGCATTACCATTTGGACCTACACTCCCAGAGGGAACTGGCCTTTGGATGGAAGGTCCTTCAGGCAATTGTCCCCCCCTAATGTGTCCATAATAATTTGGTATTGCCTCCATGTGTGCTGTCAGGATGGACGAAGTGGGAAAAACTGTATTATTCTTACCAATGGTTCCTTTTCCATTAGTCCATCATGACAGCACATAGTTTTCCCCCTATTGTGATTACTGTATATGTAATGTTCAGTACACTTGCTTGTTTTACAGTAATAATAAAAAGACTTGGCCGCCTTACCCTTGTGATAATTGGAAAGTCACTGGAGAATAGCGGTGGGGGGTGGCCTTTTAAACTCTCCTCTTCCTGTCCCAACGAGGTCAAAGGGCAACCTCCATGTTTGCTGTCATGATGGACTCATAGAAAAGGAACTATTGGTAAGAATAATTTTTTTCTGCGGGTCGATACGGTTACAACGATTCTAAATTTCTTATATTTTTTTAGGTTTTTCCACTTTTCTGCAATAAAAACCTTTTTTTCTAAATTGCTGAATTCAAAGTGCTATAATTTTTTTATTTTTTCATGGACTGAGCTCTGTGAGGGCATATTTTTTGCGAGACGAGCTGTGGTGTTTTTTGTACGATTTTGGGGTACATACATTTTTTTTAATCACTTTTATTGAGTTTTTTGGGGGAGGCAAAATGCTAAAAATTAGCATTTTGCCAGGTCTTTTTCCCCGCTTTTTGCCATGCAGGATAAAAAGTGTGTCCGATTTATTGTATGGGTTTTTACAGACACAATGATACCAAATATGTGGGAATTGTTTTCATGCTAACATGAGAAAAAGCATAAAAGGTTTTTTTTTGCATTTTTTACATTTTAATTTTTTGTACATTATTTATTTTTTTTACACCATTTTTGTCCCTTTGGGGGACTTGCACTGTAGCACCGATGAACGCTGTGATAAGGCATTGCAGGAATTCTCTCTTGCAATGTCTTATTGCTTATTACAGCGATCAGAAGAATTGGCAATACAGGACACCGCTATCTGGGATAACATCGCGAGAGTCGGCTGAAGTCACAGAGGGAGCGCGCAGGGGTTAACGGCGGGGGGGGGGGGGAGTCTTCGATGCACCCCTGCTGTTGTAGCGGGAGTCCGGCTATCAGTGACAGCCGGCTCCCGCTGCCGGATAGCGCAAGATCGGTCATGATCTCGGGCTATCCCTATGACGTAAGGGTATGTCATTTTGTGGGAAGTACCCCGCTCCCATGATGCACCCTTACGTCATGGGGAGGGAAGGGGTAAAATCTAACTCCCAAAACGTCATAAGTGCAGACTTAGACTTTGTGTCCTGAGAAAACGAGTCCTCGTAGAATGTGAATATACCACCAGAGACACTTGAAGGGAGTGAAAAGAAAGTGAAGACCGCCTTAGGAAACTATGGCCTGCGAATGTCTAGAGTTTGTAAGGCATATCTCAGTCTCAAATGGGCAAAACCCAATTTACTAGGGAGTTTAAATAACCCACTCAATGTAGAGAAATCCATTACATCCCCCTCTTTACATGGATCACCTATTCTTTTAATGCCGAGGGTTTCCCACCTTCCGAAATCAAAGTCCGAGAGTATGGAGGAGAGAAATTTCAAAGGAAGGACTGACTGGACCTTCACAGAGGCCTAGGAGGTCAGTTGATTACAAATCTGGACCGAGACTTGAAGGCTTGGAGGAGCATGTGTCGGCAAGGAAGGTGGCTTAGCTCCTAGAAGGGTAATCAGGGGGGTGCCCAGGGCCGCCGTCTCAATAGAGGTCCATTTTTTTGTGCGATGGGGTAACCCATCATTGTTTGGTCTAATATGGCTGCAGCAAAATACAGTTTGTCGGGTGCCCTCATGCCTCCTAACTCATATTGTCTTGCCAGGATGGAAAATGTAATTCTAGCATGAGTTTTCCCCCCCTCCCCCAATAAATTGGTTGATAATAGATTTGAGCTTAGAAAGGAAGTGTGTTGTAATTGGGATCGCTACTGTTCTAAAGATATACAGAATTTGTGGTAAGATCATCATCTTAACAGCTGCAATTCTGCCTGCCCAAGATATGAAAGGTTTGTGGAAATTAAGATTTGTGGGATATGATTAAGTGGTGAGTAGTTTTTTTGCAAAGTTAAAGGAACTAGGGTATGCTATATTGATGCCTAAGTACAGTATAGAGTGCTCATTCCAGGTGAAAGTAAATGAATCCGTTACAGTTTGTTTTGTTTTTGTGTCTAGACCTGTGTTCCCCAACTCCAGTCCTCAGGGACCGGCAACAGATAATTTTTTCAGGAATTCTTTAGAATTGCACAGGTGATGTAATTATTGCCGGGGCCTCAGACATTGCCACAGGTGTACTCATCATAGGATATCCTGAAAAATGACCTGTTGGTGGACCAATATTTAGCACCTGTGATATTATATTCGCCTTGTAATATGCAACCTCACCAAAGTGGATTTGGGTAGATTGGGCCTGTGCTGGTGAGGTGATAGGTTTATACGCAGACTATGTTATATTAGCAATTACTAACCCTATCTTATGTTCTTGAGAGGCTATTTTAATTCCTTGGATATTTTGGTTACACCTGATCTGCTCCGCTAACGGCTCCATGAGCAGAGCAAATATTAAAATTGCCTTTTGCCATAAGAGATAGCAAATGAGGGGGACAAACATCCCGATGAGAAGACTCTCGTGGAAGGCGCCGAGACATAATCGCTGCTTTGATGGGCCCCGAGAAACCAAACCTCTCCAGAGTAGCCTTCAGGAATCCCCAATGGATCTGATCGAATGCTTTCTCTGCATCCAGCGCCAGTAGCAGAGCAGGGATCCCGTTCCCCTCTGCCATCCTGACAAGGTTCAGAAACCTCCAGGTACCATCAGGGGCCTGCCTCTGGGAGATAAATCCCACTTGATATGTTGCTACTAATAAGGAGAGGACCGAAAACATCCTTACACTTAGGAGCTTTGCATAGATTTTAACGTCCATGTTCAACAGGGAGATGGGGCGAAAGTTTGCCAGAGATGTATTCTCCTTTCCTGATTTAGGTATCGTAACAATCAATGCTTGCAGCATCTCAGGTGGGAAGGAGCCATTATTCATCGCTCTGTTGGACACAGGCGCCAAATGAGGGGCCAGCAAAAGGGCATGCTTTCTGTAGTAGCCATTTGAGAAGCCGTCTGGACCCAGTGCCTTATGGGGCTTCAGTAATTTAATTGTGTCCAGGACTTCATGTGAAGTGATTGGTACTGAGAGTGCGGCTACTTTTTCAGAAGATAGGCTGGGAAGGTTGATATTTTGGGGATGTATAATTTTTTTGCCGTCCGAGTCCAAAAGGAAACTAATTCTCTCTTTGACTCTAAGGCCTTTAAGCTGTTTTGCCAATAGTGCTCCCATTCTGTTACCATGTGTGTAAAATTGCATTTTCAGCTTCTGAAATGTGATATCATGCCTGACGGCTAAGAGATTTTGCAGTTTTGCTCGTAATTTAAAAAGCTCTTCTGTTTTTTGTGGGGATGGGTCGGCTTTGTTTAGGGAGTCTAGAGAATTGATTTGGTCTGTCAGACGACGAAGTTCCTCCTCACTTTTCCTTTTAGCCCTTGAGCCAAATTTTATAAACAAGCCTCTCATGAAGGCTTTCCACACTGAAAATGTATTCGGGACTGTCAGAAAAAACTCCTAACTCCTCTTTCAGGGATTGCTCATATTCGGGCTGATTAAGAATATATTCGTTCAGTCTCCATGGGAATGATAGGGAATGGCTACATTTTCCTTGAAGGGACAGGGATATAGGGGCATGGTCAGACCACATAATGGTTCCGATCTCAGCCCGCAGGACCTCTGTCAGTCCTCCCCGTGGCAGCAAGAACATGTTGATTCTGGAATAGGAAGAGTGGGGCAGGGAGAGAAATGTATAATCCCTCTCTGACCCATGTAAACATCTCCAAACATTGTATAGTTCCTCCCTATGCAGGATCGGAACAACGAGCGATGGATGCCTAGTGCTCACGGAGGAGTCCAGCAGAGGGTCCTATACCGAATTAAAATCTTTGACTACTAAATTTCCCTCCCGGATTTTAGCTACCTCTGACAGAATGTGCCTAAAAAAAAATCTAACCTGTCGTTTAGGGGAAAGTAAACATTTACCAAAGTATAGATAGTGGCATTAATCTTGCACACTATTATAAAGCGGCCCACTGGGTAGAAGTATAAATTTCTTGGGGAGAATACTACTGACTGGCCTACAGCTGTTAGTACTCCTCCTCTTTTTTTCCGGATTGGAGGCAAAGAATAGGTTTGGGAATTTAGGGTGTGTGCAGGAAGGGTGTTGGTCCTCCAGGAAATGTTTCCTGTGCGAAAGACATCCGAACGTAATCTAACTGCCTCCTGCCATAGCATGCTTTGTAGGGGGCTATTCCAGCCCTTCACATTCAATGATGTGATATTAATAGGCATAACTATCAGGTGAGCTAGGGGCTGAACTGCTACAGTGTCTTGTTATCATAGGTAAAGACCCGGAATGGGGAAGAGACCTCCTAAATAAACAATTATAACCAGTAAAAACATAAGAATAAATACTAACATTTGAAAATATCAAAATATTGTTCACCCAATGGCGGTGGGCATTGGATGAATAGAAACTGGGGGGAACCAACATATCAAACATCCACAAATGGCTCGATCTTTGAGGGAGATTTCCCAGCCATTTCTGGGGTTTTCTGGGAGACCTGAACATCCCACACCTTCAGAAGAGATAGGCCTTCCTCCACGGATGCTGCGACATGGAATGTTCCATTTCTCAAGATCAGTAATTTAGTAGGGAAGCCCAATTTGTATTTGATGCGAGCGCCTCGGAGTGCTGCTGTGACCTCCAAATTGTCTTCGTGACTGTAGTGTAGCAGCCGAAAGGTCTGGGATTATCTGTATGTTCTTGTATGGGGCTGGCAGGGATCCCCTACGTCTTCCAATGGACAGGATCTCTTTTAGTTTTGTAAAAATGGATTCTAGCTAAGATATCCTTCGGGGCAGATTCGGTAACAGAACAAGCTTTCAGAATCCTGTAGGCTCTGTTGATAGAGTACTCCATGGTGGGGAGATCTGAAAGAAGTGTTTAGAGCATCTTGAGTAAGTTCTGTCCTGTTTCTGTTCGATGTGATCAGTGCAGGTGGCCAGATGGTCAATATTTGATTGGCGTTGACCTGAGAAGTTTTGTATGTCTTGTGAAATGTCCTTCTGTAGAGATAACAGCAGGTCTTTTAAAGTACTGGTAGTTAGAGGACTTTCAGAGTCAGGGAAGGATTGAAGGTTATTAGTAGTCTCTATCTGTGGAGATAATTCTAGGGATGAGTTGTTTTGGCTGCTGGGCCTTTTGAGGAAGGGGAAGCCAATAGAGGAACTTGGGTGCCTCTCGTGCTGTTTTCCTTGGTCAGGGAAGTGAATCTACCCAGGACAGGAGATGGTGAATCTGATGCAGATTTTTGGGACGGAGAGTTGTGTCCTTGGGAGCTGAGTTCTTCCGCCATTTCAGGGCTGTGTATGGGGGGACTGCGTTTTTGTTCCTGCTGCGTGGTTCAGATGGGAAGAAATCTGAGAGTCTCCTTGGAACAGCCAGTTTAATGCAATGTACACGAATAGAACAAGAAAAAACCCCAGGTGCTCCAGTTGATTGGTATATATGGAAGGAAGATGGAATATAACTTACTTCGTAGGGGTGTCAATGCCTGTGACACCCCTATGATCAACGTTAGCTTGTAAAGTTATAGATGAAAAGCGTGCTCATGAAGTTCCAGGATACAGAATTTATTTCAAACACATGCAACGCGTTTCGGCTACTACAGGTAGCCTTTATCAAGCATATGCTTGATAAAGGCTACCTGTAGTAGCCGAAACGCGTTGCATGTGTTTGAAATAAATTCTGTATGCTTGATAAAGGCTACCTGTAGTAGCCGAAACGCATTGCATGTGTTTGAAATCTTCCTTCCATATATACCAATCAACTGGAGCACCTGGGTTTTTTTCTTGTTCTATTCGTGTACTTTGCCTTCTCTGGTATACATTATGCCTAGAGCCACCCCGTGATGCTCTCCCTCCCTGGGATGTCTGCCTGACCAGTTCTTTGGACCCTGCCATTATACCACCTGCTCTCTTGGATAAATTGGACGAAACCATTACCCACACCTAGGGTATGGTTACGTCTGCGGTAAGTTCCTCTTACTTATTCCATTTCAAACAAAAAAACGTATTTGTCTCTCCACCTCATATTTGAGCGCTACTAATCTCATCTTTTGCCTTATACAGTTTAACCCTTTCCAATCCATTTATTTTTTCTCACCCATTCTCCCCAGCTCCAAATAAATTGGAGCTGGGAGAATGGGTGAGAAAAAATACATTTTCCCTGCACCCTCCTGATCTGACAGAGTTCAGGAGGGTGCAGGGAGGGACCTGCTTACCTGACCGGCGTCTTGTGCATTCTCCTTCTGCCTCCCGGCTCGGCGATCATGTGACCGCTGGGGTCAGGTGACACCTGGCGGTCACATGATCGCCGGGTCGGGAGACAGAAGGAGAATGCACAAGACGCCGGACAGGTAAGCAGGTCCTCCCACGGTGCAGGCTCCCGGCTCGGCGTTCATGTGACCGCCGGGGGTCAGGTAACACCGGCGGTCACATGATCGCCGGCCGGAATCTATGCATTGCATAGCGCTAATTGAGCGCTATGTAATGTGTAAAGCAGTGGGCAGAAAGGGTTAAAAACCCTTTCTGCCTTCTCCTCGGGGGTCCTCGATGACGACCAGTAAAGGAGTGCATCTGCACCCGATGTGCCTGACGATCGGGTGCAGATCCACTCCTGCACTGCAGTGTCGGGCCTGCCCCGACATCGGAGCTGTGGAGGAAAATGATGATGTCGGGGCAGGCCCGACATTGGACTGGAAAGGGTTAATACAATGCTTTTCCATTGTAGTATAGCAATGTAAGGTTGTATAAATTGAGTTAGGCACTGTTTTCGTAGAGTGAAATTGGACAAGGAAACTGTTACTTGTAGTGAATGTTGGAAGACCTAGTCAAGGTGGTCAATGGTCCTTAGAACAGAATTAGCGCTAAGTGGTGATGTTGTGAGCTGCTCTAGAGCTATATTGGTTTGGAAAGGAGGGTTTCAATCAGCCATGATTTTCTGTTCATGAGGTCACAGATGAGAGAGGAACATTGCGGCCATGTACGTGCCCCTCCGGCCTGGTGGGGGTTGCTAGTGGGTCTGCTGCAAATGTCTAGGTGTTACGAGTTAGATTGAGCAGGTACTACGAAGATCCGGGCTATTTCCGGCAATTGCGGTCTTTTCCATATATATATATTATGGCAGGGTAAGTTATTAGCATTTGTCACTAGGCTGCATCAGAAATCTAAAAGAGATGAGTTTTGAATGCAGTGCCAATGTTTGTCACTAGATGTCAGCAGCACTCTCGGAGATGTGAATGGGGATGCAGTTCTGTATTTCACCACTAGATGGCAGCAGCACTTCAGGAAAGAGCAGTGCAAAGCTCCTGTTAACACTTTCAATCTGGAGTGAGGGGCAGCCCAACTGCTTATCAGGTAAGTATTTTTTGTTTTCTCTCCTCTCTTCTTGGCCACTTTTTTTCCCCTTAACCCCTTAGTGACCAAGCCTGTTTACGCCTTAATGACCAGGCCAAATTTTGCAAATCTGACACGTGTCACTTTAGCATGGAAAAAGACCAGAAAGGGTTTGCATATCCAAGCGATTCTGACATTGTTTTTTCGCCACATATTGTACTTCATTTAGGTGGAAAAAAAAGACCGATAGAATTTGTGTTTATTTATTAAAAGCGCCAAAATTGGGAAAATTTTGAAAAAATCGTCATTTTTTCACATGTCCAACTGCAATATCTCAAATATGTGCAAACATAATATATAAATTTTTGCTAAGATTTATATTTCCATCCGTTTACTTTATTTTGGGCGCACATTGGAAAAACTTTCGTTTTTTTTTTAACCATTTAGGAGACGTACAAATGTAACATTACTTTTCAGCATTTTGAGGAACACTTTGTTTTCCTACACCAATACCCCCACAAGTGACCCCATTTTAAAAACTACACCCTTTAACGTATTCACTGAGGGGTGTCAGGAGTATTTTAACCCCACAGTTTTTTTCAGGAGTCAATGCAATTTAGAAGAGAAAAACAAAAATTTCATATTTTTGCAAATATGTCATTTTAAAGACAGGACTTTTTTCTATAGTACACATGAAAATTAGGATTTGCACCCCAGAATGGATACCCCTGTTTGTCCCGTGCTCAGAAACATACCCATTGTGGCCCTAATCTTACGTTTGGATGCACAATGGGGCCCAAAATGAAAGGAGCAATCGGTGGCTTTCGGAACAGAAATTTTGCTTGAAGGAGATTTAGGCCCCATTGCCCACTTGATGGAGAACGCCCACAAGTGACCCAATTTTGAAAAGTAGACCCCTTATCGAATTTATCTAGGGGTACGATGACTTTTTTGACTTCACAGTTTTTGAATGAATCTAAGCCAAGCCGAAGGAAAAAAATTACAATTTTCATTTTTTGGGTAATTCTGTCATTTTAAAAGCAGTTTTTTTGTACAGAACATATATGAATGAAGACTTGCACCCCAAAATGGATACCCCTGTTTCTCCCATGCTCAGAAACATACCCATTGTGGCCCTAATCATATGTCTGGATGCACAATGGGGCCCAAAATGAAAGGAGCAAGCGGTGGCTTTCGGAACAGAAATTTTGCTTGAAGGAGATTTAGTCCCCATTGCCCACTTGTAGAGCCATTGAGTGACCAAAACGATGGAGAACCCCCACAAGTGACCCTATTTTGAAAAGTAGACCCCCTAACGAATTTATCTAGGGGTATGATGACTTTTTTGACTTCACAGTTTTTGAATGAATCTAAGCCAAGCAGAAGGAAAAAATAATGATTTTCATTTTTTTGGCAATTGTGTCAATTTAAAAACTGTTTTTTTTGGAAAGTGTACATAGGAATGAAGACTTTCACCCCAAAATGGATACCCCCATTTGTCCCGTGTTCAGAAACATACCCATTGTGGCCCTAATCTACTTAAAGGAAACATAGCTAGGCCTATAATGGAAGGAGCACCCGTTGGATTTCAGGGTACAACGGAATAAATTCCAGTCCCCATTGCCCACATGTAGAGCCATTGAGCGTCCAAAACGATAGAGAACCCCCACAAATGACCGCATTTTAAAAACTAGACCCCTTAACAAATTCATCTAGGGGTGTACTGCATATTTTGACCCCAAAGTATTTGAATGAATCTAAGCAAAGCAAAAGGAAAAAATTACGATTTTCATTTGTTTGGCAATTTTGTCAATTTAAAAACTGTTTTTTTTGTACAGTGTACATAGGAATGAAGACTTTCACCCCAAAATGGATACCCCTGTTTGTCCCCTGTTCAGAAACATACCCATTGTGGCCCTAATCTACTTACAGGACACATGGCTAGGCCCATAATGGAGGGAATGCCCGCTGGATTTCAGGGCAGAACTGAATAAATTCCAGGCCCCATTGCCCACTTATACGGAAAAAAATTTGACTTCCTAAAAATAATCCCCCCCCCCCCGCCATCCCCATTTTTTGGCATTCCCTAAATATTAGATAAAGGTAATAATATAAACTGCGTTTTATGTCCGAAGACAGGGGTAATTACGGAGGCTGGTTGGGTTGGGCACATGGGGCAAGAAAACCGGGTTATCCCCCCCCCTCCTCTCATGTATTTTGGGGGGTATTTCGTAACCTCAGCGGCGGGGATGGGGTGTAGAAAGTGGCGCTGTGAGGCTTTGTAATCTTGCTGTGGTGCAGCGGTCTCACAGAGAAGGCGCACAACAAGCTGCTCCTGGAACTGCAGGAAGACAAACGTTCCCGGGGCTTTTTGTAAATTACGGATTACAGGTAGCGGTCTGAATAACGCCGGGCTCACGTAGCCGTAGGCGGAATCCGCTTGCCGAGGCCTGCAGCGGATTCCAGCTGTGAGCCTGGCTGTGACCCTGCGTACGGCCGCGTAATGTACTGCACATAACTGCCTACTCACACAGGCGGTTTTTTGTTTATATTTCCCGTGCCGTCGCTTAGAGATGACCCGGGTACCCGCAGCCCGTTCACAATGTGTTTGCACATGGGCTGCGGGTATATCCGCGGTCATAGAGCACAATGGGCTCTAGGTCGCGGATATCCGCGGTAAAATATAGCATGCCGTGTTCTATTTCTGCGAGTGGATTCCGTAATTCCGACCCGCTAATTGGGTGGAATTGTGTAATCCAATGCATGCGATTGATCCGTGGATTACCGCTGATCAAGCGCATGCAGAACCCGTAATTCCTCTCCGGTCATGTGTGACCGGCCTAATGTTAGTTCGCTACTTTATCATGTGACCGGGGACCGCTCAACGAGGTCTCCGGTCACTGCTCCAAGCACTCAGCGACCGTTGGTCGCTGGGAGCAAGGAGATTTAAAATTTTCTGGGCTTCCCGGCTCCTGCGAATGTGTCCGCCATTTTGCCAGCGGGCGCATGCACAGCAGCTGGAAGGGTCCATGGAGGATAATCGCATCTGGATTCAAATGCGGAAGCCTCCGAGAAGATGTTTCATCTCCCCCAACCAATCGCATCTTTGAGGGGAGATGAAACTGCCACTTTTTAAAGAACTTTTACGTGATCGCCATTATGCATTGGATAACGGCGATCACGTGACCAGTAACCGCATACCGCGGCTCCCCGTGACATCTCCAGGCTCTTGGCTACCTTTTGTAGCCAGCAGCAGGGAGATTTCATATTTCTTGGGCAATATTTCACTTTTGCGCATGCGTCCGCCATCATGCTGACGGGCGCATGCGCCGAAGCTGGGGTAAGGTCCACGGATCAACATCCCACCAGGGAACAAATCCGGGACCTTGGGTACGTAATTTCATCCCCCCTTACGGATTCGATCCGTAAGGGGAGATGAAACTTTAACTTTTTAAACTTTTTTTACTTTTAACTTTTTTTTTTTTTTTTTTTACTTTTTAACTTTATATGATCACCGTTATCTGATGGATAACGGTGATCATATGACTGGAAACCGCATACAGCGGTCTCCAGTCATATCTCCCTGCACTCGGCTATCTGTGACAGCCGGGTGCAGGGAGATTTAGAATTTGCCGGGCTCGCCGGCTTCTGCGTATGGGCGCCGCATCGGCGCATCGCAGAAGCCAGCGGGGGGTCCCGGCATCGGCCGGAGGACATCGGCGGACCTGAGGTGAGTATTCTCACCTCCCCTCATGGATCCGATCCATGAGGGGAGGTGAAACTTTTCTTTTTTTACACTTTTTTTCACTTTTCCGCGATCGTCGTTATCCATTGTATAACGGCGATCGCGGTACCGGGGACCGCTCACCGCAGTCCCCGCTGACATCTCCTGCCTCCCGGCTACCTACAGGAGCCGGGAGCCAGGAGATTTTAAGTCTCCCGTGCCGCCGGGCCTTCTGCGCATGCGGCTGACGTAATGCCGCCTGTCGCGCATGCGCAGGAGGACGGTTACGGCGCCCGGAGCATCGGGACAGCGGGGAGTCGTGCGGCAGACCTTGGTGAGTAATTTCAGCTGCTCCGATGGATCCGATCCATCAGAGCAGCTGAATCTTTAACTTTTATTGCACTTTTATTTACTTTTTTGCGATCGGCGCTATCCATTGCATAGCGCCGATCGCAAAGGCGGGGGGGGGGGGGCTCCGAACAGCCCGGGATGACAGCTCCATGCTGTCAGCTACCTACGGACACCAACAGCATGGAGCTGTCACGTCCAGAGCCCGAGGGGCATTATTCTCTGCAGGACACATGTTTTTACGTCCTCAGAGAATAAAGCCCACTTCGGGAGGACGTAAAAACACTATGGGCTGGTCGTTAAGGGGTTAATGGTCTTAGGAAGGGGGATATGAAGGGGCTGTTTGTCTCACCTTCTCAGGCGCGGTGTCAGGTCCCTGCCACCAAACTCCTCACTGTGTCACGCTGTTCCCCGCTGCTGTCAGCTAGCTTGCTGAAAGACAACGATCAGCGACTGGTTAATGAAAACTGCACAATGTCAGTTCAGTTAGACAAAACGATTATCGCTCAAAAGACTGCTTTTGAGCAATAATTGTGTCTAAATATGGGCCTTAAGTCTTTTATTGGGGGTAAAATGTTTGAAGGGGTTTCTAAGAGATGCTATCCTTGAGTATCTCAAAGAAAATAGCTGTATGACTCTGGGCATGAGTTTATGAGATTGCTACTGTCAAACCAACCTCATCAGGTTCTATGAGGAAGTTAGTTTTAGAGTGGACCGAGGAGTCTTTGCATCTTGTATAACTGGACTTCTGCAAAGCTTTTGATATTGTGCTGTATAATACCGGTAGGTTAATATATTATGTAAATGAGGAAGCTGAAGAAAATACTTCTACAGCTCGACTTATTGGATAGCAGCATTCCTTTAACTCGATGGGACTTTCTAACAAGTCTTAACAATGACTGGGAATAGCAAACCAAGCCGGAAAAATTTTCTAGTTTGGTTTCTTATTCCTCAGTCATTGGCGCTGCAGAAGTATTTTTTTATCTTCCTTATTTCTATAAATTACTCAGAGGAGCTAGCAAGGCCTTATAGGTCTGCTCACTCAACTAGGTGTCCCCACACTTTTGAGTGCTCTCCTTGGGGAGATATAATGCCATCCCTCCCATGACCCACTCACCCTCTAGGTGTCCCAACACACTTAAGGAGACATGACACCCCTCCTGACCCAGATTGGTATCTAAAATGAGAATGCTTGGTCTGGAAGAGAATGTGGGTAACTTTCTCAGTGATAGAAAGCAGAGGGTGGCTATAAATGATACATACTCTGGGTCACTGTTACTAGTGGGTTATCACAGGGGTCTGTTTGGGGCCCTGTTCTTAATATACTTATGACCTGCTAAAAGGATTTTACAGTAACATAGTTTGTAAGGCCGAATGAAGACAATGTTCATCTAGTTCAGCCTATTAATCCTCCTATGTTGTTGATCCAGAGGAAGGCAAAAAAAACCCCAAGAGGCAGGAGCCAATTAGCCCTTTTGGGGGAAAATTCCTTCCTGACTCCCTAATGGCAATCAGACTGTTCCCTGGATCAAACTCTAATAGTTCCTACCTGCCTGTATACCCGGATTAACAATTAACCTAAGATTTATAACCTACTAGCTGACCCGTCGCGCTTTGCTGCGAAGACAGACAGACATACATTCAATCGTTTTTATATATCTAGATAACAACCAATCACAGCGCAGCTTTCATGTTACCTCAGTGGTATAATATATAACAACTAGAGATGAGCGAGCATACTCGGATAAGCACTACTCGCTCGAGTAATTGGCTTTATCCGAGTATCGCTGTGCTCGGGTCTAAATATTCGGGTGCCGCTGCGGCTGACAGGTGAGTCGCAGCGGGGAGCAGGGGAGAGCGGGCGGGAGAGAAGGAGAGAAAGATCTTACCTCCGTTCCTCCCCCCGCTCTCCCCTGCAGCTCCCCACTCCGTTCCGGCACCAGAATCTTTAGACCCGAGCACAGCGATACTCGGATAAAGCCAATTACTCGAGCGAGTAGTGCTTATCCGAGTACGCTCGCTCATCTCTAATAACAACCAATCACAGCGCAGCTTTCATGTTACCTTAGCAGTATAAAATATAACAACCAATCACAGCGCAGCTTTCATGTTACCTCAGCAGTAAGAGAAATAACAACCAATCACAGCGCAACTTTTATTCTGCCTCAGCAATATAAAAAATAGCAACCAATCACAGCGCAGCTTTCATGTTACCTCTGCGGTATTATATATAGCAACCAATCACAGCGCAGCTTGCATGTTACCTCAGTGGTATAATATACAACAATGAATCGCAGCACAGCTTTCATGCAACCTCAGTAGTATAAAAAGTAGCCACCAATCACAGCACAGCTTTCATTTTACCTCAGCAGTATAAGAAATAGCAACCAATCACAGCACAGTTTTCATTTTACCTCAGCATTCTCAATATCCAGCAATTGTCTTGCGAAACGTTCGGCGGACGCATTATTTTGTAGTTGAACACTCATCCCGTTGCTCGTAATGCCTTTTGCTTTCGTGCTTGAGATGGAAATCAAACGATCTTTGTCGGGGGGGCATAACTGTCGACGATGCTCGCAGGATAGTGGTACTATGCCAGTAATCTTCCCAGGAGTGTACTCAGCAACTTCCCAAAGTCTCATGGCAATTGGATGAATTGTGTAGTAATGCATAAAGGACAGACAGACAGACAGACATTCATTTATATATATCAGGAAGTGAGAGAATTAGATTCTGTACGTAAAATTTGGACGCTAATTGTTTTGCGCTTAGAATTGAATAATGGAGTTGGGACCCATTAATTTTTCCTATTTATGGCATGTTCAATGCCCGTGCCAAATTTCAAGTTTCTATGTAAGAAAATGACATTCCGTAAGTAAAATTTGGACGCTAATTCTTTTGCGCAAAGAATTGAATAATCGAGTTGGGACCCATTAACTTTTCCTATTTATGACATATTCAATGCCCGTGCCAAATTTCAAGTTTCTATGTGAGAAAATGACATTCCGTACGTAAAATTTGGACGCTAATTCTTTTGCGCAAAGAATTGAATAATCGAGTTGGGACCCATTAGCTTTTCCTATTTATGACATAATCAATGCCCGTGCCAAATTTCATGTTTCTATGTGAGAAAATTACATTCCGTACGTAAAATTTGGACGCTAATTCTTTGGCGCATAGAATTGAATAATCGAGTTGGGACCCATTAGCGTTTCCTATTTATGACATATTCAATGCCCGTGCCAAATTTCAAGTTTCTATGTGAGAAAATTACATTCCGTACGTAAAATTTGGACGCTAATTCTTTGGCGCATAGAATTGAATAATCGAGTTGGGACCCATTAGCTTTTCCTATTTATGACATTATCAATTTCTTATGCCAAATTTCAAGTTTCCATGACATTGGGAAGCGAGAAAATTAGATTCCGTACGTAAAATTTGGACGCTAATTCTTTGGCGCTTACAATTGAATAATCGAGTTGGGACCCATTAACTTTTCCTATTTATGATATAATCAATGCTTGTGCCAAATTTTAAGTTTCCATGACATTGGGAAGCGAGAAAATTAGATTCCGTACGTAAAATTTGGACGCTAATTCTTTGGTGCTTACAATTGAATAATTGAGTTGGGACCCATTACCTTTTCCTATTTATGACATAATCAATGCTTGTGCCAAATTTCATGTTTCTATGACATTGGGAAGTGAGAGAATTAGTGGCAATGATGGAAATCGAACGATCTACGTGGGGGGGTCGTAACCGTCGACGACGCTCGCGCCATTTATCATAGAATATTTGTACTATGCCTATAATCTTCCCAGGAGTGTACTCAACAACTTCCCAAAGTTTCATGGCGATCGGATGAATGGTGTAGTAGCGCGTAAAGGACAAACAGACACGCACGCAGACACACAGACACGCATACATTCAATTTTATATATATAGATAATATCCTTCCGCTCTAGAAAGACATCAAGCCCCCTTTTAAACTCCTCTATCGATTTTGCCATCACCACATCCTCAGGCAAAGAGTTCCACAGTCTCACTGCTCTTACAGTAAAGAATCCTTTTCAGTGTTGGGGATGAAACCTGCTTTCTTCTAGAAGTAGCGAATGCCCTCTTGCTACCGTCGCAATCCTGGGTATAAACAGATCTTGGGAGAGATCCTTGTATTGTCCCCTCATGTATTTATACATAGTTATTTGATCACCCCTTAGCCGTCTTTTTTCCAGGGTAAATAATCCCAATTTTGATAGCCTCTCTGGGTATTCCAGTCCCTTCATTCCATGTATTAGTTTAGTTGCCCTTCTTTGTAAAATATCATTTTTGCAGATGGCACAACTATGCAAAGTAACACAAGGACGGTATATGGGTGCATGAAGATATGGATAGGTTGGGGTCAGAAAAGTGGTAAATGAGGTTGAACACTGATAAATGTAAGGTTCTGCACATGGGCAGAGGAACTACATGTCACCATTACTAGAGATGAGCGAACGTACTCGTCCGAGCTTGATACTCGTTCGAGTATTAGCGTGTTCGAGATGCTCGTTACTCGTGACGAGTACCATGCGATGTTCGGGTTACTTTCACTTTCATCTCTGAGACATTAGCGCGCTTTTCTGGCCAATAGAAAGACAGGGAAGGCATTACAACTTTCCCCTGCGACGTTCAAGCCCTATACCACCCCCCTGCAGTGAGTGGCTGGGGAGATCAGGTGTCACCCAAGTATATAAATCGGCCCCTCCCGCGGCTCGCCACAGATGCATTCTGACAGAGATCAGGGAAAGTGCTGTCTTGCTGGAGCTGCTATAGGGAGAGCGTTAGGAGTTATTTTAGGCTTCAAGAACCCCAACGGTCCTTCTTAGGGCCACATCTAACCGTGTGCAGTAGTGTGGAGGCTGCTTTTTGCAGTGTTGCACATTTTTTTTTTTGTATATCGGTTGTGCAGAGCATTGCGCCCTGCAGTAATTATACATACTCCAGGGCCAGTAGTGGTGGTGAGGCAGGGACAGAAGACATATATTGTGAGGCAGGGACAGAAGACATATACAGTGTATAGGCAGTGGGCCTTTGCAAAAACATTTGGGGAAAAAAATCTATTTGGGCTGCCTGTGACTGTCCTCAGTGTTCTGGGTCTGTGCTGGGTGTAGTTGTCGTCCTAATTCATATGCAGCCAGCTAAGTGTTACAGCAGGCTTGCGCAAAATTATTTCCTGGCGTTCCGTAAGCGAAGTCAGCCTCCAACCACAGGCCAATAAGCGACACATTTAATTACAGCGTTCTGTTTCTGCACTACTGGTAATACACCATGCTGAGGGGTAGGGGTAGGCCTAGAGGACGTGGACGCGGGCGAGGATGCGGAGGCCCAAGTCAGGGTGTGGGCACAGGCCGAGCCAGTGCGGTGGCCAGGGGTAGAGGCAGGGCCAGACCGAATAATCCACCAACTGTTTCCCAAAGCGCCCCCTTGCGCCATGCCACCCTGCAGAGGTCAAGGTGCTCTACGGTGTGGCAGTTTTTCACAGAGACGCCTGACGACCGACGAACAGTGGTGTGCAACCTTTGTCGCGACAAGATCAGCTGGGGAGCCACCACCACCAGCATGCGCAGGCATATGATGGCCAAGCACCCCACAAGGTGGGACGAAGGCCGTTCACCGCCTCCGGTTTGCACCACTGCCTCTCCCCCTGTGCCCCAACCTGCCACTGAGATCCAACCCCCCTCTCAGGACACAGGCACGACCGTCTCCCGGCCTGTACCCACACGCTCACCTCCGCTGTCCTCGGCCCCATCCACTAATGTCTCTCCAGCTGTCGCTAGCGCAAGTGTTTGAGCGCAAGCGCAAGTACGCAGCCACGCACCCGCACGCTCAAGCGTTAAACGTGCACATAGCCAAATTGATCAGCCTGGAGATGCTGCCGTATAGGCTTGTGGAAACAGAGGCTTTCAAAAACATGATGGCGGCGACGGCCCCGCGCTACTCGGTTCCCAGTCGCCACTACTTTTCCCGATGTGCCGTCCCAGCCCTGCACGACCACGTCTCCCGCAACATTGTACGCGCCCTCACCAACGCGGTTACTGGCAAGGTCCACTTAACAACGGACACGTGGACAAGCACAGGCGGGCAGGGCCACTATATCTCCCTGACGGCACATTGGGTGAATTTAGTGGAGGCTGGGACCGAGTCAGAGCCTGGGACCGCTCACGTCCTACCCACCCCCAGAATTGCGGGCCCCAGCTTGGTGCTGGTATCTGCGGCGGTGTATGCTTCCTCCACTAAACCACCCTCCTCCTACGCAACCTCTGTCTCGCAATCAAGATGTGTCAGCAGCAGCACGTCGCCAGCAGTCGGTGTTGCGCGGCGTGGCAGCACAGCGGTGGCCAAGCGTCAGCAGGCCGTGCTGAAACTACTCAGCTTAGGAGAGAAGAGGCACACGGCCCACGAACTGCTGCAGGGTCTGACAGAGCAGACCGACCGCTGGCTTTCGCCGCTGAACCTGCAACCGGGCATGGTCGTGTGTGACAACGGCCGTAACCTGGTGGCGGCTCTGCAGCTCGGCAGCCTACGTCTTTAATTTGGTGGTTCAGCGCTTTCTGAAAAGCTACCCACGCTTGTCAGACCTGCTCGGAAAGGTGCGCCGGCTCAGCGCAAATTTCCGCAAGTCCAAGACGGACGCTGCCACCCTGCGCACCCTGCAACATCGGTTTAATCTGCCAGTGCACCGACTGCTGTGCGACGTGCCCACACGGTGGAACTCTACGCTCCACATGTTGGCCAGACTCTATGAGCAGCGTAGAGCTATAGTGGAATACCAACTCCAACATGGGCGGCGTAGTGGGAGTCAGCCTCCTCAATTCTTTACAGAAGAGTGAGCCTGGTTGGCAGACATCTGCCAGGTCTTTGGAAACTTTGAGGAGTCTACCCAAATGGTGAGCGGCGATGCTGCAATCATTAGCGTCACCATTTCTCTGCTATGCCTCTTGAGAAGTTCCCTGCAAAGCATAAAGGCAGATGCTTTGCGCTCAGAAATGGAGGCGGGGGAAGACAGTATGTTGCTCGATAGTCAGAGCACCCTCATGTCTATATCTCAGCGAGTTGAGAAGGAAGAGGGGGAGGAGCATGAGGAGGAGGGGGAAGAGACAGCTTGGCCCACTGCTGAGGGTACCCATGCTGCTTGCCTGTCATCCTTTCAGCGTGTATGGCCTGAGGAGGAGGAGGATCCTGAAAGTGATCTTCCGAGTGAGGACAGCCATGTGTTGCGTACAGGTACCCTGGCACACATGGCTGACTTCATGTTAGGATGCCTTTCTCGTGACCCTCGCGTTACATGCATTCTGGCCACTACGGATTACTGGGTATACACACTGCTCGACCCACGGTATAAGGAGAACCTTTCCACTCTCATACCCGAAGAGGAAAGGGGTTCGAGAGTGATGCTATACCACAGGACCCTGGCGGACAAACTGATGGTAACATTTCCATCCGACAGCGCTAGTGGCAGAAGGCGCAGTTCCGAGGGCCAGGTAGTAGGGGAGGCGTGGAGATCAGGCAGCATGTACAGCACAGGCAGGGGAACACTGTCCAAGGCCTTTGACAGCTTTATGGCTCCCCAGCAAGACTGTGTCACCGCTCCCCAGTCAAGGCTGAGTCGGCAGGAGCACTGTAAAAGGATGGTGAGGGAGTACGTAGCCGATCGCACGACCGTCCTCCGTGACGCCTCTGCCCCCTACAACTACTGGGTGTCGAAGCTGGACACGTGGCCTGAACTCGCGCTGTATGCCCTGGAGGTGCTTGCTTGTCCTGTGGCTAGCGTCTTGTCAGAAAGGGTGTTTAGTGCGGCTGGGGGAATCATCACGGATAAGCGTACCCGCCTGTCAACCGACAGTACCGACAGGCTTACAATCATAAAGATGAACAAAGCCTGGATTTCCCCAGACTTCTCTTCTCCACCAGCGGACAGCAGCGATACATAGGCTGCACCCAAAACAATACATAGGCTGCACCCGCGGATGGAAGCATCGTTCTCTATCACCATCAAAAACGGGGACCTTTTAGGTTCATCAATCTGTGTATTATATTCCTCCTCCTCCTCCTAAAACCTCACGTAATCACGCCGAACGGGCAATTTTTCTTAGGCTTACAAGGCTCAGTCATATAACTTTTGTAAACAATGTTTATACGTTTCAATTCTCAATTCAATAAAGCGTTGAAACTTGCACCTGAACCAATTTTTATTTGAACTGGGCTGCCTACAGGCCTAGTTACAAATTAAGCCACATTAACCAAAGTGATTAATGGGATTCACCCGCCCTCTTGGTTGGGCATGGGCAATTTTTCTGAAGTACGTTTGTACTGTTGGTAGACCAATTTTTTGGGCCCTCGCCTACAGTGTAATCCTACTAATTTTTAGCCCACCTGCATTAAAGCTGACGTTACCTCAGCTGTGCTGGGCACTGCAATGGGATATATTTATGTACCGCTGGCGGGTTCCAGGGATCCACCCATGCTGTGGGTCCACAGGGACTTCACATTAGAGATTTGTACCTGCCAGTGTCTATGTATTAAAAACCCCGGTCAGACTGGGGCATGCAGTGTGGGCCGAAGCCCACCTGCATTAAACCTGACGTTACCTCAGCTGTGATCGGCACTGCAATGGGATATATTTATGTACCGCCGGTGGTTTCCAGGGAGCCACCCATGCTGTCGGCCCACACGGAGTTGTAACTCCATGTGTCCACTTCTAAAGAACCCCAGTCTGACTGGGGCATGCAGTGTTGGCCGAAGCCCACCTGCATTAAACCTGAAGTTACCTCAGCTGTGATGGGCAATGCAATGGGATATATTTATGTACCGCTGGTGGCTTCCTGGGACTCACCTATGCCGTCGGCCCACACGGAGTTGTAACTCCATGTGTCCACTTCTAAAGAACCCCAGTCAGACTGGGGCATGCAGTGTGGGCCGAAGCCCACCTGCAATAAACCTGACGTTACCTCAGCTGTGATGGGCACTGCAATGGGATATATTTATGTACCACCGGTGGCTTCCTGGCACCCACCCATGCTGTCGGTCCACACGGAGTTGTAACTCCATGTGTCCACTTCTAAAGAACCCCAGTCTGACTGGGGCATGCAGTGTGGGCCGAAGCCCACCTGCATTAAACCTGACGTTACCTCAGCTGTGATGGGCAATGCAATGGGATATATTTATGTACCGCCGGTGGGTTCCAGGGAGCCACCCATGCTGTGTGTCCACAGGGACTTCACATTAGGGATTTGTACCTGCCAGTGTCTATGTATTAAAAACCCCGGTCAGACTGGGGTATGCAGTGTGGGCCGAAGACCACCTGCATTTAATCGGACGTTACCTCAGCTGTGATGGGCACTGCAATGGGATACATTTATATACAGCCGGTGGGTTCCAGGGAGCCACCCATGCTGTGGGTGCACACGGAATTCCCATTGCGGAGTTGTACCTGCCTGTGACTATTTATAAAAAACCCCGGTCTGACTGGGGCATGCAGACACCTTGACAGAATGAATAGTGTGTGGCACATGGGTTCCCCATTGCTATGCCCACGTGTGCAGCTCCTGATGGAGGTGGCACAGGATTGGATTTCTCATTGCTTCTGTACAGCATTATGGGCTATCGCCCCGCCCCTTTTAAAGAGGGTCGCTGCCTGGCCGTGCCAACCCTCTGCAGTGTGTGCCTGCAGTTCCTCCTCATGGCAGACGCACTTATAAGTAGACATGAGGGTGGTGTGGCTATGAGGCCAGCGTGTGGCATGAGGGCAGCTGAAGGCTGCGCAGGGACACTTTGGTGTGCGCTGTGGACACTGGGTCGTGCGGGGGGGGGGGGGGGGGTTGGGCAGCATGTAACCCAGGAGAAGTGGCAGCGGAGTGTCATGCAGGCAGTGATTGTGCTTTGTTGGAGGTAGTGTGGTGCTTAGCTAAGGTATGCCTTGCTAATGAGGGTTTTTAAGAAGTAAAAATTGTTGGGAGGGGGGGGGGGCACTCTTGCCGCTATTGTGGCTTAATAGTGGGACCTGGGAACTTGAGATGCAGCCCAACATGTAGCCCCTCACCTGCCCTATCCGTTTCTGTGTCGTTCCCATCACTTTCTTGAATTGCCCAGATTTTCACAAATGAAAACCTTAGCGAGCATCGGCGATATACAAAAATGCTCGAGTCGCCCATTGACTTCAATGGGGTTCATTACTCGAAACGAACCCTCGAGCATCGCGAAAAGTTCGTCTCGAGTAACGAGCACCCGAGCATTTTGGTGCTCGCTCATCTCTAGTCCCTAATAACAGACATGTTCGATCTACTGCCGTCTCAACGGGGTTCCCCCCAGATAGACCTCTTGCATCATACACAAATTAGAAATGCAGGATTTCTTTTCTTTAAATCCAGCAAACAATCCCCTGGCACTGAATGCATCTTCACAAGAATGAGACATGGATTTGACATATCCTTTTCCCCCTTCCCTTAAATTCTCAGACTCTGCATAAAATCCAGAACTGCCGGACCAGGGTTGTATTCATTTCACAGTGTTGTCATAAGGCCCTGGTTCCCGTCATTGTCTTTTCTAGGCATCACAGCCATTGATTCTGCTGGCCTCAGGCAGGGCCATTTGCCTTGAGGTCCAGTGATCTGTCAGAGATCCTCTGCACAAAGCTGATGGCCTGGCTACTGAGCAGCAGAGATTGAGACCTAGGACTATTGTCCAATTATATCTCTTTTGTCAGGATTTTAACATGACAAAGAACGACGCTTGCACAGCTTAGATTTCAGAAATGCAGTCCTGTCCTATTACAGGTCTCACAAACCTTTTAATTATCATTTAACTTATTTCTCTAATTTCAGTGTCAGGATGAGGGAAAATCAGCATCTGAAGCTACTATCGCTGGATGCATTAAAACATCAATTCAGGAAGCATATAAAGCCAGAGATCTGCCTTCCCCTGAGTTGTGAAGAACCCATGTTACAAGGGCTCTGGCTTCCTCATGGGCTGTAGGTGGTAAAGCACTACAGAGCAGATTTGTAAAACTGCAATGTGGTATAGCATCCATGCATGTATTACACATTATCGTTTGGATCTCCACACTTGTAGGGATACTTGCCCACCCGTGTAAATTACTGTATACTGTCCATGTAAACATTAACAGTGCATTTTTTTCAGCAACGATAAAAGACTAGGCCATGTATCCATTGTGGGAATTAGAAGTCACTGGAGATGGATGGTGGAAGATAGCCTTAAGAGCTCTCCTCTTCCTGTCCCAACGAGCTCAGGTGGGGGCAGCCTCCATGTGTGCTGTCATGGACTCATGAAAAAGGAATAAACGATAAGAATAATTCCAGTTTTTCACTGACCAAAATAGCACTTGGCTGTTTGTAAAAAGCCTTTGTAATCCTTTGCTCCCATACAGCCATTCTTCTGCCATGTATGAACAGCATTGAATGAACACCAATCAACATGTTTTGCCGATCGGCCTCCGCCTTTAAGTGGACCGCTGGAAAAGGCGCCGATGTAAATGGACCTTTACTCCATATCATCCATTCCAATTATTTACAATGTAATGATCCTTCCACTTGAGTTTCCCTACAGCTTGTCCGTCCATCTTGGCTCTTGATAAAATTAATGTCGGTAATGCGCAGGAAAAGATTTTGTGCTTCATGACTGGGTTTTATCCTGATCAGATCACTGTTGAGCTGATAAAGGATGGGACCGACATGAGTGGCTCTGTTCTGCCCTCTCCTCACAAAAATGGTGGTTAAACCTCCATTAATAGCTGAGTGATATTACTGTCTAGAGACACCAAAGTCCTTGTCCTGCAGAGTGTGCCATGAGTCTCATCGAGCCCCCAATACAAGACTTGTGTAAAAGGGGGAGATCCTAACACTAAGGCTCTGTTCCGAATTCTGTAAATGCTAGAAAACAGCATTTTCTTTTCCGTTAAACATTCCATCAGGCATGCCTGGTCTCCGTCATTTTCTCAGATTCCCTGGAACCGGCAGGGAGAGGGAAGGGACGGTCTGAATAGTTATTTAAATTGGGTAAAGATCCTGTATCACATTGTGATGCCACCGTTCCCATACACCATTATTCTATGGGGCTGATGTTACCATGCGGCGGAAGACCTCAATGACCTCAATGATTATAGCTGTATAACACCGTCCCAGCATGGGTTTAGGAGAGATCGCTCCTGTCACACTAACCTGATCAGCTTCTACGAGGATGTAAGTTCTAGATTGGACAAGGGAGAGTCGCTGGATCTTGTATAAATGGACTTTTCCAACCCATTTGATACTTTGCCACATAAAAGTTTGGTATATAAAATAAAAATGTGGGTAACTGGTCAGTTGTAGAAAGCAGGGGCGGGGGTTATATATGGTACATACTCTGATTGGGTCACCATTACTAGTGGGGTACCACAAGGTGCAGTATTGGAGGGCCTACCAGTGGGTTACCCAGGGGGGCAGTATTGGAGGGGCTATTAGTAGGGTACCACAGGGTGCAATGCTGAAGGGTCTACTAGTGGAGTACCACAGGGGGCAGTGTTGAAGGGATTACCAGTGGGGTACCACAGGGGGCAGTATTGGGCCCCATTAACATTGAGGAGGGATTTTACAGTAAAATATCTATGTGCAGATGATACAAAACTATGTAACGTAATCAACATGAGAGGACAAGATATGGTTACATGTAAATCCGTAAGGTTCTGCACATAAGCAGGGAAATACATGTCACCATTACTCGCTACATTGGAAACCACTGGGGAACAATGATGTGTAAAAGGACTTGAGGATTTTTGTTAACTGAAAATTTAACTGGCGCAACCAGTGTCAGGCAGCTGCTGCTGCCAAGGCTAATAGGATCATGGGGGGCATCAAAAGAGATCTAGAAGCACATGACAAGAACATTGTTCTTCCTCTTTACAAGTCACTGGTAAGATGACACACGTAATATTGTGGACAGTTTGGGGCACCGGTACTCTAGAAGGACGAATCAGAGCTTGATTGGGGTAGAAAGGCAGGCAACTAAAGTAATAAATTAAATAGACATACTACACTACCCGGTGAGGTTATCAAATATATCCCCAATATAGGGGATACTATTACTACGGAGGCCACTCTGGGGGTCACTATTACTACTAGGGCCACTCTGCACATGGCAGTGTACCTCAAGCTGACTTAGGGTATGTTTACATGTCCACAGCGGCAAATTCCACAGCATTTCCGCTTTCAAAAAACAGTCAAAATCCGTACCACTGGGGCTTTTGGTGATAATCCACATTAGAAGCTGCCATGTTGCGGTTATAAGGCGGGTGCTGGCCGTCAGGCCCCAGAGGACACTCGCAGGATGTAAATGACGTGTTCCATCTCACTCAGCGCTGCAGCCACTGTAATACAATCCGCATCTTCTGCCTGCAGATCTGCAGTGAAAACTCACCTGTGAGCTTCTCCTAAATGTGCGCAGAGCTCGGCCGCCGCCAACATCTGACAACACATGTTCCATGTGAACACGGCCACCAGCAGGACGACGAGAAGTCGTTGATTAGTTGCTACTTGTTTTATTTTAGCCAACCTAAAAAATTGTTGCTGGTTTCTCATCCGGTGTGAACACACAACCATTTCCGAATGACTAATGACGCTTTTACACAAGACTATTATCATGTGAACTGCTGCTTATCTGGGCGCTGTGATCGCCATCAACAGGAGAACAAACAGCAATAGGTCGCTGATCAGATCCTTCATGCAGCCATTAAATCATGGCTGGTTGGCCGTTGCATCGTTCATTGTGAACAGGCAGTTCATCTAGGAATGGAGGCGGGTGGGAGCGATCTCCGGTGTGCTCCACCTCCAGTGACCGAGCGTTAACCCTCAGTGAAAAAGCTCAGGAACGATCATCACTGGGGCGACTGTCGGGCATGTAAAAGGGTCCTTGTAGGTGGGATGATTATTGCTCCGTCACACAAGCGCTAGTCCTTTACTGACTGGAGACAGAGCATCAGAGTGCCCCTCCAGAGTAAACAGGCAGCCATTCATAGATGACCACGTGCCTGTTCGTACCAGCTGAACCTCATTTGCTTTTTATACCTGCATTAACTGAATGACGTTGGTCTAAGGGACCAGCTTGTGCACAGCCACTTACCTCCGTTACCACCAGCTGCTATATGGTTATTCTTGGAACCCATTAAGGGATCCTATCCATGTACTGGTTGCAAAGCCTGCAGATTTATGAAAAGGGGATCTACCTTTAGGCCTCATGTCCACGGGGAAAATCAGGCCCGCTACGGATTCTCCATGGAGAATCTGCAGCGGGTCCCTCCTGCCCCGTGGACATGAGCGCTTAAAATAGGAATTTAAAAGAATTAACTCACCTGCAGCAGGCTGGGAAGGTCTTCTCTTCCTCACGGCCGGACCTTCTTTTTCGGCCGGCGGATGAACTCGTCACGCCGGCGGCACGCCGCGCACATCCGCCGCGCCGAAGCAAGAAAGATCTGGCCGTGAGGAAGAGAAGACCTTCCCGGTCCGCTGCGGGTGAGTTAATTCTTTTAAATTCCTATTTTAGGTCTCCCGCGGATCCGGACGGCTTCCATAGGCTTCAATAGAAGCCCGCGGGAGCCGTCCCCGCGGTAGACCCGCACGAAAATGGAGCATGGTCCAGATTTTTTCATGCTCCATTTTAAAAAAAATCCCTTTTATTGACCATCCGCGGGTATTTATCTACCCGCGGGTGGTCAATGCATCCCTATGGGGTGCGGATCCGCGTGCGGGAGAAGAGTTAAAATCCGCTGCGGATTTTAATTCTTCTTTTGCCCGTGGACATGAGGCCTTAAAGGGGTTGTCCCGCCATAGCAAGTGGGGTTAAACACTTCTGTATGGCCATATTAATGCACTTTGTAATATACATCGTGCATTAAATATTGGCCATACAGAAGTTATATACTTACCCCCTCCGGTGCTGGCGTCCCCGTCTCCATGGCGACGACTAAACTTCTCCTCTGGTCGCCGCAACAGCCGCGCTTGCGCAGAGAAGAATCCTCTTCTGGAGGGTCCGGGCTCACGAGCTGCGTCCTGGCTCCTCCCCCTTCTCAGCATCATCGCGTAGCTCCGCCCCGTCACGTGGTGCCGATCAGCCAATGAGGCAGCTGTAATCGGCAGTGGAGCTCAGACTGGTTACGTAAGGCTCATTACGTAAGGGTACGTCATGGGAGCGGGGACTACCACTGACCCCAATGAATCTGATGCTCACTGGAGTACCCCTGAAAATTTTAGACCCCAGATCCCTGACTTTATTGGGAACCCAGGGATTCAATTCAATACGGAAGGGCTCAGAGGGAAAGACTTCTTCAAGTTTTTTTCTTTTTCAGAAGAGTTTATTACCCACATAGTTACCCAGGCTAATTTCTATGCCCAGAATTTTATAGAAGAAAATCCCAATTCCAGCTATGCCAGACCCGATAGATAGACCCCAGTGGATGCACTGCAGATAAAAAAATTTGGGGGGGCTTATACTAACTATGGGGCAAAGAAGTCAACGATCAGGGCGTACTGGAGCACTAATATTTTGTACCATACCCCAATGTTCCGAATGGCGATGTCGAGGACGCGCTTTGAAAGTATTTTTAAATTCCTACATTATAATGATAACCGGCAGCCCCCCCCCCCCCCCAACGATGACCCCAATTACGATTGGTTATATAAAATCAGGCCCGTAATAGACCATTTTAACTACAAGTTTGCCCAGGCGCATACCCCAGAGATAAATATAGCTTTAGATGAGTCCCTGGTACACTTCAAAGGGAGGCTAAAATTCCACCAGTACCTTTCCAGTAAGCGGGCACCGTATGGCGTGAAATTGTACAAGCTGTGCGGAAGTACATCAGGGTACACCCACAAGTTCCGCATTTATGAGGGGAAGTACACTAAAATTCAGCGCCCAGAATGCCCCCCCTCCCCGTGCTGGGAGTAACAGGAAAAATTGTGTGGGAACTCGTGCACCTACTATTAGACCAGGGTTACCATCTGTACCTGGATAACTTTTATACCAGTGTCCCCCTGTTTCAGTGCCTCGCTTCCAGAGGAACAGTGGCATATGGCACTGTTTAAAAAAAAAAAGCCTCCCTAAGACTCTGCTTGGGCAACTGCTCAGAAGGGGTGAGAGCCGGGCCCAATGCAGCGACAATGTATTGTACGTCAAATACAAGGACAAGAAGGATGTCCTTATGTTGACGACAATACACGGCCACAGCAGTACCCCCTGCCCAGTACGAGGTACCAGTGCAGAGACTCCCAAACCAGACTGCGTCCTCGACTATAATAAGTACATGGGAGGGGTCGATCTATCAGACCAGGTACTGGAGCCCTATAGAGCCATGCGGAAAACACGGGTGTGGTACAAAAAAAACTTGCCGTGCAACTCGTACAGATGGCACTGTATAATGCCTACATGCTGTTCCGAGGTGCAGGCCAGAAGGGGACATTCCTTGAATTTCAGGAAGAAGTAATCAAGGACCTAATATTTGGGGACCAGGAGGTGGGGGAGAGGCCCAGTACTTCTGGAAATGAAGCCACGAGGATTGTACCAGGGCAGCATTTTCCCAGTGAAATTCCCTCCACTGCGACGAAGGGAAGGACCCAAAAGAGGTGCAGAGTGTGCTACAAACAGGGGATAAGAAAAGACACAGTATACCACTGTGAAACATGCCCCACACAATCTACCACACGTCCCTGAAATTTTAATTTTATTATTGCCCTGACGGTTTACCCTGATGTACTTGGCACAGCTTGCAGATAAACCCATATGCCAAGTCCTTCCCTTCTGAGCCCTGCACCCAAACAACAGTTTACATCCGTATATAAGGCATTTCCCTGTTGGGTAACACATCATGGAGTACTTTATCTCCTTTTGCCCCGGTAAAAAATAAAAATCTGGGCCTAAAAGCTAAACATTATTGGAAAAAAATAGAATTTTTCGTTCTCAACTCAAATTGTTAAAAACATTCCTCAAACACCTATAGATTCAAAACGCTCACTACACCCCTTAATAAATTCCCTGAGAGGTCTCGTTTCCAAAATGGTATCAGTCCTTGGGGGTTTCAAATGTACTGGTACCTCAGGGGCACTGCAAACACTACATGGGGTCTGAAAATTATTCCATCAAAATCTGCATTAAAAAAAAAAATCGCCCCTTGCCTTCTGAGCCCTGCCATGTGCCCAAACGACAGTTTACGTCTAAATATGGGCCATTTCTGTGCTTGGGAGCAATTGGGTAACACATCATGGGGTACTTTATCTCTTTTTGCCCCTGGTAAAAATAAAAATCTGGGCCTAAATGTAAACATTATGTGAAAAATTTGATTTTTTTTGTATTAAACTCAAACTGTTACAGAAATTCCTCAAACACCTGTGTGTTCAAAACGCTCACTACACCCCTTAAAAAATTCCCTGAGGGGTGTAGTTTCCAAAATGGGGTCAGTTGTTGGGGGCTTCAAATGTACTGGCACCTCAGGGACACTGCAAACACTACATGGGGTCTGAAAATTATTCCAGCAAAATCTGCATTCAAAAAGCCAAGAAGCGCTCCTTTCCTTCCGAGTCCTGCCATGTGTCCAAACAACAGTTTACATCCACATATGGGGCATATCCGTGCTCGAGAGCAACTGGGTAACACATCATGGGGTACGTTTTCTCCTTCTGCCCCTGGTAAAAAATAAATATCTGGGCTTAAAGGGGTTGTCCCGCGAAAGCAAGTGGGTCTATACACTTCTGTATGGCCATATTAATGCACTTTGTAATGTACATTGTGCATTAATTATGAGCCATACAGAAGTTATAAGAAATTTTTCACTTACCTGTTCCGTTGCTGGCGTCCTCGTCTCCATGGTGCCGTCTAATTTTCAGCGTCTAATCGCAAGATTAGACGCGCTTGCGCAGTCCGGGTCTTCTTCTTTTCTGAATGGGGCCGCTCGTGCCGGAGAGCGGCTCCGTGTAGCTCCGCCCCGTGCCGATTCCAGCCAATCAGGAGGCTGGAATCGGCAATGGACCGCACAGAAGAGCTGCGGTCCACCGAGGGAGAAGATCCCGGCGGCCATCTTCAACCGGTAAGTAAGAAGTCACCGGAGCGCGGGGATTCAGGTAAGCGCTGTGCGGATTTTTTTTTAGGTCCCTGCATCGGGTTTGTCTCGCGCCGAACGGGGGGGCTGTTGAAAAAAAAAAAAAAACGTTTCGGTGCGGGACAACCCCTTTAAAGCTAAACATGTGAAAAATGTGATTTTTTTTTTTTGCATTGAACTCAAACTGTTAAAAAAATTCCTCAAACACCTGTGGGTTCAAAACGCTCACTACACCCCTCAAAAAATTCCCTGAGGGGTGTAGTTTCCAAAATGGGGTCAGTTGTTTGGGGTTTCAAATGTACTAGCACTTCAGGGGCACTGCAAAAACAACACCATGGGGTCTGAAAATTATTCCAGCAAAATCTGCATTCAAAAAGCCAAGAAGCGCTCCTTTCCTTCTAAGTCCTGTCATGTGTCCAAACAACAGTTTACGTCCACATATGGGGCATTTTTAAAAACTGCGGAATCTGGGTAATACATTCCAAGTTTTGTTTCTTTGCTAACTCCTGCTGTTTTATTAAAAAAAAGGTTTCATATTGAAAATCTGTAGGAAAATGGAACAGTTCTAATTTTTGATGCACTTTCCTTTAATTCCTGTAAAACATCTAAAGGGTTAATAAACTTCCTAAATGCCATTTTGAATACTTTGAAGGGTGCAGGTTTTAAAATGGGGCAATTCATGTGGGATTCTGATATACTGGCTCTTAAAATCCATGTCAGAACTGTATTGGTCCTTAAAAAAATTCAGATTTTGAAATTTGCTGGTAAATGTGAAAAATTACTGCTAAATTTATATACTTTGTGGAGTCTGAAAAATTTTTTTAAAAAACACTTAAAAAATTATTGCAGTGTAAAATAGGCATATGGGAAATGTTAATTAATAACTATGTTGTG
The DNA here is from genome assembly GCF_035609145.1 of Eleutherodactylus coqui. Taxonomy (NCBI): domain Eukaryota; kingdom Metazoa; phylum Chordata; class Amphibia; order Anura; family Eleutherodactylidae; genus Eleutherodactylus; species Eleutherodactylus coqui. The sequence goes on from NC_089840.1 coordinate 173,174,930, forward strand.
GTGTTTCAACTTTCCAAATTTTCAGTCAATTTGGATTTTTTTCCTAATAAGGACAACATTTATTGACGCAATTTTTACACTAACATAAAGTACAATGTCACGAAAAAAAAATCTCAGAATCACATCGATAAGTAAATGCATTCAAAAGTTATTACCACATAAAGTGACAGATGTCAGATTTGAAAAATAAGGCTTGGTCCTTAACCCTTTCCAATCCACTGTGACGTCTGAAGACATTATGATTTAAGGCTGTACGGCTCCGATGCTGGAAGACGTCCGTCGGGGTTCTCTTGCTGTATATTTCCAGCCTTTCCTCTGTCAGAGCCTATTCAAAATGTCGCCTCATGCAGCACTAGCTGTAGCCAGCAGATAGCGCCATTGTATAACGGCAGAAAAAGAGTAAGCCCCCTAGGAAAACCAGGATACAAATTGGATTGGAATGGGTTAAACCCAAAATAGGCCATGTCCTTAACGGGTTAAGAGCTCATCTACAAACAAGGAATATGTGATCAGGGATTTGATTAATTGTAGAACTACTGGTGTTATGTACTTGGCGTCATGTTCGTGCCCCCTAAATTATGTGGGTAAGACCACACACAACAGTTGCGGAGGAGAGTGTTAGCCCATATTGGAAACCTCAATCGGGGTGAACATGCAAGTATAGCCAATCATGTAAGGGAGAAACATAGAAATGATCCAGATGCGATAAGTTTTCAAGGCATCGAGGTCATTAGAAATAATGGAAGAGGAGGAAATCAAGACCAGAGGTTGCTCCAAAAGCAGAGCTCATGAATTTTTACATTAGATTCATGTGCCCCTAAAGGCCTTAATGAATGTTAGTCCTTTGCATCTTTTATTTAAGATGCTTCAAGGCTATCAAAGGATAGGGACAAAATATGGCTATTGAGAGCTCTGTGGACCGAATTTATTGGATGTCCATGTATGCTTAGAGTTGTACTAGTGCTCTGTGTTCTACTAATGGTGGTGGAGTAGAGATGGGCCTACACTATCATGTTAAGGAGTCATCAGAGTGCAAATGATGGAGATGGCCCATATAGAGAAATCTATATATTGAGCGCTTATACTATCCCATAAGTTGAGTTTAGCTAAAATAGAGCTCAATGCAGTATAATAGAGCACTAATCTATATGCATAAGATGGTTTAAAAATATACATAGGAATCAATACTTTATTAAGAGAGGTTGATTACTCCCATAGAACTGGTTTTGAATTGACTGATGAAGAGCTATTCATACTAGATAAGCCACTCCCTGGTCCATTAGTACAGAGGGGAAGTATGTGACAGGGTATATATTGATCTATTAGATATATCATTAGATGTCTGGTCCCTATATATTTCTGTGAGATTCTCCAGTACATCATGATCGCCCGTCCTTTTCATAATTGTTCCTTGATAGTACCTGAAAAAAAAAGAATGAACCGTACTGACCATTTTCTTCATTGCTGATATGGATTGCAGAAGCGGACTACAATAGTGATTGTGTTGAGTTTTAATCTACAAAAATGAAATATGTGTTCTTGAATAAAGAACTGATTTCGGCTCACTATCACCCTGGCTGGGAGAACTTATGTCCCTAGGTTGCCTGAGCAGACAGATTAACTTCAGTTAATTGCGGAAACGCTTCAATGGGGAAAAGGAAGGGGGGGCAAAAGGGAAAATAAATCATTAAGCTCCTCCAAATGGAAGAGGTTGGCGGTGAAGTGTCTTGAATGACAAACATCTTATATCCGCCAAATGATGAACAACAGAGGGACATTATGAACATTTTTATAGCTTTTTAAGCTATTGAAAGAAAATAATCAACCCATGTAGATGGAATAGCTCAGCAAAAGGCTATTAGAACTGCAGATAGTATAGAATGACCGTTATTTAATATCTGAGCTTAGAGACGAGGAAGGTATTAGTTATTTGAAAACGAGCCTGTAGTATGAACATCTATGCCATACTTTCACAATACAGGCACAGTGAGAAATCATGGTACATACAACGTGCTAGAGGTCCGAATAATTATCTATGTTGACATAGACTTTCTAGCATGGCCAGGATATAAATAAATGAATCCCATGCAGGTGATCGGAGTCATTATGGGCTCCGGGATCTCACAGCTGTAGTCCTACACATAAGTGATCGATTGAGGGAATAAAGGCCCATTTACATGGAGCGATGATCGCTCAAAAATTGCTCAAACAGTTTGAGTGACAGCTTTGAGCGATCATTTTGCATAAAAAATTAAATAACTGCTCAGTTACTTAATAGCTTATTAGTGTGCAAATGAAACCTTTAGCTGAATGCAGTTAATAGCCAAAGGGCTCTTATTAGAGATGAGCGAACGTACTCGTAATGAGTACTTACGCACCCGAGTACCGCCATTTTCGAGTACTTCAGTACTCGCGCGTAAAGATTCGGGGGGCGGGGAGAGGCGCGGCGGTGCGGGGGGTAGCAGCGGGGAACAGGGGGGAGCCCTCTCTCTCTCCCCCTCTCCCCGCTGCAACCCCCCGCGCCGCCACGGCGCCCCCCGAATTTTTTCGCCCGAGTACGGAAGTACTCGAAAATCGCGGTACTCGGGCGAAAAAGGGGCGGGGCCGAGCACGTTCCCTCATCTCTAGCTCTTATCCGTTTTCAGTTCCTTTGTTCTCTGACGGGAAACAATGCTATCTGAACTACCCGTGCAGAACTCCTGATAAGACAATGATTTTTAGGTTGACCTGAATTTAACGATCAGCTAGAAGTTAACGAAAAGTGCACGATGGCCGCGCATTTAGATGCAACAATTATCGCTCAAACGATCGCTTTTTGAGCGATCATCGCTTAGTGTAAATGGGCCTTAAAAAGCACACACCTGAAAGGGATTGTACATTTAGGATATATTCACTCTAAAGATAAATATTAGAAAGGGAGTTATACTCACTAGATGCAGATGTGTCTCAGCTACCCAGCGAATAATGGGATGTGATTTAATGGACATACTCATCAGTGAATGGTGCGGATTACGTCATAGTATCTGAGATTGAATGAATAAGAGATACTGGGTGAACTATTGGGGATCCAGTTGTCCTGATCATAAATGATAACTGGGGGGCACCGTGAATAGCCACACTGACACCCATTTATTTAGTGACAGTACAGAAGAGATAATTGCTTGGTTGTCACAATAGGGGTGTCATCATTCAACAATCTTTAGAAAACTGTGATGAATTTTAGTCACGAAGAAAAAAATAAAAAATAAAAAAAATACACGTTTGTTATCTTAATGAGAATTATTAAAGTTACGTTTTATAACTAGTTGTTCCTTTCAGTGATCCTTTATAGGTCTTTTCAGGAACTTTTCTGCCACTGTGACTCCTTAATATATTCATGAGTATTTTGACTCCAGAGTTTTTTTTTCTCAGGAGTTAATGCAACTTAGTGGAGAAAAAATCAGATTTCATATTTTTTGCAAATATGTCATTTTAAAAAGTTTTTTTTTTCTGTAGTGCACATGAAAATGAGGGTGTGCAAAATGGATGCTGTTTTCAGAAACAAACATACTCATTATGGCCCTAATGTTATGTCTGTATGCACAACGGGGCTCAAAACTATGGGAGGAGCCTGTGGCTTCCAGAACAGTCATTTTGCTTGAAGGGGTTTCAGGCTCCATTGCCCACTTGAAGAGCCTTTCAGCTGCCAAAACAATAGACAACCACCATGAATGACCGCATTTTGGAAACTATACCCCTTAACAAATTCATCTAGGGATGTACTGTGCACTATGACCCCACAGTTCTTGAATGAATCTAAACAAAACTGATGGAAAAATATATTTTTTTAATTATTATGCAATTGTGCCATTTTAAAAACTGGTTTTTTTTGTACAGCACACGTATGAATGAGGATTTTCACCCCAAAAATAGATCCCCCTATTTGTCCTATGTTTAAAAACATACCCATTGTGGCCCTAATCTGCTTACTGGACACATGACTAGACCTGTATTCCAGGCTCTATTGAACACTTGTAGAGCCATGAAGGTGCCGAAACGATAGAATACCCCAAGACCAATTTTCAAATCTAGACCCCTTAGCCCATTTATCTAGGCATTTACTGAGCATTCTGATCCCATAGTTTTTAAATAACATTAACTATTATAAAAATAGGTGAAAAATAAAATTTCCTTTTCCCCCCCCCCACAAATATGTCACTTTCATGACAGCTTTCTATGTTTCACGCAAGAAAAACTTGGGAAACGCACCCCAAATTTTATAGTACTGGTTCTTCTGTTTTCACAATACCCACGTTGTAGCCCCATTCTGCTTACTGGACACATGGATAGGCCTGTAATGTAGAACACTCTTTGGCTTTCAGGGCACAACTGAATAAAATCCAGGCCACATTATGCATTTCTGCAGAAAAAAAAATTGTCTTCCTAAAAAGTAACCACCCCTCAACTACATTGCTTTATTCATAGTACTGAGCTCCTTCTATGGAGAAGAGAGACCTTATGGGCCCCCTAAGGCTGGTGCAACTGCATCCCCTATAGTTACGCCCATGCCCTAAATCATTACATATGAAATGTCCAGACTGACTGATTCATCAAAACAGAACCGAAACTACTGAACCTAGAAACATGAAATATGGACAATAGCTTATTTGTATAACTTAGAGATCCACTAAGAAATGATTTTTTGAAACTCAACCCCTAAGGGCTGAAAATGAGAAAACAATATCCAATGCACCTATGATTTCGCAGGAAAAGCTGCATGTATACACAGGAGTGGAAATCTGCAGCAGCAGATTTAGCAGCTTCTTTAGCTGCGGAATGCGGAAATATTCTGTCCGGGTGAAAGATCCCTCCTAGGTGCCTTGTGGGATATTTCTACAAGACAAACCCAAAGCTGCAGAAAATTCTGCATGAAAATCTGCATTTATAGATGGGGGCTGTAGAGCAGAAATTCGCAGCAGATTAAGCTGCATCTTGGGCGCGTCTCGCAGAAATATTCCACACACATGAAAGGTCCCTAAGAGAGAGGTACAGTCTGGACAAAGGAGAAGCAGTGGAACAATCCTCCACCTCCTGCCTGCATCATGTCAGCGGGCCAACTCTACAGCTTTGCAGCCGCGGCCCCGCTCACCCCAACAAGGTCATTCTTTTGCTTGTACTCACTTCCCTCATTCGGGGTCCTCGTAGATTCAGCTCCCGGGTCAAGTGGGCAGTTTCCACCGCTCACTGTCAATCAGATGCTCATCCATTGATAGTCTGGTGGAGACCCCCTACTTGACACATTCACAGCACCAGGAGCTGATTTTACAAATAAGAAGAGACCATATGAGGGAATTGGGAGGGGCAGGGGGGGAGAGATGGGGTAATAAAAGCAAGACATTGTTGGAGTCAGGGGTCTGTGGCTCCAGGACTCTACAGCAGCCGGCCCCCTGACATGAGGGCATGACAAGTCTACTTTAACCTTTAATGTCTTAACCCTTTCCAATCCAATTTCCCTGTCCCCCGCACACTTCCCAGTTCTTATTTATTTTCGGTGGGAAAGAGTGTTGTGGATTCCTCACAGAAACACATACAAATGCCGATGATGATTTTACTAGCAATTTTTTGAAAATTAAAAGTTCTGTGTCTTTCTGATCCTATGTAATAATCCTGTAAATGTATGCATATTTATATAGTAAGACCATTAATTTCTAATCTCTCTAATGATATACAGGGACATCCTATAACTGTATTCACTGTTTACAGCATGTCTAACACTATGCAGAAGAGAGCTCTGATGTCGGAGCTCTGCACTGCATAGCATTTGAATCATTTGTCAGACCTCGGCCGACATGGAACCTATGCAGGGAAATCTCAATGTAGGACAAGGTCTGACACTGGATTAGAAAGGGTTGAGATATAAGGTTCTTAGGCCATTAGTAAAGCACTTGTAATGTACAACAACCCAAGTGATGATCAGACATACAGTACTAGTACAAAGTGATAGTGCCCCCAAAAAGTAATAATTCCCCCATAGTGCCCAACACAACAAATGCAAACTTTTTGACCCACAGTAATAGTGCTCTCCCTTTTAACCCCCACAGAGTAATAATTCCCACTATGTGCCCCCACATTCTAACAGGACCCCCTCTCATCCCTACATTCTATTATGACCCCCTCTGCACTCCCAGAATTCCATAAGAAATTCTCTGCATCCACCCCGAAATGCCAGCAAGTACCGAGTTCAATTTCTCAATGCCTCTAGCTGCAAGCTGACAGATTGCACAGCGTACCAGCGTGTATATCGCAATTGGTCAGTCTATGGTTCTTCGCGTCCTGTATGAGCGCTGGAGAACCAGGAGACTAGCTGGGCTGCACAATGCACAAAGTGCGAAATCTGTCAGGGGGCATAAGAAGGAACTAAAGTTTATCCAGTGTCTGCCAGAGTTTTGGGGTTAGGTAGTCCAGCAACAGCAGCCTGCATGACATTGTGGTTGGGGGACCTTTGCCTCCCCATCTTAAGGGCCCAGTGGCAGCTGTAACTCCTATAGCTATGTCACTATAAAGAAGCCCAAAAGTTCATTACTACTGTGTCAACTTGGGTGATGTCAGCTCAGTAGGATCACCATCTATCTGCTAAGACTGCATACACATAAAATAGACTCCCAGACTGTGGATTTTGGTTCCAATTGGTTGCACCAACTTTTATTGTCCTCATCATATAGACAGAGAAATGTCACAATAGATTAGATTCAATAAAATAAATGTTGCTTGTCTGAGCTCTCACTAGATGTACAGCGTCTCTCTAATGGGTGGAGCCTACTGCCCGCCACCTCAATGCACCACAGTGGTGGTCTTTACCATTTCAGGGTTCCCACAAGCCTTATCAGCATCTGTCACTTTCCCTCTTTAGGAGCCGTTCCTCAGATGTAATACTATTGTAGGACTGCTAATTCATTTGAGTAGTGAACCAGCCCCCATATTCAGGCAACACCTTTTCTCTGCTGACCGCTTTTCTACTCTTTGGCCCCAACAGGCTCCTGCAGCGGCCACTCTGGCCCATTAGTATAATAAGTTTTCATAAATGCCCGTGTTCAGCAGAGCAGAAACCTGGATAGGCAGCATGACATCCTACGTACGATATTCTCTGACCCCACAGACACTATACAGGCCAGCCATTTCTTCACAGGATAACGCCAGTGGTGGGTAAGGCTAAATATTTATCCTAAATGTTTTGTTTATACATTCCTGTACCTTTGTTTTGAGAAGCTGATCATGCATTGTGCCACTCCACTTGGGAGAAGTATGGATGAATGGACAATTCAGATGTTAATACTCTTGTTTATTTTTAACGAACCAATGGTGATAAATTATAATTATTACAAGTGAGGCGTGGTCTTTTCACTGACCTCGGAAGGATGGAAGGCTGAATCAACCTTGAGCCGGCAACCTGAACAATTCAGGGATTGAGCTAGCAACTTTCAGGTTGTGAGCGAGAGTTTAGGACTGCATGCTGCTGCTTTAACACTCTGCACCACACAAGGCCCATATAACCCACCAATTTGTACACCCAAAGACATACCTTTAGGCAATCTTGATTGCTGCACTAACACCAGTAAAGGATCAGCTTGCCAGAGTGGAGACCCCTGACTATTTAAAGGACTATATTCGATTAAGTATTCAAATTGATCAGAGACTCACAAAATGCAGAAAGGAGAAGCTGCAGGTTTTTAGAAACCACCTTGCCCTCCTTTTAGTCAATCAATATTTAACACCCAGTAATGGACTGAAAACATACCTGAACAAAAGCATCAAGAATACTTCACAAAATTAAAACATTACGGTTTTCTCACTCCCTTCAGAGTTTATAATACCCCCCCTTTTTTCCCCAAAACAACATTTGTTTCAATTAAAGATTTTCAGTAGCTTCCGTTATATTTGGTGTCTATAGAAAACCCCTATGAGGAATTTATTTCCCCCCCCTCCATGTATTTCCATCCAGAGACTCCGCATCTTTAACTCCCTACACATATAATCACCCCATAATGTGGGCTTTAAACAGGATTTTACAGAGACAAGCCCTTCCCCCTTTTTATGATTCCTCTCTGAGCAGACTGTAACCCTGTAAGTTCACCACCCAGTCACAACTTTCACCCAACCAGGTCTCAGTTACTCCCACTATGGCGTAGTTTTCCTCAGACATTACTTTCAGTTCGGTTATTTTTTATATTACGTGTATCCCTAACAACTGTTCTGCCAGTTTTAACCCCTCCCATCGGTCCACTCCCATTTCTATTACTTAGTTCCAGGTCACTGTCTATCCAGGTTGCCAATGGAGCTCAGTGTTGCGAGCTGTGCATTTAGATCCAGGATCTTGGCTTCCAGATGCACAACGTGCTCACATCACGTATAACGGTATGCACTCTCAACCGGCTGGTCAAGGACTACCTACATGGCACAATATGTACACTGGGCGGCATTGTTAATCATGGAGCACAATCTAAAAAAGAGGGACCGTACAGATGATAGAAACCGTAATTAAACACAGCCAAGGTTTAGTAATCCGCTACAACCCCTTTAAACACAAAACAGACAACATTTACATTTGGGAAATCACAGAAATCTTAGTTTATTGTGTAGAATCAAGGAGCATTGGACTTCTCAGAAAATTTTGTAACTTGGTTTCTGAAGTCTGGATGACAGACTGTTATTGGCTTTTTTTGCTCAATGACTTAGAAATAGAGAGAAAACATTTCAAGTAGGATCTCACAGATTAGGTCCCTGGAAGTGATAGAGGGTTAACAGTTTAAAGGGTCACTGCGGTAAAAAACACATTTATCCGTCCCTGACCCCCTCCCCAGATTGCCTTTCACACTCGGGAGGTCTTCTCTGTGTATTTTAGTCACTTTCCTGCAGTGCAGCCCCCTTATCAGACACCAGCTAGATGCTGCAAGGTTTTGGTTTCACATCTATCCCATAATGCATGAGCACAGCCATACCATACAATTTCTTTCTGCGGGGAAGCAGTTTTATTATAATTAGTTCCTACAGTTTACTAAATAAACAATAGCCCATAAGTAGACAGTCAGGAGGATGATCGGTGATCTCCTCCATTATACCTGTGTGACTGGAGCTGAGTGATATTCAACTGTGATAGGAATGACTGTGCGTCCTCCAGCATACCAATGCTGTGCAATAGAATCACACAGACTGAGAAACTGACTAGTAAACAAACATATAACCCCAAGTAGATCAGAGATTGTCAAAACTGAGATCACACGACCATCTGAGGAGGAAGCCCATTTATATATATGGAGAGGGAAGGGGGAGTGGGTGAGAAGGGAGAGGTGCATCATGAATGAATCAAAAATCACCAGAGTGGCCCTTTAATAACCCAAGAAGCACATTGGTCTTGGTTCACCGTTCACACTTTCCTCCCATTTATCTGCGTTTCTTTCCCGGCTTGTATGAGAGGAGGAGCGACAGTGAGGCGATTCCGAAAAGAAAGGTCTGTATAAACCACTGCAGTCGGGCCCCCAAATCCGTGATGCCTTTAGTGCTGGAAGAAAGCAAATAAGGAAGATTTATCATTGGTGAACAATAATGTAAAGGGAAAAGACGGATAGCTTGCATTTACAGACCGCTCTCCACCGTGCAGCGGCACTCGTCACGCCTTTGACCAAAATGAGCAGCCAACAAACACTTGACCTTTTTTTTTTTGGTAATTACTATAATGAAGTTTGATGAAAAAAAAAAAAAAAACACTGGGAGGAAAAAAACAAACAAACAAAAAATAGCCAAGCATGCTGGGACTTCCCAAAAACACAGAGAAGAACCAAAAACACTCTAGTAGTTGTAACTTCTTAGGGCTCACTCATCCGAGTGTCTGTCCACTGTGCAATACACAGTACTAATATCCCAGAGAGACATTGTGGCACTCACACGACACGCATGAAATACACATGGGGAAAAAAAACCCAAAATGGTACGTCCTAACTTGGCGCTGATTACATGCACATACACACCAAGCAATATTGCGCTCGCCCGTGTGAATGCCTCCTTACTGACATACAGGCAAAAAACGGAAGGACAAATACCATAACGCTATAGGACATAGTTACACCCAGTAAGTTCAGGGTATGTATGAAGCAGGTTTGCGGGTTGATCCCTGCTCTATACAAGGCGGATGCAGGCTGTTTTGTATTAGATGCTCTACAGTCAAAGGGCCTTAATGCGGTCTTTTTTTTTTTTACCAATGGGAACTTCTTACTGAATATTATTTTTTTTTTTAAATTGCGGAATATACTTCAATTTTATTTATAACTTAATGAATTTTACCTAAAATGTGCATTCAGGTTTAGTAGTATGAATTTTTACCGCTTGATTATGGACTTTTTTCTGCATAATGATGTATTATATGTATATATCTGTATATGGACTGCGGCTACATACATTCTATCCTAATTGAGGAGTACCTACTAACGTAGAATATCACGATAGAAGTTTTTCCATTGACACATTACCCCATTGAACGATTTTATGTAGATTTTCAATGACAAGCCATCATTGCTGCTTTTGGAACTCTAGATGAGGTCGGACATGACGGTGTAGTGACGTATAGCATTGGTGCACCATACCTCCCGTGACCTATGCTATGCTGGGAAGCATCGCTGCCTCTTGCGGCCAGGGTGCAACACGTGCCTCAGGGGATGGCCGACGTCAGATTTGGACGACGCAAATCCTCAGAAGGATGCCGCTTCACAATATAAGCAAGTGAGGAATTTCTTTGTAAGTAGGCTTGAAAAAGGGGTATGTTGTGAACCCCAAAACGCGTTGCCACTAATTGTATACCGGAGACACTTTTGGATTCTGATATTGAATAAAGAAATCAAGAAGAGAACACTGTGGTTACTGCATCTGTAAAAAAAAACCTGGAATGTGGAAAAAAAAATGGTGAAGTAAGGTTATTTCACCTTACTTCAGTATTACACTCTACCAACCACCGAGGCTGGATACCCCAGACCCCTGCTTTCCTGATCAGATTGAGATTTGACACCCGAGTGTGTATAAGGCTGAAGTGGATTCTTTTGGTGTCGAGTTCTGTCCATTGACGGACTCCATACCAGACAAATAAGTCCACTTTTACCTGAATATGCCCACCATGTAAAATTATATATATACCGTGTTTCCCCGAAAATAAGGCACCCCCTGAAAATAAGGCACCCCCTGAATTTTGCAGAAGTCCCAAATATAAGGCACCCCCCGATAGTAAGGCATAGTAAAGTGTGCAGGCAAGTCAAGAGGCCTGTCCCCTGCTGCCATCCCCGTTGTCTCCTACCACCAGATGTATAGGTAGTTCTGCGGACAGTCTGCTGTTATCCTGTCCCTGCTGTGCTGTACGAGTGTGCTGTTGTGAGCTCCCCTTGCTGTCTGGAAAAGTCCATACTGTACGTTCTGTTCCTGCTGTACATGTCTGCTGTGATGAGCTCCCCCTGGTGGCCGGAAGCTGCAATACCATCCCTGCTTACAAGTGGTACAGGAACTTCTGTCTGCAGACAGGTACGTTACTTTACAGCCCTTATTTTTTTATGGCTCTTTGTGTGAGTCAGGCAACCTATGTGTGATTCTTAAGGCTGGGTTCTCACAGAGCGTATTTCCAGCGGAAATCTCGCAGTTTGGGCACAGCGATAAACAGCGAGATTTCTGCCGGGAAAGCGCTGCTTCAGAACCCACGGCACTCAGCCGCTTGTTTTGAAGCGACCTGGCTGCACGCTTTTCCGTTTCTGTGGCCAGTAAATCTGCACCACAACACCGGCTTCTCCCAGCTTTGCCATGACAGATTTGCTGTCCCATGTGGACGAGATTTCTAAGAAATTTCGTCCACAAAGCTGGCCAATTGAGGGATTAGCAGCCACAGATGGATTTGCCGTGGCGAAATAAGACACCCCCTGAAAATAAGACGTAGCGCATATTTGGGAGCAAAAATTAATATAAGACGCGTCTTATTTTCGGGGAAACAGGGTATATATATTATATATTACACACACACACACACACACACACACACACACACACACGAGCACAGATGCCTCATGCTTTATAGAATAAAAAGTTATCCTTTTTGTGGCAGTATGTACGCCGTAGAAACAAGAAACAAAACTTTGGTTTTTTTTAAAGTTTTTCAGTATATTAACCCCTTAAGGACATGGCCCTTATGATTTTTAAAAACTACAATTTTTTTTTCAAAGATATTTAATTTTTTTAAATTATTCTCCATCACCATCTTCCGACTGCAATAACTTTATATTTCTGTCGATATAGCTTTGTGAATGCTCATTTTGAAGGACATCCTGTATTTTGTGTTGGTACCATTTTGGAATACATACTACTTTTTGATCTCGCTATTACATTTTTTTCTTGGTAACAGGGTGACAAAAAAAATGCACAATTCTGTCATTCTTTATTTGTTCCTGCCAACGGTCACCATGTGGAGCAAATAATGTGTTACTTTGATAGATTGGATTTCTATGGACACAACGATACCAAATATGTATTTTTCTTTTATTATAAATACAGCAAAAGTTTAAAAAAAAAAACAACCTCCTTTTAATTTTTTTTAAATAATTTGCAACATTTTTTAATTTTTTTTTTACTTTTTTTTAGTCCCCAGATGCTTTTAGAGCTCGTACGCTATGATGTAATGCCATAGTATTACATTATACCGCGATGGCTTGATAGGCATTATGCTATGACAGCCCTGGGGCCTTTCAGAAGGTCTCCCGGCTGCCATGACACCCTCATGGCTCCCTGCAATCTCATTCCAGGGGCCCAACGGGACCCCGTAAAAAAGGTTGAGGGATTTAAAGAGTTAATTGCTTTGATAAGCGTTGTGGCTTATCGGAACTGTTGCAGGTGGTTGCCGGCTGTAAGAAAATATTTCCACATTCTGCAGCTAAAAAACACAGAAAATTTTGCACCAAAATCTGCATGTATACACGGAATTGGAAATACACAGCAGCAGATTTAGCTGCAGAAATATTCCCTCCTATGTGCCTTGTGGGGTATTTCTGCAAGACACACCTAAAGATGCAGAAAATTCTGCACTACAATCTGCATGTATACAAGGGGGCTGTGGAGCAGAAATTGGCAGCAGCAGTCTAAGCTGCATCTTTGGCGTGTCTCGCAGAAATATTCCATAGGTATGAAAGGTCCCTAAGAGAGCAGTACAGGCTGCACAGGGGAGAAGCAATGGAACAATCCTCCAGTTCCTGTCTGCATCATGTCAGCGGGCCAGCTCTACAACTTTGCAGCCGCGGCCCCGCTCACCCCAACAAGGTCATTCTGTTGCTTTTACTCACTTTCGTTCCCCCATTCAGGGTGCTCGTAGATTCATCTACCGGATCAAGTGGGCAGTTCCCACCGCTCACTGTCAATCAGGTGCTCATCCATTGATCGCCTGGTGGGGACCGCCCACTTGACACATTCACAGCACCATGAGCTGTATCTACGACAGAGTAATAAAAGAAAGACCTTGCTGGAGTCAGGGGTCTGCAGCTCCATGGCAGCCGCCCCGCTGACATGAGGACATGACAAGTCTTCTTTAATCCTTAAAGGGGTTGTCTCGCGAAATCAAGTGGGGTTATACACTTCTGTATGGCCATATTAATGCACTTTGTAATGTACATCGTGCATTAAATATGAGCCATACAGAAGTTATTCACTTACCTGCTCCGTTGCTAGCGTCCTCGTCTCCATGGTTCCGTCTAAATTCGCTGGCGGCTTGCTTTTTTAGACGCGCTTGCGCAGTCCGGTCTTCTGCTCTCAGCACGAGCCGATTCAGCCTGCTAGCCGCTACAGCTCTTCTGCGCATGCGCAGACGAGCTGTCACTTCTCGGGAGCGCGCTGGAGCGGCCATTCTGTACCATCCTCTCTTAGAGGAAGGTGCAGAAACTTGAGCCGCCCAGCTGTCCCGAGAAGCCGCCCAGCTGTCCCGCCGTCCAGGTAAGTGATGGGCCGGGGGGGGGGGGGGGGGGGGAGGGTGGTTCGTCTGTTGTCAGGGGTCTAGCGCCGGTTACCTGCTGCCTGGCGGTGGGTGACTGTGTGCCGTGGTCGGTGGCTGCGGTGGGTCCGGTTGGCGGCTGCGGGGCGTCTGGTTGTCAGGGAGACACAGCTGGTAGCGTCTCGGGAGTGCGCACGTCGGGCTACAGCAAGCGACGGGAAAAGAGCCGGCGGCCATCTTGGGAAAATTTTTATAAGTTGCTGAAACGCTGGAACTGTAAGTACAAACCAGCTAGAAAAGTCATTTACAGGGGGGCTTAGTAATGTATGCTTAATTAGGGGGACTGGGCAAAAAAACAAAATTCACTGCTTCCTCGAGACAACCCCTTTAAAGTCTTTATATCCAAAGTTCTTCTTGGGTCATTAGTAAAGCGCATGAAGTGTACAGCAACCCAAGTGATGAACAGACGTATATTGTATTATTTGTACTGACCTGCAGAGTCGTAAACTATATAAAGCCTCCGCAAGGTGCAGCGCCCATGCTATCCAAAACCTGGAAGAAACACAAGTATGGCACAATATTAATCAATCAGTCAGCAAGTAAAAGGGACAAGTACTGGGTAAAGTCCACTAGACACAAGGAAACCGTGTGAACAGCAATGAGCCAACATACTGTAAAAACTGGCCCGTTATCGGCAGGGATACGAAACACAGCAAGGAGGGTGTAAGATTCTTTGCAGATGCCCAAGTATCCGTCCGTGGGCTTCAGACTGTACCGTGTGGAGCGGGATGAAGAGCGATCCCACTAACAACACTAAGGTAGAATTACAGAACTGCCTCCACACGCAGGAGTGTAAGCCATGTTTGTGCGCCTTCCCGGATTATACTACAACGTCCTGTTGTGGTTAGGTGACAGAACAGGGCAGAGTGTCCAAGTCTACAAAGGGTTAACCCTCATGTATTTTTAGGTGTAAGATTGTGCAGAGTATTAGGTGTGGAAATGCACCGAGGTGTGTCAGCCGTTTGTAAGAAGCCAGAGAACACGCCTGTTATTAACCAGGTGAAAGTCTAAAGTCAGGTCACCTCACAGGACGAAAATCAGAACAATCGTTCTACGGAGCGAATGCGAACAGTCAGAGTAAACACGGCTCGCTCTCTGGAAGGAGCAACCACTGAACAATCACTGTGTCGAGACTCGTTAGTGTTCTAATGACCGCAGTCCTGGATAGAGCCACCATTATTTATCTTGTACGGGACGAATCATCATTGGGACATTGTTGGTCATCAGTTATTAACCCCTTAGTGACGGCCCCATTGCCTTTTAAATCCTAGTTAAGTGGGCTTTAACCCTCAGGGATGTAAAAACATGCATCCTCTGAGGATTAAAGCCACGTGGGCTGTGGATGCGACAACCTGCAGCTGTCATGGGGAGGGGAGGGCGGGATATCAGCCCCCCGGTCATGCGATCAGCGTTATCCAATGGATAGCACAGATCGCATGAAACTAAATAAAAAGCAAAAAAAAAAAAAAGTTAGAGTTTCAGCTCCCCTCACGAATCGCATCCATGAGGGGTGCTGAAACTACTCACCCGTCCTCTGCGATGTCCCATAACGATCTGGTCCGAAAAGGACCTTCGGCAGTCTTCTGCGCATGCACGCCTAAGGAAAAATGGATAACCGCAATCACGGAAAGGTTCAAAAAAGTTTCACCTCCCCCCATGGATAGGATCTATGAGGAGGGGGTGGGGGAAATAC
Organism: Eleutherodactylus coqui; assembly: GCF_035609145.1. Lineage (NCBI taxonomy): Eukaryota > Metazoa > Chordata > Amphibia > Anura > Eleutherodactylidae > Eleutherodactylus > Eleutherodactylus coqui. The sequence goes on from NC_089840.1 coordinate 173,190,658, forward strand.
TCACCCCCGTTCTCCATGATGGTTTGTGGCGATCTGGTAATTCCCAGGATCGAATGTCGTTCTCTGCGCATGCGTGCCAGACGTCATACACAGAAGGAAATTTAAAATCCCTCTGCTCACGGCCAGCATGTGTAGCTGGGAACAGAGAAATATCACTGCAGTTCCCGGTCACATGATTGCTGTTACCCAATGGATAACAGCGATCATTTAATAGTTTAAAAAAAACAACTAAGTTTCATCTCCCCACATGGATCATATCTGTGAGGGGAGATGAAATTACATACCTAAAGGCCCATATTTATATGTGGACCTTACCCCAACTTCTGCGTATGCGCCAGTCGTCAAAATGGTGGAAGCAAGCGCAGAAGACGGGGAGGGCCCAGAAAATGTAAAATCTCCTCACTCCTGGCTACTAAATGTAGCCAAGAGCCTGGAGCAGTGACCTAGGGTCGCGGTGAGCGGTCCCCGATCACGTAAAAGTTAAAAACAGTTGAAATTTAATGCTCCATTCAGTTTGGGCCCTGTTGTGCATACGGACATAATAGTAGGGCCACAATGGTTATGTTTGTGAACACAGGAAAAAAGGGGGTATCCATTTGTGGGTGTAAATCCTCATTTTCATGTGCATTATAGGAGGAAAAAAACTAAAATATCTTTAAAATGACATATTTGCAAAAATATGATTTTTTTTTCTCCTGTAAATTGCATTAACTCCTGAGAAAAAAACCTGTGGATTTAAAATCCTTATGACACCGCTCAGTGAATATATTAAGGGCTGTGGTTTTTAAAATGGGGTCATTCGTGGGGGTATCTATCATTCTGCTGACACCTATAAGTCTTTGCAATCTTGGCTTGGTGTAGGAAAACAAAGTTCCTCAAAATGTTGATAATCAATGTTAAATTTGCACGCCTCCTAAGTGGTTTAAAAGAACACATAATAATATAGTTTTTCAAATGTGCGCCAGAATAAAGTAAACAGATTTTTGTCTAAATTTGTCCAGTATGTTTGCATATATTTGAGATATTACAGTTAAAAATGTGAAAAAATAATTTTTCAAAAATTCTGGCCCTTTTAATAAATATGCACAAGTTCTATCGGTCTCTTTTTACCACCTAAATGGAGTACAATATGCAGTGAAAAAACAATGTCAGAATCACTGGGCTATGCAAAACCTTAACGGAGTTATTTTATCTTAAAGTGACATGTCAGATTTCCAGAATTTGGCTCCTTCCCTAGGGCGCAAAGAGGCTTGGTCACTAAGGGGTTAAGCAGCGTCTACAGCACAACATACAATAGTGTCAACAATTTTACAAAACTTTCGGAGTTAGAGGTGCTGGCTCGCCCTGCAAGCAAACATTCCTCAACAGGGAGCGCACTGCCTATGAATCTGGCGTAGGCCAAGAACGATGCAGGGCGGACTGGGCGCAGCTTCCCTCCATTATTCTAGGTAGAAATGAGGTGAAATGTGTCTAAACATATGGCAGGAATACCTGACACGTTCCATGCAGCACTAATGGCGGATGCCGGCTCAAAGAGACCCAAGTGGCCAACGGTGCAAGTCCGCAGGTCCATCTGGATATCGCTTTGGGGGATTCAGATGGAATTCTGGGAGTGAATCGGGATGAAGGTTGAACCCAGCGAGTCCCCCGAGGGGATGTCCAGCGGCCATGACACATCTGCATTTCAGAAGTGACCCATTACTGTCCATCTGAATCCGTGCAGTAGTTTATATGGCGCAGATTTCAAGTCTGCATGTGGAAGAAAAACTAAGCGATGTCATTGCCTACGGCCGGCCGTCGTGTAATGTACAGGGGGGCCGAGTGGTTACTTGCCTACAGCCGGCCGTCGTGTAACGTACAGGGGGGCCGAGTGGTTACTTGCCTACAGCCGGCCGTCGTGTAATGTACAGGGGGGCCGAGTGGTTACTTGCCTACAGCCGGCCGTCGTGTAATGTACAGGGGGTCCGAGTGGTTACTTGCCTACAGCCGGCCGTTGCGTAACGTACAGGGGGGCCTGGTGGGTACTTGTTTACGGACGGCCGTTGCGTAACGTACAGGGGGGCCTGGTGGGTACTTGCTTACGGACGGCCGTTGCGTAACGTACAGGGGGGGTCTGGTGGGTACTTGCTTACGGACGGCCGTTGCGTAACGTACAGGGGGGCCTGGTGGGTACTTGCTTACGGACGGCCGTTGCGTAACGTACAGGGGGGCCTGGTGGGTACTTGCTTACGGACGGCCGTTGCGTAACGTACAGGGGGGCCTGGTGGGTACTTGCTTACGATCAGCTGTTGCGTAACATACAGGGGGGCCGGGTGGGTACTTGCTTACCGCCGGCCGTTGCGTAACGTACAGGGGGGCCGGGTGGGTACTTGCTTACGGCCGGCCGTTACGTAACGTACAGGGGGGCTGGAGTGGGTACTAGCTTACGGCCGGCCGTTGCGTAACGTACAGGGGGGCTGGAGTGGGTACTAGCTTATGGCCGGCCGTTGCGTAACGTACAGGGGGGCCTGGTGGGTACTTGCTTACGATCGGCCGTTGCGTAACATACAGGGGGGCCGGGTGGGTACTTGCTTACCGCCGGCCGTTGCGTAACGTACAGGGGGGCCTGGTGGGTACTTGCTTACGATCGGCCGTTGCGTAACATACAGGGGGGCCGGGTGGGTACTTGCTTACGGCCGGCCGTTACGTAACGTACAGGGGGGCTGGAGTGGGTACTAGCTTACGGCCGGCCGTTGCGTAACGTACAGGGGGGCCGGGTGGGTACTTGCTTACAGCCGGCCGTTGCGTAACGTACAGGGGGGCCGGGTGGGTACTTGCTTACAGCCGGCCGTTGCGTAACGTACAGGGGGGCCGAAGTGGGTACTAGCTTACGGCCGGCCGTTGCGTAACATACAGGGGGGCCGGGTGGGTACTAGCTTACGGCCGGCTGTTGCATAACGTACAGGGGGGCCGGGTGGGTACTTGCCTACGACCCTTGTGTGACGTACAGGGGAAAGAGCTGCGTGTTAGAAAGCTCCCTAAAGTAAAACCTACCCGTGATACAAAGTGGTGTAGTGGTTCTTCACCAGGTAGTGGGCGAGCGATCCGAGGGGTCCCAGCTGCTCGTACGGGACATGTGCCGGCCAGAAGAGGATCCACTGCAGAGAGAAGAGCGGAGGAATTATGGCGGATGATTACAAGTCTGTCCGGAGGCGACGGGGTTAACGTGTCACCGCTTCTTACCCGAGAACTACTGCATGTAACCCCCTACTACCACAGGACAGGGACCCCCGGAGGTGCGGGGTTTATATGGAGCCAATCCACACCACACAAGGTTTGCAGCGTTTAGTGCGGTGTAACCGCTGTAAGATGCCTCGATTGGTCTTCACAGACGAGCGCTCCAACGCCACGATTTGCGAACGCTGTCTGACCTACATTACGGTGTATAAGAGCACCACCTCAGCAGATGTAACATGGGGTGCGTCAGAAACGCCACTTTACCAGGCGCCTTGGGACTCCACAGCCACCATCAATAAACGCCAATGAAGGCGCCTGTGACCTTCTTTTATAGCCCACCTGTCAAAATGTAGTATAATGTAGTACTGTGGTATTGCGGTACATCATACTGCGGGAGCCGTCAAGCCAGCGCAAGACCTCACATTGGTTTTATGTCATTCACCATATGGAATAAACAAAACCCAGAATTGCGCATTTTTTCAGTCACCCCAACTGCAAAAAATAAATTAAAAAAAACAAAACAAAAAAAACATAAGAAAATGTGATCAAGAAGTCCTACTGGTCCCGACAGAAACTAGAGGCTGTCGGGCCAAACCCGAGCGCCCCAACCGGGGGTAGGGGGGCGCCAGCCGAACCAACAAGCTGTCAGACAGCGACGCAAAAGAAGAAAATTTTGGATTTTTTGGTAATCTTGTAGATAGGAGACGTCTTCATGGCCAACAAATGGCTATTGTATCCGATCTACAAGACTGCTTGGATTCTCTCACTGAGAATCATCATACTTTGCTCCACTAACACCGGACCAAACCTTACTTTTCATTCATATATATAGATATATATATAGTTTTTTCCCCTTTTTAAGTAATGAAGAAAAACTGGAAAATGCAAACTAAGTGCCCGTCATTAAAGGGTTAATCAATTATTCTGCATCAAGGGGGCGCTGAGATCCCCGCCGCCCCGGAAATAAAGGATGGGGTTATACTACAGGCTTACCGTGAAGAAGCCCATGCTGAGGGTGATGACCGCCATCCACAGCACGCCCGCCCGCTGGAAGTACGAGGCGCTGCCCGCCATGATGAGAGTCCGAGTGACAATCTACTGCAGACGGCACCGAATGAGACCTACACACCGCAGCAGCCGCTCATTGGTCTCCTGGTTTATCTTTACAGCCAATAGAAATGAAGGTGTAGAGTGTTGAGCCAATCAAACTCTATCCCGCCCTCCTAGTGATAGCTGCAGGTTGTGCGGCTCCAAGGTGGCATATATTTATATTCCTCAACACTTCTGCTCGATTCAACCCAAACACCCAATCACTGTGAGATGCAGAAGGACCTGCGGTGACGTCACGCCCCATGTGACTAGCCGCCGCTCTACGGTTAACGGAAGTATTTCTGTTCTGACAGCAGAGGGGGAGGAGGTCTCCTGTGAGACTTAATAAAAAGGCTTCTACATCTACATTGCATACCGGAAGAGCATCACACTGAGGTGATCCATAGCTACAATGGTCTGTGTGGACACTTGAGTGCCCTTTCCTAGGGATACGATGTTCTGCAGGAGTTGGGTGCACTGGAGTGTAATATTCTACAGGAATTAGGTGCAATGTTCTGCATGCATTGGGGCCCCTGGGATATAATGTTCTGCAGGGTTTGGGTGCATTGGGATGTAATGTTCTGCAGGAGTGGGGTGCACTAGGGTGTAATGTTCTGCAGGAGTTGGGTGCAATGTCCTGCATAGATTGGGTGCATTGGGATGCAATGCTCTGCATGGGTTGGGTGCATTGGGATGCAATGTTCTGCAGGGGTTGGGAGCTTTGGGATGCAATGTTCTGCAGGGGTTGGGAGCTCTGGGATGCAATGTTCTGCAGGGGTTGGGAACTCTGGGATGCAATGTTCTGCAGGGGTTGATGGCCCTGGGATGCAATGTTCTGCAGGGGTTGGGGGCCCTGGGATGCAATGTTCTGCAGGGGTTGGGGGCCCTGGGATGCAATGTTCTGCAGGGGTTGGGGGCCCTGGGATGCAATGTTCTGCAGGGGTTGGGGGCCCTGGGATGCAATGTTCTGCAGGGGTTGGGGGCCCTGGGATGCAATGTTCTGCAGGGGTTGGGGGCCCTGGGATGCAATGTTCTGCAGGGGTTGGGGGCCCTGGGCTGCAATGTTCTGCAGGGGTTGGGGGCCCTGGGCTGCAATGTTCTGCAGGGGTTGGGGGTCCTGGGATGCAATGTTCTGCAGGGGTTGGGGGCCCTGGGCTGCAATGTTCTGCAGGGGTTGGGGGCCCTGGGCTGCAATGTTCTGCAGGGGTTGGGGGGCCCTGGGCTGCAATGTTCTGCAGGGGTTGGGGGGCCCTGGGCTGCAATGTTCTGCAGGGGTAGGGGGCCCTGGGCTGCAATGTTCTGCAGGGGTAGGGGGCCCTGGGCTGCAATGTTCTGCAGGGGTTGGGGGCCCTGGGCTGCAATGTTCTGCAGGGGTTGGGGGCCCTGGGCTGCAATGTTCTGCAGGGGTTGGGGGCCCTGGGCTGCAATGTTCTGCAGGGGTTGGGGGCCCTGGGATGCAATGTTCTGCAGGGGTTGGGGGCCCTGGGCTGCAATGTTCTGCAGGGGTCGGGGGCCCTGGGCTGCAATGTAACGCAGGGACTGGGTGCACTGGTATGCAATGTTCTGATTAGAGGGGGTTTATGGTGATAATCCACATTAGAAGCTGTCATGTTGCGATCCTAAGGCGGGTGCTGGCCGTCAGGCCCCAGCGGACACTCGCAGCATGTAAATGACGTGTTCCATCTCGGATGATGGAACAAGATTCTTTCCTGAATCGAATCGCGCCCTCTGTCCTGGACTTCATGTGAAACACTTGTTTATATAAAGGCTTTGAGAGATTTTTCACGGAACAGCAGCTATTGTTTTGCTCATTTGAATATATCCTTTTGGAAATCCGATGACTGTGGAATGTAGATGTGCCAAACAGACTGGGGGGGTCAGCTCCTTTATATTATTTACGTGTTCCATCTCAGTCAGCGCTGCAGCCACTGTAATACAACCCGCATCTTCTGCCTGCAAATCTGCAGTGAAAACTCACCTGTGAGCTTCTCCTAAATGTGCGCAGAGCTCGGCCGTCACCAACATCTGACAACACATGTTCCATGTGAACACGGCCACCAGCAGGGCGACGAGAAGTCGCTGATTAGTCGCTACTTGTTTAATTTCAGCCAACCTAAAAAATTGTTGCTGGTTTCTCATCCGGTGTGAACGCACAACCGTCTCCGAACGGCTAAAGACCCTTTTACACAAGACTATTATCATGTGAACTGCTGCTTATCTGGGCGCTGTGATCGCCATCAACAGGAGAACAAACAGCAATAGGTCGCTGATCAGATCCTTCATGCAGCCATTAAATCATGGCTGGTCGGCCGCTGCATCGTTCAGTGTGAACAGGCAGTTCATCTAGGAATAGAGGCAGGTGGGAACGATCTCTGGCGCGCTTCTCCTCCAGTCACCGAGCAATTACCCTCAGTGTTAGGCCTCATGTCCACGGGGAAAATCAGGCCCGCCGCGGATTCTCCATGCAGAATCCCGCCGCGGGTCCCTCCTTTCCCGCGGACATGAGGCTAAAAAGTAAGCATTACTTACCTGTCCGGACGCTGCGGATCTGCCCTCCGTCGCGGCCAGATCTTCTTTCTTCGGCCTGGCGGATGTGCTTGGCACGCTGGCACCGTGCCGCACGCATGTGCTGTGCATTTGATTTTTTTTTTTTGAACTCCTGCTCTCCCACATTCCCGTGTCGGAGAGCAGGAATTCAGTTGCGGGTGTACCGCGGATCCGGATGGCTTCCATAGGCTTCAATAGAAGCCTGCGGGAGCCGTCCCCGCGGGAGACCCGCACTAAAATGGAGCATGTTGCAGGTGTTTTCCCACACACGCAATCCGCACCTCAAGGGAAAATGACAGCCGCAGGTATTTAATTACCTGCGGGTGTACTATGCATCCCTATGGGGCGCGGATCACGCGTGGGGGTGACCCGCTGCGGATCTGTCCCCGTGGACATGAGGCTTAAAAGTTCAGGAAAGATCATCGCTGGGACGCCTGTTGGGTGTGTAAAAGGGCTCTTGGAGGTAGGATGATTATTGCTCCGTCACACAAGCGCTAGTCGAAATTCTAAGTACAGCACCAATCGGGCCCACCCCACTTGCCCCGCTGCCGGCCGTAAGAATAGACACCACACAGGGATCTGGTATCATTCCTCACACGGGACATGGCTCTCAGCTGTGCCCACGTCGACGTCGTGCTTTATTACAGATTACATGAGATCTTATACCCTTTGTCCCATCCCCACTAGGGGGTGATGGGCTCATAACCATATATGGGAAGTCCGGATTTGTGGACTGAGACAGTGAAAATCATATAACAGTCATTATCTTGATACTGGCGCCTCTGGCTTACGTACAGAAAATCACGTATTCAATTAACTCCAGTGCAAAGAATCACCCACTCAATTCTAAGAAGTCCGGTTTTCCGGCCTGGGACAGTAAAAATTATGTACATGGTTGAACATCTTGATATGGGCTTCTGGGAAAACGGCCAAGTACATGCGTCCTTCATGTCTGGTTCTTCTTCTCTGAATTTCTAGAACATCTCTCTTGGAATATCTGATGTAAGGCGACATATAAGTTTTTTTCATTTGGAATTGAATAAAACTTGCATATAGGTATAAAAGCATAAAAAACACATATGGCAATATATATATATACCCTCACACTTCATTGACTGGAGACGGAGCACCAGAGATCTCTTCCCCGCCCCCCCCCCCCCCTCCAGAGTAAATAGGCAGTCATTCATAGATGAACATCTGTATCATAGTTTAGTGTTGACGGGCCGCGTACTGTGTTTCTGCTGATGTGATAGCTTCTCCCTCTAAACCAGCTGTAGATCTCTCTATCGATGGGAGGAGATGTGCTGCCCATCAGCTGGACTGTGCTCGATAATCGGCCTGTGTAAAAGGACCATTAGGATGCGACATCGGTGTCAGATCGTGGGGGTCTGGCTCTTGGCACCACTGATGAGCTGATTGATGAGATAGCAGCTCCCCTTGTTTGCCAGCACAGCATTGTACGTTTTGTAGTGGCCGTGGACGGTACTGCAGGTCTTTTTCTTGCAGCTACGGTACCACCACCCTACATCCAAAGGTGTTGTGCCTAGTAAACAATAATGTAAGAAAGCAGCGGTCAGTGGGGTACCGGGAGATGGACCTTCACTGAAATTACATTCATGGCCTATGCTAAGTACAGATCATCATTAGTACGGTTCTTGAATACGGGCCATATAGTAGAAGGATCCTGAATGGGGTGGGGGGATATAATGGAAGGATCCTGAATGGGGGGGGGGGAGGATATAATGGAAGGATCCTTAATGGGGGGGGGGGGGGGGGCCATATAATATAAGGATCCCGAAAAGGGGTGGGTCACATAACAGAAGGATCTTGAATGGGGAGGGTGGACGCATAATAGAAGGGTCCCGAATGGGGTGGCCGCAAACTAGAAGAATTCTGAATGGGGATGGGGGGCGTAAACTAGGATGATCCTGAGTGGGAAGGGAGGGAGTAAACTAGAAGGTGTGTGTGTGCGTGCGTGCGTGTGTGCGTCATAAACTAGAAGGATCTTGAATAGGGTGCACTTGTAATAGAAGTATGCTGAATAGGGGGCCCATATATTAGAAGTAGAAGATTATGAGCGATTTCTTAGTTCAGTGACTGAGTTCACTGAGGTTACTTGAGGCCGAAACATAGCTCTTTTTATGAACATGGAAGAATAAAATTTTGCTTTATTGAAATTTCACGATTTAAATCTTTTGATTTACTATTGGGGCATTTTTGGTTCGAGCTCTCCATCTTATTCCACCTCGCCTTGAAAGGAATTGGTTGAATACTGCTGGTTTCCATTCGTTATACTATGTTTAGATTCCTAAAACGGAACCTCTCTCTGCTATTATGAGAACTGCTGACAGGAGACAACAGGCTTCCGCAGGTTTACCTTCATTTCCTGAATTCAGTTTGAAAGGACCGCTCTGTAGACTGGTCTTTTCTTTTCCCCCAGCAAAAAATGCGGGACCCGTTGGCCCCTATTTCAGCAGTTTTCTATAATGGCCAAGAGAGCTTCTGTTTTCGGGAACTTAATCACTGAAGGACGCGACCCTTAATTTTCCAATTTTTTACTCCCCTCTTTTAAAAAAATCTATTTTTTATTTACCTATAGACGTTCCTGTCTGAGGACTTGTTGGTTTTTACAGAACTAGTTGTATTTTTTTAGTGATCCTATTTAATGTACCATATAATGTACTGAAAAACGTAAAAAATTCTAAGTGCAATTAAATAGAAAAGACCCCGAAGTTTTGCCATCTTTGGGTGCGGCTTGTTTCTACGGCGTACACACTGCCACAAAAATGACCTGATAATTGTATTCTATGGGTTAGTATGATTACTACGATGCCAAATTTTTATTATATATATATATATATATATATATATATATAGTTTTTTAGTTTTTTTGTGGTACCTTCATTTTTTTTTTTTTCAAAGATATTTCTTTTTTTAAAATAATGTTCTGCACTGTCTTGACAAAGACCCCAGCGGGGTTGAAACGTTGCGCATTATTTGTATATCTGTGTATTCTTGGAAGCAATAAAGGCGCATCCATTTGGATGCATTGAAGTTTTTATCAAGACGTGGCTATGCTGCTTGCTCTCTGTATCTCATGAAGTTTCTCTTGGATCCTGGGAGTCGGTTACTGCTTGCAAGCTCTCCATGCCATTTACACCTCACACAAGCAGTGCTATATTTCTGGAGTGCTGCTGTACTATTCGCATTGGATTCATTCCCCCTGTCAATCTTGACTCCAATAGGGACTTCCTGGTGGCGTCAAAATACAATAATACCAGAGTGGCCAAAGACTAATGATTAGAGATGAGCGAACGTACTCGGTAAGGCCGATTTCGCAATCGAGCACCGTGATTTTCGAGTACTTCACTACTCGGGTGAAAAGATTTGGGGGTCGCCGGGGGGCAGGGCGTGGTGGAGCGGGGGGTAGCAGCGCGGAACAGGGGGGAGCTCTCTCTCTCCCCCCCCCCCCACTCCCCTCTGCAACCCCCCACTCACCCACGGCGCCCCCCGAATCTTTTCACCCGAGTAGTGAAGTACTCGAAAATCGCGGTGCTCGATTGCGAAATCGGCCTTACCGAGTACGTTCGCTCATCTCTACTAATGATGCATTCTAATGCACAATGTGTAGCAGGAAGTCGGCTAAGCAGCTCTGCCATCTTTTTGTCTGGGCTTGGAGCAAAAAAACCACGTCAAAAAGGTACATGGTTTTTACCGCATCTAAATCTCCTCCTATGTGAATGCACCCTATCAGGAGCTGCGTCCATTCACAGTCCAATGGCCATCCACCATCCCCCCAGTGATGGCAGCCAGGCACCCCCACCCCCATCCCAGTGATGGTGCAGCGTCCAAGGAGCGTGCCCCAGCCTAGGTGAAAGCAGGGTAGAGTTTGGGCCTTGTCACGGTGGCTCTACCATCTTCCACCCAGAGGGTGAACAGGGACATGTCCAAGAAGTCGTGGGCAGGCTATTAAACAGGGGAACTCAATGATGGATTACCTTAGTCCTTTGTGTCATGCATGACCCCACCGTTCTATCCTCTGCAGTGACTCCAGTTGTTGGTAATAGAGTCCACACACAGGGAGTTAACTTTCTGAGCCAAACCGGGAACAGTCGGTGAAACTTGTTTACTTGGCACAACTTGCAAATACACGCCAACAGGAAATCACAGTGCAAACTTCAAGGTTGTGTGACAGGGAGGATTCACGGGTGAACAGGAGAAACCACAGTCCTGTTATCTGTGGGTCCTGATCCCAGCAACACTCTTGCTTCTCTTCAACTCTCTACCGGTCAATACTCACATTTAGGGGAAAAGATGCTGCATGGCGATTCCTCATTCTCTCTTTCTCCTAGCATTGAAGGGGTACTTTCACATCTCCTAGGTACAGCAAGCCCAGGGCAGACTGTAGATTCCTTTCAGCCTCTTCCATTCTTGGCCACCAAGGCTGAAGCCTGTGTGGCTCTCTTGCAAGCCCCAAACAGAACTCAACTCACACTCATGCACCTTGCATCCACATATATATCACAGTGTCACATGACAAACAGATGCATTTTCCAGACAGTCAGCTCACATGCCAGACAGTTAACTCTTTCAATGCTGCAGCTATGCAATACACATGATTCATGCAACACAGAAAACACTGACATTATAGGGACAAATGCATGCATACTGTTATGGAGGGGCCCCATTGTTCTGGGCCGCTACAATGGCAGACGACAGGAGCGCTGGAGCTACAATACACTTTGTCTTCTATCCTGCGACTATTAGCAGCATCAAAAATAATGTAGCAACAGATGTCCTCAGCTGGTTTTACTTCTACAGGGTCCGGTTTTCAGCTTATTTTCAAATAAATACTAATACATGTGATGGTATAGACTCCTTTTGAGGGTTGTTTCTTCAAATAAGTGCATGTATTTTGGGCTGACAATCATTTTAGCAATGAGGTTTAATTAAAAATGTTGCATCGTCTGCAGCTTCTACATATCACTGTATATAGACAGTGCAGTCTAGGTTTCAGTAGGAGATTTTCTAGCTGCGGCATGTGAGTTCTTTCAATGGGGTTTCACTGCAGATTTCCTCCTTTCTACAATACATAGAATAGAAAAACAATAGTATTTCCCTGGAAAACCCCTTAATGCTATAGAACGTACATTTACATCCTGGAGGTTAAGAGTATGTATGAAGTGGGATTAGGGGGTCAATCCCGCTCCATACAATGCGGGTGCTGGCTGTATTGTACAGCCGACATCCGCCTACAACAGCTCTAATAAGCAATGCCATTGATAAGAATTGTTAACCCTTTAAACGCTACCATCAATTCTGACAGCAGCATTTAAATGCCCCGATCGATGTTCGGGAGTTCTGCTTGAGGAATTTAGTTTTTTTTTTTTAATTTCTCTCCACAAAGGTTTTTCAGTACATTATATGGTACATTAAATGGTATCACTAAAAAATACAACTCACGAAAAACAACCTACAGACATCTACGTCGATGATTAAATAAGAGTTATGATTTTTTTTTTTAAATATGGGAGGGAAAAAAAATTAGGGGAAAAAAAAAGGGACGCGTCCTTAACGGGTTAAAGGTGTCTTCTCATAGGCAAATCCACAGCATTCACAGTACCAGTCACGTGGACGACTTAGAAAAAATCTTCTCAAAGAGCGGAAAAATTCCACGTAGAAACCCCAGCGTATTTAAAATATGGTGCAGATTGTAAATCCACAGCATGTCAATCTATACTGCGGATTTTGACAGCAGATTTCTACTTTTTTAATTCAGAGGCGGAGACCCGCATCAAAATCCGCAGCATTTTAGCTGTATCTTAGCTGCCCGTACACTGATGATTTTCTGCTACAGCAATTTCGCAGCATTTACGGCCTGCGTGACCGAACTCTAAAAGTGAATTATTACAAGTTCATCCTTCACATTTCTTTACTAAGAGTTACAAGAAGCGTCCTTTGATCTATTTATTTTCTGTTCAGATTCGTGCAACTTAATACGGCTGATGATTTCAGTGTTAACGACCAAGCAATTTTTTTTTTGCTCATTCATTATCACATCTCCAGAGACAAAATGTTTTCTTTTTTTTGTGTCAATATAGTTGTGTAAAGCCCCATTTACACTGATAGATGATTGCTCAAAAGTCGTTCAAATGATAGTTTGAGTGACAGTTTTGAGCGATCATCTTTGCATCCTTTATAGTAGCTAAATAGCTACTATAGAATATGCAAGCAAAGTGAGACACTGCTGTGGCCCTTAACCCTTTTCAATCCAATTTGTATCCTGGTTTTCCTTGGGGGCTTACTCCTTTTGTGCTGTTATAAAACAGCGCTATATGCTGGCTAAAGCCAGTACTGCATGAGGTGACACATTGGATAGGCTCCGACAGCAGAGAGGCTGGCAATATACAGTAAGAGGACCCCAACGGGCTTCTTCCAACATCGGAGCTGTACAGCCAAAATCATAATGTCTTTAGACGTCAGACACTGGATTGGAAAGGGTTAATAGAACAATACAGCTGCTTTGCATATGCAAACAGCTATAGTGTTCTCTGCTCTGACTGCCAAAATCCCCACTATGAATTCAGAGGAGGACACAGGCACAAAGAATCTTATCATAGCTGATCGCTCAGTTCTAGCACGCTAGAATTCAACGACTTATGCACGAAAACTACACAATGTCCCTGCATTTAGACAGAACGAGAATTGCTCAAAAGATGGCTGAGTGTTTTGTGTTTTTTTTTTAGTGATTCTTGTTGTGTCTAAAAGGGCCTTAGGGGTGGATTCACACGAGCGTGTTTTTGTGCATACAGTTGTGCTCACAAAAACACGCTCCTATTAGAAACATTGGTTCCCTATGGTGTTTTACAGGCGTGCAAATGCACGTACCTGCAAAACATAGGACATGCGTGCACCATAGGTCCATAATGCGCGTCAATATTCTCCAGCAGGGAGACCCATTGTCACTGAACACTGTGACAGCACTGTCACAGTGATCAGTGCCAAGAGGACTCCCTGCAGGGAGTAAAGAATGCCCTGCCACAGCTGTGATGGCTGTGGCAAAGGATTTCTTCATCTCCGCGGGGAGTAAAGAATCCCCCGCCACAGCTGTGAAGCTGTAGCAGAGGATTTCTTCATCCCTGTGGGGACTAAAGAATCCCCTGCCAAAGCTGTGATAGCTGTGGCAGAGGATTGCGACATTCTTCTATTGCTTTTAATGGGACCGGCACGTCTGCAGTCCCATTGAAAGCAATGGGCTTCTGGCAAGCCCTGCTGGGATTTTCGAGAAGGGCTTTAAATATAAGCCCTTCCCTGAAAATCATCCCTAGAATGTGTTAAAAATAAAAAAAAATTATACTGTACTCTCCTCAGCTGCCGGGGCTCAGGCGTGTCTAGCCTGTCTTCTCCCTGCGCTGCTCTGAAGCTCTTTCAGCAGGTAGCCCCGAGTCATTGTGTGGATTCAGGTATAGGATTGAGGGGGAAGGTCCTACCCTTTCCTCCTTTTGGATAGGACCATCTCCCCAATTTACCTTTTCCTTTCTGTTCCTTAGGTTGAAACCTGGGATTATGAAAGGATGAGATCTTTTTATATTGTCTGTCCTCTGGAAAGACTTTCTTTCTATCTGCAGCTAGCTTAGAATTTTGTCAAGTTCAGGGTCAAGCACGTATTCACCCTGAAAGGGGATCGAAGGTAATTTATTCTTGGAGGTTGTATTTCCAGACCAAGATTTTATTCATAGTGCCCACCTAGCTGAATGGCATAGAACAACGTTTTTAGCCCCGAACCGTACAGTTTCAACAGAAGCATCTGCCAGGAACCCAGTGGTCATTTTAAGCAAAGATAAACAGTTAATTATGTCTACTCCGGGGGACTTGTGTTTCCGGTGGTTACTCAGCTAATTAAGCCAAATGAATGTGGAGTGAGCAACCAAGGTAGCAGCAACACTTGTTTCAAAAGTATGTGATGTCGTTTCCCAGGAATTTTTCATGAGGCCTCAATCTTCCTATCCATGGCCTCTCTAAATTGTGAGGAGTCTGCAAATAGCAGGGAGGTTTTCTTAACCCATTAGGACCAGGTGCGGTAAATATACGGCACCCAGTCCTGGGCTTAAAGCACCGCCGATAGTACAATTATGGTGTCACTTTAAGGCCTCATGTCTACTAGCAAAATGGAATCGTGGATTCCGCAGCGGATTTTGCCCATAGGGAATCATTGGCCATCCGCGGTCCATTAAATTGATTTTTGCACCCGCGGATGTCATTTTAATAGAATTGCGTTTTTCACGCGCGGGGAAAAAAATGCAGCATGCTTCATTTTACAGCAGATTCTGCGCGGATCAGCCACATTGCTATCACATTGATAGTAATGTGTGCGGATATCTGCATGCAAAAAAAATAGCATTTAAAGCAAATCCGCGCTGAATCTGCCACGGAAATCCACGGCAGATTCTGCGCAGATTGTACTTTTCTAGTGGACATGAGGCCTAAGCCTCCTATCTCTGCAATCAATTAGAGCCAGGACGGGTTATCAGCTGTTAGTGACAGCGAATAACCCAGAGGAGAAGACAGGAGGGGTATTTAACCCTTCCCGCCTGAGCACTGTGTACTAAAAAGTGAAAGTACAGTGCTACAGCAGAGCTGGAGGGTCATACTAGACCATGGACAGCTCTGCCAGTGACTAATGTCAGTACAGGGGTTGCTTTACCCTGTAACTGGGGCTCCTATGGATGCCCCAGCTACTGTGGGAAAGTATCAAATAAAAAGAAAATGAATGTCCCCCAGAGGTCTTTTATGACGTCATGGGGAATATAGATAGTAAAAAAACATGATTACATACATCAGTAAATAAAAATTACAGAATAAAACAACAATATATACATAAGAAAGAAAATAACACAAAGCCGACGCAAACCAAAACCGTCGCCGTATGCGTCCTGTAAACCACAACCATACATACTATATATCAAAACATCCGAAACATATAGAGGAACCCGTTCCCATACTTTATTTTAGCATAAATATACTAAATTTAAAAAATATATAAATTAAAAAAAAAAATCATTTTTTTAGCATTTACCCCCAATAAAACTGCACGTGAAAGAGCTGGAGCTGCGGGGCGTGGGTGAGTACGCGCTGCTCTCTGCAGGGGCTCAGGTCGGGTCCTGCAGCGAGAATTCTCGCAGCCGGATCCGACCCGGCAGTCTGCAGGCGGCCTTAGCTACATAAGAGCAATTAAGTGTGCAAATGAAGCCTTAGATAAAAGCAGTTAATAGCCCGAGGGCTATTATCTGCATTCGGATCCTTAGTATTGTTTCTGGCTAGAGAACAATCAGCACTACCTGTGAAGAACTGCTGATAAGGCTGAACAACGATTTTTAGGTTGGACTGAATTTAACGATCAGCTAGCAGTGTGCGAAAAGTGCACAATGGGCGCGTATTTAGATGCAACCATTATCACTAAAATGATCGCCTTTTAGCGTTTTTTTTTCTTTTCTTTTAAACCGATGATCGCTCTGTGTAAATGGTGGGTCTTAAGTCATGACTTGCTTCTTGCACCAGGGGACTTTACCATTTACCAAGACTTGGATGTAGTGTTGATGGGCAGATGGACTTGTATATCCGAGCATTCTTATACATCTAAATCCAAGTGGGAGAGAAGAATTTAGGCCTCATGTCCACTAGCTAAATGGAATTGCGGATTCCGCAGCGGAATTTGCCCATAGGGAATCATTGGCCATCCGCGGGTCCATTAAATTGATTTTTGCACCCGCGGATGGCATTTTAAAAGAATTGCGTTTTTCACGTGCGGGAGAAAAAAAGCGGCATGCTCCATTCTGCCGTGGATCGGCAACATTGCTATCACATGGATAGCAATATGTGCGGATATTTGCATGCAAAAAAAATACCATTTAAAGCAAATCCGCGCGGAATCCGCGGCAGATTCTGCGCGGATTGTATTTTTCAAGTGGACATGAGGCCTTATAGAACCTCCGATTTTTCTTTGTAATGGTAGATCCTGGTTGAACGTGATTCTCGCTGTCCTCTAAAATAAAGTATCCAGCTGCAGGGATCTGAGATTCTATGGGTTTTTATATAAAACAGCCTGTATTTTAGTGGACAGAAGGAACAGTTTTTTTTTACCCTAAATTCTCGCATTCTTATAGAACAATAAGACTTACCACCACCATAGAATCCAGGCCGGCTGTATGGATATATATAACTTGTGTGGCTGTGCCATGCTCTTTATCTGCTGCTAACTCCTCCTCTGTGCTTGACCATATTTTAGCTATTATGCAGCATACGCCTGTCAGGGTGAATGGGTGGGCTACTAGGTCCCCTCAGAAATAATCTGGACTCATCTCTTGCTGGGAGCTGCAGAAACATAATGTAAATTCTTGAAAAACACTGCCTATGATCAAAAGTGATGCACGGCTGAAGTCAGCATGCCTGTCACTGCTGTATATGGCCCCCAGGAAGGACAGCATAAAGTACATGACAGGTTCCTTTGAATGCTCCATTCACTTGGGGGACCTGTGGTGCACTATTCTTGTGATCCCTGGAGGTCCCAGCTGTCAGACCCTCAGCGATTAAATATTTATCTCCTATCCTATGGGCAGGTGATGTTTTTCTACTAGACATTGTTAATGTGGTGTTTGAGGCCGCCCATACATACTGTGTGGTGTCCACTGTTGGTATGTCCGGGAGGAAGAATAGAGGGGTGAGAGGAGGACCTTGGAGCTGCAAAAAAACCCAAAAAACAAGTTGCCTGGAAAAGTAAAAGCAAAGCCAAGGGCAGGTTCCCCCTCCCCTTCAAAAAATGAAAACGAAAACAACTGTAGGGTGATTTAACAGTATCTTTCGACTGAATGGCTAACAACAGCAGGCTGTTATCACAAGTTTCTGAGTTCTTGATGATTTCAACAATATTTGTCTGATGTGAATATCCCTTAGCTCAGTGGTTCTCAACGTGGGCATTCTTGCCCCCTGGGGGCGTTTTTACTTCTCAAGGGGACGTTGGAACAAAAAGGGGTGGCAGGGGGGGGCGTTGGTACATAAAGGGGGCGGTAGAGGGGCATTCTGTGTTTGCTTTGTTCATTTTTTTTGTCTAGTAACCTACACTTTTCTAAAAATTAGTAGTGATACCTTGGTTTTCATTGATAATCCGTCCGAAAACAATCAGTGAAATCCGAAACCGACGAAAACCGAGGCAATTATTTCCATATGAATCACTTACATGTAATGGGAGTTGCGGGCAGCCTGCAAGCCTCTATCATTTAATGAATGACTTTTATGACTCCGCTGCAGATCAATGACACTTCATAACACTGGATAACCTACAGCACAACCTAACCCGCTGTATTCCATAATGCCACTGATTAGGTGGAACCACTTCAATTTGTGTGGGTCTCTGGGAGTTGAATTGAAAGTTCCAGCCAATCAGCGGCATTATGGAATACAGGTTGTTCTTTAGGTTATCCAGTGTGATTGATCTGTAGCGGAGTAATGGAGTTATAAAAGTCATACATCATTATATGATAGAGCAACATAAGCAGTGCATTCTTGAAGCATACTTTATAAAAATGGCTGAGAAGAAATACCATCAATATTCAAAAGAATACTTGAAATACGGATTCATCCCTTCTCCTACAATCGGACAACTTCCCTTGTGAAAAGGCATTTTTGAATGAAGCTATGAAGCCTTCGGGACTGAGTGATCACCTTGCAAAAATGCATTCAGACAAAGTTGGTAAACCCATTTCTTGTCCAAGGTTTAAAGTCAAAGTTTGAGAACTGCAGCATTGTAGGCAAGCTATTTGTAACATCTGCTTTCATTGCTGACAAAGGCCTCCTTGCTTCCTATTATTTATTATTAGCGCAATGTGGCAAATCACATACTATTGGGGAAATACTTGTGTTACCTGCAGTTAAAGAGATTGTCAGTGCTATGCTGGGGCCTGACACGTGTGCATTGGTGAAATTGATTCCTTTGAGTAATTACACCATTTCAAGAAGAATTGACGAGATGGCTGCTGATATGGAAGAAACTCTTTTGGATGTGTTAAAGATCGCAGAATTTATAATGCAAATTAACAAGTCAAAAGTTAGAAACAACAATATATTGCTGCTGGCTTACGTTCGTTTCATTAATCGGAATGAAGAGGTAATGGAGGGACTGTTGTTTACCAGAAATGTAACCACCGACACGGAAGGCTCCTCAACATACAAAAGGGTGGAAGAATTTTTCCAGGAAAAAAAACATCCCTTTAACAAATATACTTGCTTGTGCAACTGATGGAGCTGCATCCATGATTGGACGATATCGCGAATTTATAGCCCATTTAAAATCTGCTATACCTGGCATAATGGGAGCCCACTGTGTGATCCATCGGCAGCACCTTGTTGATAAAAATTAATATGAGAGATTGCATGATTGCCTGCGCTATGTAATTAATGCTGTTAACAAGATAAAAGCGCACCGTTTAAATGAACGTCCTTTCCACAAGCTCTGTCAAGACCATGATGAAGAATTCGAATCTCTACTCCTACACACCCAAGTGAGGTGGATGTCAAGAGGAAAGTGCTTATGACTAGAGATGAGCGAGCACCAAAATGTTCGGATGCTTGTTATTCAAGTCGAGCTTTTCGTAATATTCGAGAACTCTATTCGAGTAATGAACCCCATTGAAGTCAATGGGAAACCCAAGTATTTTTGCAATGGACCTGCCGAGTGCCGAGCTTTTTTTTTTCTTTTTCTTTCTCTCTCTCTCTGTCATACTGCTGTGGACGTGCGCACGCTAGCACGTCACAGTAGGGAGGGCTCGAACACGGGGTGGTACTCGCTCGAGTAACGAGAACAATAGAGCATGCTAATACTCAGACAAGCATCAAGCTCGGACGAGCATGTTCGCTCATCTCTACTTATGACCCTTCAGCTCTGTCAGTTTCCAAGTCTTCATGAAATTACAAGCGAAGACTGAGACAAGCCTAAAGGGGTTGTCCCGCAAGTTAAAGTAAAGCTAAACACTTCTGTATGGCCATATACATGCACTTTGTAATATACATCGTGCATGAAATATGTGCCATACAGAAGTTGTATACTTACCTACAGGGGGTCCCCCCCCCTGTGTTGGCATCCCCGTTGCCATGGCGCCGACCAAAGTCCTCTTCTTGCTGGAACCGTCGTGCTTGCGCAGAGACGAATCTTCTCCAGGATGGTCCATGCGCACGAGCTGCGTCCTGACTCCTCCTTCGGTCGTCCTCTTCTCCGCGTCATCGCGTTGCTCTGCCTCCGCCACGTGGTGCCGATCAGCCAATGAGGTGGCTGGAATCGGCAGTGGAGCGCACACTGCAGAAGAACACCCACAGTGCACCATGGGAGAAGACCCACGGTGCACCGTGGGAGAAGACGAGCGGCGCCATCTTGGAGAGAAGATTTTTTAAAGTTGCTGAAAGGGGATGCAGGTAAGAGAAATTTTTTTTTTAAAGTAACACATGGCTATGGTATTCCCTTTGAGGAACTGGGGGACTGGGTAAAAAAATTTTTTAAGGTTTTTGGCGCGGGACAACCCCTTTAAAGATGCAGACTTAGACGTTTTTTGCTCTCACCTCAAACAAGCCAAATCAGACATGCAAACTAGGTTTCATGTACCCTTGAAATACCAACATGGGTAATCAATCCATTTTCAGCAGATGCAGGAGAATTTCATCACAGATTACAAGAGCAGTTGATTGACTTGAAACACTGGCTATAAATGTTTTTGAGTGAAAGTGAAGAATTTCTATCCTATCCTGTGGCAGGAAGTCAAGTTGCTCATGTTAGCTTTTCCATTTACGTACTTAGTGGAGAGGGGGTTCAGCGCAGTTCAGCAGTTCCTGACAAAAGCGAGAAACAAACTTCAGATATGGGGCAACTTGAGACTGCAGTTGATGAAGACAGAACCAGATATCGCAAAATTGGCGTCCGCTCATCAGGCCCAAAGCAGGGATTGACACGGATTATGACAAACATTATTATTATTATATTGAATTTCATTGTTTTTGCATTTTAATTAGTCTTCTGACCATTAAGGATGAAGGTGCATCTTGCATTTTCTTTATACGTTGTACGTTTCTATCGAATGATAATGAAAGATGGTATTATTACTGGCTTTCCCCCCCTAAAAATTATCTTCCGCAATAAAACCTATTTATTGGGCATGGCCTGGCAGGAAGCGGGACCAGACGCACACATCAGCTCTCCTCGGCGGGCACCCTCTTTAAGCAATCCCGGACAGCTAGATTCAGCCCTAAAGAGCCCGAAAACCGGGAGAACACTTTCTCCAGGCTGAGAGGCACATTTTGAGCCCTCTCATGGCACAATACCTGCCAAAATCATCTGTGGCCTACCTGACCAGCGGAAGCCGCGGCCTGGAGTGCCTACCAGCAGGAAGTGCACAGAAGAAGGGCAGCGGAACTTCTTCCCGGCGAGCAGAAGCAGTAAAAAGTCCCGAAACTGCACAGGGGAGAATCGGATCCATCCTCTGCTGCCTGTGTGAGTGAAGAGGGGCCGCTGGAGAGAGGAGAGAGCCGGACCCCACTACAGCTGCTGGGAGGACGGGGGATAAGGAGGACCGGGAGAGACCAGTCGCCCAACAGGTGAAGGACGCTGGCAGGGGGGCCCATAGAAGAGAGGAAAGAGCCGATCAACGGCAGCGGCGGCTGAAAGAAGCCCCCCCCCCTGCACCACCGGAGCAACCAGCAAGCCCGGCTGCTTCAGCCTGAAACGCTGTCTGCTGCCGTCAGCGGGAGGGGAACACCACACACAGTTCTGCAGTCGAAGGAGCGCCCTACAGACACCCGGGAAGCTGGTGAGTGATACAACACCCATTCACTCACCTCACCCCTTCAGAGACCCCATCAGCTACCCGAGCACAATCAGATCAGGGAGCATTCACAAAGGCTGAAACTCTCCCCTTCTTCATGCCAGACAGCTCACAAGCTCCCCTGGCTGCTTATACTGGAACAACAGTAACAGCTAAGCATAAAATTCAGAGTGAACCCCCCAACAGTGCCCACTAAACAACAAGGGCCTAAGAAAAAAAATTAAAGACACAGTACTTAAGGGTCTTAGCGCCCTAATTTTTTTGCGAGAGGAAACTCTCCATCCCTGCTGATCACTGCAGCAAACTTATCCACCGTAATCGCCAGCGAGTCCTGATCTTGAGCTGGCCCACGAATGAAACCCTCTAAAGTACCTTTCAAAAGGACGCAAACTGAGAAGATCTATACCACCATCTATACCGCCAACCGCGTGGAGACATAGGGTCTTGCGTAAAAGCCAGCACAATTATCCTTAAAGTGAGCCACCCCTTTAAGCTAACCGTGATATACAGTGGACATTTTTTCTGCGATTATAGATAGACTTTAACACCGTCCTACACCAAATGGTGTAGTCGAGATAACACCTATCCAGTGGACGCATACCCGGAGGCTCTATGTTACCACACTGACCTCTGACCAGAAGGTGGAAAGTGATAGAATCAAGCTGCAACAAACATAATTACAGAATACTTGACCTGATCTACTATAAAAACCCTCTACTATGCCAACGTATTGAAAATACTCTAAAGCTACCCCTCTCCGTACCCTATCCAAACCAATACTGAAAATTTTCCGCCCATCACAAACCACAGAAATGGAGCCTCAAGATCAAGACCACCCAACCACATCACAAACCAATGACCAGACTCCACCAAGCCTACTCCAAAACAATCCCAGATTCTCAAGCCAAGACATTAAAGATCTATACAAAAACATACAGCATCTATTTAAAAAAGAATTGCTGAGAGCTATATCCGAATTCTCCAAACAAATTCAAGAGCTAGGTCAAAGAGTCGATGAGATGGAGAACAAAACCGATGAAATCATAGAAGCAATGGATCTTGATAGAAATCTCATTAAAGAGAGCCAAGAGAAAATCGAACAACTAGAACTTAAACTAGAAGATCAAGAAAATAGATCTAGAAGAGCAAACCTCCGTATAAGGGGACTGCCGGAACGCTTCACATCACTGAAAGAAACGGCACTAAATATTTTCCAAGCCTTACTACCACAGGCAGACCCAAATCTCTTTAGAATGGACCGTATCCACAGAGCCCTTAACAAACCCCGTAACCCAAACCAACCCCGAGATATCATCCTAAAATTTTATTAGCCAGAAGTACTAGACATGATCCTCGCGGCAGCTAGAAACGTGTCCCCCCGGGAACCGAACAAGGAGTGCAGCTATTTGCAGACCTAGCACCATCCACTCTTGAGCGCAGGAGACAACTACGACCCATCACCCTGGCACTACAAAAAGCTCAATTGCGATATCGATGGGGCTTTCCATTTATGCTATCCTTCCCAATTGAAGATCAAGTGCACATTATCCGCACATTAGAGGAAGGGCAAGAAATTCTCCAAATCGCAAATATACCGATAGATGACCCCACAACAACAAGACAACAGCCCTCTTTTCCTCAACGCCCAGAAAGACTCTGGGAAAACAGATGCTGAAGACCCAGCACCAGATCCACGCAAGATTCTGAAGCACAAACACCATGATCCCATTGCTTTTCTAGAACTGTAATGTATATTTTCCTTAAATTTACACTGGAAAAACCAAGCTACCCATAGACACCACAAGCTTCCTTTAAAGCGAAGTATCATTTACCCCGGTTGATAGTATTTTTCTTTAACAATAGTAGAGTTAAATTAGTTATTGAGTTGCAATACATGTGGCCTATAGGCCACAAATAGAATCCCAAAATATCACTGTTACCACCACGGATAATATGTTGTCCAACTGGAATATGCGATTCCAGATGGTCCACCACAAGGACCCCCATTGCATCTCTGTTATTTTGTTGATGTTTAAGACATACTTAAAGGTTGTTAGTCAAATTCACTTATTACTTATGATGTTTCAGGGTCACATCACCGCTATCCAAATTAATACCCCAAATCTCACAAAAACACTAAAGCCCACTCCATCCCTAAAAAAACAGATCTCAGAAACCACCCAAAAACACCGGCACTCCCACCCAGATAGACCATCATGTGTAGAGTACTAAGTCATAATGTAAGGGGCCTCAACTCCCCAAGCAAATGCAGAAAAGCTTTCATAGATTACGAAAGACATAAACCAGATATATTATGCATACAAGAGTCTCATTTCTCAACTACATCTAGCCCAAACTTTTTCAATCCCAGACATCAAATCCATTTCCACGCCCAATACACCACCAAAAGCAGAGGAGTCTCTACCTTTATCTGTAACTCCCTCCCATTCAAACTGAACAACTCCGTGGTTGATGATCAAGGACGATATCTAATCCTCATGGGAGAACTTTATAATGACAAACTCTGCATCGTTAATACATACGCACCGAACGAAAACCCAATAGATTTCTTCCTAGCAGTTTGCAATATTTTCCTACCACTGAAATATACCAGACTAATATGGTGCCGGGACTTTAACTTCACTATTGATCCCAAAATTGACTCTATGTCACAAACACCCCCTACAAGAGAGAATAGATTGAGGCACAAACTCAAAGACGCTTTTCACTTACTAACTCTATCAGATACATGGAGGGAATTTAACCAACACAAAAGAGGTTATACCTACTTCTCCCCGGCTCACAAACAACACTATAGAATGGACTGGATTCTCACCAATTCATTGACCCTACCATTAATGTCCTTCACTCGCCACCTAGTAATGGCATGGTCGGATCACGATGCCATTCTATCTGAATTCTTATATTCCCCCCCAAACACGAATTCCTTACATGTGGAGACTTAATGAGGATTTAACACCACCTTGTCGCTAGCCTGCTGGCACCACTGCTGTGAGACCCTTAGCAAGAATAGCTGGCAAGTCTCATTAAGCGAGACCTCCCTAAAGGTGCTACATAGAGCGTACCTAGTACCTGAGAGGTTAAACATCATATACCCGGACATCTCTCGACTATGCTTTAGAGGATGCAATGATACAGGCTCCCATCGACATATATGGTGGTCATGCCCAAAAGCCCAGGCCTTCTGGAAAAGAGTTTCACACCTCATAGCCTCGGTAACGGGGATAAGCGTTGGAATGGACCCATTTGTCCTATTACTAGGAAATAAGCCTACAGGAATGCGCAACCCTGCTTTCAAACTACTCCAACATATTACCATGGCAGCTCGCATATTAATAGTACAACAGTGGAGGAAACCTACACTACCTTTCGAAGCCTGTATAACGCGCATAAACAGAATTTTTGTGAATGAAAAGCTTATTGCCATCCGCCAAGATAAAACTCCTCAATTTGAGAAGATATGGAGTCCTTGGATAGCGCATATCAATATCCCTAATCTACACAACCACGTGAGACCATAAGTGGAAGACCTTGATTTAAAAAATCTCTTCTATATCAACCAAAAATGTAAGCAAGACACCTAATTAATAACAAATCTCTCTGTCCCATACTTACTACAACTGTTCGGAGATAAAGGGCATCGAGATCTGTTTAACCCCCCCCCCCCCACTCCCATAAAAACATGGAGATATATAACATCATGATGTAACCCTATTTCATGCAAACTGAATAAGACTTTAGTTTTGTTTTCTGTTACTTGTTATTTACTTTATATGAAATTAAAATAAGACGATAACGCTGTTCCACATTGAAAAGCCTATATCCCCCTGCGCTGGGTAACTGCGGCAGAGTGTTGCCACCCTTAATATTTTAATTCAATAAAAACCGTTGAAACATAAAACCTATTTATTATTCTATCCACAATTGACCTGTTTTTAAATATTTAGCACCTACATTTTAGCAGCTAAAATTTAGCTGCCCCCATCCGAATACCTAAAAGGGTCACTGAGCTGAAAAAAGTTGAGAACCACTGCCTTAGCTTATATAATTGCTTCATTTTTTTTTTTACAAATCTTATTATTACAGCCTTCTAAGCTAAGCTTTATCTGGTGGCACTTCATAAATTCACAGCATAATGTGGAAGAAACCCTGGTAAACTATAGCATGCTGTGGGCAAAACTACATGGCTTATTTTCATTGTAGTTGACTGCTGGTTTGCAAACTGCCAGACACAAACATTGTGTAGGGGTTTTCCAGCGATTTTCAGTGAGAAGTGCACAATGACACCAGGGCTTCATGGCAACATCCGTCACGTGACAGCAAGTAGATGGAAAGTCATGCAACAAAAACTTCTGTGATTTGCTGTCATGCAACTTTCAGAGCTGCAATTTGGCTGTAGAAAAACTGCCAAATTGCAGGAAAGTCGTAGTTGCAAAATGACTTCCATTGACTTCAAGGATGAAAACATTGTGCAGCGGCCGAGTGGCGCCTAGCCGTTGCAGGGAAAGACCTCGGGGGTAAGATGGTGTTGGCAATGGTGGCTCCATAGCCCCTCCTACCGTCAAACTCGCCTTCATGTAGTGGTAATAACATATAATGTTTGGAATGTGCGGCTGTAGTGTCATGTGATGCCAGTAACTTTTGAGGGGGAACTCCTGTTGTCTAAGGATGAAATAATGAGTTCACACTTGATAGATTTTAGTCAAGCATTAACTTTCACAGTAAATCCGAGGGTAAGAATATCACACAAACTTCCTTTTACTCTCACTTTCACTGTAAGTAAGGATGAGCCCGCCAGTCTCAGTTATCTGGTGGTTTACCTCCAAGGAGCTATTCGTAGAAGTATGGGGTGACTAAAGCAAGGCGACTCAACTGATTCTTGACAATTTCAGGGGTATGTTACATTCACAGTTATGAAGACTTGGTTTAGTCCCTTATCCTGCTCACTGAGGCTTGGTCTTGCTGTCTTCCTCCTGCTTTCAACCTCCATTAAGAAAGGGTCTGCTGCAGCTTGGCAGACTACCTCCTCTCCTGATCACCACCATACCACCAACTCCTCTGACTCCTTCACTTCCTGTAGTCTTTCCCGCACTTTTCTCTCTTTTACTGTCTCCCTTCCTGCCTCCGACTACTCATTTTCCCGAGCTTGCCACAACTCCTCCCCTTCCTACCAATCCAGGAATTCATCAGCAAACAGTCAATCTGAAGCAAGCCATTGCCGGACAGAATAGCTTTAGCTCGTGATTTAGGAAAAAGACAGTGTCTCTCTTCAGCAAGGTATCAAGGACTCTCTGACTAACCCTTAGTACCCTCTGGCCACTATAGTTGCGCCTCTCTTGTGACCGAAATTTAACTGCGTTGGAGTCTCCTGACAGCAATGTCGTAGTCACATTAGTTCATAGGTGGCAAATCAACGCCATTGTCAACCATTGTATTGCAACCTTGCAGTGCAACACTGCAATTTATGTGTTGTTAAACGTGTTGCTATGTAGCGCTAGTCTTTTGTGCCATTTAATATGACATCTTAATGAAGCTGTACAGCATTACATAGAGTAATGTGTAACGTACGAAGGGCACTACATGTGCTGCATTAAGGTGCTGTAGTTTCCCACTATGATTTATGAGAAAACATGACATGTGCACATATGGACTCACAGATTTTTAGAAGTGCTATAGTTGGAATCTACTGTATGTGACATGGATCCAGAATACAGTCATGTGTATGAGTCTAATAAGGTGGCCCAATTCATGCCATTTAAAATTCCCATTGAAGTCAATGTGTCAGTCAGACAGATGTGGATCCGTCTTGCCACAGGTTTGACTGCTGGCTATCTGAGGTGGCAGCACTTGGAGAGCCCTGGATTTCAATCTTAACCTCTCCAAGCAGGATACTGGCTTTGCTGTGGGGTCCCCAAGCCGTTACACACACACAAGTAATCCCAGTTATGTGGCTGCTGACGCTGCACCGGGCTGAGACATGGTACAGGCCTGAACAGGGGGTAATCAGGAAACAGGACGAGGTCAGGGCTATAAGCACAAATGCATAAACTGAGTCCATGCCGAATGCCAGGGCAGGCAGCAGACAGTAGCAGAGTCTAGAAACACAGAGCTAAGGTCAGGGAGCACAGGAGTCAAAACAGGCACTGATCAAAACTGGGGCTTTATCAGAATGTAAGGAGACCAATTATTTAGGCATCCTCCATAGGGGAAGGATGTCTAATATACAGCAGTTCCAGAAAGGCTTCATACCCTTTCACTTTCTTCGGACGGCTACCGTGTTTCCCCAATAATAAGCCCTATTCCGTTTTTCAATACTCGCCTGGTCCGCGGCGTCCCGATGCCTCGCGATGGTCTCCTGCAATGTCCTCAGCGCTGACATCTCAGCTTCTTTCTGGTGATGGGGCTTTGAATACACAGTCTCCAGCAAAGAGAGCACTGTGATTGGATCGAGCGCCAGACAATCACAGCCGGTGCTCGATCATTCAGCCATTCAGTGAATGACATCACTGAATGGCTGTGATTGGCTCATCGAGCGCTGGCTGTGATTGGCTAGCGCTCAATCCAGGTACAGCGCTCGCTTTGCTGGAGGCAGGGTATTCAAAGCCCCATCATGAGAAAGAAGCTGAGTTGTCAGTGTGGAAGACACTGCAGCTTGCTGCAGCGTCGCCGGACACCATCGCAAGGCATCGTGACGCTGCGGACCAGGTGAGTGTAAGCCCCCCACTCAAAAATAAGACACTGTGCCTCTTTTGGGGTAAAAATTAATATAAGACAGTGTCTTATTTTGGGGGAAGCACGGTACTAAGTTCCCTCTCAACATTCTTTTTTGCTAATTAAACATTCCCAGATCCTTTATCGTACCTCATAGGACATGGTTTGCAGACCGCTAACCATTTTGGTAATTCTTCTCTGAACTTGCTCCAATTTGTCGATTGTCTTTTTTAAATTGGGGCGCCCAGAACTGGACACAATATTCCAGATGAGGTCTGGCCAAGGAAGAGTAGAGGGAGATAATTACCGCACGTGATCTAGACTTTATGCTTCTCTTAGTACTTCCCAGAATTGTGTTTACCTTTTTTGCTGCTGCATCACACTGGTGACTCACATTTAGTCTGTGATCTACTAGTATACCCAGGTCTCTCTCACATGTAATGCGGCTTAGCCCAATTCCTTCTCATTTGCTTCTTTCTTTTTCCTTGCCTAGATGTAGGACTTTGCATTTCTCCTTGTTAAATACCATTCTGTTAGTTGCCGCCCACTGTTCAAGCTTTTCTAGATCTTTTTGAATCCTCTCTCTCTTCTCCAGTGTTGGCTATCCCTCCTAGCTTTGCGTTGTCAGCAAATTTGATCAGTTTCTCCTCAATTCTCTCATCTAGATCATTTATAAAAATGTTGAACCACACTGGGCCATACCTGTGCAGTAACCTTGGTATTGGTATTGCATATCTGTGTTTTAGAGTCTAAATCAGATTAGGTAATTATTTCTCTTTACTCTTCCTTGGTCAGACATCATCTGGAATACTGTGTCCAGTTCTGGGCACCCAAATTTAAAAAAGAACGCCAAACTGAAGAAAGTTCAGAGAAGAGCCCCCAGATGGTGAGTGGTCTGCAAATCATGTCCTATGAGGTTCGGTTAAAGAATCTGGGAAGGTTTAACTTGCAAAACAGAAGGCTGAGAGGAGACTTAATAGCAGTCTACAAATATCTGAAGGGCTGTCACAGTGCAGAGGGATCAGCCCTATTCTCATTTGTACAAAGAAAGATTAGAAGCAATGTGATGTAACTGAAAGGGAGGAGACACAGATTAGATATTAGACAGTGAGGGGGATCAATAAGTGAAATAGGTTGCCACGGGAGGTGGTGAGTTCTTCAATAGAAGCCTTCAGAAGCTGGACAGACATCTGTCTGGGATGATTTTGTGATCCTGCGTTGAGAAGGAGGGAGTAAGAGGGGTTGGACCAGATAACCCTGGTGGTCCCTTCCAACTCTTCGATTTTACAGCATGTTTGTACCTGCTGCTCTATGGGGCTCATGTAAAACTCTCTTAAAGTTCCCTTTAAAACCATAGGAAGCAGAGTTCAGATATTTGGTTGCTATAAACAACAAGATCCCTTTTTCTGAGACTAATGCGCTAATATGACGAGGTGGAGGAGTATTGATCCCAGGCCTCTGTCCAATCCCACTTTCTCTGTGTATCTCCTATCTGCAGTCAAAGATGACAACTTCTCCGGAATCTCTGCATAGCTGTGATGATTTGTTTGAACCCTTTAAAGCTGATGACCCCCTATGTGTATTCTCTATAACATGCCACATACCGTGTTTCCCCAAAAATAGGACCCAGTGTTATATTACTTTTTGCCCTAAAAGAGGCACTAGGTCTTATTTTGGGGGGGTCTTATTATACTTAACTCCACTGCTCTCCGGAACTCTGATGCGCTTCCTGCAGTCCTCGGCCGCTCATACAACATCACTTCCTGGCTATGGGATTCTTAAATCCTGCCTTCAGGAATTAGATGGCTGTGATTGGTCCTTTGACTGCTGCTAAGCCAATCAATACAGCGCTGGATGAACCAATGTGGTGGCTGTAATTGGCTGAGCAGTGGTGTAAGAACCAATCAACAGCCATCGCGTTGTAGAGGCGGGATTTATAAATTGGCTGAGCCATGGCCAAATCACAGCCATCGCATTATTTCATCCAGCATTGCATTGATTGGATGAGCAGCTGTCAAAGAACCAATCACAGCCATCGCTTCCTGGAGGCGGGATTTATGAATCCAGTAACCAGAGAGTGGCTGAGGACCGCGTCGAACCTCTATAGAGCAGTGGGAGGGGCCTGGACTGAGTCTGCTAGGTACTATATTCTCTTTTTGCAATTTTTACTACATGAAGAAGCCTTCCCAGAAATGTTCATTTTTTTGATTCATTTGTGATATTTATCCAGTGAATAGATGTGTAGTTACATTTTCTTACTGATTTGCTTTCTTCTTGAATTATCAGCTTCGTTTGTACCATAGGACCTTCTCGAGTAACTGCTTACTGGTCTGAGCAGATTTGGGGAGCGGCGGGGGGGGGGGGGGGGGGGGGAGAGTGAGAAAGATCTCTCTCTCCCGCCCGCTATCGGCTTCTCGTGATCCTCATCTTCGCCGTTCTTCTCTTCTGGTATCTCCTCGATCCTATCTGCTTCTTTCTTTAAATGATTTCTCTTCTTTTTTGCCTTCATTATATCACAATGGCAAAAATGTAGAAAACATGGAACTGCTCTGAGTTGTTTCTCTCACTTGTAATCTGCTGGCTGCAACAGGTGAATGCAATGCTTATTGGCTGTGCAAAAGAGTATTAAGCCACCTGCCATTCTAATGTCACAACTGCAATTGTGATGTTATCAACCGTCTTAAAGGGAGGGGTTCTGTCAGTAAAATAATAAAAATTAATAAAAAATGCATACTCACCCACATCCTGCCCTTTATCCCTTAAAGGGGTTGTCCCGCGCCGAAACGTTTTTTTTTTTTTTTTCAATAGCCCCCCCCGTTCGGCGCGAGACAAACCCGATGCAGGCATAAAAAAAACAAACAGTCCAGTACTTACCCGAATCCCCGCGCTCCAGCGACTTCTGACTTACCTTGTGAAGATGGCCGCCGGGATCTTCACCCTCGGTGGACCGCAGGTCTTCTGTGCGGTCCATTGCTGATTCCAGCCTCCTGATTGGCTGGAATCGGCACACGTGACGGGGCGGAGCTACGAGGAGCCGCTCTCCGGCACGAGCGGCCCCATTCAGAAGGGAGAAGACCGGACTGCGCAAGCGCGTCTAATCGGGCGATTAGACGCTGAAGATTAGACGGCACCATGGAGACGAGGACGCTAGCAACGGAACAGGTAAGTGAATAACTTCTGTATGGCTCATATTTAATGCACAATGTATATTACAAAGTGCATTAATATGGCCATACAGAAGTGTATACCCCCACTTGCTTTCGCGGGACAACCCCTTTAAGAGTTAAACCTATAAAAAGAAAAGACTGAAAAAAATAACTTACCTAATCCCATTGTTGTTCTCCCTCCGCTGTTTACCTGCCACGTGCAGAGTCAGCTCCAGCGGCTCCTGTGCGCTCTCGCCGTCCTGCCTGCGTCTCACCTCTGCGGTCCACGGAGAGTTGATGGCGAGTGCGCATGCGTGTCGGGAAGGGAGACGCCGTTGACTCTCCGAGGACGGCAGAAGTTAGATGCGGCCAGGTCAATCAGTGGGCGACGCGTCACTTGTGACATGCTGACCACTGACCCGGGCAGCAGTGCTTGCTGCCCGGCATGGTCGGAGCAGGGGTGGAAGCTGGCACTTTGCCAGATTCTGCCCTGCGACCGTAGAGCTGCCGGAGATAAAGAGGAGCAGCAGCCTCCCGGGGACCAGCCCCGATGGCACAGGTGAGTAGGTTTTTTTTGTTTTTTCTTGACAGAACCCCTTTAAGGAACGTGCTCCAACATGCTCCAACATATATAGATGTTCTGGTATGTTCCTTAAAGGGGTTGTCCGGCCATAAACATTAGGTCTCATTACTTCTGTTTGCCCAATACAATGCACTTTGTAATATACATTGTGCATTGTAAATTAGGCAAACAGAAGTTATTCACTTACCTTTTGGAATGCCCCCCCCTGTGTTGCTCCTCGGTTGCCATGGGTTCCGACAAGTCTCTTGCCCTCTTCTTGTTGGGACGACGGAGACACGCTTCTCCAGCACAGCTCTGCGCATGTGCAGAAGAACTTCAGCCGCTGGGAAGCTCAGTTCTGCCTGCAGGGGAGGCGTGGCTGCTGGCTCTTCATATCCAAGGTAAGAATGAGTGGAGGGGCGGGCTCTCGCGGGGGGGGTGGGGGGTGGAGAGGGAGAGATGGATGGATGTCTGTGTGCAAGGGGGGGGGTGCAGTGATGTGTGTGTGTGTGTTCGTGGTGTCTGGAGACCCGGCTGTCAGAAGTCCCGGGGGAAGGGGGGGGGGGTGGAGAGGGAGAGATGGATGTGTGCAAGTGGGGGGGGGGGGGCGGTTGCAGTGATGTGTGTGTGTGTGCAGGGACCCGGCTGACAGAAGTCGGGGGGGGGGTCATTGTGAGGGGGGGGGGTCGCTGTGGGAGGGGCACTATGAGGGCATGTGTGAGTGGGGAAATGTTTTGTTTTACTTTACTTTAGCAGGGTGGGGGGGCAGTAGGTAGCCTTGCAGTGGGGGGCTGCAGGAGAGTTCTCTCTCGACTCTCCCCAGCCCCTCTCTATTCACTATACACTCATGCCAAGATTTTATCCTGTACCATGAGTGTATAAGTGTCCCCTGGCTACAACCCCTCTGAGTATAGTATGCAGCAGGGGGCGGGGCCTGGGCGGGGAGAGACTGTAGAGCAGTTCAATAGAGGTGGGCGTGTCATGGGCGGGGCTAGGACGTGAGCTGAGGGAGGCCATGAAATCCTGCCTTTTCATGTCTCTTACTACCATCAGGAGCGCGCACACAGAAGAGGGAGAGCGCAGAGCATTGTGGGAAGGCAGCACAGAGGTGCCATCTTTGAAAGCTGCAGTGAAGATCAGATTCTAAGGTAAGAAACTGACATTGCAGCTGATCTGCCGGCCGGTTTGAGCCCCTGTATGCTGTGTGTTACTATCCTTACTGAAAGGGAAGCAGCAGCATTATAAAAAATTTTACCCTGTGTGGCCGGACAACCCCTTTAAGGCAATTGATGATCCTCCTGTGCTGCCATTATGATGTCATTTCATTATGATTTTTTAAGACCCTGTTTTAGGATATTTAACTCCTTAATGACCAGAGTGCTTAGGTCTAAAAGTACCAGACACTGTTTAGGGATTTTACCCATGTGGTGGTTTTACTGTCCTATTTTCTTTTTTTTCAGAGAAAAATTATTTAATAAATTTAATAAAGTTAAAAAGAACTTTATTAAATTTATAGTTGTTTCTTTTTAAAATTAGTGTATTTACATTAAAATAAAGTACATGAATGGGTTCCCCATTTTGCTTTGGTCGTTTTGATGTATAATTTGTATAGTCTCGGATTACCAGGCGCATATGGTGACAGTTCAGGTTGGTGTCTGCAGTGGGTCATTTTCTTTTTTAAATATATAATTTTTTATTTTCTTATGTAATTTTTTAAATTGATTTTTGTAACTATTTGTTAACATCTATGTCCCCCTTGATGTCATATAAGACCTTCTGGGGGTCATTCACGTGTTTTTGTATTTTTTTTCTTGAATTTGACACTTTTCTACTGTCGCTGGGACATCCATAGGAGCCGCATCCATAGAAGTCCCACTAACAGAAGAAAACATTTCCTTATAGAGCTGATCTGGGTCTACTAGAACCCTGCAGCTTTACATTGGCAAGGGGCACTCGGTGGGCACGTGATCACCGGGTCAAACAACGGAAGTTGCACTTCTGCTCTCCCTCTTCACTACATGGCTCTCATTGAGCGTCGTGTAGCCTGTAAAGGAGAAGTCAAAGGTAGTTAAAAACCGCTTCTGCCTTCACAGCCGAGGAACTGAAGGTGTCTGTGTATGACCGTTGAGGACCCGACTTGCTCCAGCTAGATTGCAGGAGCTTTAATGCTTCACCATGTTTTTACTATCAGACAGGTTTAAAGTCCTTAAGGGATCAATGACCTTGTGTGTCAGTGACCTGCAAACATTTATCTGCTATAATCAGAGTAACCTCATAGCTTTCTGCGGGATCTGCGCATTTAGCTTCCATAAACAGTATTGCAATGGCTCTCACAGCATGCTGGGGGTTATAGTCCCAGTAGCAGGGCTACAGGTAATTGACTTTTGCAGTATGGGATGGCCAGAGAAACCTTTCCCTGTTATGTGATCTTGTATTTTACTCACGTAGAGCTATAATAAAGCCTGTATACAAGTTTATCCTATAATTACATCCATAGACCTTTTTTTCTTTTTCCATATAAAATATGATGTTTTTAGCGCTGTTATCTTGTAGCGCTTTGGTTTTAGGTTTGAGGACATCTGCATGCAGTTTGTACTAGACTCCATAAATAATTCTAGTAATGGGCTCTGGGAAATTAGATAATGAGCCCCATTGTGGATAAGATCTGAGGCGGGGGGTGCAGGTGAAGGTAACTTGAAGGATAAGACATTGCTGTGTATAGTCTGTGCAGCAGCCCTTCCAGAAGGGTTCGCTGGCAGGCCACTCTTTACTGTCCGTGATAAAGTTACAATGTCAATGTCAATTTCTTCTTCCTTATGGAAGGTGGAAACAACATTAGGAAGAAAGGACTTCCTAAGGACTGTCCTATCATCTAATATTGATAGATAGGGCTCCTTGCAAGAAAGGGCCTGGATCTCACGAACTCTTCTAGCGAATATAACTACAACCAGGAACATAAGTTTCAGGGTGAGCATTTTAATGGATCAAGTCTCTAAGGAATCGAAAGGAGAACTACATAGACTATTTAGAGCTAGGTTTAAATTCCAGGAGGTAACTGATTTCCTAATGAAGGCACAGAAACTATTCACTTCTTTTAACCCCTTAAGGACATGGCCTATTTTGGGCTTAAGGACCAAGCCTTATTTTTCAAATCTGACATGCGTCACATTATGTGGTAATAGCTTTTGAATGCTTTTACTTATCAATGTGATTCTGAGATTGTTTTTTCGTGACATTGTACTTTATGTTAGTGTAAAAATTGCATCAATAAATTTTGTCTTTATTAGAAAAACAAACAAATTTACTGAAAATTTGGAAAAATTCACAATTTTCAAACTTGGAATTTTTCTCTTTGTAAGATGGAAAGTCAAACACCACAAAATAGTTATTAATTAACATTTCCCATAGGCCTACTTTACACTGCAATAATTTTTTAAGTGTTATTTTATTTTTTTAGGACTCCACAAAGTATACAGTATATTATTTTTCCTACATTTATATACACCCATCTGAGAGAGGGTTAGGAGTTTCTGATTTGTATTTATTTTCCTTGGGCGTGATGGTGTTTTACTTTTTCTAAATATAATATTTGGACGGGATGATGATAATTCTATTAAATGGGGGTCACTTCTCAAAATTTCCCACCTATTTTGAATAAAATAATTGCAAATGCTGTCCTAACATCTGCCACAGAAGAAAGTCTATAGAAACGAGTGCAGACAATGATGACTATGTCATCAAACAATAATAACGAGGTTTTCTTAAACACAGCGTATCGAGACACTTTTTCCTTGACCACAATTCAGACCCAGCTTTCATGAAAATAACCCCAGTTGAAAAAATTGTTACAGGTGACTTTACCAAGTTGAAAACAAAAGAAATGTTCTTTATATTCCATTTCAATACTTTAATTCCTCATGGATTAAATGAAATGTTAGAAAAAAATTGATATAGATATTAACCATTAATTAATAACTATGTTTTTAAATATTATAGAGATAGGGATATTAACTAAATAGAACAACAAAATGATCTCTAATTTTATTTATATATTTCTTTGCATACACGTTAACTACTAATCCATTTTTAGGGTATTAATAGATTTTTGTATATATAGATTAAATATCAATATATTCATTTAGATATAACTTTTAATTATAATTATGTTTTATGTATTATCTATGTACAGCATGTATTATTAACCAATGTTATATATATCTGCCTTTGTATTAACTTATTGACATATGCATGTATATACCTTGCATTTATTCTTGTCATAAGTCACATTCAGGGTCACGGTGCTCAGCACTGCGATCCGCATCTCAGGTATTTCCTTTCAGTATATAATAAGATCATGTGACCGGCATACACAGACGCCATTAGTGACGTCAGGGCGCGGTCACATAAAACTCTGTGTATGGTGCCTCATAGCGCTGTTGGTATGCCAATTACTAATAAAGTTATTTGACTTTCCTAACCACGTCACCAGTCACGTGACCTTAGTCCCGGTCATGTGACACCACGGTGGAGCGCAGTGATGCGCTCCACGGCTCAGGACGTCATGAAAGGAGGCCAAATAGCCCCAATCCCAGTCATGTGACAGCACCGTGGAGCGCAGCGTTGCGCTCCACGGCACATGCCGCGGATGACGTCAGTAAAGAGCGCCCAGCAGTGTACCTCGGACAAACAAGCTATGGAAGGTTACATGACATCCAATAGAAGGTATGTGTTGTATATAAATGTTACACTATTGTACATGTATTTTAATGCTTGAAAAAGGCCAGTTAGCTGGTCGAAACGCGTCGCAGATTAAAAGACCACTTCTTACTATATTCAACGATTCTTTTGCCTGCATTCTGGGATTCAGGGGTGCTGATTACAAAGCACCCCTGTGAAGTAAGTGTTTAATCCGGCTTTTTCCTACATAGTATTTCTTCCTGTCATTTAAAAACCATTATTCCTTGCACTGGAGCGCTGGTAATTTTTATAATATTTTTTTCTGCTGTGCTCAGTATAAGGACATCCCTCTTGTCCTTCTTCTTGACTTACAATACATTGTTGCTGCTTTGTGCCCGGCTCTCACATCTTCTGAGCATTTGCCCAAGCGGCGTCTTAGAGGGCTTTTCAGATTTTCTTTTTTTTAACAGTGTCATATGCCACTGTTCTTCTGGAATTGGGGCTCTGAAATAAGGGGACCCTAGTATAAAAGTTACCCAGGTACAGATGGTAACCCTGGTCTAGCAGTGGGTACACCAGTTCCCACACAACTTTTCCTGTTATTCCCAGCACAGGGGGTGCATTCTGGGGGCTGAATTTTGGTGTCCTTCCCCTCATAAATGCAGAATTTGTGGGTGTACCCTGATGTGCTCTTGCACAGCTTGTACATTTTCACGCCATACCATTTTCTCTTACTGGGCAGGTACTGGCGGAATTTAAGCCTCCCTTTGAAGTGTACCAGGGACACGTCTATAGAAATATTTTTCTCTGGGGTATATGCCTGGGCAAATTTGGAATTAAAATGTTCTATTACTGGCCTGATTTTATACAAGCGATCATAATTCGGATGATAGGATGATCGCTGGGGGGGGGGCACTGTATGTTATCATTATAGTGTAGCAATTTTAGGATTTTTCAGTGTAATTTAAAACTTTCATTGATCACAATAGTTAAAAACACAGGGCAGATAGGAGAGAACCTGTACCCCTATTTAATATAGAAGGGGGCAGGGACCCAACACATGCAGACATTCTAATGCTTCTCAAGCAGAAACAAAAGGGATGGTATCTCTGTTTTTGCTGCTGCTGGCTGATCAGGGTCTAGAGAACCTTATGTTTCCCTCTAGACTTAGCTAAGCAAACCTCCGTTTTCTTTAATGGTAGTATGTCCCTTTTTAGGGATAGGTGGCTGCATGCCAGAGCTTATCTAAAGTTGCCTCAGAGATAGAGTAGTGCAAATCAAATGATATAGAGGCAAATATATAAAGTCTTGCCTGGTTAGATTAGAATAAAGCACAGGGCAATACTGGTGTCACTGCTGTGTGTAGATAAGCATAAGAGGTGAGAACCCCGTTACTTAGGTGTGTGGATGCTTCTTATCCATTGACCTTGCCTAAAGATAGTCTAATGCTTCTCATGCAGAAACAGAGTAGATAGTATCTCTGTTCCTGTTGGCTGATCAGGGTCTAGATAGCCTTTTGTTTCCCTCTAGACCAAGATAATCAAAACTCCCCTTTTCCTAATAATACTATGTCCCTTCTTAGGGATTGGTGGTTGCATGCCAGAGCTTATCTAAAGTTGCCTCAAAGATAGAGTAGCGCAAATCAAATGAAATAAAGATGAAACAAAATAAATATAAAGCCTGCCACCTTGATGGTAGGTAGCAGGTGTCTGTACTCCAGTATGCCCTGATGGTCTGCTTCTTTACTAGCTCCATAGTTAATACAAGACCTCAAAATTTTTTGATCTACGGTGCATCCACAGAGGTCCATCTATCGGGTCTTACCTAACTGGAGTTGGGATTTTTTTGTATAAAATACTGGGCATACAAATTGGTTTGGGTGACAATGTGGGCAATAATGTAATCTGAAGAAAAAAACTTAAATTCCCTCCCTCTGAGCCCTTTGGTATTAAATTAAATTCATGAGTTGGCAAGAAAGTTAGGGATCTGGGGTCTGAAATTTTCAGGGGTACTCCAGTGAGCATCAGATACATTGGGGTCCTCAGAAGTAGCAGTCCTTGGATGCCTTCTCGAAGGTAAAGGGAGTTCAGACTCGCTTGATGAGGAGGATAATGCCAAAAAAGTGGGGTCATCCCCACTATCTGAGTCTGACTTGAATGCAATAACTGCGCACGCTTCCTCTGCAGTAAACCTCCTGCGGGCCATACTACTATAAAAATTTATTGTGCACTCAAAAAAACTTTTATTGGACAGGACACTCTGGGATCACTGGGTGACCATGGGACAGGGTCAGAAATACAGCAGAAACGTTTGTGTTTTCCTTTTTACACTGATGCATGTGCCGATGCTGCAGTGACTAAGCACACGCTACACTGACTAACCACAGGATGGGTGACTATGAAATGGGAATACAACAGGAACTTTTTTTTTTTACACTGACTGATACTCCGACACTACATTGACTAACCACACGCTACACCTACACCGCTACACTGATCACACTACACTACTGATCACACTGCAGATCACACACTACACTATACTACAGATCACAACTACACTTACTACAGAGCACACTAACTACACTACACTACACTTCAGATCGCTTTACTTTCTTTCTGCTCCAACATGTGGATCTCTCTCCACAACCGCCGGAAGCACACTGCGGCACTTGCAGAGAGAGATCGCGATGTTAACAGTGCGATCTGGACTGCGGCGCTGTGATTGGTCAGTGAGCGTTTCACTGACTAATCACAGCAATCTGCTAACATAACTGTGCTAGCAGATGTCCCTCCCTCGTCGCCAATATTGTCACCGCGGCGACACTTTAAACACATGACGTAAGTTTACATCCAGTTGCGGGAAGTACTTTGCTGCCATGATGTAAACTTCCATCCTGTGGTGGGAATTAGTTAATAAATCTTTAAATCCACCTATGTTCTGTCAAGCAGACATCAAAAAAGACACTAAGGACAGGTAGCTGCACTCTAGTGGTTCTAGAACTCTGTCAACTGTCTAAACCTGCTTGGAGAAAGTCTAAATTCTTAGGTAGATTGGGCTCATACAGGTCAGGCTGGTCTGGACCACACCAATCACAGAACCATTCACATACTCTAGTATATATGGAGGAGATAACCATTTTATGACTCTCAAAAAGGGTGGTTATTACCTTGTTGGAGAGACCCTGATCTACGAGTCTTTGCTTTTCAATATCCAGGCTATCAGCTTTAACCTTTTCGGGTCCCTGGTACTGGATTGTGCCCTGGTCTAGAAGGTCCTGCCTGGGAAGTAGAGGAATGGGGTCCTGAATCAAAAGCGACTTTAGTAATGAGAACCATGTTCTCTTTGTCCAAGAAGGAGCAATGAGTATTATCTTGGTGCTGCTTTCTTGTATTTTTTTGCAGACCCTGGGAAATGAGGGGGAGCAGGAGAAAGGCATATGTCAGGTTCATGATGCTCTCTTCAGAAATTATGTTGAGAACTAGTGGATTGTCCCTTGGATTTAGAGAGAAGAATATCTGGCACTTGGTATTTTTTCTTGTCTACCTGGGGTTGTCCCCATTGGTTTTGTGATGGAATTGAAGACCTCTGAGTTCAATGACCATTCGTCCTGGTTCAGAGTCCACCAGCTGAGATGGTCTGCAATGACGTTCAGTGACTCATTCAAGCGCACAGCTGAAATGTATAATATTGTTGTCTCTGCCCAGAAGATTCTTTCTGTGAGATTTTGTAGAGGTGGATGTCTAATGCCACTCTGATGGCAAACAAACAATACTGCCGTTATATTCAGAGAAGATCTTAATGTGCTTTTCCCTAAGTAACTCTCCTGTCTGAAGAAGTGCCTTCCAAATTGCTCTTAATTCTCTGCAATTCGAAGATTGGGAACAAATATTAGACCTCCAGGAGCCTTGGAACACTTGGTCTGCGACCTGAGCTCCCCAGCTTGTCCAACATACATTTGTCATTACTGATACTAAGGGGAAGATGGATCACTGTATCCCTTTGTTAAGATTAGTGGGTGACAGCCTCCAGAAAAGGGATCTTTTAGCCCCGAGTGGATAGTCTGAATTTCTTGTTTGCTGAAGATGGTTTTCTATGCCATGCTGACAGAATAGAGTTCTGTAAGGGCCTGAAATGAAAAATACACCCAGGGGACCAACTATATATACAGGATTTTCATTGCCTCTCCTATTGACACATCTCTTTTCCTTATGAAGGCAGTTATAGACTGAATAATATCCTTTCCCTTAGGGCTCCTGCACACTTGCGTTTTTCTTGCACGCTTTTTTCACACGATATCGCTGCATTTTTTTTAATCGTGATTGTCGGTGGGACTTTCTAATGTTAAAAATGCATCACAAGTTGGTGCTTTGCAATTTTTGTGCGATGCGTTTTTAACATCAGAAAGTCCCATTGACAATTGCGGGAAAACAACGCAGCAATATCGTGTGAAAAAAAATATGCAAGAAAAACGCAAGTTTGCAGGAGCCCTAAGTATGAGGAAGAAAGGAGAATCCAGATTCTACGTCTGAGGATTGGGGTCAAACACATCCTCTAGATCAATTGTGCACATGACAGAATTTTTGTCAATTAGTGGAATTGTGGATCTTAAGTCTGCAATAAACTATTTTTCATTAAGTGACTTTAATTATGGTTCTAAAAGGGACCATTGAGCTTTCTCACTAGGAATAATGGGGAATAGAAGTCCCTTTCATGTCCATGGGGTGGGTACTGGAATTACCCACCCCATGGACACCATTATCCAATCTTTTCTGGAGCAGTGAGGATTTAAGGGGAGTTGTTTGAAACTTCCTAGGAAGAAGAGTTGAAAATTCTATTTTGTATCCCAAAGATATTGTTTGTAACACCCAAGGATTGTTAGCTACTAGAGATGAGCGAGCATACTCGCTAAGAGCAATTACTCGATCGAGCATTGCCCTAAGCGAGTACCTGCCCGCTCGGAAGAAAAGCTTCGGTTGCCGGCGGCAGGGAGGAACTGAGGGGAGATCTCCCCCCCCTCCCCCCCCCAGCTACACCCTGCTCACTGCCGCAACTCACCTCACCGGCAGCCGAACCTTTTCTTCCGAGCGGGCAGGTACTCGCTAAGGACAATGCTCAATCGAGCAATTGTCCCTAGCGAGTATGCTCGCTCATCTCTATTAGCTACCCGTCTCCAGCAATCCTGGAATTGGGATAGTCTTCTCTCCACAACCCCTGAGTCATTGTCTGGATTGAGAAGGAAGTTCCTACCCTTTCCTGGTTTTTGATAAGACCATCTCCCCAATTTAACTTTTCCTTTCTGTTCTTTAGGTTGAAACCTGGGATGACGAAAGAATGAGATCTTTTTATATTGTCTGTCCTCCGGAAAGACTTTCTTTCTGTCTGCAGCTAGCTTAGAATTTTTTCAAGTTCAGGGTCAAGCACGTATTCACCCTGAAAGGGAATCGAAGATAATTTATTCTTGGAGGTTGTATCTCCATACCAAGCTTTTATTCATAGTGCCCGCCTAGCTGTATTGCCTAAATGGTCTGGTCTAGCAGGACTTTTTTTCTGTCTGCAGCTTTCTCCAGAATTTTGTCGAATTTAGGGTTGAACATATATTCACCCTGAAATGGGATTAAACAAAGTTTATTTTTGGAGGTTTTATCTTCAGACTAAGATTTTAGCCCCAGTGCCTGCCTAGCTGAGTTGCCTAGAACAGCATTTTTACCCCCAAACTGTACAGTATAAGCAGAAACATCTGTCAGGAACCCATCATAGCACACAGAAGAAGGAGTCTTCTGTGTCAGGTGGTTGTCTAACTGATTTTGCCATATGAACATGGACCGAGCAACCGAGGTGGTGGCAACATTTGTCTCGAGAATGGATGATGTCGTTACCCAAGATTTTCTTAATAAGGCATCAATTTTCCTATGCATGGGCACTTTGAGTTGTGAGGAGTCCTCAAATGGCATGGAGGTTTTCTTAACAACCTTTGCCACTTGAATATCAATTAAATCTCCTCCCATATCTTGACATCATTCAGAGAAAAAAATATTATGTTTTAACTCTTGGGAGATAGACTTAAGTCAGT
Source organism: Eleutherodactylus coqui (assembly GCF_035609145.1). NCBI lineage: Eukaryota > Metazoa > Chordata > Amphibia > Anura > Eleutherodactylidae > Eleutherodactylus > Eleutherodactylus coqui. The sequence continues at coordinate 173,233,561 of NC_089840.1, forward strand.
CCTTCCAGACCGACTTACCGCACTCATCCATAATCAGCTGCTTTAATGTTTCATTTACGGGAAATATGGGATCTAAGATCCCTGAACATCTCATCCTGAATGGACCTTGGTTGTTGAACCTCATCCACTCCCATGGTGCCTCTTACTGCTTTGAGGAGTTCCTCTATCACTTGAGGAAAAATATTTCTTGTCCTCATTAATAATTGGAGGACCCTCTTTATCTGCTAGCTCCCCATATGACAGATCTTGAAAAGAATCTTCTGAATCTGAACCAGGAAGTTCCAAGCACACGGGGTCTTTGAGACGGTTTGGAAGGACCCGGTTGAGGAGTGGTGGAAAGGCTCAAGATGGAGGCCTATACGTTCTCTCTGAACATTCTCCTAATGTAATTCAACAAGGCAACCTGTTTGTCTTTTGCTACTTTAGCAGCAAGCACTACACGTTTGCTTTTTTTAATAGTTTTCTTCAATTTCTTTGGCACATAAAGCACATTTTTTTAGTCTTTTTCTTGATATCCGATCTGGACATTTTGAGGGTATTATTGTATCTTGACGCCACTGGAAGTAGTGGTGGAGTCAAGATACAAGTTGTTTGACTGGGGGTTCATGCCCCGTTTGTGATTGACTCTCACCCGTCCTCTGTCTCACAGGTCCTCCCAGCATGGCTGAAGAAGCAGAGCGGTCTCCAGCTCTGTCCCCCATGCTGAGGCATGGCATTGGCCTCTCAGCAGCACAGAAGAAGGTCGGGGTCTGCTGCTGTTGTCTCCCCCATCGTCGGCATGTCACAAGCGCAGAAGGAGATGCCGGGTTCTGCGCGTGTCTCCCCCATCTGCGGCCGCGGCGTCGCCCTCCCAGTAGCTGTGAAAACTTGGAGGCCCCTCCGTCTCTCTCCCCTATCCTGAGGCTCACAGCTGCATTCGGGGCCCATGAGGTGAAAGGGGGGCGATGTTGGGGCACTGCAGCGCTCACATGCAATCAGCAGCAGTAAGTGGGGGGTGGGCCCTCATGAGCTATGCATTTTGGTCCCCCAGCCGCTCAGCGCTGCAGAGCGGCTGGGGGCCACAGTAGTACCACCGGACCTGTGTGACAGATGGCTGCGGTGGGCGTGCAGGAGCAGGCAGCAGGGAAGAACACTGTGTGTGGGGGGGAGGCCCTATTATCATCACGCAAACCCTTTACCAGCACTAGCACGCTGCTGCTAGGACCTATAGGTATTCCGCCAATCGGGAGCTAGGGGTGTGACAAGGGGGGGGGGGGTTCCTGTCAAAACCCTAGCTTCCGGTGGCGTCAAGATACAATAATACCCATTTTGAGTTTGTCACCTTAAAATGACAAGAAACACAAGGATTTCCATACCAACAAATACATTAAAAACATTTGCCCAGGAGGACCACTCACAGTTTGCTGGGTTTCTGCATCACCCGCATGGTCATAGGGCGCTCTCGCATGTAATACGCGGTAAAATAGAATATATTGCGTTCTTTTTTACTCGCGTATTATATGCAATGAATATACACAAGTGTTAATGAATCAATGAAAATCAATGTACTTTTATTGACTCCATTCACCGCGTATTATGCAACGAAATTTCACTTGTGTGAGCCCGGCCTAAATGACATTAGGATTTGTCTCCATATTCACTTTCATAGGTTTTATTTTCTACTGGGTAAAACTGATTCATTTGTTTGCCCAATGAATAATACTACTGAAAGCAAATCTGGCTGCAAATACGGGTGAAATTCTAATGCCATGTGGATACAAACCAGCTAAGATTGGTATATAATAATACATGCATGTTTTATAGGTCCATATAAAAAGGTTCATAGATTTTCCTCTTGATAGACAACCTGTTACAGTGTACAAATACAGATTTGAAATGGACTCATCAAAAAAGGTCTTACTGGGGGAAAACTTACAGGAAAAGAGCAGGCTGTGGGGTTTTTAACACACTTTCCTACTACAAATGAATAGGATTCCATTATATCCACTGGGAAGGTATTTTGGGCTGTTTTACAATATAAAGAAATATTTAACTGAGGTAAAGAGATGAGGATATAGTCTCCTGCATACTCCTCTTTATCTCCTCTATTTACCTGTGCTCAGTGTAATAGAGGTGTGATAATCCTTACACTATACAATGGCTGGAGACCTCACCCAAGTGTGTAACACCCTGCTAGTTAAGGCGGGTCACATAAGATATGTATGAAGGCACAAAAGGACAAGTCATCTGTCTAGACACACAATTATTCTAACTCAAGGGCAATTTGCATCTAGTAACTTCAAACCATAGATGGACATTTATAAGGTTCCCGTTATTGAGCATGCAACACCATTTTCAAATGCGAATTCAATTTTATAGGTATAATCAGATAATGAATATTTCCATTTACAGCTAATTGGGTATAGGACCATAATGATTTTTTTTTTTTAATGAACAACTATTTAGGTGATGTAGCTTAACCAACGCACTCACAGTTGTATTGCTGTATCTTCGAACACATATATAAATTAGCTAATAATTCTTCCTATAATTCGGGTTCCTTAACTCTTGTGACATAGGCATGTGCAGGAGTACAATATGCACAGAGACTTTTGTTTTGGTCTTAAGGCAATCTTTCTTATATAGATATAGATTTGGGCACGGCAGGCAATTCTTCGCACAGGTGCATTGTTCCTAGTATATAAACAAACCAGAGATATTTGGAAGCTGCTTCCCTCAAAGGTCCAGATTATAGCATTCCCATTTGGATGAATTGCTATTGGGGAGGGGGCCACCAGCTTTTATGTTCCAGAGCATTTATCTTAGGCCTAATGCACAAGGATGGATCCGGAGTTCTCGATCCCGCAACAAATACCGCCCCTAGACATGCTATGTGAAATCGCTTTTCCCTGCCCACGAGGGGAAATCAACTGTTGATGTCAATGGAAGCCGTTCACAGTGAGCAATGCACACAGGCCGTGGGATCTGTGTCATCATCTAACGACGGCGCGTCACACTCTATACTGCGCATGTGCGATGGCCGGCATACCCGCAGTACAGAGCCCGCCTGCACACGGACAGTGGACAGGTACACGGGAGTCATTGCTAGGGCACAGGGTTGGATTTCAGCTGTGAAATCTCGCACCCGTTATCCGATCTATTCATGTGCATTCAGATTTGGGAAATTTTAACACGGGACAACTATCGCTCCTATGCGTTCACATAGGATTTATAGTTGTTCAGTGATTAGAGGTGGAGTAGGCCAGAGATCTCCTCCAGTCACCTGCGTCTATTCCCAGTGAACAGGCAAACATTCATAGATGAACATCTGCCTATTGACACTGAGCCGAAACAGAGCGCCTAGCAACTAATAAGCAATTTCTCGCTCCGTAGCCTATCAGGTCCCGCTTTTTCACAGACACCAATAGGTGAAAATCATTAATTTGAGATGTATTTTTTTTTTATTGGTCAATACTTGGACTGTGTAAAAGTACCCTTATGTGTATGATCAGTGTAACACTTACAAACCATATCTACTTGTTCATTACGTATTCATTATGTATCACTCCACAATTGTTCATCTGACCCTTTTAAAGGCAATTTGTCACCAGGCATGAAGGGAACAATACATTAGAGAGTGGTAAATGTTTTATTTCCAGATACCCTGTAAAAGTGTAGTTTAATCCTTCCTGAATCTCGAACAGTCAGTAGGCGGTCGCGGACCATCTCTGCTGCCCACAGTGCCCTCCAATCACAGCCATTCTCTTTGTGATGACAGGTGACGTGACATCCCCTATATCTTCCACCTACCCATTCAAATCTTGTGCAAGCACAGATTGGCACATGTGCAGTTCATCTAGCCATACTGTAGGCAGACTCTACTAATGTATTTGTACAGCGCATTGTGCTTGCACATTTTGTTCACTTAATACACAGTCAATAGAACCCATTGACTTCATTGGGTGCATTAACATGAGCAGATTTTTTTTTCATGCAATGACCTATCTTGTGTGCATTTGCACACCTCAAGAGCCCATTGAATTCAATGGGCATGCGTAAACACAGGCCAAAATGCACTGATGCCCGTGTGAGCCCGGCCTAAGATGCTGTCATCGGCCTATCAGTACATATCACAGTGGATGTACACTGCCATGTGCTGTTCATGTAGGAGGTTGGAGGGCCACCCATGGCTCAGGACCCACCCGGAATTCACCTGTTAACCCGTGGGCCTGTGCAACTCCTATCAGACAGCACTCTGATAGCCGTCTGTGTGCTGCTGTCTGGACTCCACGATCAATACACATTGCAAGTCATTTGTCATCGATGAAAATGAAAGAGAATAGAACTTGCAGCAATTTATTTTCACACAGACCATCGTTCCATGTGGAAAAACTGCCAATGTGAATAGCCAATAATGGGGCCGTGTGCTGTTCATAGAATACAGAGACAGCACAAGGCTCGAAAATATAGCCATGTGAATGAACGCCTACATTTTAGTAATTTCTGGGGGCCCTAGCTCCCTTAAGTCCTCTGATGCTACTCTACATTATCTCCTGGTCTATGACCACTTATGCCAGAGGTGAACATTGTATGTGTTTTGTCCGTGCCTTCTTGTAGTGTCTACAGTCGTTCTTGACCTTGGTGGTGGTAGCCTTGCAGAGAATTGTATGGGTTGTTCTTGGGAGAATGCTCTGCAGGGTTGCCAACCTAATTTTATCGCTTTTCTGGACAACTTATCCAAAAGTAACTAACAGCTAACATTTTTACAGACAAATTGGAAAAAATAATATGAATGGTAAGAGTGAGTAATATGTATTTCTAGTCCGATACTGATATGAATACATTAGTAGAACTTATATGAACTGTAAAATGACAACTACAATCCTTGTCACCGACTGATTTGACTTTGGGCTACTATCGAGGTCAGCACGTAGGGGTCCCCTTGTTTTCACACTTTAACCTCTCCAATTGGGATCTGGTCTTAAGCCTCATTTACACAGGACGAGTGTTGGACAAACAATCGTTTATGCAGCATGAAAGATCAGCGATGAAGCTCATCACTCATCGTTCAGCCTAAACAGCCACCGTTAAGTAGCGAACGGCGGCTGTGTTATGTGAATGGAGGGGGGCGGAGGAACGAGGGGAGAGGAATTTCCTGCACTGCCCTGCCACCCTGCTAGCCACTCCGTGAACCAGGCTGTTTTGCTAGCAGGAACGTGGAGACACAGGGACGAGTGTCGGGCATTGTTTGCCCGACACTTGTCTTGTGTAAATGGGGCTTTAGCTGCAGGTGCCCCCAGGCCATTATTTCAAGAGTACGCTCAGTGCAGTGGCAGCTGACCCGGACAGATCAAAAACATTGTAGTGTGGCAGTGGAGGGTTAGGCAAAGTCGTAGGCAATACACAGGCCGAGGTCAGGAAAGGTGGATTCCTTTTGCTAACTGAAAGACAAGCAGAGAGCCAATGTAGGCGAAAATCAGATAAATTGTAATTGCGGTACAAGGCGAGATTAGGACAGGCGAAGAAGGGAAAGTTGGGTGAAACATGGCACTAGTGCAACCAAGAGTAAACCATAGATCTACAGGGCCTTTTCAAAATCTATTGGCCAGGGATCTTCCACTGGTGGAAAATAGCCAGGAGACTACTTGAATTGGTTAGGGAATGAAAGCTGGGTGTGCGCACTGGGCCCTTAAAGGGGTTGTCCCGCGCCGAAACGTTTTTTTTTTTTTTTCAATAGGCCCCCCGTTCGGCGCGAGACAAACCCGATGCAGGGGTAAAAAAAACAAACGGATAGTACTTACCCGAATCCCCGCGCTGCGGCGACTTCTTACTTACCTTGCGAAGATGGCCGCCGGGATCTTCACCCACGGTGGACCGCAGGTCTTCTCCCATGGTGCACCGTGGGCTCTGTGCGTTCCATTGCCGATTCCAGCCTCCTGATTGGCTGGAATCGGCACAAGTGACGGGGCGGAGCTACGAGGAGCAGCTCTCCGGCACGAGCGGCCTCATTCAGAAGGGAGAAGACAGGACTGCGCAAGCGCGTCTAATCGGGAGATTAGACGCTGAAATTAGACGGCACCATGGAGACGAGGACGCTAGCAACGGAGCAGGTAAGTGAAAAACTTCTTATAACTTCTGTATGGCTCATAATTAATGCACAATGTACATTACAAAGTGCATTAATATGGCCATACAGAAGTGTATAACCCCACTTGCTTTCGCGGGACAACCCCTTTAAGAGGCAGGCACACTTACAATGATCTGTACAAGTTCTTATAGCTCACCAAAAAAACAGACACACAATTTGTATCATAGACCTGAGAAAAAAAGTCCTACAATTTTGTGAACTGATGATGAAAGTGTAAAAAGCGAGCGCTCAGGCGCAACCTCTAGGTAATGCTCAACAATAGCTTTTTGTTGCCAGTAAAGCTCAGATGCATTGTAGAATCCAAAGGTTTTTTATTTGAATTCAAAACCAGCACTGTTATGCGTTTCAAGATTCACAGACCTCCTCATCAGACAGCTGCATTTAAATGGATTACGTGAATAATATGGCAGGCTCTTTGAGCGACTGCCTCTTCAATGTGAATGGAGACGGACGTCTAGAAGATATCTCCAGCGTGCTCCACCTCCATTCACTGAATTACTAGCATTCTCTGGGTATCTCCAGTATATAGTTATACAGTATATGTACAGGTGGTGTAAGATATATATCTCCTGTATATAGTGATATGGAACATGCTTGCATAACCTGGGTATCTTATCTATATAATTATATATGTACAGCTGGTATACATTATACATCTTCTGTATATAGTGATATAGACTATGCTGGTATAACCTGGGTATCTTCTGTATATAATTATATATGTACAGCTGGTATACGTTGTACATCTCCTGCATATAGGGATATGGACTATGCTGGTATAACCTGGGTATCATCTATATATATAAAATTGAATGTATGTCTGCGTGTCTGTCTGTCTGTTTGTCCTTTATGCGCTACTACACCATTCATCCGATCGCCATGAAACTTTGGGAAGTTGTTGAGTACACTCCTGGGAAGATTATAGACATAGTACAACTATGCTATGACAAATGGCGCGCGTGCGAGCGTCGTTGACAGTTACGCCCCCCCCCCACGTAGATCGTTTGATTTCCATCACTGCCACTAATTCTCTCACTTCCCGATGTCGTAGAAACATGAAATTTGGCACGAGCACTGATTATGTCATAAATAGGAAAAGTTAATGGGTCCCAACTCGATTATTCAATTCTAAGCGCAAAAGAATTAGCATCCAAATTTTACGTACGGAATCTAATTCTCTCACTTCCCAATGTCATAGAAACTTGAAATTTGGCACGAGCCATGATTATGTCATAAATAGGAAAATGTAATGAGTCCAAACCTGATTATTCAATTCTAAGCGCCAAAGAATTAGCGTCCAAATTTTACGTATGGAATCTAATTCTCTCACTTCCCAATGTCATAGAAACTTGAAATTTAGAACGAGCATTGATTATGTCATAAATAGGAAAAGATAATGGGTCCCAACTCGATTATTCGATTCTAAGCGCAAAAGAATTAGCGTCCAAATTTTACGTACGGAATCTAATTTTCTCACTTCCTAATGTCATAGGAACATGAAATTTGGCACGAGCATTGATTATGTCATAAATAGCAAACATTTAAGGGTCCCAGCTCGATTATTCAATTCTAAGCGCCAAAGAATTAGCGTCCAAATTTTACGTACGGAATCTAATTTTCTCCCTTTCCAATGTCATAGAAACTTCAAATTTGGAACGAGAATTGATTATGTCATAATTAGGAAAATATAATGGGTCCCAACTCGATAATTCAATTCTAAGCGCAAAAGAATTAGCGTCCAAATTTTACATACGGAATCTAATTTTCTCACTTCCTAATGTCATAGGAACATGAAATTTGTCACGAGCATTGATTATGTCATAAATAGAAAAAGCTAATAGGTCCCAACTCGATTATTCAATTCTAAGCGCAAAAGATTTAGCGTCCAAATTTTACGCACGGAATCTAATTTTCTTACTTACCAATGTCATAGAAACTTGAAATTTGGCACGAGCATGGATTATGTCATAAATAGGAAAAGCTAATGGGTCCCAACTCGATTATTCAATTCTAAGCGCAAAAGATTTAGCGTCCAAATTTTACGTACGGAATCTAATTTTCTCACTTCCCAATGTCATAGAAACTTGAAATTTGGCATGAGCATTGATTATGTCATAAATAGGAAAAGTTAATGGGTCCTAACTCGATTATTCAATTCTAAGCGCCAAAGAATTAGCGTCCAAATTTTACGTACGGAATCTAATTTTCTCGCTTCCCAATGTCATAGAAACTTGAAATTTGGCATGAGCAATGATTATGTCATAAATAGGAAAAGTTAATGGGTCCCAACTCAATTATTCAATTCTAAGCACCAAAGAATTAGCGTCCAAATTTTACGTACGGAATGTAATTTTCTCACTTCCCAATGTCATAGAAACTTGAAATTTGGCACAACCATTGATTATGTCATAAATAGGAAAAGCTAATAGGTCCCAACTGAATTATTCAATTCTAAGCGCAAAATAATTAGCGTCCAAATTTTACGTACAGAATCTAATTCTCTCACTTCCTGATGTCATCTATTTATGTAAAAAGGGTATGTATGTCTGTCTGTCCTTTTTGCGCTACTACACCATTCATCTAATTGCCATGAAACTTTGGGAAGTTGTTGAGTACACTCCTGGGAAGATTACTGGCATAGTACAACTATCCTGCGAGCATCGTTGACAGTTATGCCTCCCAGACAAAGATCGTTTGATTTCCATCTCAAGCACAAAAGCAAAAGGCATTACAAGCAACGGGATGCGTGTTCAACTACAAAATGATGCATCCGCCGAATGTTTCGCAAGACAATTGCTGGATATTGAGAATGCTGAGGTAAAATGAAAGCTGTGCTGTGATTGGTTGCAATTTCTTATACTGCTGAGGTAAAATGAAAGCTGTGCTCTGATTGGTTGCTATTTCTTATACAGCTGTGCTGTGATTGGTTGCTATATATTATCCCGCTGAGGTAACATGAAAGCTGTGCTGTGATTGGTTGCTATATATTATACTGCTGAGGTAACATGAAAGCTGCTGTGCTGTGATTGGTTGTTATATATTATACCGCTGAGGTAACTTGAAAGCTGCTGTGCTGTGATTGGTTGTTATCTAGATATATAAAAACGAATGTATGTATGTATGTATGTCTGTCTTCGTGGCAACGCGCGACGGGTACGCTAGTCTGTATATAATTATATATGTACAGCTGGTATAAGTTATACATCTCCTGTATATAGGGATATGGACTATGCTGGTATAACCGGGGTATCCTCTGTATATAACTATATATATATATATGTACAGCTGGTACAAGTTATACATATCCTGTATACAGTGATATGGAGTATGCTGGTATAAACTGAATATTTTCTCTATATATGTACAGCTAGTATACATTATACATCTCCCTGTATAAGGTGATATTTACCATACTGGTATAACCTTGGTATCTCCTGTACATAATTATATACATACAGGTGGTATAAGCTATACATCCTGTATATAGTGAAATGTTCTATGCTGGTATAATCTGGGTATCTCCAGTATATAATTATATATGTACAGCTGGTATAAGCTACACATCCTGTATGTAGTAATATGGAACATGCTGCTATAACCTGGACATCTCCTGTATGTAATTATATATGTACAGGTAATATAAGTTATACAGTGATATGGGCTATTCGAGTATAACCTGGGTAACATAGTATGTTAGGCTGAATGAAGACAATACCCATCTAGTTCAGCCTGTTTTAACCTCCCCCTTATTGGTCCAGAGGAAGGCAAACCCCCCCCCCCCAGCGAGCGAATTTAGCTCTTATGGAGGAATAAAATTCCTTCCTGACTCCATAATGGCAGCCAGAGTAATCCCTGGATCAACATTTGAGATAAACAACCCCACTGGTCACCTAATGTCTATATCCTGTAATATCGTAGCGCTCGAGAAAAACATCTAGTCCCCTCTGACACACCTCAATGGATTTTGCCATCACCACGTCCTCAGGCCTCCTTCTCATGGCTGTAGCCGGTTATATGTGCGCCCGCCAGCACCGTAAAAACTCGTGAACAGGCACACAAATCTAACGTTTATGCGCTTCCTCGGACGTCACGGGCCTCAGCATATATACGCCGAGGCCACAATGCCATTGCCTCCCCTTCCCTCCCCCTCGCCAGCTCACCTCCTCTCTACTTCCCTCCGGCTGTTTGCAATGGGAGTGGCCGGAACAGGGTCGAAACTAAGCACCCTCCACACTTCTTGTCCGCAGCCAGCAATGGGAGGGGGCGTAGCATAGCTCCACTCCCCTTCCATTGCAAACAGACGGAAGGGAGGAGTTTAGCAGTTACGATGCTAAACTCCCTCCCACCTCCCTTCTCCGGCCGCTGTCTTTGGCTTCCATAGGAGCCCATGGAGCCGACATATTCCGTCCGGAGAGATAGTTCCAGGACTATCTTTCTGGCCCGGCGCTATGTTGACCCAGCTGGGCACTATTACGCCGTGGGAATACGGCCATGTGATCTGATGCATTGGAATCCAATGCATCAGATTGTAGCGCATATCGGCCGGCCATGAAAACGGCGGCCAACATACGCTCATGTGAAAGAGCCCTGAGGCAGAGAGTTCCACAGTCTCACTGCTCAGAACTCCCCTCTGTGTTGGTGATGAAACCTCCGTTCCTCTAGATGTAGCAGATGCCCTCTTGTTACCGACGCAGTCCTGGATATAAACAGATTATGGGAGAGATCCTTGTATTGCCCCCTAATGTATTTATACATAGTTATTTGGTCGCCCCTTAATAGTCTTTTTAATAGAGTTTAATAACTCTAATTTGGATAGCCTCTCTGGATATTCTAGTCCTCTCATTCCGTTTATTAATTTAGTTGCCCTTCTTTGAACCGCCCCAAGCACTGCAACATCTTTCCTGAGCACCGGTGACCAGAACTGTGCGCAGTGTTCCATGTAAGGCCTGACAAGTGCCTTATATAGCGGAAAAATAATGTTCTCGTCTTTCGCCCCTATACCTCTTTTAATGTACCTCAAGACTTTATTTGCTTTTGCAGCAGCTGACTGTCATTGGTTGCTCCAGTTCAATCTACAGTCCACTAGAACCCCTAGGTTTAAACAAGAGAAAAGGAAAACAAATGCTTGCGCTCATGGAAAACAGGCACGATATTGAAATTGATTATATCATAATCAATTTATTACAATCCGTTAAATAAGCTGAGCTACGCGTTTCCGCGACCTTCAGTCGCCTTTTTCAAGCTTGAAAAAGGCAACTGAAGGTCGCGGAAACGTGTAGCTCAGCTTATTTAACGGATTGTAATAAATTGATTATGATATAATCAATTTCAATATCGTGCCTGTTTTCCATGAGCGCAAGCATTTGTTTTCCTTTTCTCTTGTTTAAATCTACGTGACGAGTCCCTGGAACTTTTGAGGGTTAACTCGTTTATTTGCTGTGCTGCTCTCTACGGATGAGGAATCTGGCTTTATAATTTCTACACGCCATCCGGGATTTTGGTGCCGGTGAGATCCATGCTTCAAGTCTGGTCTCACCCGAGCACCCGGTGAGTGTTTTCCTTACTTCACCATAATTGCCTGCTGTTAATTTTTAATTCTCTGGCGCTCTCCTCTCATATATTTCTAGAACCCCTAGGTCTTTTTCCATTTCTCTTTTCTCTAGCTGTACCCCATTTAGTGTATACTGGTGACATCCGTTTCTCCTGCCCATGTGGTTACCTCCTTATGTAATTATATATGTACAGCTGGTATAAGTTATCCATCTCCTGTATATATTGATATGGAACATGGTGGTTTATAGAACTGTGTATGGCAGTGTATTTGATTGCCTGCGAATTGCCGCATATCACACATGCGTACAGTGTATGCATACATAATATGTGGTAAACATATGCTTCTGTGAGCCGGCTTCAGGACGCTCTCACACAGCCTGCTTTTTACAGTGTTTAGCACGGCGTTCCAAAGGCTGCGATAAACGCTGTAAAATGCCTCCATTGATTTCAATGTGGCTTCTCAGACAAGCGTTTGAGTGCTGCCTGTTCAATTTTCAGGTGTTTAAGCGGTTTTAAATGCAATGCGTCGCCCATTGAAATTAGTGGGGAGTGTTTTCAACACTGTCAAAAACAAGGTAGAACAATGTGCACTGTTTTTGAACGCAGTGTTCTATGTCACCGGGAGGAAAAGTGAAAGTGTTGATGTCATCAGCTTGGTTTGCCTGTACAAAGCAGCTCTACCTTAGTAAAAACGCTGCGTTTACACTATAGCCTGTGTGAGCCCAAAGTTTCACGAAGTGCAGGAAATGAGTCATGTTTGGAAGACTTATGCCATGGGGCTAGTTTATGTATGTAAATGTGTTTTTGCAGCTGTAGGCTGCACGGTTTAGGTATAGATACGGGTACAGGTAGTGGCCCCCCAACTGAACTTTTGCACCCGGGCCCCTGAGCCTTTAGTTACACCCCTGGTCTGACATCAATATTAGTGGTCAAGGCTGAAAGTATAATAGACACATCTATTACAATTAATGGGAGCGCTGCCTTCTATTACACTTCTGACTCTCTATTGCGGTCAGAGTTGGAATACCACTTTAAATGCAACCATGCTATGTTAATAACTACTGTCCAAGAAAAAATACTTTGATGCAAGTGCAATAAATGATCCCAAGTGATGCGAAACATTCAATGCCAATGGATACCACCGTTAATAATTCCTACTACTTATTATCTGGCTGTATGTACACAGGAGTGTTATATATGATGCAGGTTGATGTGTTGCTACTACCTGGCCACAGTCTAGGAGCTGACACCTTGTGTTGTGCTGTTTTGTCCTGATTAGCATAACAGGTAGTTAGCAGGTCACTGTGAGGACAGGAGACAGCCCACCCACCATCACATTTACATTTGCTCAGAGAAGGGGACAGGATATAAAGATGTCCATTCTGTGGCAGATCAGCCATAAAGACATACAGACATAAGGAGGACATCTGAAGACCACCGAGCAGGAAAGCATGATGAGAGGTAAGTGCAAATGTGAGGTCTCTGGGGGGTTTCAGTCACCATGTGCCAGAGCTACTTGTATGTAACTGGCGGGTAGGTCAGAATGACATGATTGTACCCTCATAGAGGTAATCTGCGTTAACCTCATCATGTAGATACACTGGGTAACAGGTTGATTAGTAGTTGGTTTATGACCGCTAATAGTCTTGTTACCACTATTTATGTTCATAGATTAATACTATCACTCCTTCTATAATACGCGAATCACTCATGAATATTAACTATTTCACTCGGCCATTGGTAACTAATGATATATCATATTTGTATCCAGAAGAGGTCCCCATCATTACAGCACAGAAAAGTGTTGTTGGGTTGTATTCACATTAGAGAATGTGAATTTGGGTAGAGAAAAACTGATGCTTTTCATGCAATTTTAATGCGTTGGCTATGCATTTTTGCTGGTTTTTTTTCCACTTGTGATTTTGATGCGTCTTATATCTGTTGTTCACTGATCCGTACTTCCTGCTTTTTTCCCCATGTGGTTTCCATAGTACCATGCATTAAAAACGGATGGCACTTGCATGACGTGAATAGTATCCATTTTGTAACGCTCCTATAGGAAGTAATGGATGATTCTTGCACAACAATTGCACAAAAATAACACCTGAAATGAGTTTTCAAACTTGGACTATTGGTCCAAGCGAAAAGTGGCATGAGTGCATTAACCCACTCAAATGAATGGGTTCTTTTTCTATACAAGTTCGGTCTGTCTTAGATGCGGACACAATTTGCATGTGAAAATCGCCTGTGTGCATACAGCTCAAGGGTACGTTCACACATTGCGGAAAGGTTAGCTATTTAAGTAAATGGAATTAAAGAACATGTAGAAGAAAAAACCTGCTGTGCAATCTGCTGTAACTGTATCTCTATCCAGCGGTTTTGCTGTAATTTCTACAACATGTGAATGCGCCCTTCAGTATGTTCACACATAGCGGAATTATTAAGGAATTCTCGCTGCGCAATGCACGGCAGGATTTCACGCCAGTATACAGTACAATGTACGTAAATGGGTTTCAGCAAATAGTCATGCTGTGGAATTTTAAATCCACAGTACGCTCTGCCATACAAAAGTGATGGATCTTCTCTGCGGATCTGTCCTTGCAATAAGTGACATCTGCATCAAGATTCGTGTGGATTTTGGTGCAGAAAATTTCCACGATGCGTGATCACATCCATGTGCACCTTCACTCGTCCCAAACATCATGTGTGACTATTTATGCAGCGCTACCAAATGTGGATGCTTTCACTTCATAAGATTTCCTTCACACTCTTTAATGTGGCGTTTTTGCTCCTAAAAAATATGTGTAAAAAAACGCTAATTTTGTGTTTTAGGGACATTATTTGGGTTTTACACGTGTTTTCTCTGCAGTCTTCTTTTTTGTTTTAGTAACCTGCAAAAACGGCTGAACAAAATCCCTACTGACCCCAGTGGATTGTCAGGATTCAGTAGTTTTGATGACTAGCACTTTAGACTCAGCTGGCATTGCCATCAAAAATGTCAGATTGATGTAAGCCCCCCAACAGAACCTCGTCGCAGCATCCACTGGTCATTCACATGGGCCAATTATCGTTGGATATTACCGGGAGCGGGGGAATCTGAAGATAATCGTCCCGTGTAAATGGGCCCTACCGCCTACTTGTCAGTCTCCACCCGGAGATACTGGACCCACCGCCACAGGATACATTTGGTAATTCCGTATTTTCTTTTCTGCAGATGGAGAATCTGTGATCCGCTCCGGCCACGTAAGTCGGAAGGTCAGAAGAAAGCGCACAGTGTTCAGTCAGACGCATCTGGATCTGTTGCTTAAAACATTTGAAACCAACCCTTATCCGGGCATCTCTGTGCGGGAGCAATTATCCCAGTTGACTGGAGTCCATGAGTCCCGAATCCAGGTAAACCGCATAAAGCTGGGTGATGTCCCTGAATGTTGTCTTAGGGTGCTAATAATGCATTGATTTCAATGTGTTTATGCACATGGGAAATTTTTCTATTTCACAGAAAAGCAGTGGGATTGAAAAATTGCTGCATGTTGTTTTTTTTGCGATTTCTTGTAAGAAATCGCTCATTATTTCTTGTAGGATTTTTAAGAGAAAAAAAAATTGCATGTCATGTAAGTTTTACAATTGTTATATATTGGAAACACTTGTGGTTTTTTTCACACGCGTAAAAATCGCAAGTAGATGGGTGCGATTTTTAAGCAAAAACACATTGTGCTTGCACCCAGAATTGCAATTTTACAAGTGTGATATCAGTCCAAGTTTCTCAGACCGATATTGCATCCACTTGTGTGAATGCGCCCTTATGCGATGACCACCAGCAGACGAAGTTATTCAGTTATAATGTAAGTGACGTACACTTGGAATATAGTATGTTAATGCTTGCAGCTGTCAGGGATTACTGGAGGTTCTAGTTCTACAATAAATGGGAAAGCCAGAGATTTTAGTCAGTAGCGACTTCCCCAAGGCACGTGCCTGTGCATTATCTGTGCCGGCTTATGTCACAACCAAGTCATGGAGTCTGATGTATGGTCTGTTGATATTTGTTATTTCCTACATTTATAGGTTTGGTTTCAGAATAGAAGAGCCAGAAAGAACAAGAAGTTTCCTCAAAAACCAAAGAATCTGTCTCAAGAAAATGCTTGGCAGCAGTTTAGTCCAAAAGCTCATGAGGTCAACCAGTCAACATGGTCCAAAAACCAGTTCTGCAGCCAGGGTCCCCAGCACACGAGTATCTACAGGCTCTCCACTCTTCCAGTACATCCACTGAGCCACTTACATGTGAACAGTTGTTCATCCCAGCATCTTAAATATAGCTTTCCTTGTCCGATAGCCAATCCAATATCATCTGGTCAACCACGACCTACTGACAGTGCTGGGCAGCAGCATCATGCAGGCATGTCAGTGGTTTGCAGTAGTCCCCTATCTGATGCTAGTGTCACCACCGAAAGCAATAATGCAGAATATACATCTTGCATGATGAAGACCCCAGAGCCCGGTCCTGCTCCTCAAGAATCCTCCTTACAAGACATTTTGGCCGAGTTGCAGCCATGCTGGTCAGAAGAAGACGATAACATCAATGATGATATGGATTCCCTCTTGTGTTTACTCTAATATTGCCCTAAAATATGTTGCGGCACCTAATATTTAGCATGTGAGCATAAATTATTGTAGAAAGATAAGTCAGCGCCCCCTGTGCTGCAGTACTCAGGAGTCCAGATGTGGGAAGCCGCTCCCCTCGATCGTGAGGCATCTGCAACGTATGTGTCTTAAAACATAACGGTGCTCAGTAGTACTGACAGACACTAGCAAATCTCCGGTATGTTGCTGAAGCAGACGTGTAGTTACATTAACCATTTGTTGGCTGTTTTCTTCCTGACTTGGACACTTTCTGATTTTATTATTGATAATAAAAAGTTTAGCACATTTTTTTTGTAACTGGAAACAGTTTTCATTGTTTTCTGGTACGTTACAAAGCATTCAGATTAGCGCTACGACAAAGTCATGTGAAACACCTTCATACTATATCTGTACATGCAGAGAAAGTCATTAAAAAAGGGTAATCTACACTACATGCCAATTTGCACATTGTGAGTGTCTGACCTCTCATACAGGGCCTTACTTGCCATCAATAAAAGCAACTTTGATGGCATCCACCATTCACACAGAGATTTACTTTATCCTAAACCTGCCGGAGTAAGATGTGCACGCCTCTTGGTAAATTGGTGGCGTCTTTGGCTGTGCGCCAATAATTGCATCTCTGCCTGCCATGACAGGTGTAGATATGCACTATAATTTACAACGGTTTCTGGCATAAATTCTAGCCAATCTTTTGATCCTGCCTTTCTGTTAAATTCTGCCCACTTTTCTAGAAACCTTCAAAAAGTAGCTAGAGAAACGTAAAAAAGCAAAAAGCTGCTAATTGTTGTGAGCTATAACTTTCCACTGTTTATTGTCAAAATTATGGCATGAATTCAATAATACATTTTCCCCAAAGTATGTTGTTCTAAAGAAAAGTGAAATATGATGTAGAGCCGCGTTTCCCAACTCCAGTCCTCAAAGACCCCCAACAGGTCATGTTTCCATAGGTGATATAATTAGTGTATGTGTGGCCACAGCTGTTCTTTCTATAGGATACCCTGAAAACATGACCTGCTGGGGGTCCTTGAGGACTAGAGTTGATGTAGACTGTTTGTCACAAAAACGTATGGGGTTTCTCAAGGAATGAAATGGTCACTTTTAGATGGGACAACAAGAGCCCATCAGTTGTCTTGGGGATTATCATGCTTGTGTATTCACACGAGAGCAAATATCATTCAGTAAACAGAGGCGGAGATCGCTTCTGGCCACCCGCCTCCATATGCAGTAAGCAGACCACCATTCATCAATGAAAGACTGCCAGTTTACACTGGCCAATTTGTCATTTGATTTTTATGCCCGAAGTATCTGAACAACGGATTATAAGCGAGCTAATTCAGCTTCATCATTCAGTCATGGCAGTGCTTACACCAAACGATCATCACTCAGATTTGCACGATCCACTGAGAACCTGAACAAGCCCTACATGCTTGGTCAGCCCCGGTTTAGTATCATAGTTCTTCCACTGGTAAAGAATGGATACCAACAATAACATTATATGTAATAATGTTCAGTAATACATATGATATGACTAGCTGATATACCCGGCCTTGCCCGAGTTATTTAGATACAGGTGTTTACGTGTTGTTTGCACAGAAAATTTTATGAAGTCACGGTTACTTTAGAGTAACCGAAGAATAAAATATGTATACACATAGAGGAGCGTTACATTCTCCTCAGGCTGCATGTACCAATTTTCCTCTGCAGAATGTCACACCCCTCCCACTCTCCTCATTTAGGACCTAAAGAATGCTTGCGCCAAATTTCACGCTTGTACGACACCGGGAAGTTACATTACATAGGAGTGCACTTACTTTTGCACTTGGCATTGAATAATCAAGTTGTGACCCCTTTACTTTTCCTATTTAGGACCTAAAGAATGGTCGTGCCAAATTTCATGTTTGTATGACACCGAGAAGTTAGAGAATTAGATTAGGTACATTATATAGGAATGCCAATACTTCTGCACTTAGTATTCAATAATCAAGTTGTGGCCCCTTTACTTTTCCTATTTAGGACCTAAAGAATGCGTGTGCCAAATGTCATGTTTGTATGACATCGGGAAGTTACATTACATAGAGGTGCCAATACTTTTGCAATTCGCATAGAACAATCAAGTTGTATGCCCTTTACTTTTCCTATTTAGGACCTAAAGAATGGTTGTGCCAAATTTCACGTTTGTACGACACCAGGAAGTTAGAGAATTAGATTAGATACATTACACAGGAGTGCCAATTAGAGATGAGCGAGCATACTCGCTAAGGCAAACTACTCGAGCGAGTAGTGCCTTATGCGAGTACCTGCCCGCTCGTCTCTAAAGTTTCAGGTGCCGGCGGGGTCGGGGAGCGACGGGGGGTGGGAGGAGATCTCTCTCACTCTCTCCCCCCTGCTCACTCCCGCAACTCACAGCTTTCCCCCACCGGAACCCGAATCTTTAGAAACTCACACACACATATATATTATATATATATTATGATAAGGAAGACCTAGGTTATGTATACACAGAAAATTTGTTACCAGTTGCATAACTGCATGGGCTGCAGAGGTTGTAGTCACACTTTGGCCCTGGGACCTAAGGGGGCGCAATCTGCCACAGCAGAGCCTGTGGTGGTTGGTACTGAGGCACAGGTTTTGCACTGAAACCCTTTATTGAAGTTAGCAGGTAAGACCCACCAGGTAAGGGATCTCTTTACATAATGGGATAGCCTGATTTTCCTATCTATGGAGAATGGATCTCTGTCCCATATTTATAAGACAGATTTCTATAATGGTCTGGAATGGAACTGAGCTGAGGGTACCGTTGGGATACATGATGTCTTCTGCCCCAAGATCCTCATTGCTTCACTCAATGACACCTTTTCTTTGTGTCTGAAGTTGGATATGGAATTCTAGGTTCCTGCACTATGGCTGGACTTCTGCGAGTTAATAATCTCTGATTTTAATCTCTCCATGATCTCCAGAGTGTTGGCTATGATCAGGAAATCATCAATTTATGGGATTACGGTTATCCCCATTTCTCTGAAATAATCCATCATTCCCACTATCACCTTGGCAAATACTCTGGGAGTGGTAGAAATGCCAAAGGGTATACAAACAAATTGAAAGTGGGAGATCTGTTAACCCTAACTAACCGCAAATCGGAGATATTTCTGGTCTATGGGGGATGTGATACTATGCATCGTTAAGATTGATGCTACACAGGACATAATTTTTATTGATTATGGCATTGCGGGTCTCAGTCTCCATCTCAAATTTAAGGTAGATTATATATTTGTTGACCACTTTCAGATTGATGATAGTTCTGAATTACCCATTGGGTTTACTTACAAGGAATAATGAGAAGTAATAGCCTAACCCCCACTCATCTCTGGGTACTGGAACAACTGCCCCCATGGCCTACAAATCTCTAATACCATCCTGCAACCTTATTTGAAGAAGGTGGATGGGAAGGACTTTATCTGTAACTTTCTGGGAGAAAGTACTGAAAATTCATTTTATACCCCGAGGATACGGTCTGTAAGACCCAGAGAATTCTAGTTATCAGTTTCCAAAAATCCAGGAACCGAGAAAAGCTTCCCCCACTGGCCCAAATCTTTGCCTAGAGTTCACCAGCAACTCTTAGCAGTAGGGGCTTTTAAAACTACCGTAGTGCTATAGTGAACCAGCACTACTCTGAGGAAGTGCAATGATGTCAGCGCCTGGCGTATTTCCTTGCATTGAAGCGCACACCCCAACAAAGCACATACTGCCCATACCGGAGAGCACGCTCGCTTTGGTATTCGTGCACGGTTATATCTTCATATGCGAGTGCACCCAGCAATCCTTCCGTGATCATCTACCGCTTGTAAAGCCACAGAGGGCAAAGGGACACCAGCGTCTTTTAGCCTACATAGTCTTGGGAGGAAGGAGAGCCGCAGCTCCTGATTAAGCCTGGTCTACCTTGTCTAAATAGATGGATCTTTTGCGTCTATGTCAATAATAGGGGTAGAAAAACACTGGAGGTGCTAGTAAACTCTTCCTGTCCCTAGAGGTTAGAGGGCAACCTCCATGGATGCTGTCAAGACTGGACAATGTGGAAAAAAGATATACTCACCTTCCTTGCTCTTCTGCCATTGACCAGACAACTGGAGCTTAATGCCATCAGTAAAAGAATAATGTCATCCCAGCAAGACAAATGGGGACAATGTGCTTTCTAACACAACAACGTATTTCTATTCATATTCAACAGACTGAAAATGTGGAGGAACATTTACTTCATTGAGTTAGCCTGGAAGACACAAACACTTGCCTCCTGCTATTTATTATGTGATGTGTGAGAAATAACACATATTCCACCCTCTGTTCTAATACACTTTGCTTCTGTACATGTCAGGACTTGTTGCTGGACCCATAAAGAGGTCATAGATATTAGAGAGCAGGTAATTGAAGGCAGTGCTGGTAATAGAACTGAACTGGCTTCTCACTTTTCATTTGCTATTTACAATAATGGTGTCATCTTTTGTGGCGTAGAGGTCTTTGTGTCCACTCAGGAACACGAGTCTACATGACACTGCCCCATTGCACTACCTTTTAGTTATACACACATTGTCCAAAAAATAAAACCTAATAGTTGTTGGGATGAATTTTATCTGTTTGTAACGTTATTATTAGTAAGTGATTAGAATATCAGAGGAAAAGGGTCATTCATTGTGAAGAACTTGTTGGAAGGCTCTAATACCCTGCTGTACCGCCTCTGGCTTGGATACAAGATGTGATATAGGTGGGCTGCCTCTAGCTTGTATACAAGATGTGATATGAGTGGGCATGGAGGCTCTAGTACCCTGTTGGGCCACCTCTAGCTTAAATACAAAATGTGATACAGACAGATATGGAGACTCTAGTACACTGTTGCGACGCCTCTAGCTTGGATACAAGATGTGATATGGGTGGACTGCCTCTAGCTTGGATACAGGATGTAATATGGGTGTCATGGAGGCTCTAGTACTCTGTTGTACCACCTCTACCTTGGTGTAAGATGTGATATGGGTGGGCATGGAGGCTTTAGCACCCTGCTGGGTTGCTTCTAGCTTTGATACAAGATGTGATATGGCTGGGCATGGAGGCTCTAGTACCCTGCTGTACCACCTCGAGCTTGGGTACAAGATATGATAAGAGCAAATATGGAGGCTCTAGTACCCTGCTGTACCGCCTCTAGCTTGGATACACGATGTGATACGAGCAGGCATAGAGGCTCTAGTACCCTCTTGGGCCACCTCTAGCTTAAATACAAGATGTGATGCGGGCGGATATGGAGGTGGTAGTCCATTTTTATACCACCTCTAGCTTGGATACAAGATGTGATATGAATGGGCCGCCTCTAGCTTGGAAACAAGATGTGATATGGGTGGGCGTGGAGGCTCTAGTACCCTGTTGGGCTGCCTGTAACTTGGATATAGGATGTGATACAGGCAGATATGGAGGCTGTAGTACCCTATGTACCACCTGTAGCTTGGATCCAAGATGTGAGGCGGGCATGGAGGCTCTAGTACCCTGTTTTACCACCTCTATTTGGATACAATATGTGATACGAGTAGATATGAAGACTCTAGTACCCTGTTGTACTGCCTGTAGCTTGGATCAAGATGTGATATGGGTGGGCATGGAGGCTCAAGTAACCTGTTGGGCTATGTCTAGCTTGGATACAAGATGTGATACGAGTGGGCATGGAGGCTCTAGTACCCTCTTGGGCCACTGGGAATGGAGGTTCTAGCACCCTATTGTACTGCCTGTAGCTTGGATACAAGATGTAATCCGGGCGGTCATGGAGGCATACAGATTCTGTATTATATCCTGTGGCATATCACTGTACATTTGCTGTAACTGAGCCTCTAGTTCATGCAAACTCAAAGTTGGCATCCCAGGCGGTCTCATCCATGTACTATTGGTGATAAAGCTGGTGACCGGACAGCCACGGAAGTGTGACAATGTT
This sequence comes from Eleutherodactylus coqui, assembly GCF_035609145.1. Taxonomy (NCBI): domain Eukaryota; kingdom Metazoa; phylum Chordata; class Amphibia; order Anura; family Eleutherodactylidae; genus Eleutherodactylus; species Eleutherodactylus coqui. Next base: position 173,255,844 of record NC_089840.1, read on the forward strand.
GTGGGGACATTCCTGTGACCCCCTTGTGTGTGCGGCTGAGCATTATCCTGCTGGAAAATACCTCTTAGAATGCCATGATAGGAACATATAAGGCTGCAGGATGTCCTGAACATTTCACTGAGCTGTCATTGTCCCTCGTAACACTACTAGGTGCAGTGTGCTGCTCCACAGCAAAGGCAGGATTGAGGCGCTGACCCTGATGTCTCCAGCCATGAACACGACAGTCATTAGTGCCCAAACTAAACCTGAATACGTCGCTGAAGACAACCCAGTTCCACACTGTAGCATCCAGTTTTACTGTTCACAATGATACTTCAAAACGGAGGTGACGGTGGGTGTTAAAGACAGTACCCATAATAAGACTAAATATCATTCAGCCAAGCACCTCGAAATGGTTCTGACAGACAACAAAAGAGTTGGAGCTGCTTGTGCTTGTCTGACGATCAGACGCTCCTCTCTATTGGTGGTCTGTCGAGGGTCCTGAGCCCGGTCACCTTGTGTGTCCTCACACATCCACTGGTCCCAACACCCTCTAACAGTCTGGTCAAAGCGTCCCGAGTGGGGACAATTCATCGATTCGACCATCCAGCTTCTCGCACTCCAATAATGTGCCCCTCTCAGACTCTGGTAACGGGGTGAAAAATTTCTTCTCTGCATCGTAGAGGCGTCTAGTGGTCAACAAGCTCTACACAAACAGAAGAGGTCACTACACACAAGGAGCCTTCGAGAGCCTTTTATAGGCCAAGGGGGGAACCACTTTTACAGTCTCTGGTGACAAGACCGTTCATCTAATTACCACAACTCTCATCATCTGTATATGTGCCTGAGATGTAACTGAATGCAGAGTTTTGCAGCCAAACGAGAACTTCTTCTAGGGCCATGATTTTTTTTGACAAGAGTGTATTATAGTTATGGGTGATATTAGTGCTCTGTCCTTGAAGTTTATCATTTTTAGTCATATTACTATTTATTATGTAATTAATATTTAACAGAACAAAGCAACTAATTGACATACATTTTGATCTACCATTGTTGTGTTATCAAGTAATAGTGGAAAGATGGAAGAGAATATAACTGCAAAATCAGACGACACAGGGTTTGTTTGTAGTCTGTTACTATGGAGACACACAGCTCTACGTAGGTGCTGTAGACACAAAATGGCTGGATATTTTTAATCAAGACTACGGTATTTGCAAATTTGCTTCATTAGATCGGATCTGTGATGGAAGCCGAAGCTACTCACCTCCGGCCTATGCGATGTCCCGCCGCGATCCGGTCCTACGTATGCTCGCCAAGGGCAAAATGTCAGGTGCATGCGCAGTAGGTCGGGAAATTTAAAATCTTCCTGCGCACAGAGATAGTAGAGAGCAGGGAGATGCCAACGGGGCCACGCTATGCGGTCTCCAGTGACGTGATCACCGATATCCAGCGGATAATGGTGATCATGTAAAGTTTAAAAAGTTAGTGTTTCACCTTCCCTCACGAATCCTATCCATGAGGGCAGATGAAATTACTTACCCAAGTCCAGTGGCACATGAACGGATTTAAATTGCGGAATCTGTGGTCCGCACTGCGGGTCCACAGAAAAAAATATTTGGAATATGCTATACAAAAATCGCAGCATATTATATTTTCGTGCGATTTTCACATGGACGGCTTCCACTGACGTTAATAGAATCCGTCTTGACCCACGGACCATCCGCAATTGATATTGCAGATAGGCTGTCAGTACCCGCGGTATCGCCTAGCGACAGCACGGAAAAAGATGAGATTTTGAAAAAAATCTGTATTGCGCATGACTGACGGTTAGCCGCTGTAGCCATCTGCAGTACAGATATTTAAAGGTACACGCGGTCACCGGTTCGGATTACCTTGCAGGCTTATGCATGCAGAATCCAACCTGTTCATGTGGCGTCAGCCTAAGGCCGATCTCAAGCGGAGGGGGCGGATTCTGCATGCAGGAGCCTGCAGCAGATTTCAGCCCTGTCCCTGGCTGACAACTGTGTGTGGCTAGTATATCCTATGCAGATGTACACGGTGAGCCACCATTAGACATGCACAATACAGATTTTTTCTTAAATACGTCTCTTTCCTGCGCCGTCGCTAGGCAATGATGTGGATACCCACAACCCATCCGCAATGTCAATTGAAGCCTTCCATGCAGCATCAACACAAAAAAGAATATGCTGTGATTTTATTTCTGTGAGCGGAAATCGCAATCAGCTCATGTGACTGAATATGCGAATGTTCTATTGTTTGAATGTGTGCAGGATACTGCAGATCGTTCGTACGGGCGACAATTGCAGATTCAGCAATTCAAAAACGGTCATGTGAGACTAGCCAAAGGCCCCGGATTTATTCCCTGACACGATCCTTATCTGCAGACCTTTCCGCAGCTTCTGCGCATCTGCCCGCCAGCATACTGACGCACACATATGCAGAGGGCCCGGTAAGTGTAAAATCTCCTTCCTCCTGGCTACCAAAGGTAGCCGAGAACCTGGAGTGGTGACTGGAGACCTCCTTGAGCGGTCCCCAGTCATATGATCGCCATTATTCAATGGTATAAAAAGGTAGAGATCTACCTTAGGCTAATCTCACACGGCCGAATAGGAATTGCGAAATACGCATGCCTTTGAGCCGCAGTAAGACGTGGATCAATCAAATGCATTGGATTACACAATTCCGCACACATTAATTAGCGGGTTGGAATTACGTAATTAACTCATAGATAACAGAACACAGCATGTTCTATGTTACCGTGAATATCCATGACATAAAGCCCATTGTGCGCTCTGGTCACGGATATACCTGTAGCCCATACACAATTACATTGTGTATGGGCTGCGGGTACTCGCATAATCACTAAGCGACGGCACGGGAACTATAAACAAAGAAAAAGCATGTACTGCGCATGACCGCCTGAGTGAGTACACAGTTATGCGCAGTACATTACGCGGCCGTACGCAGGGCCACGGTCGGGCTCACAGCTGAGATTCACTGCAGGTCTCTGCACTCGAATTCCACATACAACCATGTGAGCCCGGTATTATTCAGACCGCTATCTGTAATGCCTACATAATTTACAAGACGACCCGGAATGTTCACCTTTTTGCATTTCCAGGAGCAGCTTGTTGAGCACCTTCTGTGTTAGACCGCCGCACCTCGGCAAGCTTACGAAGCCTCACAGAGCGCCACTTTCTACACCCCATCCCTGCCGCTGAGGTGAAGAAATACAATGGGTGTTCCCTCCATTATAGGCCGAGCCATATGTCTTTAAGGCAGATTGGGGTTACAATGGGGGTATTGCTGAACACAGAACTGGTGCTATAAAATTTGAGGTGCATCTCCCCAGTTTTTCCTGCTTGAAACAAAGAAAACTCATGAAAGTGACATTTATGAAAAAAATTAAATTGTATTTATTTTTCACCTGCTTTATAATAAATTTTGCAAACAACTGTGGGGTCAACATACACAGTATAGCCTAGATAAATGGGCAAAGGGGTCTAGATTTCAAAATAGGGACACTTGTGGGGGCGTTCTATCATTTTGGAACCGTGATGGCTCTACAATTGAGCAATGGGGCCTGGAATTCATTCAGTTGTGCCCTGAAATCCAAAGGGTGTTCCTTCCATTATAGGCCTAGCCATGTGTCTTGTAAGTAGATTAGGGCTACAATTTGTATGTTTCTGAACACGGGACAAACAGGGGGGTCCATTTTGGGATGCAAATCTCCATTCATATGTGTAAAAAATACCTGTTCTTGAAATGATACAATTGCCAAAAAAAATGAAAATTGTAATTTTTTCCTTCTGCTTTGCTAAGATTGATTTAAAATCAGTGGAGTCAAAATACGCAATACAACCCTAGATGAATTTGTTAAGGGGCCTAGTTTTCAAAATGGGATCATTTATGGGGGTTCTCTATCGCTTTGGCTGCTCAAGGACTCTACAAGTGGGCAATAGGGCCTGAAGCACCTTCAAGCAAAATGTCACTTTCATTTTATTTCCTTTCACTTTGGGCCTCGTTATACGTACAGACATAAGATTAGGGCCACAATGGGTATGTTTCTGAATACAGGACAAGCAGGGGCATCCATCTTGATCCACAGCCGTGCATCCTCATTTTCATGTTCACTACAGAAAAAAGAACTGTCTTTAAAATGACATATTTGCAAAAATATGAAATTTCATTTTTTATCTCTAAATTGCATTAACTCCTGAAAAAACTGTGGGGTCAAAATACTCCTGACCCCCCTCTGTGAATATATTAAGGGGTGTAGTTTTTAAAACGGGGTCATTTGTGGGAGTATCTGTCATTTTGACACCTAGGAGCCTTTACAATCTTGGCTTGGTGCAGGAAAACAAAATGTTCCTCAAAATTTTAACAAGTAATGTTAAATTTGTACGTCTCCTAAATGGTTAAAAAAACTGAAGTTTTTCAAATGTGCTTCCAGAATAAAGCAAATAGATGGAAATATATAGATAACCAAAAATTTGTACAGCATGTTTGCACATATTTGACATACTGCAGTTGAAACCGTGAAAAAAAAAATGACAGTTTTTGACAATGTTTCCAATGTTGACGCTTTTAATAAATATACACAAATTCTATCGGTCTATTTTAACCGCCTAAATGAAGTACAATATGTTTTAAATTCATGTAGAAGTTTTGGGCACTTTTTTCAGTTGTTTTTTTTTCAATGATAAAGTCCATAAGAAGACACAAAGAAAACACCTTTCCTATAGCATGCTGTGTATTAAAAATGCACCATAAATAAGGCCCTAAATGTGCTACAAACTGACATTTTTTGGGGTGTCTCTCTTTTAGGTTAATGGCATTATTTACACATGCAGCAGGCTATAGGTTTAAACCAACCAAAAAAAATCTGAAAATAATTGAACATGCAATAATTTTGTGAAGGTCTGTGTGGTGTATTTACTAATGGGCTATAGTGAGTCCGTGTGCTGTGCTTAGAATATACAGACAGCACTTGGCCCAAATATACCACCATCTAAATGGGCCTTAACCCTAATAATAATAGGACATTTCCTGTCTTGTAGAGAAAAGTGTTCAGCATTCCTATCCGTATCTTCACAGGCTGGATTACAACGAAAAATAAACACTTCTACAAAGATAACACATCGATCCATTATTCACAATAGAAGATGGTCACAACTCACCTCCTCCCCTCCCTGCACAGTAAGAAAAATCATAAAGTTCCCATTCACTGACAGCATACAGACAAGGTACTCTATGTCTGGAAAGTTTCAGCAATCAGATAAGAAAAAAAGTAAATTCACCGGTATAAACTATTTAGATGGTGGTAAAAGTAAGAGCAACCCTGGGACCATAGTTAAATATGACCAGACGACTGGAATGCCAGAACAGCCTCCCATAGAAGTCAGTGTGTTCCCTCCTGTCCGTTGTGTCTATGGTCCGTGACTTCTGGAACAATGGAAGAAATCCAAATGTGTATAGAAAAATTCCTCTGCGCTTCAGGATCTGGGGGCATATTGTATTGAAGGAGACCCGATATTCCAAAGTATTATTTCAACCTTTTAGGCCTCCCTCACACAGGCGTTTTTGTACAGCGCTGTACAACACACCCATTCATTTTAATGGGGCTGCTCACACAGGGCTGAAAACGCAGAGTCTTCAACGCTGCACTTTAACAGCGTTGTATGTTCTATTTTTACACGTTTTCAGCCCTGTGTCACCCATTGAAATGAATGGGCAGCGGTTTCACCACTGCTAAAACTGCAGCAAAACTTAGTACCGTGTTTTTGGCAGCATTAACCCCACACTGATTTTCGGGAGGGGGGAGATGCTTATATTGCATCGCCGGCGAATCACGCTGTCTGAAGCTTTCCATAGCGTTGCTATGGAAAGCGCAGCCGTGTCCCTTGAGCAGAAAATCATAGCGATTCTCCGTTCACGGGATTCAAATCGCAGCATGCTGCGATTCTCTGCGGTGAGCCTATTTGTCAGAGAACCGTCAGCTGTCTCCTCCTCCCCGGCGGCAGAGAACTGCCACGGGATATCGCTACACCCGTGGATAGGCAGAATTAGCCTTTTATTGGGTGTGGTGTCCAACTTCAGCCAGTAGAGGTCACTACTACTACAATCTACTGTGAGAGGATACAGTAACCAAGTTCTAGGGATATGTTTTAAAAAAAATAAAAAAATAATTATATATATATATATATATATATATATATATATATATATATATAAAAATTATATATATAAAGGAGTGTAAACAAACACGATGAGGAACGGATTCAGACGAGAGATTGGTGTTATTAAGGGCTCATTCACATGACTGTATCCGTAAATTCCGGGGGGGGAAAGGTCACGGGACCCCTGTTCCCAGCTCTGGTCTGCTGCTGATCAGTGCTGCAGCGCTCAGGTGGGTTGATGACACGGCTGTCACTAATGACATCCCATAAACCTGACTGCCATGTGGAAGGTCTACGGAACAGGAAAATTTCAAAAGGAGGACCAGCACACTGGATAACTTTACTTAGAAAAATCTTCTTTTATTCCCCAGTATAAAGGCATAAAAAGACTGCGCCGTTTCGACCTCACATACCAGGCCTTTATCAAGCAAGATTATAGCCACACTCCTTCACTTAAAGGTTGTGCTGCATTCCACTTTTTCTGTTTGATCGGCAGGTCTACGGGACGTCAGCAGGCCTTCGGGTTGGGTGACATGGCGGCGTTGGACTGCGGAGAGTATATATTGTATAGTTTTGGGCACAACCATATAAAATAAGCGTGAAGCCCCCTTTAGCGAGTGGTCTCACATCACTGATCCACTGTGGATTTCCCCCAATTACATTCCAACTGAGTGAAATCTGCGAAGTGCGAACGCAGCTTCAGTTCAGTATTCTTCCCTTTTGGTATTTTTGCATGTGAAGCACGCAGTGAACACGGATACAACATGGATGTATAATACACACATACATGCAGCGACTATGGGGGGGGGGGGATTTACTATTCACAATACAACAGCTTTCTGGTGCAAACTATGCTAGAAATCGTAAAGAAGTGCGCCGTAAATAAGCGTCACGGACGCAAACTAATGCCGGCATTTATGAGGCCGTGATAGGTGATAGTATAGGTGATAGGCCCGGTGTCCCCTGGTATCTGCACGGTCACACACAGGACCCTCACCCTACTTTCTCAGCGAGCTACTGAAGCCACGACGGTACGTACACCGGAACACCCCCCATACCCTGCAGTCCGACGGTGTTCCCTGCCGCCCCGTGCGGAATTCCTGCGGACACCCCTCACTTCCGGCCGCGATGCGCGCATTGGTTCCGCCTGAGATCTGTTTCCTTACGTGTCACTAGAGCAGTGGACACTTCCGGCGGAAGCAGCGACCATGTGCACTGTGTGAGCTGGATTATAGAAGCCGGGACCTCCGAGTTATTGGCAGTAAGTAGTGATGGCGGTAATGTACTACAAGTAGCAGCATTTCTCATGAGCCTCTTATACTGCCCGCAGCGGTGGAGGGAGGTCTGCCAGGAATGTATAATGAGCCTTAGAGCTGCACTTCTTCCATGTATAAGTCTTGGTTAATAAGACGTGTAATATTCCATCATGCCCTCTGTGGCCCCTATGGACGGCGCTACATGTGCAGTTAGGACGCTGTTACACATAGCGATAGTCGTCCGCCCGGACAGTCGCAGTTTGCTGTCAATATAAGCACAAAGATTGTTTATTTCAGGATCGTTCGGTCTCCATACAGGCAGACAAACACGACTGAATGATCCACGTTTAGAGCGACCGGTCATTTCTACTCTTGTGTAAAATGAAAGCTCACGCCTGAGTTGGCGTCCGGCCGCGTTCACTCAGTGCTCAGATCCTAGCAATCCAGAGACGTTTTTCTTTAACGATCGCTCTGTGTAAGAGCTCCCTCATACGTTATTCTCTTTGTTCGCATCACGCTACGATCAGAGACAAGTATTAAAATTTCCCATTTTTTGATTACATTTTTCACCCACCCCTTACCCCCCACTTCTGATCCATCTCTACCAAATAAATTGATGATAATACTGACTATGGCTCCACGTAGCGTTTGCTGCTGACCGAGACGCCGCTGTGGTGACATCGCAGCTCGCTAATGACTTAACTAGTGACTGTCACCATTAGAGGGGCCTCTCCAGGATAGACTTTTGTCACCTGCACGCAAGATAGGTGATTGGTGTGATTTCCCCCAGAACGGCCCCCGCGCCCCCTCTCCTGCTCGCTGAGGGCTACTGCATCTATCCGCAGTGACGGGATTGGACAGAGAGCGGTGGGCAAGCGTGTATGGCTGCCATTTCACTTGGTCTCCTCCTCCTGAGGAAGAGAGGGGACCCGGGACCCCCTTCCTGCATCTCAGCTGTGAGGGCCGTAATTCATGTTCGCTGCATAATTAATGTATGGTACGTCGTTAGTGCGGTGGTGACAGAGGTGACGCTTCAGCAATAAGGTGGAGGATAGCAGCTGCACGTGGAAAGAATATCCTCTAATCCTGACCTGCTGCGAGTACTTGAGGCGAGAAACGCTGGACTACGCTGGCTGCACACTATATTTGCACATATGGCTTCATTTACATTTCCATTTTTGTGCACACGTAAAATAAGACCTGCTCTGTCTTGCTGCACATGTGCACAGCAATGGCCACCATAGAAGTCAATGTAGGGTGCGCAAATGTGTGCGATGTGCGAGAGGATGCCGGACGCGCTGCTTAATTCTATGAATGAAAGAACACATCTGGAACTTGGGGTAAATAGCCATTTAAATTGTTGAGTGTTCATCTGTCGCGCACAAATGCACCTGCCATGCGAGCAAAAATACAGTTTTGTACTCTTATATCATACCACCATCACCACGTTCTCAGGCAGAGAGTTCCATAGTCTCACTGCTCTTACAGTAAAGAACCCCCTTCTATGTTGTCTAGAAACCTTGTGGTGATGAAAGTATTTTTTCTTATATTTGCCATAATAAATAGAAGATTAAAATAAATCAGTCATATAAATACGTTGTGTATTTATGTAACTGAAAAATTACATACTTTACCCGCTGCTGCAGGTTTTTGTGCGCAGAAATACACTGCGTATTGTTTCACTCACAGAAAGTACACAGAAGGGCCCACTGACTTGCTGTGCTAATACAGAGGATTCCTGAGAATTTGCGTCGGCCTATTCACTTCAATGCCTATTGCAATGTGTAATGCGCACTAAAATAGGGCATGCCGCTCCTTTTTTCACACAATCAAACATTTCGTAAAAAATGCACACTTACGAACGAACCCATTGAAATCAATGAGCTCCATTCCCTGCATGTTATGCATGCATAAATTATGTCATGATATGCCAAAGTATGGTCAGGACAGCACCTCTGCCGATTGTAGGCAGGAGATTGGTGAAGTGAACCTATAGCGGTTTATTGCATAAAGGCCAAAGAGTGTGAGCAGAGGATGTGTCATAGGTGAGGGAAACCCTGTCCCAAAGGACATCCAAGGAGAAAGGCTGGGGTGCGACACCCCCGGAGGAAATGAGTAAGGCTGCCTGTCCACGAGCATTTTTGGATTATTTCCCCGCGGCGATAATCCAGCTGCAGGGAACGCAATGCACACTTTCCATAGCATTGCTATGGAAAGCGCAGCCCCCCTGTCCACGAGCGGAGAATGCTCCCGGCCGGCAAATCTGAGCATGCTGCGAATTGCCGCGATTCTCCGCAGTCAGGCTATCTGTCAGATAGGCTGACTGCGGAGATCAGTCTGCTGGCTCCTGCTCCCGGCGGCGGATACCCCAATGCCCGTGGACAGGCAGCCTTATAAATAAGGAAAGAACTCCTGCGCTCGGGAAACCAAGAACACACCAGAAAACACCAATAAGTTAATACAATTAGAGAGGCTACAAGAAGTAGACCTCTTGTGTAATCAATGCAGAGTAGTCATCAAGAATAATAGGACCTCCGTGGTGAAGTCAAAAGGATAAGTATTTTATTTGACAAAAGAGAAGGATGCAACGCATTTCGGAGCTCCAGTTGCTCCTTTATCAAGCACAAGTTTTGGTATTCTCTGCTCCAGGACTTACACAAGGGGTCTTCTTCTTTTAGCCCCTCTAATTGTGTTTTCTGGTGTGTTCTTCCTTCCCTGAGCACAGGAGTTTGTCTCACGTCTTCTACAACTGGCAGCCTAGCGGAAATTAGCACCATATCAATAAGTTATAAACATGTTCCAGGCTTTGGTTTCCCATTGCAGTCTGATGCCAGAAAACCCTTTTGATCCCTGTTTGACCAAGGTCGGCGCACGTATTATGGCACGGCTTTATATTCCACAGACATCTACACGCAGATAACGCTACAAAGATGGAGGAAAAAGAGCAAAAGAAACATCGCAAGAAAAACAGCGGGACGAAAGCCAACAAGAAGCGTAAGCGGCAGCAGGGTGATGGCGGAGCTGGTACCGAGGAAGATGCCAGGAAGAGGAACCCCAAAGCGTTTGCAGTGCAGTCCGCTGTGCGAATGGCCCGAAATTTCCACAGGTAAAGGATTCAGAATCTTACCCATCCCAACTGCTGCGTCCACTCGGTGCGCTCCCTTTAGTTCTACTAGTGGACATCAGAGGAAACCCCATAGCAGATCGTCAGTTCCATCTGCCTACTTTACTAGTTACTGCGATCTGCTAGGTGTTGCATAGTGTCTAGAGGGCAAACCCACATCTCAGACCCCATGTATGGTGGGCACATTGTCTACAAGGGATAGATTGGGGCTCCCTGATCCTATAGCAGCCATAGTGTCATTGTAGATGAACCTGCGTCTATAGACCTCATGCTTGTTGTACAGTGTATTGCAGACCAGTAAGTGTTCCCATTCACTTCTCATCACAGGACACAGGATCTAAAGACCAAGAAGCATCATATACCGGTGGTGGACCGAACTCCTTTAGAGCCACCTCCTGTTGTCGTGGTAGTTGTTGGTCCCCCAAAAGTTGGAAAGAGTACCCTGATCCGATGCTTGATTAAAAACTTTACCAAGCAGAAGCTGACTGAGATCCGCGGACCAGTTACTATTGTGTCCGGTAAGAGTTGATCTTGTAATACGGGATAAGATGAAGAATTTCTGATTCATAAAATGTTATTGACAGTTTTTATTTTGTCCTAGGGAAAAATCAGCATGTCCAGTCTGTGGCCACCAGGGGCCAGTACTCAGATTCTTCTAGAACACAAACTGTCACTTTGTATTATTATTTACCAACAGATAATAAGGAGTAACTTCGTATGTCTTTGTATCACTCGGGCCCCATTCACATCTGCACAGAACCGGCAAAAAATCCTGGACAGAACGGCACAGCATGCTGCGCTATTTTGTCCATGAAAGCATTAGATGACATGCTGGAAGCCAAATAAACCCAATTATAGTCAGCGGGATCCGTCTGGTGCCATTCCTGTCTGGTGCTTCTGGTATTTTTGTTGTTTGGCTCCAAGGACGAAGCCAAACAATGGCAATCGCACTGGAGGCAGGATACGGATATGAATGGGGGCCTTGGATCATGATTGTGGAAAAGGTTTTATCACCTATCCACAGGATCCGTGGCAAACCCTGCACACATTATATTACATACAGACTTGCCGTGAATTCTGTTGTGAATTTCATCCCCTCAATTGAAGTGATTATTTCTGCAGCATAGACTAACGCTGCGGATGTAAAATCTGCACCGCAATTTGATATGCGATGCTCCTTGTGGATGAGATTTCTTTAGATCTCCACATTGCTTCTACCTTAAATGCAGATTCCCTGCAGCGTTCCTCGCAGTGTCAGTGCCTGTAGGGAGTTTGCTCTGGTATTTCACCTGGCTCTGGCCACTGATACAAACTGTTGCTGCGCTGTGGGGTCTCAGCTAGCTGTTCGGGGTCTTTGTGTGCTGCAGGTTTATATTATTAAAGTCAATGCATCAAGAAAAAAAATGGGACCCTACTTCCTCAGTGGCCAGGATTTAGTTTTCACTACTTTGTCTAATCTGTATCTTATGTTTGTTTTCATTTTAGGAAAGAAAAGACGTCTCACCATCATTGAATGCGGCTGTGACATCAATACAATGATAGATTTGGCCAAAGTTGCAGACTTGGTAAATGATTGGGGTGACATTGCTTGCTTGTCTAGTCCCCAAGCTGTAATGACCTGAAGTCTAGTTCTGAAGGGGTTAATTGTCCATGTTCCTGCACCTTGACTAGTATTGTATTTGTCAGGCACAAGTTTTATGTCACTTCTAGTTTTGGGGGTTGACAACTGTAGACCTTGAAGATACAGTAGTGAGTATCATGCAAGCTGTTGGTGGAGATTGTAAGGTTCTTCATTAGGACACGCGTCTTGTGAAACCCTGAGGACCCAATTGTAAGCCAGTGAGGCCCTCTGGGTGCTGCCGGTCTACATCTTATGACAGCTCTCATACGACACTGATGTGAGCAGAGAAGGTCCCCCTGCAATATTTAGAACTGTCCTCCCCTCCGCTGCTTTCACCATTGCTTTCTTTCTTTTCCCAGTCCTTTTCTAAGGAATGTTTAGTTGTAGGATGTAGTTCTTTTGTCCATAGAGATGTAGCAGTGCTGACCTTGTAATTGACCGGTTCCTTTGTGCACTGTGTTAAATAGTTTGAAAACATATGGGACGATTTGCTCGGCTCCTCTCACCAGTAAAAGAGCAAACAATAAAGTAACTTCCAATCTTGCAGTTGTTGTTCATGCTCAGCGCTGGACATGTTGCTCTCTTTGGATTCTGCATCTTTTCTTTGTTCTGTGTTGTCCTGTTCCTCTGTTGTTCCTCCTGGAAATGCAATAATAAATTGAAAATATTGTAATTATTCCTCTGTCAATGCTTTCTTCTGCAGTCCGGTACTGTCCTGTCGGTGTGTTCTTAGCAATTGCTCTGTCTCCATACTAACAAGCTTTCTTCTCAATCAGGTCCTAATGCTCATAGACGCTAGCTTCGGTTTTGAAATGGAGACCTTTGAGTTCTTGAATATATGCCAGGTTCACGGCTTTCCAAAAATAATGGGCGTCTTGACTCACCTGGACTCCTTCAGAAATAACAAGCAGCTGCGCAAAGTCAAGAAGAAGCTGAAGCACCGATTCTGGACGGAGGTCTACCAGGTAGGTCGTATTTTAAATGGTGTGTTAACATGTCTAATGAGGAAAGTATGATTTACAGTATAGGGTCTCTGGCCGTGTCTGCTCTCTTGTGTACACAGCCATAACATTGCAGCCACTGACTGGAGACACACATAACAGTGATTATCCTGTGACGATGGTGGGTATATAATGTAGTAAGTGAACCAGCAGGTCTCAACCTGATTTTTTGGAATCGGGAAAGATAGTCAAGTATAAGGGTCATATTGTGATGGCCGACGACCGGGTCAGAGCAGTTCTGAAATGGCAGGTCTTATGCGGTGGTGCGTAGTGGTCAGCACCTGCCTAAAGGGCAACAGGGTCATTGATGCATGTTGGGAATGAAGGCTGTCTGGCCCCACAGAAAGCTTCTGTGGCACAAATTGCTTCAAAACCTAAAGGGGTATTCTGGGGATTCAAAGTGAGAGTTCTACACTTCATATGGGGTTAATATGTCATTTTACAGTATAATGTTATAACTTGTATTACAAAGCTGCAGAAATATTACTTCACCTGTGATCCCCTCCTACTTAGTTCTCCATTGGTATCTAATAGTTACATCCTGTACGCTGCGCTGTTTACTGGCATGCTCAGCGACTTCACATTTATAATAATGCAGCTTGTACAGTTCTGAATGCGTCAGTAAGTGGCAGTGGGGCATTGTGGGAGATGTAGTTTTTGAACTCGAGGGTCGCAATTTTAAATAACAATGTGGAAATCTGAAAAGGGCTTGAACGCAGTGGATGGAGCAAGTAGGAAAACAGACACTGGAGTCAGTTTGATGATTTAGATGGATGTTTGGAATAATGGCATAAGCGGGAATGTTAGGGAAATTTTGTCCCGTCTCCGGAATACCCCTTTAAGGATGACTATGATAGAGCGTTGTCAGAACACAAAATGCATCATAGCTTGCTGAGCTGCTGAACTTTCAGATTGCCCATTCTAAACCACTGAAAGCGCCTGCAACGGACATGTGAGCATCAGAAGTCGGCCGCAGGGCAGTGCAGGAAGGTGGGCTGGTCTGACGAGTCACGGTTTACTCTATATAATGACAACGACTTGGGGGGAAAATGATGGCACCCGGATGCAGTGCATATTCTGTTGGGTCCTGCCATTCACATGATACGTACCAATTACCTAAACCTTGTAGCAGTCCCAGTACAATCCTTCGTGTCAGCCGTCTCTTTCTGCATGGTAATGCGCTCTGCGCCACTCAGAGATGGAAGAAGATGACAGAGGTGAAGCTGCTGATTTGGCCTTTAGGTTCTCTATCCTATATAAGGCCTGTGATTGCGATGCTGTGGCTGGTGGGTGTATAATACTGCCCGGATGTCTGTGGGATGTGACGTTAATGCTCTAAATTCACCTAGTTATAGGTGATATGCTTTCTTGGCTGACATCGGGTTATATTTCCTTCACCAGGGTGCCAAGCTCTTTTACCTGTCTGGGATGGTGTATGCCGAATACCAGAAGCAAGAAATCCGTAATCTGGGGCGGTTCATATCTGTCATGAAGTTTCGCCCTCTGACCTGGCAGACATCACATCCGTATGTCCTTGCAGACAGGTGAGTGTCGTCTTGACCAATGTGACCGGCCTGTGGAGGTGCTTCCTGGGGAAGATGTTACACTTCTCTGTATCAGACCGCCCGGATTATTTCAGCATTTACAGAGTTCTTAGTTCTCCATAATATAAAAAGTGAGGTGGTCATGTGACCCGGTAATCTTCCTGTTCTTATGTCATAGGATCTCCTGAAAAGCTGCTGTTCAGTTGTGTTAATGCCTCAAACAAGTACTTATTGGATTTTCCAAGTTGTCTCTCTTAGTACATACTTGTTAAAATACAATTCTGGAGCAACTTTTCTTTGGACTGTACATATTCCTCTGTTGTTCTTCCTGGAACTGTATGGATAAATTGACAACTGGGCGTTACTACTGTGGCATGTCGGTACACATGTTTACATTGTCCAGTGTAGGAAGGGGAAAGCTAACTCTCACTTCCAGGAAGAATGACACAATGCAAGGTTCTAAGAGGAGATGCTCCAGAGTTGTGTTGTCGTGGGGAGTACTGGCTGTTTTGTACCGATTAATTGAGACTATGAGCAGTTGCACGTACCGTCACGCTCTGCCCCTAAGGGCTCGTGTCCACGGACGTGTTTTTATTGTGTATTATGCCCGTGTTATACTCAGTGAATGGAGTCAGTGAAAGTCAATAGACTTTCATTGATCCATGCACATGCATTTGTAGATACGGATGAGAAATAGACTGCAGCGTGAGCCCTATTCTTTTGTATAGGCAGCATATGCAACGCTGTCCATACACAATACATTGTTTATGGGCGGCAATTCACATGCAACCCCGCTATAAGATTTAAAAAATAGACACACTGCGCTTGTCCGTGAGATATGTGTGCACAAGATATGTGTGCATGAGATACATGGGCATGTGCAGTGCACTCACTGCCCATATGTGGTCTCCACTGACAGCAGCAGCATTTTACCCATACGCCCGTGGACATGAGCCACAGATGTTTACCAATGATATACAGATTTTTTGGTCTGATTAGTTCTGGTGATTATGTGAATGTAAATGTACACTGTATGGCCACTTTATTAGAGACACTGGCCCTTTCACGTTTAGAGATACTTTGTATGGAAACTACACGTGCGACCAGGATCCTACATGCAATAGTCATGGGACCCTCAGGACCTTCCCACCTGCAATAATTCTGGGTCCTGGGGACCTGCAGGGCCTCCCTACATGCAATAATCTTGGTTCTTGGGGGACCTGCAGGGCCTCCCTACATGCAATAATCCTGGGTCCTGGGATCCACAGGACCTTCCTCCCGCCTGGTCATTAGAGAAGAGCTCCACATGCTGCAGTGCTTTATGCCAGAATACATGTACAAGCATATATGTGTCCATCTTTATTCATCACAAACTAAGTTTTCCAGAAACAAGACTGTCTGCATGCTAAAATACTGACATTTTGAAGCTCCGTTTCCATATGCAATATGCAGTTTGTTTGTTTTCCTCTTAGGTTGGAAGATCTAACAAATCCTGAAGACATCAGGCTGAATCCAAAGACAGACCGCAAAGTGTCGCTGTACGGTTACCTGCGGGGGGCACATTTGAAGAATAAGAGCCAAGTTCACATACCAGGTATTTTTCTATTGCTTTTTCACATAACTTTTGGATTTCCAGCTTCTTCTTTTCAGATTCCTTTTAATCCTTTCGCTCTTTGATAATGTATTACTCTAGATCGGATGGTTTTATTAAGCAGTGTTTCTATAGGTGTTGGAGATTTTGCGCTCTCGGAGGTGAGCTTCCTGCCGGACCCCTGTCCTCTCCCAGACCAGCTTAAAAAACGTTCTCTGAATGAGAAGGAGAAGACTATTTATGCCCCGCTCTCTGGGGTTGGAGGCGTTGTGTACGATAAAGATGCCGTGTACATCGACTTGGGGCCGAACTATATTCAACAGGAGCAACAGGTACGACATAACAGCAGACTCTCTTTAATCTAGTTGAGACGCAAGAGTATCTAAATGGGCTGGGCATATTAGCTAAAATGCATCATTGCATCTCTGACTGCGATACTGTTTAATGCTTCATTTAGACGGGGTGATCTGCACAAGTGGGTGATGTCACCTCAAGTTGCTAGCGTTCGCGCAGAGCATTTAGCAGATTATCGCTGACGTTCTGTGTGAAGCGCTGAGGGGGTGCGTTTACATGCAGTGACAAGTTAGGGATCCAGTGATGATTTTCATGCTGGTTGTAAGTGAGGGATAATGAAAATAAATTATTTTTTTAAAATTTAAACATAAAGATTATCGTGCATTTTTATTAGTTTGAATGAATTTTACACGATAATCATCCCGTGTAGATGGCCCTTAAGTTGAGTTCTGTCTTTATAGTCTTGTAGGCACAGCTGTATCTCAGATCCTTGTCACAGATACATGGGCATCCGATTATACAGAGTACCGTAGGGTTTTGGGGGGAACTTGATGGGCATGTTTTGTTTTTTTCTCAAATTTTATCAACTAAGAAAAGGCATTTTTTTCCCCTGTGGAGAGTTGTGACATGCTGCTTCACATGTCCTATTGGGAGATACAGTGCATCAAAGAGACATCGTGTGACAGCACACAGTGTGCCCATAAGTCTCTGATAAGGACCCTTAGTTCTCTGCACTTGTATAACACCTAAAGTGGTTCTTAATTTTAGAGAATTTCCCAGGAGGTTACATGGGGAGTGGAGGCTCTTCCTGCACCTTGCCTTTTTGCAAGTTGCTATTTTGAGTTCTGAAAATCTATGTTTACAACCTATAAGGCTCATGGTCATTACTGGGTGCTGGTGCTGCGTTCTTTTAGGCCGAGAATGGAAGCGGTTGCTGTGTCTTGTTACTATTTGGGTAAATAGATGACTGCATTCCGTAAGAGATCCATAGATTTTTCTTTGAAATGGCTACAAGTGGTTAAAATGATGAATCTCAATGACTGCTTTTTATCTTCCCACAGAGAGCCGCAAAACCTTCACATGAACTGGTGCAGAGTCTCATTTCCACTAATGTCACTATCGATTCCAAGATGTCCACCAGCAGAGTGTCTTTATTCACTGACTCAAAACCTCTGGCCATAGAGGATGTTGAAAGCAAAGAGTAAGTTTAAAGAGGATATTTCATGAAAATGTCAGGTATTGTAAATGGGAAATTTTAAGTTAGACTTAAATAGTGTCTGGACTACTAGTGCGGTCAGAGGCAAACGAGTGTATTCCTTCCACATTTATGCATCCATAGTGTGGACCAGTGTCCCCGGCCTGACCGCTGAGCATTATAGAAATCTATAATGCTTGTACTTTAGGTCAGGAGACCCGCAGTCAGGCCGGGACACTTGTCCATATTACAGATACATAAATGCTGCTGGAATATGCTCATCTGTCAGTTGTCTAAAGAAGTCAGCCTGCCAATCATCTGTCCTTTGGCAAACACAAGTTTGCCAAGACTAATTTTTGCATTATGCCAAAACAAAAATCCAAAAAACTGCGCTCGTTTAGAACAGGAACCGCACGGTGACCACCAGTCGTAGCAATAGACCTTATTTTATTACAGATAACACATAAAATATCATAGGTGCAACACGTTTCGATGCTCCATAGCATTTTTATCAATCATTGTATACTGCACAGGAGCGAGCTTCGCTGACTCTCTGACAGAGCGGCCAGCAGGGGGCGGGGCGGCTCTAGGAGATTTCACTCTTCGCTCTCCCCTGCCCCTATCCATTCACTTAACACAACAGCCATTCAGTACTGAACGATCAGCGTTCAGTTCATCTTTCATCGTTTATACAGCCTAAACGATGATCGTTCAGTGTAAACAGCAGCCATTCAGTACTAAATGGCCGCTGTTAAAGTGAATAGAGAGGGGTGGGGGAGAGCGAGGAGTGAAATCTCCAGCCACCTCGGTGCGAGCCAACGATACTCACTCCTGTGCAACAGCACGGGAGCAAGTACATGCAGGGACGAGTGTCGGACATTCGTCCCGTGTAAATGGGGCTTTAGTTTAGTTTATCTCTTCTGAACGGTCTTATTAGGAAATTTACGACCACAACAAATATTATTTTTGCTGTTGTCATAAATTAGCTGATAAGAACTTTCGGCAGTGGAGATGTAAGGTCTGAAAACCAAGCCGTCAGTCCACCACATTGAGTGATCTGAAAGGAGATGCTTTCTGCAGCGTTCTATACATATGTAAAATCTGCAGAAATCAAACCGTGTGAATTCTTAATGAAACTCTTTTGCAAAAATGATTTCCAGACAAAAATACATTCATTCAAGTAGAAAAAAGTTGTACCTAAAGGTGTTCATAGCTTTTAAGTACTCTGAGCCAGCAGGGAAATGGTGAAGGTGGACATTAAAGGGGTTATCCCAAAATAGACTTTTAGCACCTATCAATGGGGAGGGGGGATTTTGCCACTGAGACCCCAATCGATCCCGAGAATGGGCATCCTGTGTTTCCTCCTCTCCTGTTACTGTGGGTAGTTGCAGCGAGCCAACAGTGACATGGAGATTGAATGGAGCTGCAATCACACATGCACATTGCCGCTCCATTCATTTCAATGGGGCTGCCAGAAGTGGCCAAATACAAGCACTTTGATATCCCCAGCTATTTGATTGAAGTGTGCCATGGTGCTCCATTTATCTTCAATTAGATACCCAATTTCTGTATCAGTGGAGGTCTCCGTGGTGAGACCCCCATCAATCAGACTTTTATCACCTATACTATGGATAGGTGATAAAAGTAAATTCTGATACAACCCCTTTATCTGCCCTAAGCATCACACTTTTTGCCATAAATCCTTTCATTAAGTTAGACTTCTAGGGATACTGGCAACGACATCGTCTGTGTCCTAATCGACAGGACTGTTGCCATAGCACCATCATACCCTAAACCTGAGTGGTTACCATTAACCCCATAACTATACTACCGAAGATGTTATAGTGCCCCTTCAGTTTGCTGGCAGACCACCAGGGAGGCAACATGTTATCATGTTGGAGCAGTGCGTGGTTCTTCGGACACTGTATTAGTTTCTGTGATTTAATTGGGCACTGTTTGCAGTATTCAATTCTATAGTGTTTCTATTTTAAGACGATTTACCTGGAGGCTGTGTGGTGCTGTGATAAAGGACACATGCTTATGGTGGTGTGTGACAATGTCTTATTTGATGCTGTGTTGGGTTGTCGGTGGGAGCAATGGCCAGGAGTGTAAGTGAAGACATGCAGGAGAAGATGGAGATCATGGCGCTGCTTGACAGAAGAAATAGAAATGCTGTATCAGCAATGCGTTTCAGTGTATCGTCTCTTTCCTCGGACCATTAACAAAAGGTACACGAATAGACAAGCGTATAAGAAGTGGTGGGTGACGTCACCAGGTCTTGTGGCATAGGTCATAGGACTAGATCAGATGATGCATCAAAGCAAACCAAATGACATCAAGGCAAACAATAACGGCAGTTAAAAATGTGTTCAGAAGAAGTGCAATAGCTTGTAGTAATATTCTGCTTCCAGAATGCAAAGTGCTGAACTTGGAGCTTCATGTTGAACAAATGGTGAAATCAAATAGCAACTTGTATCAATATTCTAAAAACACGATACAATGCAGCTGCTGTGTTAAGAATATTACCTTTTGTTAATGGTCTGAGGAAGGTGCCGATGCAAGACTGAAAGACACTGCTGATGCAGCTTTTCTAAGAACCGCTGACTTCCTGTCCTTCTGTAAAGCTGCTCCGTAATCTCCATCTCCTGCATATCTCCAGTTGACTACAGAGGTATACTGCTGATCATCCGGGGAGGCAGCAGCGATTGTGAACGCTCTCTCCTCTAGTGCAACAACAAAGGCACCATTTTGCCTTTCCCTGTGGCTCTCTACCTCCTGCTGACGGGCTTCTCTGCACTATGGGGCGCTGTGCTTTTTTCTCTTTATTAGATCTGTCTAAGGGCCACGCAGAAGCCTAGAGGGAACATCAGCAGGGACTATTACCTCATGTATTGCTGGCAGTTTTTGCAGAGGTTTGTCTTCATGGTGTCCGGTACTAATTGTTTAATACTATTGATTAGGTTTGAAATGCCAACTGAGGAGAAAGTAATAGATGCTGAAACTGGTCGGATGCGTCGTAAAGCTGTGTTTACTGGAGACCAAAATGAGGAATCTGACGAGGAAGAATCTGATGAAGAGGAAGAAGAGGATGAGGATGAAGTTGAAGAAGAAGCTGATATGTCTGGGGAAGAAAGTGATTGTGAAGAAGAAAATGAATTTACGAGCCGGAGAGCTGCTAAAAAAATTAAAGTAGAGGAGCAACATAAAGCTTCGGAGATGCCGGTGTTCGCGGACAGCGACGATGACTTGGAGCACAGTGAGGATGAAGAGCACAACAATGAGGAGAAGAATGTTGTGGTAAAGAAAAAGGGTAAATCCATGAAAAGGGCACCGAAGGAAGAAAGAGAGGGAAAATCAACAGCAGCGATGGATAGTGGGAATTGCACTGGGGAGGACGGCATCTCCTCCGAGTATGAAGAAGTGGAAACTATGGATGCTGATGAAGAACAATCTAAGGATACAGATGAAGAATGTGAAGGCACATCTGAAGAGGACAGCGATGATGCAGAAGACTTATTAAAAGAAGATGAAGACTTTATAGAAGACAATAATGCTTTTGAAGACACAGTAGGTGAGTCACTATGGTATATGTCCCCAGAATATCCTCTTGAGCTGCTCATACATACCACGTGTTTCTCCACTGCTAAATGCAGTTCATCTAATGTTCACTATAATGTTTGTAAGATGATCAATTTTCATAGCTTTTTACACAAAGTGGTAGAACAACATGCTGGCCAACGTCTACAGAAAACTGACATGAAATCGGTGTCTAATTCGTAAAAACCATACTCTGTATAGGCAGCTTTATTTGTTTTCAGACTCTCTTATTGAATTTATAAACCAAAATGTTCCATAACTCAGGATATTGTAGGCTTTGCAGAGCCAATAATGTCATTTGTTATTGCAAAAGTTTAAAGGATACCTGCACTTTCAGAATACTTTTGACATGTCACAGAGACATGTCAACAGTATTGATCAGTGGAGGTCCCGCAGATCGCTTGAATGAGGGGGCTGCAATACTCACCCTGTGTTCCCTCGGCTATGTTTGCTCATTTTCAGTTGCTTCCAGCAGCTGGAGATGGCCTCATGATGATTATAAGAAGCTTTTATACACCTCTATGAGGCAGTCTTGAGCTTTGGGAAGCGACCAAAAACGAGCAAACATAGTCAAGAGGGCACAGGGTGAGTGCTGCAGCCCCCTCATTCAAGCGATCTGCGGGACCTTCACTGATCAATACTTTTGACATGTGTCTGTGACATGTTAAAAGTATTCTTAAAGTGCAGGTACTCTTTAAAATTAGGCAAATAACTAAAAGCTGTTTAAGCTATTTGTTCTATAGTTCAGTAACGCCCCCCTGTAAACTAGATTATTAAAAGAAAGGGGTAAGTGAACAAACAAACTTTTAAGCAGCCCAGGCAAGGGGCATAGGTCTAAGTCTCAGTGATTAGGTGATAAGGCGGTTTCCGTGATAAAGTATTAATGAACTATCATCAGTATCTGATCGGTGGGGCTCCACTGCTGGTGAACCCCACTGATCAGTTGTTTGAAGAGGCTGTGGCTATCCAGTGAGTTCTGCGGACACTTCTCAGGCCTGTGACGTCACATTCATCGGTCACATGGCTTGAGAACGGCTCAGTCCTGTTCAAGTGGATTGGATTGAGTTGCTGCAGTCTTTATTAAATGTACAGTTCTTTGCCTGGTATGCAGTGAAGTGACAGTGGCTCCCCCCGAGCACTATAGCCACTAACAACAGATAATTGGCAGGGTCCCAAGTGACAGTCCTGCAGCGATCTGATTTTGGTGACCTATCCTGAGGTCATTAATGTTGAGGTCCTTGAAACCCCCTTTAAATTGTGGAATCCCTATTACATATAAGCTCCAAAGCATCAAGATGTTCTGTCCAGTTTTTTACAGTCTGTATCTGACCATAGGGCTTCAAAATTAGCAAGTTTTGTCTTCTATGGTGCTGACTGTTCTTTTAAAGCACTGACTTTCCTGGATTTTGCAGTGTATTACGCAGTGAATAGAGCCTATTGATTTCAATAGGTTCCTTCACGGCAGTTTTTTTTTTTTTTTACGTGACTATTGGTCATGTGAGAGAAAAACGCAGCATATCCTTTCTTGGTGCATAGTAAGCACCATAATAGCCTATTGAAATTAATGGGCTGTGTAAATATGCAGTAAATAGGCAGGAAACCTGTGTGTTTACTGTGTATTTGTGTACATGTGTTTTTATTTTACCTGCTTCTTCTTTCCTTACGCCTAAAAATACACTGCCCGTAGGCTGAAAAACACAAAGCAACAGCATATGTTGTCCTGTTAATACTCTGCGCATTCACAGACCGAAATACGCATATGCCCATGCGAATGCACCTTCAGGGGGTTTTCATCTGATGGCTGAAGTTTTTCAGGCTAGGGCTACACGCTAGTGATTGATTTGAACGATGAAGTTACAGCTGTAGTCCTCAGGGATGCATTTAGTTGTTAGCAACCCTGTGGACTGGAACGGTCACTCCATATTTAATCCACAGCGCTGCTGCCAGTCTCCATGCAGCGCACGGGGCTTACTTGGGTAGATGTTTCGATATTGAACTCTTTTTATACTTTGATTGTTTTCTAGGTGCTTTAAAATGGAAAGAAGACCTGAAGAAGAAAGCTGCTGAGGTTTTCCTTCGTCAACAACAGGCGGTCCCTAATCTCCTAAAACTTGTCTATGGAACAGGTGACGTGCTTATGAAGTCTTCTGCTATGGGTCAACAATAATGTTCTTCTGGGATTTGACATGTAAACATTATATTATATTATCAGCTGCTTTAAATCCTCTTTTACCATTGCAGAAGAGTGCTGCACGTTTTTGGGGACCTATTGGCACTCTTGACAGGCATTTCAATAAATACTTGTATACATCAAATTCTGGGGCATTGGTGTTACCCTTCTCCTTGTCAGTGGGTTGTGTCCTTAAACACTCTGACATTGTCCCATTAGTGCTGCCAATGTCAGATGCTGTAGAGACGCCGCTGACTGCCAATCAAATGTTAATGCCTGGTTTTCAATTTATTTATACATTTCCAAGAGGAATAACAGAGGACCAACCTAAATTAAAATGAAATCCGCATCCTGCCTCTTCACAACTCGTACTTCTCTGTGTCTTCTCTATCCATTACCCTATGAATGTGCTTGTTCTCGTTTAACACTCAGATCGCTAGTACTACCCCAATTGGTGCTATCGTAGTGCAAAATCCCAAGGTCACACCTTCACAACCTCCAGAAGATAGCATTGCACACACTTCTCAAATTTGCAGAAGTTGGTGAATGCTTTTATTACAGATGTTCACAGTATATCCAGACAACGTTTCAGACAGTCTAGCCCTTTATCAAGCAAGGAGTGAAAACATCAGAGTCGGGCTTAGAGTAATAGAAGTAAAATTCTGGAGGGACTTGTGGTTGGAGCTACTGGATGATACTGGGAAGGGGACCCAAGGTCACCGCTGAAGTCCGCTGGATATACTGCGAAGATCTGGAACACCTGTAATAAAAGCATTCAGAGACGTTTGCAAGTTCCAGAATTGTGTGCGATCCACTCTTGTTCATTCTCATTGGCTGCTGTTAATAAAAGCACAAGCTCAGCACTAATCAGTATAAGACAACTGATATAATGACGATAATATAGACCAGAAGCAGTAGACTTCCAGTGTCAGGATAAGTGGTAGCTGCCCCACCTATGCTTAGTCAATGGGAGAACTTGGAAAGGAATATCAATTTTCAAGGGGTTGTCAGGAAAAAACAATTGATGGCCTATCCTTAGGATAAACCACCAATACTAAATCAGGCAGGGACTGCCATTCAAGACCCCTGCTGATCAGTTGTTTGCCAGGCCAGTAGGCTTATGCACGGAGCTTATTTCAGACAGCTCCCTTCCCACTGTAGTGGCCCTACTTGGTATTATACACAAAGTTGCCATGCATTTCAATGGCAACTTTGCCTGTAATGCCAAACCGCTCCCTGCAGAAATCAGTTCAGCATATGAGCACACAGCTGATCGGTGCGTCTGTCCTGAGGATAGGCCATCAGTTGGACAACCCCTTTAAGGCACACACAACCTTATGCAGTCATCCTGCTAAAATCGCTTGTGATCACAGGGAACTTCTAATTGGTTCTAAATAGAACTTGCTTTTCCAGTTTACTAGCCGTGGGTGCTTGTGCCCGCTCTTGTCTTTCTGAATTTTTTTTTTTATTTCAGGCATCACATTGAACAATTTGTGTAATTGTGTTTCTTCATTCATTGTTTCCTTCAATGGTTTATATATCACATAGTGGTTCAGACTGATGAAGATGAAGATGATGATGATAATGAAGAACTGGGTGGTCTGTTCCATGTCAGTCGTCCAGATAAGGAATCAAAAAGAGCGGCCAATGCAATAGACTGTTCGAAGTTTACTGTGGAAAGTCCTCAAGACTGGGATGATGATGAGGTATTTAGGAATGTGAGGGGCATACATCCAGTAATTAGGGACTCTGAAATATTGCAGTTTTTACAGTGAGAAAGGTTGGTAAATCTATTTCCCTTAAAGGGGTATTCTAGTTAGGGGACTTCTTCAGGTTTTCACCTGTTCACTGTATATCTGAAAAGTGACAGATCAGTGGAGGTCCAACCTTTGGGAACCCACTGATCACCAGAGTGGGGGGCCATGGAGTGTTGGCAGTGCATGGGCTCTGCATGGGCTCTGCATGTGACTCACTTCAGTGGGACTGCTGAAGATAGCTGACTGCTTGAAGTTGACTGTCTGCTGCAGTCCCATTGAAATGAATGGAGTGATTGCTCCATTCATTTGGCGAACTTCGAACTCCCATTCTGTTGATTCGTGGGTGTCTCAGAAGTCATATAATTATGCCTTTTTATGGCTGCCGTCACATTATTATTTTTTCCAGTAACAAAATATGCTGTTACATGTGGGACATCCTGAGGAATCCAGCCGTACCTTTATTTTGTTCCACTCTGACCCCCATTTCAAGATATGACCCCAGAAGTTGTTCACATATAAAAATATAATTTGTTAATAGACATAAAACAAGGTGGCAGGCTTAACCCCTTAAGGATGTGGCCCCTTTTTTCATTTTCAGTTTTTCCTAACCACTTTTATAAAATCCTAACTTTTATATATCCATTGCAGTTGCTGTCTGTGGGTTGTTTTTTGTGGGACAATATAGTGTACTGAGAAACCTTAAAAAAATTCCGAGTGGAATGGAAAAAAAAAAATATTCTGTCATTTTTGGGGGTCATGTTTCTACGGTGTACACACTGCAGCAAAACTATTCTATGGATCAGTACGATTACTACGATTCCAAATTTATATAGAGTTTTTTTGCTGTACTACTTTTAAAATACCTTTGGAAAAAAATAAATTTATTTTCTGCCACCATCTTCCGACAGACATAATTTTTAAAATAGCTTTACGTTGACATAGTATCTACGACTTTTTGATTACTTTTTATTATATTATTTTTCTTGGAGACAGAGTGACCAAAAAAAGCGCAATTCTGGTGTTTGTTTGTTTTCTAACAACATTCACCATACAGGATAAATGCGTTACATTGATGATTCAGACTTCTACGGACGCAACAATACCAAATATGTTGTGGGTTTTTTTTTTAAAAAATCCGTTTTTTAAATTATAAATATGGCAAAAGGGGCCTTTTTAAACTTAGCATCCTCTTTATTTATTTTTTTAAAATAATGAATAAAACTTATTCACTTTCTTTTTTTTTTTTTTTGATCGCTCCTGCAGTATGATGTAATGTCATAGTATTACATTACACTGCCATCTCACAGGCATGGCTTGATGGGCAATCTGCAATAGCAGCCCTGGGGGGCTTTCAGAAGGTCCCCACCTGCCATGGCAATGAAATGGCAACCCGCGAACTCCAATTGGGGTATTTAAAGAGTTAACCGATGTGGTGATCCGCTCCTGATCCCCTCTATACGAACACCGAACCTCCATAACAGAAATGTACATCCTAGAGTTTAAGGGGTAAAGAATGTTTTATGACTGTTACGTTTACTCGTATACTTTTGTGTATTATGTAATGGTTTAGCTATCTAGTGAGCATTTCTGTCCACATACTGTATATACTGGAGGTGAGACTCAAATTCCTCTCAGCAGATATACAGTATGAACTTACTGATGTGCCGTTTGAATAATTTGTAGAATTGTAGAACCTGACAATTGTACTGATGGTGTGTTAAAGGGGTTACCCAAGTTCGTTTTTTTTTTTTTTTTATGTGCACCATGCAGTAAGATAACAGACAGACATATACTCCCCTCTCCCCGCTGTGTCCTGTGCTGCTGTCCTTGGTCTCCTTTGTGACGACATGTTTACAGAATGTTACTGGCTGCTTCAGCCAATGGCAGAGCTCAGTACTCAATCGTTGAGCTCTATCATTGACCGCAACAGCCTGTGGCATCCTGTAAATAAACACTGAGCATGGAGGACTGAGAGGAACCGCGGGAGATGCAGGGACTCGAGAGAGGTCAGGTATATGCTTGTTTATTTTACTCTAACATACCAAGTGAGGCACGATTTCATGCGGACCCCGGGCCAGATGGTTTGAAAAACATCTAATACTAATGCTGGACCCTTTGGGGGTTTATTTGCACAATGGATTCATATTGGAAAACTTTTCCTCTAACCTTCATGTTATAAGCCCCCGAGGACTGAATACTAGAGAACGTGAGGTTTTTAAGGGACGTCTGCTTCAGGGACAACTCTTCAGATTCCCTATGAAGCCTGGTATCTGAGGAGGTTCTCTGCTCTACAGAACCGCTTTTGTCCATATACTTCGCCAACTAAAGAAAATGTGTTGATTTGGCTTCTGTCTTCATAAGAGTTGATGCGGGCTTTATCCCCCATATCCTTACAGTCCTCAGAAGGCATGGACTGATCTGCCCGCGTCTTGCCATGTCTTATGTTTCGTATCCTTAGTAAACCGATTCTTCTTTTTTCTCACAATAGTTTTTTGTGTTTTCAGGTTATGGATGCAATACGCGATTGCTTCGTCACTGGGAAGTGGGAGGCCGATAAAGATGCCGAGAAGCTCCTGGAAGAAGATGGTAGCCTCTGTTTTACTCTGTTTCTTCCTGTGTGCAGCTAAAGGCCCATTTACACGGGCCGATGATCGTTCCAAGATTGCTCAAACGACAGTTTGAGTGACAACTTTGAGCGATTATTTTGTATAAACTATTAAGTAGTTACTTTAGTACCAATTAAGTGTGCAATTGAAGCTTTTAGCTGAATGCACTTAATAGCCCGAGGCTATTATCTGCGCTCAGATCCTTTGTTCTCCAGGGGGAAACAATGCTATCAGCACTGGAGAACTGCTGATAAGAAAGAATGACGATTTTTAGGTTAGACTGAATTTAAGGATCAGCTAACAGTGCCCGAAAAGCTCACGATGGGCACCCATTTAGACGGGATGATTATCGCTAAAACGATCGGTGATTAGCGGGGTTTCTTTTGTTTAGTTTTTTTAAGCGATCATCGGCTAGTGTAAATGGGCCTTTACTATTATCTTATCAGTAGATTACTTTTGAGTGAATTGTGATATAAGCCTGTGGGGTTAATGGTTTGGTGTCTTTGTATCCACAGAGGAGCTGTATGGTGACTTTGAAGATTTGGAGACAGGGGAGGTACACAAGGGCAAACCCAAGGAAGAGGAGGTACTGCATATCTGACACCTTGTATAGCGAGCGCTTCAGTGAATGCCCCTTCATTGGTCTTGCGGAAGGCTGGACTAAACCCAGTCTTGATCACAACTAGAAATTGGCCCTGGCAAGCTAGTATTGCTCCTAGCCCTTTATGCAGTCATTGGCTGTGTGCTACTGCAATTTGTTGCTTCTATGTGGCCTATTGCAAGCACTAAGCACATCACTGGCCTGTAGGGGGAGCCTTTGCTGTAACTACAGAAGGGATGGGAAGATGTCCTGCTGTGACTGCTTTTTGTAGCCCTCCAGTATTAACAAGGGAACCATGGGCAGGTTGTTGTGACTACTGAAGAAGGGAGGAAAGGCTGCTGGACCACTGAAAGTACGTGGGAAGTGCTCTGTTGTGACTAGTTCTGGAGGTGTGACTGGTATGACTAGAATGATAATGAGGAATGGGGGGTGCTCTGAGTACTGAAGAAATGGGGACAAGGGTTCTACTGCTCCTGCTACTGGATAACTGAGGAGAGGCATTGGGATCACTATTTTTTCTACCAGAGTAAGGGGCAAACTATTCTGACTACTATTAAAGAGATTTCTGGTTCTATAAATGGTCACTGCAAATTGAGATGAATTGTATTAATATGAGATCTAATGTGATAACTAGTAAAAATGCAACTCACTATTTACCTAAAATTACGTACGGCACTGAAAAATTTTCTAAAATGCTGGTCACTAGGCTTCTCCCATCCTTATGATTTGCGGTTCACTGCCTGTAGTCAAGTGAAGTCAGTCTCTATTAACAGAACAAGGGAAGGGAAGGAGTGTGACGTCTCATGCTTCCCATAGAGGTCTACAGAGGGGGAAGGGGGACTCAAGCAAAGACTCGGATGATAGGCTCCAGCTAATATCAAGTTGCTTGTTGTCCCACATCTACTGAAATCACTTCTGCACTACTCAGTACTTTAGTGTCATCCTGATAGTTATTTACATATTTTACATAGAGCAGAATTTTCTGTTTTTCAGCTTGTATAGATTATAAAGTATTAGCTAGATTCCTTCTCCTACCAGCTAATCGAGAACTGAAAACTGGATACAGAACCCAAAATGGGGAAAAGTGGTGATAAGTGCAGGATACCATCATATAATGGCCAGAAATAGTTATTCCTCAAGTACACACAGCTTATTCTGAAAAGTAATTTAAAAGTGAAGGTACACATTACAATCACTGGCTTATTCTTAGAATGGGCCATCAATGTTGGATAAATGGGATCCGCTATCAGCACTCCTGCCGATCGGCTGATGAAGGGCAGCAGGGCTTCAATCAGTGCTTCATTTCCTTCATTGTTTACTAGGTACAGATCCGCTGTGCCTGGCATTACAATTTGTTATAGCTTCATCCCATCAAGTAATGGGAGTTGTAATTACAGCACAACTGGTGGTAAAAGTACAGCGCCGTGTATGAGAAGGGAATGAGAGCAGCGGGCCCATCAACACTGCTCGTCTGCAGCAATCTAAACCAGAAAGCCTTTAAGGAGCTCTCTCTTCTGAATACGTGCGATGGGCTGCTCAAAACCTTGATTGACACCTCAGTCGACCAGAAGACCAGGTTTGGTCATCGTCGGTTGACCAATCACTCATCAGCCATATTGTGTGTACCAGATGTCACAGTGCGGTGTTGCCGGACTCTAACTTCTGAAGTAGGCTCCTTGATTAGATTAGTTCAGGCGTGGTCTAACATGTCTTTCCTAAATATATTGTATTTACAGTCTGAAGGCGAAAATGAGGAGAGCGATGAAGAGAAAGCAAATGAAGCAGCTCCAGCAGAGGAAGAGAAGACAAAACAGCGTCTGGAGAAGAAAAAGAAGCTGAAGGAACGCTTTGACTCGCAGTATGATGACGGAGATGCTGACGCCACTTATTTTGATGACCTAAAAGAAGAGATGCAGAAACAAGCAGAGGTCAGTGCAGATGGAAAAGAACACTTTATGATAAAATTGTGTCTTTGTTACAGACATACAGTAAATATACTTTTCTTGACTGTGAAATAAAGCATACAGTTGTATATTTTAGGTATTTTTCACACAGAACAGAATGATTCCTCAGCACACAGCAGAATTGCCATCATGCGGAATATTTAACACCAGAATCCGCATGTCTAAATGAAGAATTAAAGAGTACCTGCACTTCAGGGCGCTCCTGCTCCATCTGCTATTTTCAGCTCCTTCCTACAGATGGCGCTATATAATCTCTGTATAGGGCCATCTTCAGGTGCTGTAAGGAGCTGAAAACAGACAACTCAGCTGGAGCGCTCCGAAGTGAAAGTGCAGCTACTCTTTAAGACATTTTTAATTCTGTATTAAAATAAGAATTTTAACCACATAGATTTTGATGTAGCATTTTCTGCATGGTGGCAAATTCCCCTGCTTATTGAGGAACAGTTCTGTCCTTTTTAGAATGGTCCCATTGGCTAAGTTTGCACAGTGGAATTTTCTGTTGAAATTTCCATATGTATTCCGCCTGTAAAATTGCGCCAGAAATTTTCAGCTTTGCCACGCATCAAAGTGTGGAATTCCAACGCATTTCTATGTAAAGAAGTAAAATGTCACTTCTTGACGGCAATCTGCACAGATTTTGCCCATTCACACGGCTAAATGCGCTCATGCATCCACAGCAAAGTAGCTGAAGATTTCTGCAGTGGTTTTACAGACAGAATCCACGCTGAAAACTCTGTTGCAGATACCGCTGTGTAAACAGTCTGAGCCTTCTGCTTATTTTGTTGTTTTGGCATGGAGCTGTTCTTTGCACTGCCCTTGGGGTATGTTCACATGGCAGAATCGCCATGGAGTTTTTCATGCCAAAATCCACGGTTTTCTGTTTTTAGTGTGGATCCGCATGTGGAATTTGCCCAGTCAGTGAGTTAAATCCATGTGCCGAATTTTAACAAGGAAAATCACGCTTCCACAAGTGACATTGCCATGCTAACATATCCTTATAATTCACTAATTTACTGAATTCTGTCTCTTAGCTGAACCGTGCAGAATTTGAAGACCAAGATGATGAGATCCGTGTACAATATGAAGGCTTCAGGCCTGGCATGTACCTCCGCATGGAGATTGAAAACATGCCCTGCGAGTTTGTTGTTAACTTTGACCCGCACTACCCAATGATCCTTGGTGGGCTCGGCAACAGCGAGGGAAATGTTGGCTACATCCAGGTAATAAATTAAGCATTCAATATTATATGCTGCCCTAAATAAGAGTGCATCCAACTCACGCTTGGTCCGACATATGTTGAATTAAATTGTCCAGCTAATAAAGATTAGCATCAGGAAATGTATCTAGGCCTTAAAATAGCTTTTAAATGTATTTTATATCACTTTAGATGCGGCTGAAGAAACACCGTTGGCATAAGAAGATACTAAAGACAAGAGACCCCCTAATTTTTTCACTGGGCTGGAGACGATTCCAGACTGTTCCACTCTATTATATTGAGGATCATAATGGACGTCACCGTCTTCTTAAATATACCCCTGAGCACATGCACTGTGGTTCCACTATTTGGGGTAAGAGTCTAAAACCATTTTCTACCTTGCAAAATACTAGACTGACAGCATTTGCAATATTAACATATCTTGACAAGAATTGCATATACTAAAAGGGAATCTACTTAAAGTTATTTAAGAAGCCAGCTCTCCTGCTTGAAATATAGGACTTTAAAAAGAAAATGTTGTAATGGTAATACGAGGAAACTGAACCGTAAGCTTGTGTGCAGTCAAAAGTTAGAAATGTGAAACAGTCCAGTTATAACTAAATGAGTAAAAATTGCAACTGGAAAAAGCAAGGCAAAACCACAAAAATGTGATGATCGATTACATTTTCTGCCTATTGTATCCAATATTTATTAAATGCGGCCTTTGTTTTTTTTACTTTCCCATTTAGGACCCATCACTCCTCAAGGAACTGGTTTCCTGGCTGTTCAGTCGGTTAGCAACACCACAGTAAGTGATTGTGTCTAACTTTAGAAGTTCTGTCATTTACAGATTTACTGTGGAACAGTCAAATAGTTGTAAAGTTGGTCTTTTATCTTAAACTCTCAAACCTAATTCATCTTAGGATCTCTTGATTTTGAAGTTTCCAAGGTTTCTCATGGCTTGCTTTCTCCATAATCTCTTTGCCTTCACCGATTGGTGTCATGATCCGTCATGAAGAAGTGCCTCCTTTACTGTCAAAAGGAGAATTGCTTTCTATAGATGATCAGGCTGTTGTGATATTTTGGAGGAAGTGGGGCAACATAGAGAACCTCCACTGTGCAACTTGTCACATAAGAATGTTTTTGGGCATACAAAGTCAAATGTTGACTTCATGCCAGTATTTACACTTTACTGTGTTCACTTTTAAGTTCTTTGTGTGTTACCACATTAAGCTAATTTTTCACATTACAAAACGTTCTCGCTGTTCTCTCATAGGCTGATTTTCGCATTGCTGCTACTGGTGTTGTGTTGGATCTGGACAAATCTATCACAGTGGTGAAAAAGTTAAAACTGATCGGTTACCCCTGCAAAATCTACAAGAATACAGCCTTTATCAAAGTACAAATTTTTGTACTATTTAAAGAATCTTTACATTTACGCTCTACATTACATATGCCTAATGTTTTTTTTATACTTCTCTTCATCCTGGTTTCTAGGGGATGTTTTCTACTGTCTTGGAAGTGGCCAAGTTTGAAGGAGCGTCCGTACGAACTGTCAGTGGTATACGTGGGCAGATCAAGAAAGCCTTACGAACACCGGAAGGGGGATTTAGAGCAACATTTGAGGACAAACTCTTAATGAGCGGTAAGCTTGTAAACCTTCAGAAATCATTAGCTCTAAAAAGCAGAAGGGAACTTAATCCACCATGCACATGTCTGTACTGCACCTCCATAGAACCTCAAGTTGTACTGAGCTGTAATAGTGCACAGTAAGGCTTCATTGAGACACTGCTGTAACTCCATACACCTCAGATTTCACCCAGGGGTGTACAATTGGCATGCTCTGTCAAAAGCTGTATTATGAAGGAATTTCCCCTTTTTAACGTGAGGTTCTTATGGAAAGTTTGCAACAAGAGCAACATGGAGAGAATGATAACCCCTGCCCCGGTTGTGCGGTCCCGCAGCGTACGTCCTTGTTTACACTGAAAACTAATTTTGACTTATTCCTGGTAACACAGCATGTTTTCCTGAGTATATCAGACCTCTTGTAAATAGCTGTGCACGTTACACACAATCTGGGTATATGTTTCCATACATTGACTGTAAGCAGAGGCTGTGGCTATGGTGAAGAATTCTAGTGCAAAATTTATGAGGAAATTTTTATATTACTATGAATTAGCTTTACTTGTATACAGTTAGAAGACCCTTATAAATTCATGTCGCATAATAGGATGTTTGTTTTCTTTATCTGTCATATTCACTAAAATCACCTCCTCCTGTACCATATAGATATCGTGTTTCTACGCACCTGGTACGCGGTTACGGTTCCCAGCTTCTACAACCCTGTAACCTCACTGTTGAAACCTGTGGGCCAGAAGGAGTCATGGACTGGGATGAAAACTGTAGGGCAACTGCGGCACGAGCTTGGAATCAAACGGAAACCACAGAAAGATTCCCTCTACAAGGTATATATCTAGTACACAGTCGGACAGGAGTGCTTTGTGGGTTTAATTACTAATATCATTTGCTTCCTGCTTCCTCACCATAGGGCAATCACAGACGGCACATCCCTACAACGTGACCTTTTATTCACACATTGCACCCTTTCAGTGTTCTGAACCTTTTTCAAGCATTGGGTTTAGAGGAGCTCAATTGTTGCAGTGGGTCACGTTACATGGATGTTCTGTTTCCGCGGGTTTTCTATGGCGATTGTGTTTAGCTAAAGTTTTGGATTGGACTTTATTTGGAGACGGGCACTAGTATTTGACAATTCCAGTGCTGCTTCGTCTTGATTTGTGTGTCAACACATGTATGTTCCTCCTTCACAGCCCATTATGAGGCAAGAAAGACACTTTAATCCACTTCATATTCCGAAAGCTCTGCAGAAAGCTCTGCCGTTTAAGAGTAAGCCTAAGATGATGGAAAAGAAGGGTAAAGTGCCCAGGGACAAGGTGCGGCCTGCTGTTATCCGGGAACCTCATGAAAGAAAGGTAAGTGCAGTCACTCTGGTTTAGGAGACTTTGTACATTGTTATTCCTATTTTTTTATTTTTACTTTACATATATATAGTTCTATCTAACGTGCCTCCAGATGTTGTACACTGAACATAGCAAATGCACAAAAAATAAAATCACAATAATTCAATTAATTTTTCCTTTGATTCTGTTCTGTCTCTTTATGTTCACTGAAAGGAAACAACCCTAAAATGTAACTTCTATTAGATAGTGAATGGGCATTTACAGTAGCAATTCTTACAGCCACCATGTAAGCAGCAGTGTAGTCTGATGTGACTGCGATGTGCTGAAAATACTCCTCTTTTCAGCCCTCTTGTAGACCTTCTTTCAGTCACCATAAGGGTCCCACTGCTCTCCTCACAGCGTGGCGTGCCTGTGTGCATGACACGTTCCAATTAGAATATTGCAATGCGTGCAGGGAATGTCTGGGGCTGTATTCACA
This sequence comes from Eleutherodactylus coqui, assembly GCF_035609145.1. Classification (NCBI taxonomy): domain Eukaryota; kingdom Metazoa; phylum Chordata; class Amphibia; order Anura; family Eleutherodactylidae; genus Eleutherodactylus; species Eleutherodactylus coqui. The sequence continues at coordinate 173,290,995 of NC_089840.1, forward strand.
CGGGTGGGAGTGAGCAGCTCCTCAGATTCGCACAGCACATAGGCACCCTGGCCATGTGCTGTGCGATGTCACATACAACGCACATTACAAGTTCTCATTTGAGACTCACAAGAAAATAGGACATTTTGCGATTTCTCGATTTTGTACTTTAAAAATAATGGGTTACTGCAACATGTGAGTTGTGTGGGCCTCCCAATTCTCACCCTTGTGAATACAGTATGAGGGTGTGACGGTCTGATTAGAGAGAGCTGCACCAATTCTCTTTTAACCTTTAGTGTATCCACCAATCCGATGTAAGAATTTGCTGTAAAGGGACCCTTCTCTACTGAAATAGGAGGCAGAGAATATTAAACCACACCCCTTAGCTAAGGCCCACCCTTCACCCATCTCCCAAGTGGAAATAGAAAGGATACGGAGGACGTTAGCAGCTACGTTCTCAACAAGACTGCTTCAGGAGGCACAGAGATAATCATACAGTAATCGGCAGTGTAGGCATATTCATCTACTTTTCACTGTCATTTTTGGGCTTAGTATTACTTTACGTAGTTATAGTGGCAATTTCCAGTCACTGAATAGTCTGTTAGTGAGAAACACACTTTATTTGGCTAACGACTGACAAGTAATTTCTTTGGCTCACAGATAATGGCCCTTCTGAATGCTCTGGGCACAGTCAATAATTATAAGAAACAGAAGGCCAAGGTGAAGCAGAAGCAACAGAGGAAGGAGTTTCTACAACTGAAGCAGAAAGAAGGAGAGGAGAAGCTGAAGAGACAGAAGGAGGCCAAGAAAAAGCACTTCAGTGCAGTGAGTCAAAGAGAGAAGAAGAAAGAAAGGTCAAGTCTCTCAGGCACAGAGCCAGATAAAAACCATTGATCTCTCAAGGTGCACAGACTTCTATAAATATGGCAGCCTACTTCGTAGATACTTAACATCCTGTTTTACATCATATAAGTGTCAGATCCATCTTGGAATTTTCTAACCTGGATCTGACATTTAAAATCTGAGGCTAAATCTTGGAATTCTGTCATGGACTTTCATGCCGTCCTACCCACGGACTTAGTCCCAGTCAATGAGGCACATACGCATGTGGCCACCTAGTACGGTTTCCACATTAAGACTTGACAATGACTATTCTTATTTCCTGCAACGCGCGTTCCTACATTGGCTAATCAATAGAATGCTAAAAGTGCACAGAATTTACAGCAGAATTGCGCCATGTGAATTGGGCCTAAAGCTTATCACCCCGACATTAGGGTTTATTTAAAGGGGTTCTGACATAAAAAATTTTTTTATGCTTTAACAGCTGTTGTTTCCTGGTCTGCCTAATGGACACAGGGAACCCACGATTTTTGGCTGTTAAAACATAAAAACCTCATACTTACCTAATACTTACCTTGTGTTCTGTTGTTGTTGTCATCAGGGGGGTCATCTCCCAGCAGGCTCTCTTCTTCCTGCTCCAAGGTCCTGCAAAAATGCTGCCATGCTAGCACTGTAACATGGCAGCATTACAATGGGATAGTGTAATGCAACTAAGTGATGTAAGGCTTTCCGTGAGGTCCCCCGCTCACAGATGCCGCCCGAACTCTCAGCTCCCTGTTGGCCGCTGCCCCGCTCAGCTCCGCGCTTGTGCTCCTCCGCCGGCACTGTCAGATTCCTGGCGGCGGGTCCTCCAGTCAGAGCTTGACTGCGCTTCGCCGCCGCCGCCGGGAAATTCCGCAGAGGTGGAGGGGGGAAGGCCGCCGCCGTGCTCTTCTGCACTCTGCGGCCGGCCCATAACAGCCTCTGTCAACCCGGCCCCTCTGTCTATAATATCGGAATTGCGCGCATGCGCAGTAGAGAGGTGCCCTCTGACAGGAGTCAGGACGGGCCGAGTCTCCACTGCGCACGCGCGGAATCTCTGAGTTCAGCCAGGACGGACGGGCCGCCCTCAGCAAGCACTGCTTGTGACGTGCTTGCTGTGGGCGGTCCGTCCGTTCACCTCGGAAGTGGCTGACGGACGGACAGAGCAGGAAGCAGTCTTTTTGACTGCTCCTGCTCTGCTTCTACAAGCCACAGAAGAAGATGCCGGCTGGAGGGGACATGCCTGGTGATTGGGCCAGGCCAAGCAAGGTGAGTAAATTTTTTTTTTTTCATGTCAGAACCCCTTTAATATATTTTTTTTAGCCCAAGATCTGTTTAAAATACTTGGGTGCAGAATGTTTGTACATAAAATTAGGATGTTAGTCTGGAAATGACTCCTGAACTTGTCCCTGCTCCATTACAACTTGAAATATGAACGGTCAAGTTTACAGAAATGTAAAGTATCCAGAACTTGTAAATATCCGCTTGTACAGCAGTGAGAGAGCACTTGTATTCCTGTTTCTCAGTTCTACTATGGGAACCATTGAATAAAGACCTGCTGGTAAATGGTGGTTCTTAGAGTAAGAACTTGCCGAGCTCACTGCCTTTAAACCAACAGTACATATGATATTAAGTATGTTTAGTAGGTAGTGCCACATTGCTCTCATCATAATAAAACAATCACGCATCGTGTTGGTGCTGATGGCCGTATCCACCTCTACAACCAATCTTTCTTATTTTCCCAATGGATGTGAAATGAAGCAATTTTGCCAATAATCTTTCCTTTTTGCAGTGCCTTATATGTGTTTCTATGGTAATGGACAACAAACGCTGTAGACTGATCATGTAGTCCTACTGTCTTCCTTGCAACCTCTGCTTCTTCATAATATTCCACAGACTACCAAGACATAGGAAAGGGATAAAACTGAGAATTGCTGCAGGATCGAGACTACACGGGTGTGATTGATCAAGTTATGCATCGCCTGTCCTTAGGATGATTCTTATAAGTACTTGTCACCAGCCTTCCTTTTGTTGTGTTTTTGTCAACTACAGGATGCAAATTTTATAACATTCCTTTTACAGGGTGGAATTCGTCTACCAGGATGCAGCCGGGCTTAAATCTGCTTACAATTTTGCATCAAAAGCCACATTTAGGCGTGCAGATTTTTGCAGTGATAATTATTGCTGCGCCCTGACACACTAATTCTCCCATGTGTGACAGAGCCACAAGTAGATCAGAACGCATTAATGTTTGTCTCTTTGTTTACATACAAACCTCAGACCAGTGGCCCAATAATCCATTTCCCAGTCATTGGTCTGAATAGGCCCCTGTGAGGCTACACAAAGACTTAAAAGGGCTGTCTCACAATTAAATATTATCTTTCACTGTTAGATCACATCAAAGAAACATTTTTTTTTTCTGTTTCCAGGGGATTTTTTATATTCACATTCATTACAATGAGACATAAATACAACGATCTAGACGTTTGATGCGAGATACTCTGTAAACAAACCTTTTTTAATTGCAATTTAATCTGTGAATTTTTTAGTTTAGTTATGCTACATACTACTTATTGCGCCCCCTGGGGATGGTAGATTTATCCAGCGTTGCATGCCCAGTAGCCCAGTCCCACCACCAAGCCCCTTTTGTAGATGGGTGCTGGAGTGATTCCTGCTATTCTAGAAGTCAGCCTGTAAGAATTGGTACTCTAAAGTGTCACAAGAATGTACCAGCAATATCTGGACCCGGGAAGAGGTTATTTTGAGTGAAAATTGTTATGCCCTGATCTGACACAGACGTTTTTGTCTGTTTGTGGGATGACACCCTTTAACCCTTTCACTTCCATAGAGGAGTTTAAAAGGGGACTTGATGTCTTTCTGGAGAGGAAGGATATTATAGGCTATTTGTTAATCCGGGTATACAGGCAGGTAGGAACTATTAGGGGTTGATCCAGGGATTAGTCTGATTGCCATTAGGGAGTCGGGAAGGAATTTTCCCCCAAAAGGGCTAATTGGCTCCTGCCTCTTGGGGTTTTTTTGCCTTCCTCTGGATCAACAAAACAGGAGGCTAGACAGGCTGGACTAGATGGACATTGTCTTCATTCGGCCTTACAAACTGTGTTACTATGTATGTTACTTCCATGGGTTTTTGGACATTTTGCACCTCTGGTAGAGACAGTACAGTTTCATATCTTTAAATAAAACTTAGTTACAAAATATACATATTATACTAATCCCGCATTCCCATGTATTTCCTGAAAGTAGAAACCTGGCACATTGTAAAAGTGTCACTCAGCGCTCAGTACACACAGACACCTTCATGTATTTTTCCATCAAAAAAAAAACCACAAGATTTTAATATAAAATCCTTGAAAATTCATATTGGTGGCTAAATGTGTGATCCAAGGAGAAAACTGCGTGCACAATAAGGTCAACACATGCCGAGTTCATATATACCTTGTAGACCTATGTCTGCATGCTTATATCTACATAGAGTCACCAGAACTAGAAAGGCCCAAAGTTTGGAAATTTGGAAAAGTAACCGCTTATAAAATACAGGAGTTGTACATCTTGACAAGAATGTGAACCCCTAAACCCCGGATATAACCTAAACACGGACAGCCTAGTTTACTGGGCGGGAAACTGACAGCGCATTTTGTAAAATTAATTCCGGTTTGTCACAGGGTTACCTGAAGGTGAACCTCACTAACACATATATTTCCACCTTGAACTAATGGACAAGCAGAGGTTCACACTAAAACAATGGAGAAGTAATATATCCAGGTGTGCGCTGTTCGTATATACCATTCACATCAACAAATGCTAAAACTGAGGTCATGCAATATTGTCCTGTGATTCACAAATAGAGGTGCATACTGCTCCCCGCAGACGGCTACTTGGTGCCACAATCTCACACGACCAGCAGGAGGCGACTTTGCACCAGTGATTGTAAGCAGAAATTGCATGAAAATTCAGATTTACAACTGCCAGTGCACTAAAGCGGACGCCTCATACAAGCACAGCACATGCTGCATAAATTGTAAGATGTGAGAGGCTCATACATACCGCACATGTCTGCGGTTCACACATTCGGGGTTATATAGGTACGTTATTTTCCCTTCGCCTACACAAACAGTAACCCTCCAATTCCCTAAAACTAATATAATGTGTTAACTAGAGCGGGATTCACATCTGTCTGATTCACATGAATGATTTTTCTCTCGGGACTAATGATCTGATATAGAGAAATGTCCTTTTTTGTGTGATTCCTGGCAGAGAATCACCTATTTTCAAAAAAAAAAAAAAAAGTCGCACTTGCATGCCAGGTGTTTTGCTTGGAAGTGCAATGTGATTTTTTTAATTAATATTTATTTTTTATTTTTTTATAACTTTTAACTATTGAAAATATGCAAAAAATTTTTGTGTGTGAAAAATGCTCATGCATAGATGTGCTGCAATGTGTTTTCTAGCAAAATTTAGCACCTGTAAAAATCACTTGTTAAAGAGTACAATATCAGCCTGAGTCTCTTAGAGCAGTATTACACTCGACCGTCTCAATCCAGCATTAGGGCAGATTCACACGAGTGTACAAATATTTGTGCCATGTTTTTGTGCATCAGAAGTTGCATGTTTGCGCATGCAACTGTATTTTACCTTTTGCACACGCAAGTCATGTGCAATTGTGCGTGCAAAAAAGAACGCACCGATGCTCTCAGCCATTGAAATGGCCAATTAGTTTAATGAATTCAAGATCTGTTCTTAACCTGCTGCATTTTTTTTTGTGGGACTGAATTGTGCACTCCAAATACGGGTATGTGAACGAACTCCTTGAAATCAATGGGTTCTGTTTTCTGTGTATTGCACATGCAAATTGTTGGTGCGCAAATACGTCCATGTGCTTTCAGATGGATGTAAAAAAAATTTGATCCCTGGTAGGGATGTAATATCCAAATCAACAGTTTATCAGCGCTATAACTATGACTCCGATGAACCTGGGCTGGTCTGAGTTATCCTGGGAGAAAAAAGACCCCTATCATACCAGGTGAATACCGATTTTATTTTCCTTTGATGTGGAATGAGTTGAAAACGATTTAATACTGTGACAGTTGGTGAAAATGTCTTTTCTGACTGATGGAAGTCTTCTACCTCTGTAAGAAATATATTAGACCTTCCTCTCTTATGATATTTATTCTTGCTGTGACTGGCGTGTAACTTGTAATGCTAAAGATCCGGTGGACAGGATAAAGGCGGCTTAAAATGTATATGTTTGTAATGGTTTGTGTGATTCTTTTGCCATGATCCTGGGTGCTAGTAAACATCTTGGCCATAGAGGTAATTAACCTCTATGACCAAGATGTTATGACAGCAAGACAACACTACCTGAAAAGCAAACAGTCGGAGAGGGAGGGAACGTCGGACTGATGCAACCTTGCGGCTTCCCCTAAATGCCCCGTCTACCTCTTAAATAACCTGCTTACAGCGCATCACTGGACACCCTGTCAAAACCTTCCCGCAGCTGCAGCAAATGGGTCAGAACTCAATGACTCGTAGCCTTAAAATGCCCAACTACTAGAGAGACAACTAACAAGGGGAAAAACCGCCAAAACCGTATATTAATGCCTCAGAAATGGACCCACAGTGATTATAATCTCCTGTGGATCCCTCCTAATGGTGTGGGATCCATACATTTCTCCTGGGTTAGGGAGTAAAAACGAGGATCCCTTAGTCTCTGCACCTTAATCTAGGTAGCGCAAGACCAGTTGCAACCCAGGGATCCACAATCCAACTCCCAAGATGTTGCTGTATGTTCCACGTTTGAACTGAATCTGAACGCTTGTTTTGATTTCTGTTTTCAAATTATGCGAAGCCAAAAAAAGACTTATGACCATCCACTTCAGCCTATTACCCCCCCAATGTTGATCCAGAGGAAGGTAAAAAAAACTACAATGAGCTGGAATCCAATTTTCCCCATTTAAGGGAGAAAATTCCTCCAACTCCAGTCTGGCAATCAGAATAATCCCCGAATTACTGACCCTTCTCAAGTAATCAGTGATATAGCATGTAATATTGTATCACTCAAGAAACTCATCCAGGCCCCTCTTGAACTCTTTTATCGAATTAATCAGCGCCACGTCTTCAGGCAGAAAGTACCATAGTCTCACTGCTCTTACAGTAAAGAACCCCCTTCTATGTTGGTGTGGAAACCTTCTTTCCTCTAGATGTAGAGGGCGCACCCTTGTTACAGTCACAGTCCTGGGTATAAATAGATGATGGGAGAGCTCTCTGTACTGTCCCCTGATATGTCTATACATAGTTATTAGAGCGCCCCCTTGTTACAGTCCTGGGTATAAATAGATGATGGGAGAGGCCTCTGTATTGTCCCCTGATATATAGTTATTCGAGCGCCCCCTTTTTACAGTCCTGGGTATAAATAGATGATGGGAGCGATCTCTGTGCTGACCCCTGATATATCTATACATAGTTATTAGTGCGCCCCCTTATTGCAATCCTGAGAAAAAATTGATGATGGTAAAGATCTCTGTACTGGCCCCTGATAAATCTATACTGATTTATTAGAGCACCCCCTTGTTACAGTCGTGGGTATAAATAGATGATGGAAGAGATCTCTGTACTAACATCTGATGTATTATACATAGTTATTATAGTGCTCCTTTGTCACAGTCCTGGGTGTAAATAGATGATAGGGAGATCTCTGTACTGACCCCTGATATATCTATACGTGCTTATTAGAGTGCCCCCTTGTTACAGTCCTGGGTATAAATATTTTCTCCTGATATATGGTATCTATACATAGTTATTAGAGCGCCCCCTTGTTATAGTCCTGGGTAAAATAGATTATATTAAAAACCAATCCCTGTGGTACCCCACTGATAACGGTTACCCCTCGAATACTGGCCCTGTGGGTAACCCACTGGTAGCCCTTCCAATACTGCCTCCGTGGTACCGCACTGGTAACGGTGACCCAAATGCCTAATTTATAACCACCCCCTGCTTTCTATTATTGAGACTGTTACCCACTTACACACATTCTCGCCCAGACCAAGCATTCTCATTTTATATACAAACCTTTTATACGGCACACAATCAAACACTTTGAAAAAGTCCAGATACACAAGATCTAGTGACTCCCTTGTCCAATCTAGAACTTACCTACTCAAAGAAGCTGATCAGGTTGGTTTGACAGGAACGATCTCTCATTAACCCATGCTGATACGGAGTTATACAGCTATTTTCCTTGAAGTCCTCCAGGATAGGATCTCTTAGAAACCCCTAAATTTACCATTAGAAACATTTTACGCACAATAGAAGTCTGACTTACCAGCCTGTAGCTTCCAGGTTCACTTTTTGACCCCTTTTTGAATATCGGCATCACCTTAGCTATGCACCTATCCACTTGAACAGACCGTGTCACTGTTGAGTCCTTAACCCTCTAACCCCTTAACACTACAGTTACCTCCTGCAGTGTCGGGGCATGTATGAAGAGAGATCACGCGGCGATCCCTCTTTATACAACACAGGTGCTGACTATTTCTTACAGCCAGCACCTTCCCGCAATAGCTTCGATAAGCCGCGCTGCTCATCGGAACTATTAACTTGTCAATTCTGACAGTGGCATTTAAGTCCCCCGAAAGATGTTACGGGATCCCGTACAGCCCCCCCATGATGAGATCGCAGGGAGCCGTGCGGGCATCATGGCAGCCGGAGGCCTTCTAAAAGGCTCCAGGGCTGTCATAGTAGAATGCCTATCAAGCCCTTGGGGTAGCTTGATAGAATGCCTGTCCGATTGCAGTATGATGTAATGCCCTAGCATTACATTATGTTTTAGGAGCGATCAATGTATCGCAAGTTGTCCCCTCTGGCGACTAAAAAAAGAAATAATAAGTTTCAAAAAGTTTTACTAATTATAAAAAAAAAAAAGAGGTAATAAAAATAAAAAAAACAAACAACTTTTTGCCATATTTAAATAAAGAATCTAAGTAATAAAACAAAAATACATATATAGTAACAAAAATAAATCCGGAATTTTGCTTTTTTTGTAATAAAAAATCAAAAAGTCATATGTACTCCAGAATGGTACCAACGGAAACTACAGGATGTCAACAGAAAAAAAAAACGTTATGGCGACAGAAAATAATTTAAAAAAAGTAAATATCTTTGAAAATAAAAGTAGTAGAGCAAAAAAAAAATAAAAACGATATAAATTTAGTATTGTAGTAATCGTATTGACCCATAGAATAAAGTTATCAGATGATTTTTGCTGCAGTGTTTACGCTGTAGAAACAAGATGCACCCAAAGATGGCGGATTTTAGTTTTTTTTTAATTTCCATTTCACTCAACTTAAATTTTTTCAGTACATTATATGGTACATTAAATAGCATTGTTGAAAAATACAACTCGTGCCGCAAAAAAACAGCCCTCATACTGCTACGTTGATGGATAAATAAGAGTTATGATTTTTTAAAAGGGAAGGGGAGGAAAAAACGAAAATGGAAAAAAAAGGGCCATGTCTTTTTAAGGGGTTCTGTAATTAAAAAAGAAAAACTCCATACTTACATATTCCTCCCCCTTCAGTCTACTTACCAGATCTTCAGCCCCCCCTATCTTCTGTCTCCTGCCTGGAGAAGATGTGGTTAGGAGACTGGGAAGGAGGGGGGGGGGGGGCGAGAAAATTGTGCAAGATTTTTTTTTTTTTTTTTTGTCTGTTGCCATAGGCAGTAAAAAAAACTGATTAGGAAACTAAAGATTTACAATGCTTTACTTCCTATATGTGATGTTTTCACTGATGCGATGTTGAGAGAACAAAAAAATCGCGGCATGCTCTATCTTTCTGCGATGGGCGTTTTTTCAGGGGTTTTTTTTGTCTCCCATGTATCCCTGTGGAGGCTTCTTTTTATCGTATCACAACACAACAAACTTGCGTTGCGATGCGATTTTAACATTAGAAAGTCTTACTAAGTTTTGCACTAAAAAAATTGCGTGATTTTATCGTGGGGCAGCAATGCGATGCTAAATTATTCCTCAAAAAAAGCATCGTTGACTCTCAAAAATCGCAGGAACAAAGATGCAATTTTGCCATGATTTTCTTGCGGCAAAATAGTGATTGCGCATGTGAAACTAGCCTAAGGGATTAAGGACCAGGGTGTTTTGTATCTAAAGGACCAGACACTTTTTAGGGATTTTACTCATGTGGTTTTACTGCCCTATTTTTTTTTTCTTCAGCTACCAAATTTTTTTTTCCGTGACACATAGGGCTATTTTTTTAATATCTTTTTTCACTATTTTTTTCTCCATTTTTTTTAGTCTTATTGGGGGTAACAAAGTAAAAATTAGTTTATATTTATAGTTGTTTGTTTTTAAAATTTGTATATTTACACTAAAATAAAGCACAGTAATGGGTTCCTCATTTTGTTTCGGATGTTTTTATGTATAATATGCATATTTTTGTATCACAGGGAGCATATAGTGATGGGTCATTTTCTTTTTTCCAATACATATTTTTATCTATTCCGTATTGTTTTGGCTTATTTTTGTAACTATTTTTTTACCATCTATGTCCTCCATGACGTCATATAAAACCTCTGGGGGTCATTCACATTGTATTTCTTTTTTTCTATTTCACACTTTTCTACTGTAGCTGAAGCATCTATAGGAGCTGCATCCCTAGGAGACCCGGTTACAGGGTAAAACATCCCCCCACAGTGACAGGAGTCACTAACAGAGCTGATCAGGGTCTGCTAGGACAGGGGGCCCCCGGCGGTCACATGATTGCCGGGTTGCATAGTAGAAGTAATACTTGAGTGCTATGTAGCCTGGAAGGAAAAAGGCAGAAGCGGTTAAAAATCACTTCTCCCTTCTCCTCCAGGTTCTCAGCTGTGTCGTACAGTCGAAGACCTGACCTGCTTCTACTTGATTCCAGGAGCAGAGGCTTTAATGCTGCGCCATATTTCTGTTATCAGCAGGGATTAAAGCCCAGGACCAAGCTCAGTATATTTACCGCGCTTAGTCTCTAAGGGGTTAAATATAAGAAATAGGGGTCTGTCTATCCAATCACTCAGTTCCCTTAGAACCCAGGAGTGTATGCCATCAGGACCTTGTGATTTGTCTACTTTAATCTTTTTAAGATGGCTCTGCACTTCTTCCACTGTCTGAAATAAAGTAACATTACGTTTCCGTTATTGTGAGGGCGCCTACACACTACCAATATTTTTCCTTGTGCTGCGAGAGCGAGTGCCTCGCAGCACAGAGGAAACTCTGCAACTCCTGAATTCAATGAATGGCTGAGCACTGCTGTGATTGGCTGAGCGCTGTGACCAATCACAGGCAGCTCTCAGCTGTCATTCAGTGGCTGAGCGCTGCCTGTGATTGACTGAGCGCTCAGCCAATGAGGCCAGTGCTCCAAAACACAGAAGAAGGCTACCGTGCCGGACGGCTCTTCTAGGTGAGTATAATTTTTTTATTTTACAGCTAGGGCTGATTTTCAGGTAATGTCTTATATTTGAAGCCCTTCCCCTAAAATCATCACTATGCGGGTTGCCTGCAACCCACTGCTTTCAATGGGGCCGCAGCAGTGCCGACCCCATTGAAAGCAATGGGATAGCGTCACTGATTTCTGCCACAGCTGTGGCAGAGGATTCTTTTACCCCTGCGGTCCCCGCAGGGATGAAGGAATCCTCTGCCATAGTTGTCACAGCTGTGGCAGAAGTCCATGATGTATTCCCTATGTTTTCAATGGTGCTGGTGCTACTGCCACCGGCCCCATTTGAAGACACTGAGCGATATTGCAGATTGTTTCTCTAAGCTGCGAGACTTAGAAGTAAAAATCACAAATGAGGGGCGTGTCCAGCAGCCATGCTGTGAGTTCGCACGGAACTTGAGCTCCGAGAAGATCCCCACCATCCTGCACCCATCCTGACTGCCCGACTCCATTAAACGCCAGAACAACTCACCCAGACACGGGGGAACACCTTCAGCAAGACCGAGGGAGCTCCAGCGAGTACCCGGCGGCGAAACCCGGCAGACACCGACCTCGGGCCTGCCGCCAGAGATCCAGCGCCGGCACTTCCGGCTGCAAGGTACGGCGCGCACTCCGCAGCTCCGATACACAGGAGGGACTCGGCGGGAGGATCGAGACCCGGGAGAGGTGAGCGGCAAAGTCCAGGAGGCTGAAGAGAGCGGCGGGAGCCAGCAGAAGGCCGCGGCATCACGGCCCTGAGGATCTGTAGACCTCCCGCGGCATAGAGAGGGAGGCGGGGCCCCGGTGGGGGATAGACGCCGTTCGGCCGGCACTGTGTCCCGGAGCAGACAGCCCGGCGCGGGAGGCCCTGGTGGGGGACGGTGGGACACCGAGGGGGGAGGGTGGAGCCACCACAGAAACCACCAGATTGCTCCCCCTGGACACCAGAGAGCGAGAGGGATACATCCCCTCCCCCCCAGCTCCAACAGCAGCCCTGCACGAGAGGCACACTAAAGGCCTGCCAGGCACCTTATAAAGGGAATACCTGAAACGGATGGGCACCCCATAACAGGGACCTGCCAGCAACCTGCACCTGCCCAATATAAAGTGCACAGTGGAACCCCCTCCACATGGACATTACTGCAGCTTGGAACGGGCGTATAACATCAAACCATACAAGGGGCCTGCCAGCCACCCCACAGCGATAACAATACTAAAGCGGGTGATTAACCCACAACCAGCATCGCTGGCAATCTACACCCCACGTGCCCAGACATCCTCCAGCCCGGTACGGGCAACGACTAAGTGGCCGCTTACAACGTCTACCCGTAACCACACTGCCATCGCAACGGGCACACAACCCGCGCCCCCCTTTTTTTTTTTGGCAAAGAGGTGCCGGAACACGATCAGGGAGGCATTGGCATCCCACCAAAACACAACGCCAAGCGAACTCCGACCACTATAACCGCCACCTATATAACCTAAAGAGACCCTCAACGGCAAGCCCGACTGCGATAAAGAGCAAATATTGAATACACAACTGAAAACCAGCCAAAACCAAGCAGGTTGACAACCTCTTTATCCCAAGCCGCTCGCTCCACAGCAGCGGAGTGTATTTATACATCTCAAATCCTCGTCAGCAAGGAAATTCTCCATAGCTCTCTCAGGGCATAAAGACCGCAAACATACCACCGCCATCCTCCTCCCGTAGGCGGGGAAGCCGCAAATCGTCCAGGATGAGCCGAAATACCCCTCCACCGATAACAGAGCGCCTTAAGGCCTACGCACTCGATCCAACAACAGATACCCCGCGTCGACCACTCAGACTAGATGAAGACGCGAACGGGGCCTCAGGCTCGGCAACATCCCCAGAGACAGAAAAGGAACCAACGCTCAGACAAGTCACAGCGCAGCTCCTAGAGGCCATACAGACCAGCACTACCTCCTTACCCGGAAAAATTGAGGAGGTTAAAATAGATGTAGGTCTGCTACGGCATGACATGCAAAATCTCAGAAGCAGAGTAGGGGAGGCCGAGACACGTATATCGCAACTCGAAGACACCATGGCGCCAATACCAGATAAACTTACAGAACTTGACAAAGCAGCTAATACCTGGTTCCAGCGAGCAGATGATCTGGAAAACAGACTGCGCAGAAACAATCTCCGGATAATAGGACTACCGGAACGCGCTGAGGGCCAAGATCCTTGCTCATTTATGGAAACATGGTTGAAAGAACTTTTGCCAGAGGCCAAATTTACAGCGGCCTTCGCCATTGAGCGGGCCCATAGGGTCCCGGGCCGCCCCTGCCTCCGGGAGCCCCCCCAAGACCGATGCTGGCAAGACTCCTGAGCAGCAAGGATCGAGATATAGCCCTCCAGGCCGCAAGGCGGGCGCAGAACCTCCAGTACCAGAACGCTAACATTTCTCTTTCCCCTGATTTTTCGGCCGCCTTGCAGAAAACCAGAGCATCCTTCGTAGCGGTCAAGCGCCGCCTGAGAGAGGCCGCCATACCATACTCTATGGTGTATCCGGCCTGCCTGCGTGTGGTCCACAATGAAAGAGCTACTTTCTTCTCCACTCCAGAGGAAGCTGAGGACTGGCTCAACCGTATGCCAAGATCGCCCAGACGCCAATGATCTTCGTCTGACAGGTCTGCCCCAGAGGGGGGGGGGGATGATGGACTTAGACACTTAAACACGGACAGTTCAGCAAGCCCCATGATCGCCAAGAATGCACATACATACACCTGTGTCTGGCCTGTGTCGGGCCCTCTTCTCCCCCCTCCGCTGTTATAGCCCTTGTGCCCCTTCGGATGCCGGGGTGCTGGCAACCTCCTAATAGGCCCAACCTGGAGGGGTGGGGGAGTCGGGGGACTGGGAGGTCTGATGATGGCCAACTTAGCACCCCCCCCAAGAAATTTGGACACACATCTGCGTCTGTCCCCCGCCTGCCCTTGCTGTTCTCCCTCCTTTTTCCCAACTATTATTCTCCCCTACATTCCGCTCTATAGCGGCAAGATCTAGCGCAACAGGGGAAACTACAGAAAGAGTGTTACTGGTTTAAATATACATAGGAAACCTTAGTCGGGCAGAAGCAAATGTACCTGTGATATTGGGGGCCCGGAGCTCTAAGCAGAGTTAATCTGTTTGACTGTGCCCAGCAGTACCATCGTATTTTGGGTGCACAGTCTTCCCCGTTATCACACGCACGTTCAAATTACGTTAAATGTTATGATGTTTGTAATGACTTGGCAATCTGATGTTGATGTAATTATAACTGTAAAGTTTTGGATAAGTTCGTGCAGTGCAACACATGGAATTTGCTGTGGCCGGAGCATAGGGATACACCCCTCGACCCTTGATCGGGGGGGCCTGGTGGTTGACCGGGCTCGGGCTCGACCTAACTCAGAGGGGCACTCTCTCCCGCTTAACCATAGAACCACCCGAGTTAAATGGCCAACATAAACATACTCTCTTGGAATGTGAGGGGAATGGGTGCTCCTAGAAAACGTTCCATGATTTTCTCGTACATTAGAAACCACAACCCCCACATAGTATGCCTCCAGGAGACGCACCTGATCTCCGAGAAAACAGGACAACTACAGAAACCATGGGTCCAATGGGCTGTTCACTCAACCTACTCCTCGTATGCCAGAGGAGTATCAATATTAATCCACAAGCGACTGCGATGGGAGCCGGGACGCACAGTCAGAGACCCGGAGGGCAGATTTCTCTTTGTTCAGGCATGGATAGAGTCCCTGCCCTACGTAGTAATCGGGCTATACCTCCCCCCACCGGCCAACATAACAATTCTTCACCAGGCGGCCCAATTCGCCACCCAGTACCCTAATGCCGCTATAATATGCATGGGCGACTTAAATTTGATGCTGGACCCCCGGATGGATAGATTTGGTGCTGCCGCAGCTCACCCAGCCCAGACCAGCCCTTCACCCCTGATGCAATTTTTACAGGAGGTCGGTTGGCGTGACGTTTGGAGAGTTAGGCGACCAGCAACCCGCGAATACTCGTGCCACTCCACAGGCAGGAACGCTCTATCCCGAATAGACTACTGCCTTGGAAACACCAGATTATGTACGGCAATAACACACATTAGATACCTTCCTAGAGGTATATCGGACCACTCGCCCATACTTGTAGAGGTCTCCAAGCCAGACACATATGCCCATAGGCATAGTTGGCGAGTACATCCATTCTGGCTGAGTCTATTCGGTACAAATGATAGAGTGCCCGACCAACTGTCGGTTTTCCTAGAACTTAATCAGCCAGATGCCGACCTGGTAGTGTTGTGGGAGACGCTAAAGGCCTTCTTACGAGGCGCCCTAAAATCATCTATCTCGTATATCAAAAGGGAATCCTCTAGGCTGGAACATGAGATGGCGTCTCAATACGAACGTCTAGAGGCAGAATACATCGCAGAACCAACCGACGAGCGTAGGGAGCAATGGCTAAGGCAGGGCAGGCAATATTTAACTCACCTACAAGAGAAGGCCCGTAGAGCCTCCTTCTTTGTAAAACAGCGGTCCTACGAACTTGGCAATCAATCCAGTGGCCTATTGGCCACTCTGGTGCATCAAAATTCGGCATCGCCGTCGATTCTCCGTATCGCGTCGGAAACAGGCGAAATACTCCACGAAAAGAACTTGATAGGAGCAAGATTCCAACGCTTCTACAGAGACCTCTATGCCACTGGATTCCATGCCACACAACAAGAACTAACTAACTTCCTATCTAACCTTGATTTCCCCACACTCACCCAGGACCAACAGACCCTAGTAGATGCCCCATTCACTCTAACTGAACTCTCGGAGGCTCTCCAGGAGATGTCTAATGGTAAAGCCCCAGGCCCAGACGGCCTACCAGTAGAGGTATTCGCAAAATACCAAGAAATACTTCTGCCCACATTACTGGAAACCTATAACGCCGCCTATAACAACAAAACGCTACCCCCATCCTTCTACGAGGCCACAATCGTACTTATCCTAAAACCGGGTAAAGACGCCTTAGAGTGCGGCTCATATAGACCCATATCCCTCCTCAATTCGGACTATAAGCTCCTGACAAAAATGCTGGCCCGACGCCTTAATAGCGTCATTCTAGACCTGATACATCCGGACCAAACCGGATTCATGCTGGGCAAATCCACAAGAGAAAACCTACGAAGGGTACAGGTAGTAATGCAAATTGGAGGGGCAGGAAAAACGGACTGGGCACTGGCCTCACTAGATGCAGCCAAAGCCTTTGATTCTATAGAGTGGCCCTTCCTGCTCCAGGTGCTGAAGAGATTCGGGTTCGGAGACCATTTTATCCAATGGATCTCCATAATTTACAAAACGCAACTGGCAGCAATATCCGTGAATGGCACCTGCTCTGCGTACTTCCCCCTGCGCAGAGGCACTAGACAGGGGTGCCCTCTCTCCCCGCTTCTCTTCGCCCTGGCCATGGAACCGCTGGCCATCAAGCTCAGAGCATGCCCTCTATACCATGGGATTCAAATAGGTAATCGGGAGGACCGTGTGGCGTTATACGCTGACGACCTCATGCTCTTCATGTCAGAACCAACAACCACCCTGCCCCACGCCATGGACATCATTAATACATTTGGAACCTTTTCAGGCCTACAGATAAACTGGTCAAAATCCGCCCTAATGTTAGTTTCTACACAGAACCCCCTACGATCTACGGACTCACTGTGCGGCCTACGAGTCTCCACAGAATTTAAATACCTGGGAGTCCAGATCACTAATACAACTGCTCGAACCCTAGACCTGAACGTTTATCCACTAATAGATCTATATAGAACCAAATTTAAAATATGGGGATCATTACCCCTATCTGTCGCAGGTCGCATTAACCTGATCAAAATGATAGTCCTACCGAAGTGCCTCTACACCTTGCAGAACATCTCAGTACCAGTCCCGATGAGATTCTTTCGAACCATGAACTCCCTCATGACCTCATTCATATGGGGCAATTCACGCTCAAAACTTAAACTCTCCACGCTACAGAGACCTAAGGGCGAAGCCGGGTCGGCACTCCCAGATTTATTTCTTTACTACCTAGCTGGCCAACTGACACATTTGAGGTGCTGGCTGAAAGATGGCCCACTGCCCAATTCAGAGGCCCATCTGGCCCAGACTCTAAATACCCCCAGCCTCTGGCCGTTGCTAGAGCTTCCCGCCACTATAAAGGGCAAAATACTACCTATCCATAGACTGGCTATGCGGGTCTGGCGCCAGGCTAGGGAGGTGAGCGGGTTTTCTGACATAGCTGCAGACATGCCGCTGTGGAGGAACCCTGGGCTGGGGGAGCTGCGGTTGCTAAACGACCTGGAGGAGTGGGAGCGGTACGGGATAGTTCACCTGGGAGACCTATACAACTCGAATACCCTGTTGTCCTTTGAGCAGCTCCGGGCCCAGTACCAGATACCTCGGTCCCACTTCTATAAATATCTGCAGATCCGGCATGCGCTCCAAACGCAATTTCCTCCCACTAGTAGTATCATATCTTACTATCCATTAATTGGAATATTAAGATCACAAGGGCCCCGGGGACTCATCTCGACATTATATTCCCATCTTACAACTTCAAAAGCCACAAGGGAGGTCCCTCCCGCCCTGATTAAATGGAAGTCTCTGATTCCAACGCTGACGGAAGAGACTTTCCAAGAGGTGCTGGAATCGCCGCTAACAGTCTCCCCCTCAGCAAATAACAAAATGACGCAACTATACATTATCCATCAGTGTTATCTCACCCCGGCGAGACTGCATAAGATGGGTAGGATCCCAGACACACACTGCATCAGATGCACCTGCATATACGCCGATTTCTGGCATATGATCTGGGACTGCCCGCGTATCCGATCATATTGGAATGAAGTCATAGATCTGCTCTCTGAGGTCCTCGAAATCCCGGTTCCTGCCACCCCAGAAATCTGCCTTTTTGGCATCCTCGATGAGGAGCAGTGGCAGCATTATCATAGAATATTTCTAAGGGAGGTCCTGTTCATGGCCAGAAAGGTCATTGCAATGAGATGGATGGACCAGAGAGGCCCGACCGTGTCAATGTGGAAGAAAATCACAAATGCAACTATACCCTACAACAACATAGTATACAAAGCCCGCAAATGCCCGGATAAATTCCAAAAGGTGTGGGGCCAATGGTGCGACTCTTCACTGACCCTGTTCCCTCCACGGCCGCACTCATTAGCCATCTCAGCATTACAAAGACGATAAGAAAATCCCCAAGGAGCCGTGGCGGGTGGGGGGAGACTCGGTCCCGCGCTCGGTTGGCCACCCGGAACACAACCACACGCTACCCTCCTCCCCCGTAAAGTAAAACACCTTGATGGCACCGGTTCTGTACTGCAACATACCCGGTCGATAGCCATACTTTAATGCACACCCAAACAAGTCTGCTTAAGATAACCAAAACAACTGATATATGTTCAAAATGTGTCCTAATATTGGCACCCTGCCCTTCATGAACCCTTCATTCCCCTTTGCTTCTTCCCACCTACCTATCCCCCCCAAGATATTCTGCTTTAAGACACACCATACTCCCCTACCACTCCGGACCAGCAGAATGTATCAGAAAAGATGTAAACTGTAATGTACAAGCCTGACCGGCTCCTAATACATGTAAGACTATGTACTGCACAATGTTTTTGTTTCTTTTTCTGTATTTGACATGTTGTTAATTTTGTCAATAAAACGAGTTTAAAAAAAAATCACAAATGAGTATGGAACCATTGAAAATCATTGGTTTTATAATCATCGCTTTCGCATCGCAGGAAAAAATATCGCTAGTGGGTAGGCACCCTGAAGGTGCATTCATATGTAATGGTGAACCGTGTGAACACTGTAGAAAATGAAATGTGGCTGTAGAGGGTTAAGAGAATAATTCCTGGACTTCAACCAGCAATCAATGTCAGCTGCCAGATGATATAATACACTGCAGTATAACAGTTTCCTGAGGGTGCAAAGCTCAGTAATTGTCAGGATGGCTGCCGGACTCCTAGTTTTCTTTATTGGGGTAACTGCACTGTGCCATGTAACAGGTATGTCGTATCCACTTACCTCCATGTATTTAGTGATCATCCATACAATGCTTGTAATGCTGGAAACTTTTCAAAGGCCCATTTACACAAGCCGATGATCGCTCAAGCGACAGTTTGAGTGACAGCTTTAAGCGATCATTTTGCAGAGAACTGCTGATAAGGCTGAACAATATTTTTTAGTTTGGGCTGAATTTAATGATCAGCTAGCTGCATAACAAGTGCATGATGGGCGCACATTTATACACAACGATTATCGCTAAAACAATCGCCTTTTAGCAATTTTAAAAAACATTTTTTTTAACGCGATCATCGACTGGTGTAAATGGGCCTTAAGTTATTTAGGAAAAGTTATGTTGTGAAGAGATATGATATACCAGTTACTGTTCCTACACAGGTGCATTAGTTACAGAGTATCCATAATGTACATGCAGCATGTCTGCTGGAGAGATCATCACTAATAAAGTCCAGAATACAGATTATTGTTTAAGCCTATGTGCCTCAAGACACAAATGATATCCTTGTAGTTCTCACCAGTATACTACGATCCCAAATGGAAGAGGACTCGTCAGTTCTCCTGACCTGCCTGTTTTAATAAATACTTGTATTGCCTTTTGGAAAACAGTTCTGGAGCTGTCCCTCTGTTATTACTCCTGGAAATGAATTTAAAGCTGGCTGTTACTACTCCCCTAGTCACATGTCAGCGTGTGTTGAGACATGTTCCATTCAGAAGGGGAGTGGTGGTGCCCACGTGTTAGATATTAATAATACATTTCCAGACTACTGATTTTATGGAGAATACAGTTTACTAGCACAGGTACGTCAGGAGAGCTCGACAGCTTCTTATTAATGTTCACTTTTGGTTAGCGATAATAAAACATGCAGTTGAACTTGTTAGTATTTGGACAGCGGCACAATTTCATAATGTAATCTCCACCATAAGGAGTTAGAAACATATCCATTAATATTCGAGTCAAGTTTAGAATTTCAGCTTTAATTCAAGTTTTTTTTTTTATTGCAGTAACTTGAGGAATTACTGACATTTTTAAATATTCCATTTTCACAGGCTGAAAAGTAATTGAGCAAACTATTATTAAAATGACTTTTGTTAGCTGGATGCAAATACTTTGCAGTCAGTAACTGCTGGGGCCCATGGACATCACCAAATGCTGAGTTTCCTCCCTTGAGATGATTTGTCCTACAGTTGCTGCTTCTTTTTGCTTTCAGTTTTAAGTTCAGTATGTGGAAAGCTCCATCCGGTTGATCTCAGATGTCTCACCCAATGGAGAATAACCCATTTCTTTGCCTTAAAAAACGCTTGGGTTGCTTTACAGTATGTTTTGGGTCATTATTAGAGATGAGCGAACACCAAAATGTTCGGGTGTTCGTTATTCGAAACGAACTTCCCGCGATGTTCGAGGGTTCGTTTCGAATAACGAACCCCATTGAAGTCAATGGGCGACCAGAGCATTTTTGTATTTCGCCGATGCTCGCTAAGGTTTTCATGTGTGAAAATCTGGGCAATTCAAGAAAGTGATGGGAATGACACAGTGACGGATAGGGCAGGCGAGGGGCTACATGTTGGGCTGCATCTCAAGTTCACAGGTCCCACTATTAAGCCACAATACCGGCAAGAGTGGGCCCCCCCCCTCCCAACAACTTTTACTTCTGAAAAGCCCTCATTAGCATGGCATACCTTTGCTAAGCACCACACTAGCTACAACAAAGCACAATCACTGCCTGGATGACACTCCGCTGCCACTTCTCCTGGGTTACATGCTGCCCAACCGCCCCCCCTCCCCCCCACAGCGCACACCAAAGTGTCCCTGCGCAGCCTTCAGCTGCCCTCATGCCACGCCACACTCATGTCTATTTAGAAGTGCGTCTGCCATGAGGAGGAACCGCAGGCACACACTGCAGAGGGTTGGCACGGCTAGGCAGCGACCCTCTTTAAAAGGGGCGGGGTGATAGCCCACAATGCTGTACAGAAGCAATGAGAAATATAATCCTGTGCCACCGCCATCAGGAGCTGCACACGTGGGCATAGCAATGGGGAACCTATGTGCCACACACTATTCATTCTGTCAAGGTGTCTGCATGCCCCAGTCAGACTGGTAATATGTACCTTAACAGTAACCGCGTTGGTGGTAATGTGGTGGTGACTGCGGACCTAGTAGCACAGTTGTATTTTGTTGGTTTTCGGAATGCGGCCAGGATTAAGTGGGCCGTGGCGGGGGGATGGTGTGGGGGCTCTCTTGTTGTGTCGGTAAAGGTGAAATTCTTGGACTGCCACCAGACGAACCAATGCAAAGGCATTTGCCAAGAATGTTTTCCCTGTTGGAGGAGGAGGGGGATGTTTTTGAGGCACTACGTGTCCTCTCCACGTGTCCGTGGTTATATGCACCTTAACAGTAACCGCGTTGGTGGTAATGTGGTGGTGACTGCGGACCTAGTAGCACGGTTGTATTTTGTTGGTTTTCGGAATGCGGCCAGGATTAAGTGGGCCGTGGCGGGGGGATGGTGTGGGGGCTCTCTTGTTGTGTCGGTAAAGGTGAAATTCTTGGACTGCCACCAGACGAACCAATGCAAAGGCATTTGCCAAGAATGTTTTCCCTGTTGGAGGAGGAGGGGGATGTTTTTGAGGCACTACGTGTCCTCTCCACGTGTCCGTGGTTATATGCACCTTAACAGTAACCGCGTTGGTGGTAATGTGGTGGTGACTGCGGACCTAGTAGCACGGTTGTATTTTGTTGGTTTTCGGAATGCGGCCAGGATTAAGTGGGCCGTGGCGGGGGGATGGTGTGGGGGCTCTCTTGTTGTGTCGGTAAAGGTGAAATTCTTGGACTGCCACCAGACGAACCAATGCAAAGGCATTTGCCAAGAATGTTTTCCCTGTTGGAGGAGGAGGGGGATGTTTTTGAGGCACTACGTGTCCTCTCCACGTGTCCGTGGTTATATGCACCTTAACAGTAACCGCGTTGGTGGGAAATGGCCTCGCCGCCGTCATGTCTTTGGGAAGCCTCTGTTTCCACACCCCAGAGACATACCATTAGCAGCGGTATAGGCAGAGCCCAGAATTCGTAACATTTCAGCCGTAGCATTAGGACAGGCCCCACTAACATATCACTAGCAGCATTATAGGAGGAGCGCAGTCTTCGTTCCATGTCAGCAATAGTAGCACTCAAGACAGGCCCCAGTAACAATTCCGAAGCAGCAGTATAGCGGGAGCGCAGTCTTCGTTCCATGTCAGCAATAGTAGCACTCAAGACAGGCCCCAGTAATAATTCCGAAGCAGCAGTATAGCGGGAGCACAGTCTTAGTTCCATTTCAGTAGCCTTAGTATAGCCAAGGCCCAAGTTACATTTATGTAGCTAAAGTGTAGGCCAACCCCACACACCTTTCTGTACCATGAGTGCAGGCGAAGAACATACAAATTGCTATGATTACACTGTAGGTGAGGGCCCCAAAAATTTGGTGTACCAACATTACTAATGTACCTCAGTAAAAATTGGCCATGCCCAACCAAGATGGCAGGTGAATAGCTTTGGTTAATGTGGCTTAAGTGGTAACTAGGCCTGGAGGCAGCCCAGTGTAACGAAAAATTGGTTCAAGTTAAAGTTCCAACGCTTTTAAGCGCATTGAAACTTATAAAAATTATTCAGAAAAATTATTTGAGTGAGCCTTGTGGCCCTAAGAAAAATTGCCCGTTCAGCGTGATTACGTGAGGTTTCAGGAGGAGGAGCAGGAGGAGGAGGAGGAATATTAGACACAGATTGATGAAGCAGAAATGTCCCCGTTTTGGATGGTGAGAGAGAACGTAGCTTCCATCCGCGGGTGCAGCCTACGTATTGCTTACGTATCGCTGCTGTCCGCTGGTGGAGAACAGAAGTCTGGGGAAATCCAGCCTTTGTTCATCTTGATGAGTGTTAGCTTGTCGGCACTGTCGGTTGACAAGCGGCTACGCTTATCTGTGATGATTCCCCCAGCCACACTAAACACCCTCTCCGACAAGACGCTAGCCGCAGGACAAGCAAGCACCTCCAGGGCATACAGCGCGAGTTCAGGCCACGTGTCCAGCTTCGACACCCAGTAGTTGTAGGTGGCAGAGGCGTCACGGAGGACGGTCGTGCGATCGGCTACGTACTCCCTCACCATCCTTTTACAGTGCTCCCGCCGACTCAGCCTTGACTGGGGAGCGGTGACACAGTCTTGGTGGGGAGCCATAAAGCTGTCCAGGCCCTTAAAGACTGTTGCACTGCCTGGGATGTACATGCTGCTCGATCTACGCACCTCGCCTGCTACCTTGCCCTCGGTACTGCGCCTTCTGCCACTAGCGCTGTCGGCTGGGAATTTTACCATGAGCTTGTCCGCAAGGGTCCTGTGGTATAGCAACACTCTCGAACCCCTTTCCTCTTCGGGAATGAGAGTGGGCAGGTTCTCCTTATAGCGTGGGTCGAGCAGTGTGTACACCCAGTAATCCGTCGTGGCCAGAATGCGTGCAACGCGAGGGTCACGAGAAAGGCATCCTAACATGAAGTCAGCCATGTGTGCCAGGGTACCTGTACGCAACACATGGCTGTCTTCACTAGGAAGATCACTTTCAGGATCCTCCTCCTCCTCCTCCTCCTCCTCCTCCTCAGGCCATACACGCTGAAAGGATGACAGGCAATCAGCCGGTGTACCGTCAGCAGCGGGCCAAGCTGTCTCTTCCCCCTCCTCCTCATCCTCCTCATGCTCCTCCTCCTCCTCCTGTACGCGCTGAGAAATAGACAGGAGGGTGCCCTGACTATCCAGCGGCATACTGTCTTCCCCCGCCCCCGTTTCCGAGCGCAAAGCAGCTGCCTTTATGGTTTGCAGGGAATTTCTCAAGATGCATAGCAGAGGAATGGTGACGCTAATGATTGTAGCATCGCCGCTCACCACCTGGGTAGACTCCTCAAAATTACCAAGGACATGGCAGATGCCTGCCAACCAGGCCCACTCTTCTGAAAGGAATTGAGGAGGCTGACTCCCACTGTGCCGCCCATGTTGGAGTTGGTATTCGACTATAGCTCTACGCTGTTCATAGAGCCTGGCCAACATGTGGAGCGTAGAGTTCCACCGTGTGGGCACGTCGCACAGCAGTCGGTGCACTGGCAGTTTAAAGTGATGTTGCAGGGTGCGCAGGGTGGCAGCGTCCGTGTGGGACTTGCGGAAATGTGCGCAGAGCCGGCGCGCCTTTACGAGCAGGTCTGACAAGCGTGGGTAGCTTTTCAGAAAGCGCTGAACCACCAAATTAAAGACGTGGGCCAGGCATGGCACGTGCGTGAGGCTGCCGAGCTGCAGAGCCACCACCAGGTTACGGCCGTTGTCACACACGACCATGCCCGGTTGGAGGCTCAGCGGCGCAAGCCAGCGGTCGGTCTGCTGTGTCAGACCCTGCAGCAGTTCGTGGGCCGTGTGCCTCTTATCGCCTAAGCTGAGTAGTTTCAGCACGGCCTGCTGACGCTTGCCCACCGCTGTGCTGCCACACCGCGCGACACCGACTGCTGGCGACATGCTGCTGCTAACACATCTTGATTGCGAGACAGAGGAGGAGGAGGAGGAGGAGGGTGCTTTAGTGGAGGAAGCATACACCTCCGCAGATACCACCACCGAGCTGGGGCCCGCAATTCTGGGGGTGGGTAGGACGTGAGCGGTCCCAGGCTCTGACTCTGTCCCAGCCTCCACTAAATTCACCCAATGTGCCGTCAGGGAGATGTAGTGGCCCTGCCCGCCTGTGCTTGTCCACGTGTCTGTTGTTAAGTGGACCGTGGCAGTAACCGCGTTGGTGAGGGCGCGTACAATGTTGCGGGAGACGTGGTCGTGCAGGGCTGGGACGGCACATCGGGAAAAGTAGTGGCGACTGGGAACTGAGTAGCGCGGGGCCGCCGCCTCCATGATACTTTTGAAGGACTCCGTTTCCACAACCCTATACGGCAGCATCTCAAGGCTGATGAATTTTGCTATGCGGACGGTTAACGTTTGAGCGTGCGGGTGCGTGGCGGCGTACTTGCGCTTGCGCTCCAACAGTTGCGCAAGCGACGGCTGGACGGTGCGCTGAACTACACTGCTGGATGGGGCCGAGGACAGCGGAGATGAGGGTGTGGGTGCAGGCCATGAGGCGGTAGTGCCTGTGTCCTGAGAGGGGGGTTGCATCTCAGTGGCAGGTTGGGGCACAGGGGGAGAGGCAGGGGTGCAAACCGGAGGCGCTGAACGGCCTTCGTCCCACCTTGTGGGGTGCTTGGCCATTATATGTCTGCGCATGGTGGTGGTGGTGAGGCTGTTGGTGTTGGCTTCCCGGCTGAGCTTTGCGCGACAAAGGTTGCACACCACTGTTCGTCGGTCGTCAGGCGTCTCTGTGAAAAACTGCCAGACCTTAGAGCACCTCGGCCTCTGCAGGGTGGCATGGCGCGAGGGGGCGCTTTGGGAAACAGTTGGTGGATTATTCGGTCTGGCCCTGCCTCTACCCCTGGCCACCGCACTGCCTCTTGCAACCTGCCCTGCTGATGCCCTTGACTCCCCCTCTGAAGACCTGTCCTCCTGAGTAAGCGTTGCACACCAGGTGGGGTCAGTCACCTCATCATCCTGCTGCTCTTCCTCCGAATCCTCTGTGCGCTGCTCCCTCGGACTTACTGCCCTTACTACTACCTCACTGCAAGACAACTGTGTCTGATCGTCATCGTCCTCCTCACCCACAGAAAGTTGTTGAGACAGTTGGCGTAAGTCCCCAGCCTCTCCCCCCGGACCCCGGGAACTTTCGAATGGTTGGGCATCAGTGACGATAAACTCCTCTGGTGGGAGAGGAACCGCTGCTGCCCAATCTAAGCAGGGGCCCGAGAACAGTTCCTGGGAGTGTTCCCGCTCCTGAGCAGGTGTCATTGTAGTGGAGTGAGGAGGCTGGGAGGAAGGAGGAGCAGCAGACAGAGGATTCGGATTTGCAGCAGTGGACGGCGCAGAACTGCGTGTTGACGATAGGTTGCTCGAAGCACTTTCTGCCATCCAGGACAGGACCTGCTCACACTGCTCATTTTCTAATAACCGTCTCCCGCGTGGACCCATTAATTGGGCGATGAATGTGGGGACGCCAGAAACGTGCCTATCTCCTAATCGCGCAGCAGTCGGCTGCGACACACCTGGATCAGGAGCTCGGCCTGTGCCCACACCCTGACTTGGCCCTCCGCGTCCTCGGCCGCGTCCACGTCCTCTAGGCCTACCCCTACCCCTCAGCATGCTGTATTACCAGTGATTTGATTTCCCAGGCAGGAAATAAATTGGCGCAAGACTGCAGCCAAATATAATTTTTTCCCTTTTTTGAAAACGAAAGGCCCCACTGCCTCTAGTGAATGAATAATCTAAGTTTAATAACTGTGCTGTGTCCCTGCTAATGTGTCACAGAACGTGAGGGTAGCAGAGTTATTAACTCTGGCAGAGCAGGTATTTTTTTTCCCAATTAAGGAAAGCAAATGGCGAAGCCAGGAGTAAAACGTAGCTGGGTGCGTCTGATTTTTAAACGTTGCACACGCAGCCGACACGTGTCCACCGCCCTTAGGACGGACAGAGGCAGGACAAATACAATTATTTTCAGTTTTTTTCCACCAAAAGGCAGCACTGCGTATATTCAATGAACATGAGAAGTTTAATAACTGTGCTGTGGCCCTGCTAATGTGGCACAGAACGTGAGGGTAGCAGAGTTATTAACTCTGGCAGAGCAGGTATTTTTTTTCCCAATTAAGGAAAGCAAATGGCGAAGCCAGGAGTAAAACGTAGCTGGGTGCGTCTGATTTTTAAACGTTGCACACGCAGCCGACACGTGTCCACCGCCCTTAGGACGGACAGAGGCAGGACAAATACAATTATTTTCAGTTTTTTTCCACCAAAAGGCAGCACTGCGTATATTCAATGAACATGAGAAGTTTAATAACTGTGCTGTGTCCCTGCTAATGTGTCACAGAACGTGAGGGTAGCAGAGTTATTAACTCTGGCAGAGCAGGTATTTTTTTCCCAATTAAGGAAAGCAAATGGCGAAGCCAGGAGTAAAACGTAGCTGGGTGCGTCTGATTTTTAAACGTTGCACACGCAGCCGACACGTGTCCACCGCCCTTAGGACGGACAGAGGCAGGACAAATACAATTATTTTCAGTTTTTTTCCACCAAAAGGCAGCACTGCGTATATTCAATAAACATGAGAAGTTTAATAACTGTGCTGTGGCCCTGCTAATGTGTCACAGAACGTGAGGGTAGCAGAGTTATTAACTCTGGCAGAGCAGGTATTTTTTTTCCCAATTAAGGAAAGCAAATGGCGAAGCCAGGAGTAAAACGTAGCTGGGTGCGTCTGATTTTTAAACGTTGCACACGCAGCCGACACGTGTCCACCGCCCTTAGGACGGACGGAGGCAGGACAAATACGATTATTTTCAGTTTTTTTCCACCAAAAGGCAGCACTGCGTATATTCAATAAACATGAGAAGTTTAATAACTGTGCTGTGGCCCTGCTAATGTGGCACAGAACGTGAGGGTAGCAGAGTTATTAACTCTGGCAGAGCAGGTTTTTTTTTTCCCAATTAAGGAAAGCAAATGGCGAAGCGAGGAGTAAAACGTAGCTGGGTGCGTCTGATTTTTAAACGTTGCACACGCAGCCGACACGTGTCCACCGCCCTTAGGACGGACAGAGGCAGGACAAATACAATTATTTTCAGTTTTTTTCCACCAAAAGGCAGCACTGCGTATATTCAATGAATAATAACTGTGTTGTGGCCCTGCCTACACAATTCTTTCCCTGCAGTATCAATGGAGGGTGCAATGCTCTGCAGAGGCGATTTTGAGAAGAAAAAAAAAATGCAGCACAGCTAACAGCAGCCAGCACAGTACTGCACACGGTTAAATATGGCCCTAGAAAGGACCGTTGAGGTTCTTGAAGGCTACACTCACTCCTAACACTCTCCCTGCCTATGCAACACTTCTGTCCCTAATGCCGGGTGCAACGCTCTGTAGAGGCGATTTTGAGAAAAAAAATAATTGCCACTGCTAACAGCAGCCAACACACAGCTATCAGTGGCCCTAATAAGGACCTTTGGGGGTCTTGAAGCCTACACTAACTACCAATTCTTTCCCTACAGCAGCTCCGGTACAAACAGCACTGTCCCTCATCTAACTCACACGGCATCTGAGGCGAGCCGCGGGAGGGGCCGACTTTTATATTCGGCGGACACCTGATCACCCCAGCCACTCACAGCAGGGGGTGGTATAGGGCTGGAACAACACAGGGGGAAGTTGTAATGCCTGTCCTGTCTTTCAATTGGCCAGAAAAGCGCGCTAACGTCTCAGGGAAGGAAGTGAAAGTAACCCGAACACCGCATGGTGTTCGTTACGAATAACGAACATCCCGAACACCCTAATATTCGCACGAATATCAAGCTCGGACGAACACGTTCGCTCATCTCTAGTCATTATCCATCTATAAAAGGCTGTTCTTTTTTTGCATCCTTTAACCCCTTGAGTGGCACGCCCGGAAAATTTCCAGGAGGAGCTCCACTGCTCATAGCAACATAGCCCGGAAGGTTTCCGGGCTATGTATCACTATGGGAGCTGCAGAGCACAATGCCACAAGCTGTGACAGTGTGCTCTGCCTGCAAAGACCCACAGAGAACAAAGCAAGGGCTTTGAAAAACCAGTAGAAGACATTGCCGATATGTCGGCAATCTCCTGCACTGGTTTGTTTACAGGTTGCCATAGAGACCATTGGCTTGTCAGAAGCAAACCGATGGTCTCTGTGGCAGGGAGAGCTGGTTGTTAGCTGTCAGAGGACAGCTAGGTACTAGCTCTTACAGCAGAGATCAGAGAAAACCTCCGATCTCTGCTGTGTTAACCCCTTACATGCTGCAGTCTATGTGACTGCAGCATGTAAAGGGCTGTCACCATCGGACCCCCGGAATGTGATCAGGGGTCCTGATGGGTCCCTGTGGAAGTCCCCTAAAGGGACAAAAAAAATAAATAAATAAAAAAAAAGTTAAAAAATTATAAAAACACTTGTCTCCCTTTACTTTGTAAAAAAATCAAAAATACAATCACACATGTGGTATCCATGCGTCGTAATGACCCAGAGAAGGAAGTTAATACATTATTTAACCCCTTAATGACATGGCCCCTTTTTTTCTTTTTTCCCCATTTCTTTTTTTCCTCCCCCCTGTTTAAAAAATCACAACTTGTCCCGCAAAAAACAAGCCCTTATATGGCCATGTCAATGGAAAAATGAAAAAGTTATGGCTCTTGAGACGCAACTGCAAAATTAGTTGAAATTCAATGATTAGACCATTTTAAAAAACCTGCCCTGGTGGGCACGACAGGGTGGTAGGAAACCCGCCACTCAAGGGGTTAATGAATCAGAGCAGATATAATTCAATACACTTTACAATTCATCCTGCTACATATACCCAAAGTCACATCAATACCAGTTATCCAGTTTCATTGGCAGCCACACACACCCATGTGTGACAGATGATGCGGTAGGCCAGGAGCGTACCTAAAGGCTCAGGGGCCGGGGTGCAAAAGTTCAGCTCGGGCCAGCCCCCCTCCTCCCCTTTGCCCGCCCTGGGCCTCCACCTCACTCTCCCGTACCCATACCTAGATCGTGCTGCATACATGATCTGCCCCTTGGCATAATCTTTCCAAACATAACGCATTTTCTGCACTTCATGAAAATTTGATTGCAGACCCTTGGGCCACTCTCACACGCACACACCGCTATTAGCGTGGTGTCCCAAGCGTCGTACTAACCATTGTACATCATTCCCATTAATTTTAATGGGGTTACTCAAACCTGCGCTTAAACGCAATGTTCCTAATGCCACAATTTTCGAGAGCTGTCAGTTTTATCTTTGCGTTTCGTGGTTTTTAACACACCTCCTCACAATGATGGGGTGCGTTAAAAAGCGCTGTCAAGCGCTGTAACCTGTGTTCAAAAAAGCTGCTCAAAATTCCAGTAAAAGTGCCACGATTTCAAGCTGCATTTTCTGAACACGTGTGAAAGCGGCCTTAGGGAGGGGGTCATGTTTTTGTTGTACTTTAGAACCACAATTTAAAAAAACACATAAAAAACCTGCATGCAGTATTTAAAGACCACAAACGTTATTAAGAAGCGTCAGACACTATTAAAAACTGCATGTGGTTTTGATGCGTTTTTTAATTGTGTGTAAAGTGTGAAATTATATACAGTAAATACAGGGAGATGTGTAACTGATACCAGTCATAGATAAATATGAGATAGATAGATATGAGATCCTTATGATAGCTTTAAAAGCTTAAATAGAGCCAGCTGTCTTCTTTTCTGAGCGCCAGAAGCAGGTAAACTCCCCCCTCCCTTTTTTTCCATATTTATGGGAGCTTTCTGCGTTTTTTTGTCACAAGATAGGTCAAGATTAGAGATGAGCGAGCACGCTCTGATAAGGCAGTTACTCGAGCAAGCTTCTTCTCGAGTAACTGCATACTTGTCCGAGCAGGCTCGGGGATGGGGGGGGGGGGGGGGGGTGGCGGCGGGTGGTAGCAGGGAGGAGAGTGAAAGATCTCTCTCTTTTTCCCCCCCGGGCCTGCTCGGACAAGAATGCAGTTACTTGAGAAAAGCGACGCTCGCTCGAGTAACTGCCTTATCCAAGCGCGCTCGCTCATCTGTAGTCAAAATATATCTTTTGATTCTGCCAGAAAAATCGACGACTAAAAACAGTTGCCGATTTGACGTTTGATAGCGTGTTTTTTTTCACACACCCAAAAATTTTCCATGTGAATAAATACATTGGAATCCAATTCTTCACATGGTTGCGATTTTCAGACATTTTATTGCGGCAAAATAGCTTGTGTGAATGAGGCCTAAGATGGAGACGTTCGGCCATGCAAATTCCCCTTTCCTGCTCCCCGAACGGAGCAGGAAACCGGTGTCGTTGGCCCAGTACATGCTTTCTTGGCCCCCTCCATAAAGTCATACATGTATGTCTTATGTTGATGCACTATGCAAAACCAATGCTGATGTAAAACCATCCTTAGTCCGACCTCCTTAAGATTGTTCTTGGTTTGGCTAGACATTGTAAAGAAGGTTTTCTTTACCAAGGAAAGAACTCTGCAATCATCTACTTTAGTTGTCTTCTGAGCTATTCCAGGCCTTTTGGTGATTGTCAGTGCAATGTATCATGTTGTTTTGGCCACTTCTAAAGTTTCTGTCATTTCACTGGTGGATTTGATCAGTTTTTTTTCAGCCTAACAATGGTCTCCTTCACTTGCATTGACACTTCTGAACAACATATTGAAAGTTCCAACAAATATCTTCCAAATGCAAAACCAACACTGGGAATCAACCCCACAGCTTTGTCTTAGTTCATCATGAAATAATGAGGTAGCAGACCACACCGGACCAAGAAACTGCTTATTTGTCAATTGTCTGATTACTGTTCAGCCTATGAAAATGGGGAGACATTACAAAGAAGTCTGCAATCCCTAAATAGGTAATGCAATTTTTCTGATAATCCCCCTGAACTAAAGCTGAAAGTCCAGACTTCAACCACATATTGAGAACTTAGTTTCAAATCCATTATGGTGGTGTATGGAGGCTAAATTATGAAAACTGCATCATTGTCCAAATACTTCTGGACCCAACTTTATATTGAGGGACCGTTGAAATGAATGCATCAAGGTTGTGCAGAGAGATCCTAACCCTGTTACCCTCATCTATCATAGCTAATGAACTGAAGTACGATGAAGCTTTATTAGCAGTGAATAATCATCTTCTTCAACCCATAACTTTGCTTTATGTCTCAGATTACTGCTACAAGGTAAGGCATTATACAGTGATGCTCTGATGATTCTTTTCTATAACTTCACTATATTTTCTATCTTAAAGGGGTTGTGCAGTTATAAACTCTTGATGGCTTTTTCTTAGCATAGGCCATCAATAGTAGATCAGCAAGGGTCTGCCGCCCAGGATTCTTGCTAATCTGCTGTTCATCGGCTCAGTGTGCACTGAGCTGATTTCTGCATGAAGCAGACAGCTCTGTTCTCAATGCAGTGGCCATACTTGGTATTACAGACAAAGTTCCCATTAATGTGAATGGATGCAATGCCACAGAATTTCTTCATATTTTTTTATAAACATTGAATTTGCAGAACATTCCTCAAAATCCACATGTAACAGCTAAGCCCATGGACACGGATTGATTTAAAGGGAGTTTCTGGTTGTAAACTACTATTGAAGGCCTACACTTAGCATAGGCTTTCAATAGTTGTTCAGTGGGCATCCACTGCCTAGGACCCCTGTTGGTCAGCTGTTTTCTGGGCCAATTTGTTCATGCGCTTAGCTGATTTCTGCAGAAAGCTCTGTTCTCACTGCAGTGACCATCCATGGTATTACAGGCAAAGTTCCCATTAATGTGAATAGGTGCAATACCAAACTTGGCCACTGCGATTAGAACGGAACTGTCTACTTCCTGCAGAAATCAACTAAGTGCATGAACACACTGGCCCAGAAAACAGCAGACCAACTTGGGTCCTGGTCAGTGGATGTCTACTGAACTACTTTTGATGGCCTAGACTAAGTGTAGGCCATCGGTAGTTTACAACTGTACAATCCCTTTAAATCAATCATAGGTTTAGGTGTTACATGTGGATTGTGAGGATTGTTCTGCAAATTCAAAGTTTATAAAAAAATGAAGACCTTTTTTGTGAGGAGATTAAATCAGGTGCTGTCACATTTAATAACCACAGGACAGTTACCTGATTCTACATATAAAGCAAACCTTATATTGAATGCAAAGGCTAATAAGGATCTGACAGCCACTCCGCACTGTTACTGGATGCTATCAAAGCATATGACAGTGTGGAGTGTCAGTATTAGAGATGAGCGAGCACCCAAATGCTCGAGTCCGCATTATTCGAGTCAAGCTTTTCATAAAATTCGAGCGCTCTACTCGAGTAACAAACCCCATTGACTACAATGGGAGACTCGAGCATTTTTGTATGTGGGACGCCGGGTGCCGAGCTTTTTTTTTCTCTTGGTTCTCTCTCTCTCTGGTTCTCTCTGTTTGGGAAATTTTGGAAGAATGTGGTATAAGTGAGACATCTATTAGTTGGGTAAGCTTCTATCTATTGTATGTTAAACCTAGTGCAAAAGTCTGTAGTAACACTTAAGCCCCATTTACACACAACAATTAATGCTTAATATTTGTTTAAACTATGGCATATTAACGATAATCATTGCGAGTAAATACTGCCATTGTTTACTATTCGGCTGAACGATGATTTTAGGGTGAAGTCACACGAACGTGAAAACCGAGCCGACATATGTTCGTGTGGCTTCACCCTTAAGGTGAGCTTAAACTCCATCATTCAGCGGTAGAGTAGATAACACAGACCGCACGCATGCTGTGTTCTGCATTGGAGCCGCTGATTACATTGTATTCAGCTGACAGCCCCTGAGAGAATAAAGGAGCTGATTGCAGAGCTCAGACCACCTGCTGTGTTCTGCAAGCAGCTCCAGGAGGCTGATTTACATGCAAATGAAGCTGATAAAGTGCTAATGGACTTTGTAGGATGATTTCACCTCCTAGGACATAGAAGTCCAGAGCATTAAACCAGGGGACGTTGTAAATATCTGGGAGGAAATGTGAATGCTGACTCGAAACATTATGAGAAATTTAATGAAGCTCCTTTAATTGAGAAATTAAACATAAAATAGGTATAAGTCACCACTAGCAAAGGCGGACAGAATGGTGCTCCTCCTACAGATAGTATGGGTCTTAAGTCAAACCCCTTCTAGATAAGAAAATATCCCAAAAAATTGAAATTCAAATCATGTTGAATTCTGTAGGCAGAGTGGAAACTGGTCATATAAACATTATG
This sequence comes from Eleutherodactylus coqui, assembly GCF_035609145.1. Taxonomy (NCBI): domain Eukaryota; kingdom Metazoa; phylum Chordata; class Amphibia; order Anura; family Eleutherodactylidae; genus Eleutherodactylus; species Eleutherodactylus coqui. Next base: position 173,325,283 of record NC_089840.1, read on the forward strand.
GAGGGTGTCTGACAGTCTTTCGGCTACGAGGTCTCAGTGATTGTCCTCCACTCCGGCTGACCTGGCTCATCCATATATTACATGATCAGCCATCAATGCAAATGGCCACCAATTAGTAGTATATTTTCCCTGCAGTGGCTTCCCCAGTAATAACAGCGGATCACTGCGTGTTTCCAGCGACGTTCCACTGATCATCTGACTGGCTTCACTTTAAAACAGGGTTATCTTCATGAGATAGACTGGAAGTGTATCATTTATACCTGTGAATGGATGGTGTGTTTTGTTGTACAGTAGTTCACATATTTCTCTTTTTGTCATCCAATTAACCAATAAATGTCTGATTTTCAGTGTCTTCTGCAGCCGCTTCTGACTCTCCCAGCTGCCCAGACCCAACCTGCAAACCACACGGTCATTATCAGCACACAGTTTGCACTCACTTTCTATGTCTTGCGAGGAGGCGGAGATGAGCAACCAGTGTGCAGGTATTTGTCACAGCATCGGTCATCTATCCTCGGTTTAGAACCTCTTTAAAGTCTTACAGGGTTTTATATCATTAAAAAATATAGCTGTCATCTTCCAAAAACAGCACCACACCTGCTAACGGGTTGTCTAGGGTACTACAGTTCAAACTGACTAATTTCAGTGAAGCTGACCTGAAATACCAGACACAACTCATAGACATGTACATCCCCTTTCATTCATCAGAAAATAAAGGCCCATTAGATGCAAAGATGATTGCTCAAAAATCGCTCAAATGATAGTTTGACTGACAGCTATAAGCAATCATTTTGCATAACCTACTAAGTAGCTACTCAGCTACTTACGAGTTTATTAGCGTGCAAATGAAGCCGTTCGCTGAATGCAGATAACAGCTGGAGGTCTGCATTCAGCTCCATTGTTCTCCAGCGGGATAGCTACTGAAAGAATGCTATCAGCGCTACCTGCAGAGAACTCAGTGTGCGGTCCTGATAAGCAGGAATGACGGTTTTCAAGCTAGCTTGAAGTCAGCAATGAACGAATAGTGCACGATGGGCACGCGTTTAGACTAAGACAAGAATCTGAGAACCAAGTTGGATCATTCATCTTTAATTACACCTGATTGTTGCAGGCTTTGACCTTTCACTCCATTGCATTTAAAGGGGCGGTCTGATTGCTTATAACCCCCCCCCTTCCCGCCAAGAATTACTCACCTCTTAATTTCCTGCTGATCTGGTCAGATGCCAGGATGACCGCTCACCGGTCTATTTACAGGCCACCATTCATCATGTGCTGTAGCGACACATTACTATTGCTGTCAATGACTTCAGCCATCACATGTTGTACTTAATGGCATCACCGCTTATTCATTGGCTGTTGTAGTGAGTACTGTGAAGTTGTTTCTTATCTGTTTCAGTTTAGTTATTTTTTGTTTTTTTTTAACAGACAATCCCTTTTACAATTTATTTGTGTAGAAGAGAACTTCTACTGTGTTTCCCCAAAAATAGGTCCTACCCCCATAGTAAGACCGATCTGGTTTTCGGGGGAGGCTTGAAGTATAAGGTCTCTCCTGAAAATTGCCCCCCCCCCCAAAAAAACAATACTCACCTGGTCCGCGGCGTCCCTATGGTCTCCCGGTGCGGTGCTGTGGTAAACTTTATCCTCCTCGTCTCACAGCTGAGCTTCTGCTGGTGACGGGGTTTTGAATACCCCGCCTCCAGCAAAGCGAGCACTGTGATTGGCCAATCAAAGCCGACGCTCAATGAGCCAATCACAGGCTTTGATTGGCCAATCACAGTGCTCGCTTTGCTGGAGGCGGGATATTCAAAACCCCGTCACCAGCAGAAGCTCAGCTGTGAGACGAGGAGGACGAAATTTACCGCAGCGCCGCCCCTGAAAATAAGACACTGTACCCTTTTGGAGGCAAAAAATAATATAAGACAGTGTCTTATTTTCGGGGAAACACGGAAGTTGTCACCAGGAATTGATAAAAAGTAAGGCTTGATACACTAAGCATTACTGCTCCATACTGACTTGCCTGTAAACTTTAAAGAGGTTGCACTAAAATTTGAAGTTATCACCTATCCACAGGATATTCAAAGGATAGGGAATAACTTCCAGATCGGTGGGGGTCTCACCATCGAGATCTCAGCTAATCTTGAGAACAAGGGTCCTGTGTCTTCTATACTCCTCACTGCAGGGTTGCTGCAGGAGACCGAATGTAGCTGTGTCCATGCAAGCAGTGCCTGCTCAGGTATTTCCATCAGCCCCACTGAAGTGAATGGAGCACATGTGACTGCTCATGTGGATAGAGGATAACTTCAGATTCTGGTACAACCTCTTTAACATATGCTAAAAGGATGTCCTTATATTTGGCCAGTACACAAGATCCTTCAGCAGTAAGTGAAATTAATAACGCTCTGTGGCAAACAAATGACCCTGGAGGTCCCTGCCAACTCTACCACTCTAGGATTCTAGTTCCATATATCTAGCCATATGTTTAGCAGGACTGTTTCAAATGGCCCCACTAAATGTAAACCGCAGACACGGCGGTCACATTCTCACAGACCTGTTTTGTTTATAACATGAGCATCAGGCACTGAACATGGCCTTATAAAAGAAATCAGAAGCATTTCCACTAGTAAAGGAATTGCAGGCTTAGAAATTAAAATTCCAATCAGTCTGTTTGACTGTAAACAGAGTGGATGACAACCAATATTGTCCACTCCACCCCCCACCCTAAGAGTTTTCACCTCGCTCCCCCAGAATCCACTTTGGTAAATATTCCTTGTTATACCCTTACATAAGAAGGAAGTAATGAAAAGTTGTGTATCAGCATTAAGTATCAACCAGCTTTCTGAAAAGCCGATTATTAATAAACCTCCTAGTAAGAGTCTGTTTACCCCATATGATCAGCAGCCTGTTACAGCAGATACATCATTGGATCGTTCAAACAAGAAATCGTTCAGTCGTTCTCATTTGCTGTATGTGTGAGAACGTCTGAATGATTGGCATTTACACCGAACGATTAGTGAACGAGCTAACGATGATTTTTAATCCCGCTTAAAACGAATGATGAACAATAAATCGTTCACTTTTCGTTCATCATTCAATCATTGGCTGCGTTTACACTAAACGATTGTCGGTTACTTTTGCTCGTTTAAACAATTTTTTTTTACAATAATCGTTCCTTATAAAACGACCTTAAGTCATCTTCTACTACTGCAAAAATGCTTCTTGCGGATCTTGGCGCGCCGCGCATCGCCCTCTCTGGTATTCGTTTATCTCAGTGATAGATCATTTGTACACGCCGTATTGTTAGGCTTTAGTTTCTAAACATCATTAATATTATAGAAGGGGATTACAATGAGGCGCACAATTGACCGCTGTGGGAAACATATTAGCAGTATTCAAAGCAAAACTTTCTAAGCCAATTCCACGACTATTGATTGTGTTATTATAACAGGCTGATTACCCTCTAAATCCTGTCTGGTTAATCAATACAATATATTTGTGTCAAATTCAGAAGATTATGCTGAGCAAAACTAGGCAAAGTACCCAGCCATAAACCATATCATAATCAACCACAAGGTGGCACTCCATAGCTGTTGTTCCTAGTAGTACAGGCGACTCATTAGGACCTACAACAAGGTTATCCACCATCTATATGACTGATTTTTATTGATTGGAAGTAAACTGTGAATATATGTCCTTATATTTGGCTAGTACGCAAGATTTTTCAACAGCAAGTGTAATTAATGATGTTCTGTAGCAATCACTTCCATATATCCGGTCATATGTTTAGCAAGACTGTTTCAAATGACCACTAAATGTAAACCGCCAACATGGCGGCCACATTCTCCCTGCCCTCTTTTGTATAAAACCTGAGGATATAGCACTGAGCATGAACATGGCCTTAAACAAGAAATCAAAAGCATTTCCTCCACTAGTAAAGGAATTGCCTGCATAGAAATTAACATCCCAATCAGCTAGTTTTTCTGTAAACAGAGTGGATGACAACCAATATTATCTTCCCCCTAAGAGTCTTCACCTCGTTCCCCCAGAATCCACTTTGGTAAATATTCCTTGTTATAACCTTATATAAGAAAGAAGGATGCAATGAAAAGTTGGGTAACAGCATCAAATATCAACTAGCTGTCTCTCAAATTCTGCTCTATAGCTCTCTAGAAACCCGCTGTAACACCATACACCATATTGGACATAACTGAGAAGGACTGAACAGTATCAGGGTGAGTAACACACTTGGAGTGAGACAGAAAACTCACTATTAGCTGCAGCAGCCTCTCTTTGTGTGCCTCTTTTCTCATCTCCATAAACATCTATGGGCAGCAGGTAATTTGATCGGTCGGTTAGTTGACGGTCGTCTTGGGAGACCAAAGTATATTTAGCTTAAAACTCAGAGCAAGTGAATAGTTTAGGAGGGAGAGGAAGACAGAAGCCTGTAAGTTTAGAAATGGGCACCCCTCGCTAAGATATTTTACAAGATGGCTTATATTCACCTGTACTAACGATTTATGTAAAATGTATTGAATGAATTCCAATTTTTGGCATATGATGTGGGAATGCCCCGTTATTGAAAGTTTTTGGCAGGAGATCACAGGTTTTCTCTCTGAACTTGTGGGTCCCTGTTTCACCTAGCCCAGAGATTTTTCTATTTGGAATATTAGATGAAAAAAGCTGGCAACATCACATTAAAACTTTTCTGAGGGAATCATTGTTCCTTGCTAGAAAAATGATTGCACTGCGGTGGATGGATCGTAAGAACCCCTCACTCTCAATGTGGAGGAAGCTGGTCAATTCGGTGGTGCCATATAATTATATAGTCTATAAGGGACGTAAGTGTCCTGGGAAATTTGATAAAGTGTGGGGTCTGTGGTGTGAATCCCCCCTCACGTTATATTCACCACAATTAATGTCTTCATCTATTCTGGAGCTCCGACGCACCCCCTAGTGGATGCACATTCTGGAATGGGACCTGTGGCCTCTAGGATCTGGCTTGTGTATCTGATCAGATTTTAAAGAATTAATTTGTTATATCTGATGTATAAGGGTGACTGAACCTCCCTACGAATCTAATTATACAGTGATGTGTATTATTTATGTGCTGTACCTGTCTATGACTCTATGTTCCTTATGCTACTCAATTTTCAATAAAACGAGTTTAAAAAAAATGTATTGAATGGCACTGACCGTTTGATACCTCTTTAAGATGTGCAATAATAGTTGTCAGCATAATGATGTCTAGCCTGAATTTAAATATTTCCTCTCAGATTTTGGGTTTCCTCAGAAGGACACGTTAGGGGGTCGTCTGCCAGGACATAAATTGTTACCAGGACATATAAATGATATTGGGATCACTAAGAGCAATGTATGTGGCCATCAATCCAGTCAGCAGCCTGGGTTATACCTGGATGGAAGCACTTTTCTCACACTTGGCGGTCTATGGGTCCCTTGCTATCCAATACTGATCATGAAAAGTGCTCCATCTCTGGGCTCATGCAGAGCACGAAAGGGCTTTCACATGCAGCAGATTGTTGCAGAAATGTCTGAAAATCGGACTGTATGTCAGTTGCATACATCTGAATAAGGTTGATTCTGCAGCGTGTGCACCGTACAGCGATATCTACAAGCCCCATTCGGATGTCGCAGAGATGTCGGCTATACGTCTGCCGTGAATTAGTCACCCTGATTTGTATAATTGTTTCATGGGGCTACAATATGCAGTTGCAGAAGACACAATTCTATTTAGCACATCTAATAGAAATAGGTTACACTATTGTAAGACTCTGTAACCCTCTACGCTTTTGTGGCTTAAGCTGCAAAAACCCATGTCACGGCTAAAAGCAAAATACACAGGTGGTCGGCCAGCACGCCCGTCGCTGACAAAGCCTCACACAGCTTGGAAGAACTCGCTGTTTAGAAGCTGAACGTCACCTTAAAGCATTCAGTCTGCTGAGACGGACGAGAGTTCACAGGCCAGGAATAAGAATACAATGAGCGCCCCCAGACAATTATACTAGGAGCCCCTTCCGCTCTACCAGGGACTTATTCCCAGGCTGCTTTGTTCACCGAAGAGAGGTTGATTCAGAGTTCACCGGCTCCTGGTTACATGAAGGCCAAGGAGCCCTCAGTTTGGCCTTGTTACCTTGGAACAGTAATCCTCGCTCATTTGGATGTATATTAGTCAAGTACTAAGCTCTTCCGTATCTATAATAACCTTTATTTGTATAGTGGCAACTTATTCCGCAGTGCTTTTATATATATATATATGTGTATGTGTATATATATATATATATATATATATATATATATATACACACACACATACTCCAGTGTCCATGTTCTCTGTTGCTTCCAACTGACCCAGCTTGTCTTAAACCCATTATATCCAGCAGTGCTGGGATACTTTGGGGTTTTGGCTGTGAAATCAGTGATGTCCACATGCGGCCCTCGTGTGCCTGACATACGGCCCCTACAAGAGGGTGAAATCATATTGTGCAAGCGTCCCCCTAGGATAATAGTCACGCTGAGTGCTCTGCACAATCTGTAGCTCCTCTTACTTTCACTTTTATGGGAGCACCGCTGCATCTTTATCTTCTAAAAGTAATCTTATGTTATGTGTGTTCACTTTTATACAAAGTATATGAAGAAAGTGGTGGCTTCAAAATTTAAGGGAAATAGCGGAGCTTCGTTCCAGGGATGCAGGCAAGGCAAGTATAACGTCTATTAGAAAACGGCACCACAACACAAGTTCTGACAGCAAAATGTGTTGCCACTTGTGTTGCAGTACTGTTTTCTATTTGGCACTTATACTTACATTGCCTGCATCCCTGGGAGTTCATTGAAAGAGGCTCCACTATCTCCATTTTACACCGCTGCTCAGCAGAGCAGACCGGGACCAGTCGCCACGGGGACCTTCTTTAGATGCACTATTATTGCTATGGGAGCCAGGTGAGCAGAAGCGGGTCTTTGCTATCTGTCTCTATTGTCCTATTTCTGGAATCTCCTAGATTATCCAGAAAAGTAGGCTTGTATGATAGACCCTTGTGTGGTACCAGGGCGTTGAACAAGGCTGTGGTCATATAGACCCCATGGTGCCACACGACAGTTAAAGAAAGACTTCAAGCAGTACATTGATGGCACCTGAGTATCAATGCATGCCAGTGATTTCAGGAGCAGCAAAAGAGTATCCTTATGTCACGCACCATCACTACCGGCCCTATACTAGGCACAACACTTTGTATGAGTCTTCCTGGAGTCTTCGTCTAAGGCTTCATTGCCAGACAGCAAAAAAACGCTTCTGACCGAACCCCACAGAGCCGTCACAGCCATTGGCCGCACAATTATGCTGATAATATTGGAGTTTCAGCCACAAGTATTCTTTGCAGTGTGGGAATGCAGGCTAAGGCCTTATTCACAGGAACATTTTATCGCGGCTATTTTGTAGCAATTAAACGTCGGCTGAAAATCGCGGTCATCTGAAGCATTGGATTCCAATGCATTCGTTTAGATGGGCGATTTTCCGGCACGTAAAATCGTCCATCTGGAAAAGTTAGCATATGCGCTGCCAATTCTGGACGACTGCTTCTATGCGCTGCCGGAAAAGATAGTTCTTGCTGTATCTTTTGGCCGCAATCAACCAGCAACTCCTTCTATGGAGCTGCTAAACTGCCTCCCCCTCCCTTTGCCAGTAGCTCCTATAGGCTTCTATGGGAGCTTCTATTGCTGTGATCAGCTGGCAAAGGGAGGGGGAGAGAGTTTAAGATCGCTAAACTCTCTCCCAATGGCTGAAAAAATTCCAGGCTGTGGCATATATATGCCACACCCAGCAATGTGAATGGGCGAGAAAATGCTACATTTAGCTGCTGCTTTCTCTCGTTCATGTGATTTTTGGCTGCGATGCGGGTGGCCGAAAATCGAAACGCCCGTGTAAATAAAGCCTAATTCAGATGCATTATTTTCCTTGTTCTATGTATATCAATACATTTTGGTATCATGTGTGTTTGGTCTCCAGTGGTTGACCTGACAGTGTCACAGTCATTGATTGCTCAAAGGATTTGTATCTCATTATAGACATGCATGGTTGCTTCTCATTACAGCCTAGGACACACCACCGAACCTGGGGAAATCACTATGTTGCTGTTAATTAGTTTAATTGCTGATTAACTCTTTTCTGCTTAAACCTGACAGCTGGAAGCAGTTATATGGAGAACATGGCCATTACATTGTCTCCGTCCAGCAGAATAATGGGACAGTGCAGTGTTACAACCATGTGGGCAGATCCCCCTCAAACAATCTGTTACGTAAGTATGTTTGATTTGTCCTTTCGTTTTTAAGTTGATTTACTTGTTGAAAAAACAATAGCGATAAGTAAAGACGAGCAAATGAATCTGTTCTTTATGAGCTTTTCTAACAACTCATATCAATGGCCATATTATGGCTCCATGCATGAGGCATATACTGTATGTACTGCCAAGGATGGAATGGGATCCTGTAGATCAGAAACGTAGTTCCTAAAGTCTTTCTTTGAGATGGGTTTTTCTCATTTCACATTTTGTGATCTAGTCCCATCATTAAGGCCTCATTCACACGAAGGGATTTGTGCAGCTAAGTTAGGCCGGCTGCACACGGCCGGGTCGGATTCCGCATGCGAGAGCCCGCAGCAGTATCTCAACCCGTGCCCAGCCGGCATCTGCGCATACCTGACATTTTTCTGTACTGCGGATGGTCCACATGGCAAGCTATCGGACATGCACAGTAAAGTTTTTTTAAATTTTTTTAAATCCTGGCTTTTCCTGCGTCGTCGCTAGGCAAATATGCAGAATGTCATTCAGAAAGGGCCGTGGGTCGGACTGCTTCCACTGACTTCTATGAAAGCCGGCTGTGGAATTGGCACTGAAATAGAGCATGCTGCAATTTTTTTTTCCTATGCCAGCGAAAAATCGCAATTGATTTTCGCCCATGGACATGAAAAAAACGCTTTTCCATAGCATACCATGGGTTGTATTTGCTGCAGAATCTAGAGATAGACGCCTGCTCTGGATTCCACAATGCAAATCTGGTTGTGTGCAGCTGTCTTGACACGCACAAAAAAATTTACTATTAGAACTAATGGTTTCCTATGGAAACGTTCAGACGAAGGAATTTTAGCCTTGCAAAAAAATAGCACCTAAAAAAATAGGACATCAGCCATTGAAATTCCCTGCTGCGTGAAAAGATAGGAGCTGACCTATCCTTGGTGCGTGCTGCGCAGGAGTTTCCATGGACTACTATGGGAGCAGGACAAAAAGAAATGGGGAGGGAGTTTAGCTACGTCCAACGCTTGGAAAGGAAGACCGGTGTCTGTAGTTTAGGCTGGACTCACACGAACGTATATCGGCTCGGTTTTCACGCCGAGCCGATATACGTCGTCCTCATCTGCAGGTGGTGGGGGGGGATGAAAGAGCCAGGAGCAGGAACTGAGCTCCCGCCCCCTCTCTGCCTTAGACATTAGAAGTCATTAGGAGGATTTCTACCAACCGAGGGAATTCCAAACAGCAGCGCATTTTTCCTGCAACATGCGACTCCTGTTCAGGTGAATGGGTGATTTTTACGTTAATGAAGCTTGGGACTCAATTGAGGAAAATTGTCCATTCACTCAATTTTTAGCAGAGTTAATCGAGATTTTTTGCGTGCAGAATTTTTGCGCAATTAGGCCACTTGTGTGAATGAGCCGTAACACTAATATGTTTCCATGTGATTTTTTTTTTTTCTGCTGCGTTTTTACAGCATAAAGCATAATTACACATCAAAAACTTGAGTTTTCCAATGCAGTTTTCAGCATGATGCAATCTCCTTCCATATGGATGCCATGAAATGTGGGCGCCATCCTCTCAGTTGGCCAGAGCTGTCAGCTTTTGGGTTGTAAATCTGGCACAGGCTAAGTCTGACAGCAAACCAGAATATCGCAGACCTTGTTCTTTATTAGTTCTATTGGTGTTTATGAAGAATTCTTCAAATAGGGTAGATGGAACAATACCTCTGCAGCGCCACTTATTGTATGGCAGCATTCCAAGTCAATGTCAGACTCTTTAGACAAGCCTTATAACAATGACTGGAAATTGAAAGCCAAGCCAAAATCCATACACAGACAGCTGTTTCGGGGTGTTTGCCCCTCATCAGTGTGCAGTAGGTTTCTGGCTTGGCTAGTGGGAGGCCTATGATATGGGCCAGGAAGAGTATCGTTTCTTTTCACATTGACATAACGTTGCATTGGAGGGGTTTACAATTATAAGACTAGTTCAAATAAAATTAATTATAGTTATCTTTTTTACAGATGTTTTTTAGAATGAAAGTACTTGATGTATTTGTGTGTCTTCACTGTGTCTTCTGAGGTGGCCATACACATGAGGTAATACTCAGACAAACTATTTTTCAGGTGACAATCCCTGGAAAAAGCAACCTAATCAATCGCGTTGCATGATACTGGAATATTTCGGCTAACTGTAGCTGATATTGCCAGCGTATGGCATAGCCTGCCGAAATCTTGCAGATCATTTGCCATACTGATAAAATTGTATTCTAGTAACATAAGAGAAGTGGGCAGTCAACAGCTGGTCTTCACTTCTTGGTGCACATCGTGATGAAGGACCATGTAACCAGTACAAGCAGTCACATGACAGGATGTGCACCCGAACCGGCCAATGGAGGTATGCGGGTGGCGGGAGGTTGGGGCAGATAAGTATTACTTGCTTTATGCTATTGCACAACTAAGGACCTGTGTCTTTCCTCCTAAGATAGCCATCCATATTGTTGCTGTTGGCATTGTTTATATGAATGATCCCCCGATGATCGATCGGCCACATCCCAGCCGATCATTATCTTAAGTGCATGGCCAGCTTTACACTATATTTTTATTTTCTGTTCTTTGACATTCCCCTCAGTGTATTCTATTATGTTTGTTGTACAGGGAGTGTAGGGGACATAAGGAGCTGTACGGCATAGGAAGCATTAGGACAAAATTACATTGTCCACAGAATAAATCCAACTGAGTATTATTGAGAATTACTGAATCGGTTTAAGTAAACTTTGTTAGAGTTTAAATGGTAGCAAAATGTGAAAATAAAGTTTATTCTAAGAACAAAATGGAATTGTGTGAGGTAGGTATGAGTTGGAAAGTGAAGGCAGACTGAACATGTGGTCTTTTAATGACCTAAAGATCTCCATAGAGTCCAGTGCTCAATACCAGCTGCCAATCAAGATGACAAGTCTGTGATCTAACCTGAAACTTTTGACCCCAGTAGAGGGCTTTTCTCATTCCTCCACCACAGGCTGTCAGACCGAACAGAGAATAGGAAGATGGTCAGTCCCAATGGAAAGTGTTTCAGATGACCTCATTTGACCCTTTCATTTATAAATGCACATGATTGAGTCTAGATGTCTAGTGTCAAATCAAAAAGTATTTGTTGGAACTATAAACTTATTGTTTTTATGTATTAACTTGGGTGACGGTCCTAGCCATACTTCTATAGTTGCTCTAATATCACAGATATAGATTATGTTCTGTTTGTCTTCTGTTTGCCATGCCAGCTCATTTATGGTTTACTGATAATGGCCTACATTGGAAATTGCATATTATGCATCAAATACATTTTACCTGTCATGAAGGATGGGACAAGCTCTTTTGATGGTAAAGGTTTTTTAATGAGTGCCACAACATTCTCAGTCATTGGTGCTCAGCATGATAGCCATCGCGTGGACAACTGTTTACATGATTTTCTGCAGTTTCCTTCTGGTGCAAGATGAGCACAGATGATATATGCTCATCTACTTTTCCTCTCAATCTAGATTATACACCTCATAGTAGCAATTCTTCCCACACAATGTACAGAACACTTCAAATAAGTTTTTCCCATTCAACTTTTCAATCAGTCGTTTATTATTTATTCTACAAAACCCCTTTTCTTCTCCATACCCACCCCTGCAAAATGTGGAGGGTTAGCTGACCATCCAACCAAATATGTGTTGCAAGGTCTGCAGCTCGTTTTGCATCTCCATCGTTCTGTATATATACACTGTCATGTTATTGTATCTTGTCACCACCGGAAGTATGGGTGGTGAGAAGATAGTAGGTACTTGACAGGGAGGTGACGCCTCCTGTTCCTGTTAGGCTGTCATTTCTCTGGCTCATAGCAGGTCCTGGCTTCTTAGCACAGCGGTATCATCCTGTGAGTATACCACATGTGCTGTTGAACCCGCTGTGACTGTTGGCGGTGGCAAACTCCCCCAGCAGCGCTGCACTGGCTGTGGGCTCCCCTTACTGGGGCCGCTGTTACTCTCCCCGCAGGCACTGTGGCCGGCGGCGCCCCCCCCAGCAGCGCTGCAGTGCCTGTGGGCTCCCATACCAGAGCCGCTGTCACTCTCCCCGCCTGCACTGTCCCCATCGGCGGTGGCAGCGTTGGTCCGCACATCTAAGTGGTGAAGAGCGGCGGTGGGGCCAACTCAGATCTGTTTGCGCCCTGCACTGTAAGTCTCCCCACATCAATAAACAGCCTGTTCTCCGTACAAATAGTTGCCAAGAGGGTTAGGGTTAGGGATGTTTCGGGTTAGGCTTACATAATTTTTTCAGTTCCATGGCAGCCTTTTCAGCTAATAATGTAAGTCTAACTGGTACACTAATCCTTAACTGTCCAGCCGAGGCAAAAATCACTACGCGCTGTGCTGCTAGGAGCTTTGAGACATCACCAATCGGGAGCTAGGGGTGTGACAGGGGCGTTCCTGCATCCAAGCCCTGTCAAACCCCTAGCTTTCAGTGAAGATAAGATACAACAATACCTACACTATCATCTGAGTATTGCTCCTCTTAAGGCAGTGATTGCTCTACAGAAGGTACCTGTCACACAGTGATGCTCTATTCCTGTTGTGACAATAGGCTAAAAGAAAGTGTTATTGTACACCAGCAAACCAGCTTTATCAACAGCTGCGCCACACCATACAATAGAAAGTGCGATGGAATTTAAAGGCAGATTATTAATTTCCTAGTTTTCCTTAAAATATAAAATGCACTGCTGGCCTGTTTATTTGGACCCAAGAAGCCATGTTCTCCGCCGGCACGGTCACTTGGGCCCCTAGAAGCTGTATACTCCACCGGCCTGTCACTTGGGCCCTATTAGCCATGTACTCTGCCGGCCCGGTCACTTGGGCCCTAGAAGCCATGTACTCTGCCGGCCCGGTCACTTGGGCCCTAAAAGCCATGTACTCTGCCGGCCCGGTCACTTGGGCCCTAAAAGCCATGTACTCTGCCGGCCCGGTCACTTGGGCCCTAGAAGCCATGTACTCTGCCGGCCCGGTCACTTGGGCCCTAGAAGCCATGTACTCTGCCGGCCCGGTCCCTTGGGCCCTAGAAGCCATGTACTCTGCCGACACTGTCACTTGGGCCCTAGAAGCTGTGTACTCCACCGTCCCTTTCACTTGGGCCCTAGAAGCCATGGAGTCTGCCGGCCCATTACTTTTGACTAGTTCAATCATATTTTAGGGACTAATAATATTATTGGCTGGTTGCACCTCAATGTGCTTCACACCAGCTCTGTGAATATGTAGGCTCTGTTCCTGTCCTACCTATAGTCACCAGTCCCAGAAAGTCTCTAGAATGCTTCTACAATTCATTCCCTCCTACATTTACTTTTTTGAAACCCACTCTTGAAACTAGCAGACTTCTACATGGGCTGATAAATCGTCCACATTTCTGCATCCAGCGGGTATCGAAACAATTATTGTTCAGTGTAAATGCTGCCCAGACTGAACCTGAGTTGCTAACATATTAAATATAAAGCTCCATTTCAGATTGTGAGAAAGAGGTGTAAATAATGATTAGGAAGAACCTGCTTGAAGTGTTCTGCACATCGTGTGGCAGGAACTGCTGACATGAGGTGTATAATCTAGATTGAGAGGCAACGTGGATGAGCATATATCATCTGTTTGTGCTTATCTTGTAAGGGAGAGGCTGGACCATAATTTAAAGTGCATTAAGATGCCACTTAACTGAAGAATTGATGCAAGTTAAAAGGCAAGTTTATGCAGGTCTGGCATTTCTCAGGGACCCTTTATCACAGGTGAGGAGGGGGCAATACACTGAGGGGTTGATAAGTCTGCTCAAGGAGGGTCCCAAAGATGACTTGGACTTCAGTCTGTAGAGTCTGCCTGTAACTCAGTTGCCCTGCCCACAGGGATGAACACTTACATGCTGGTCTGACCCTCTTGTATGTACGCTTGAAGTATTATATTACTGGGAAACTTTCATTTTTTATTTGTACATATAATGCAGAAAACAAAGTTAGATTGCACATCCTAAATCAGTGAAATGTGTGCAGGCGAACATGACTGAGGCTGTAATGCAAACAGCAAACACACAGACATGTAACAACATTCTGCAAATGCCAAGAAATAGACCGACATCGAATATATGAAATCTGAACTACATTACTGCTATATATACTAAGATGACAGGTAATGGCTCGCACACTGTCCTCCAGATGACAGGTAACGGGTCGCACACTGTCCCCCCAGATGACAGGTAATGGCTCGCACACTGTCCCCCAGATGACAGGTAATGGCTCGCACACTGTCCCCCAGATGACAGGTAACAGGTCGCACAAGTCCTCCAGATGACAGGTAACGGGTCCCACACTGTCCCACCAGATGACAGATAACGGGTCCCACACTGTCCCACCAGATGACAGATAACGGGTCCCACACTGTCCCACCAGATGACAGATAACGGGTCCCACACTGTCCCACCAGATGACAGGTAACAGGTCGCACACTGTCCTCCAGATGACAGGTAATGGGTCGCACACTGTCCCCCCAGATGACAGGTAATGGCTCGCACACTGTCCTCCAGATGACAGGTAACAGGTCGCACAAGTCCTCCAGATGACAGGTAACGGGTCGCACACTGTCCCTCAGTATTAGCCTCTCTACCTTTTAGCATTAGAATTCATAACTAGTTTAGAATAATGCAGTATATGCAGTGGAGCGGGAGGATTAGGAGCCAGTAAACCATATTTACACTTCAGTTCTATGAAGCCATCATACTCAAGATGGAAGGGTTTGGTCAACATTTAACTTCATGAAATGTGATAGAAACCGCCGGTTGAAGATTACATCCTGTAAAGTGATGCTGTACATGTGCAGTCACGTCACGGTAACCATAGAGCAGTGCATGGTGACCAACGATGGGTCGTTGCTTGTCTGGCTGTGTTGATTTAGTGCTAGACTTGTCAAAAGATGACAAAAGCAAGATAAACAGACTTAATAATATTTATCTAGAGCTCAGTGAAAACGTGCAGACGTGTCACATGTGCGTGCTGCTGTCTGTAATGACGGTGCTCTACTCGCTGGAACACCTCCTCTTCTATATCAGGAGTAATACAATATTATGTTAGAAGAACATCCCTGTGACTCTCTCCAAATTTTTTACATTATTCTATGCGATGAGCACGTTAGGCGCTGTTCGCGACACCATCATCATGTCTGCTTAGGGCTCAATCAGATCAGTATGTCTGATTTTGGTCTACAAGGAATGGTTGCAAAAAAAAAAACAACAATTTTGGTGCTGTATTGAAATTAAAGGGGTTACCAAGACACATTTTTATTTCAACCTCTTCCTGACATTCATACAGTGGATATAAAAAGTCTACACATCTCTGTTATAATTGCAGTGTCTGAGGAGCAGGTCCACAGCTGAGGAGACAGCAGGGTAGAAAAAGGCCTTGTCCCCCTAGGATAGCTCAGGACCCGACCACATTACTGCTAGGGAGATCACAGGGGTAGTAACTGGGGGTTACCTTAAGTCTACTTGTCACTCATGATGCCACCGTTCCCTCCTCTGCGGCGGATCTTCCACACACAGGTGAACTTTCTAAAAAGGTACTGGGAATGGCCGGTTCTGTCCATTTACTGTAACCTTGTAAACTCCAATCCAAGCAAACAGTCTTAGTACAGATATAACAAGCTAGAGTAGTGTTACAGGTAGGATTCTCGGGGTATTCGGATAATGCACAGTCCAAGTTATCTGTGTAATACTACTCCCGACAGCTCTCTATACCAGTCCACACTCACTCTCGTTGTCCTCTTCCTGCTGTGCAGCGGCTTGTCCTACTCCCACCGCTCAGTAGCCGCACCATGGTCTCCCGGGTAGAATGAGCCCAGGCCAAGCACAAGGAATTCACTTGGCCTTCTTCATTCCCTCCACACACAGGCCGATGTCCGGTGTCTGTGTGATTCACTCACTGTCCGACCTCACTCTTCCTCCCTGACTGACAGACTTCTTCTCCCCTCTTGCATTCTTGCAAACACATACATATAACATGCTCAAATGATCACAAAACAATAAACTGAATACGATACATTTTCCAGACATGACAGAACATTAACCCTCTCAGTCCTGCAACCATCCAATCTACATAACTCAAATGCATACCACAAGCAAGACACTGACAAGACAATGGCACAAGACAGACATATAACATGATGGAGGAGCCCTATTAACTCTGGGCCACTACAGTTCCCCCTTACTTAAGAAAAACCGACAGAGCAAATTTGTGGGATTGGAATTCCTCAGTGTTCTACCCATTATCACTTTAAGAACCATCTACACAGTCTAGGATAGTGTAAGGCAAAACTGTTACATAAATTCCCCCCTTGGTTACTACTCAGAGTTAACCCATCCCAGTGTACTCCGACTACCTGGGATCTCATTTTCTCTGCAAAGCCGTAGTATATGACAGCATGTAAAGAAGTGGTATGGCCACTGAGAAAGACTGTTAGGCTGGATGGAATCCAGGATAAATAAATACTGATCTCACCTCCTTGTCAGATTGTGCTTGTTCCTTCCTGGCAGAGGAATATCCACGCCCTTCACCAATCAGTCCCAGTGGTCTGTATGATAGATAAAAACAAACTTGCGGGAGCTTGGGCTGTGAGTAATTTCTTCTGCTTTATTGTTATTTCTTACATCAGTGCATAAACATCAGGGTAACACTGAGAACGCGTTTCGATTATATTAAAATCTTGTTCACCTCGCTGAAAAGTCACATCCTGTTTCCTTAAAACCATGTTTCATTAAAACCACCTGATTATTAACCCCCATCTCAACTACTAAGGTTAAAGAGCGTTGCTGTTTTCCTGTTCCCATAGAGATCACCGCACCGCTATTCACCTTCTGTTCAAATATGCACAAACATTAATTCCTTATTACAATACCACAATATTTTATGCATAGCCTATACACATTAATTCTATTTGGGGAATTTGCTACCTTATATTGAAATTAGTGCCTGTATCGACTGTTATTATGTATCACTAAATGTGCGTTATTTGCTGCACTTCTTTTTTAAGATCTTATATGCACTACATGTTTATCAAATAGCTGCAAATTATTTCCTAACACAAGAATCACTCATTTGAAAAAGCGGAGAGAGGGGAAAAAATGTGTATAATGGATAATGGCGATCATGTAAAAGTTTTTTAAAAAAGTTCGTTTCATCTCCCCTCACTGATGCGATCGGTGAGAGGAGATGAAACTTTTTACCGGAGGCCTCCGTATTTGCACCCCGACGCGATCCTCATCCGTGAACTTACACGGATTCTGCACATGCGACCACTGGCAAAATACCGGACACATGCGCAGGAGTCGGGGAGCCCAGGAAACTTAAAATCTCCTTACTGCCTGGAGCAGTGACGGGTGGCCTTGTTGAGCGGTCCCCGGTCACGTAATAAAAAAGTAGCGATCTACCTTAGGTCGGTCTCACATGACCGGATAGGAATTACGGATTCTGCATGCGTCTGATCCGCGGTATTACGCAGATCAATCGCATTGGATTACACAATTCCGCTCACATTAGTGGGGTCGGAACTGCGTAATCCACTCGCAGAAAAGAGAACGCAGCAGGTTCTCTTTTACCGCGGCTATCCACAGCATAGAGCCTATTGTGCTCGATGGTCGTGGATATACCCGCTGCCCATACGCAACTACGTTGTATACGGGCTGTGGGTACCCGCGTCATCGCTAAGCGACGGTGCAGAAATACAAACAAAAAAAAATGTACTGCGCATGACCGCCTGTGTGAGTAGGCAGTTATGCGCAGTACATTACGCGACCGTACGCAGGGTCACAGCCGGGCTCACAGATGGGATCCACTGCGGGCCTCCGCAAGCGGATTCCGCCTATGGCTGTGTGAGCCCAACGTTATTCAGACCGCTACCTGTAATACGTATTTTACAAGAAGCCCCAGGAACGTTCGCCTTCATGCAGTTCCAGGAGCAGCTTGTTGAGCGCCTTCTGTGTGAGACCACCGCACCTCGGCAAGCTTACGGAGACTCACAGAGCGCCACTTTTTAAGCCCCATACCCGCCACTGAGGTCAAGAAATGACCCCCAAAAAGCATGAGAGGATTTATTGCCCCATGGGCCCATTCCAACCAGCCTCCGTAATTACCACTGTCTTCGGAAATACCACACAGTTCACATTATAACTTTTATCTAAGATTTGCGAACACCGAAAAGGGCGCAGAGTGTGTGGGGGAGGGGGGAAAATTTTTAGGGAGTCAATTTTAATTCTGTACAAATAAGCAATGGGGCCTGGAATTTATTCAGTTGTGCCCCGAAATCCAATGGGTGTTCCCTCCTTTATAGGCCTTGCCATGTTTCCTATAAGTAAATTAGGGCCACAATGGGTATGTTTCTGAACACGGGACAAACGGGGGTATCCATTTGGGGGTGAATGTCTTCATTCCTATGTACACTGTACAAAAAAACAGTTTTTAAATTTAAAACATTGCCAAAAAAATTGAAAAGCGTAACTTTTTCCTTCTGCTTTGCTTAGATTCATTCAAATACTGTGGGGTCAAAATACGCAGTACACCCCTAGATGAATTCGTTTAGGGGTCTAGTTTTCAAAATGGGGTCATTTAAGGGGGTTCTTTATAGTTTTGGCCGCTCAATGGCTCTCTAAGTGGGCAATGGGGCCTGGAATTTATTCAGTTGTACCCTGAAATCCAACGGTGTTCCTTTCATTGTAGCCCTAGCCATGTGTCCTGTAAGTCTATTAGGGCCACAATGGGACAAACAGGGGTATTCATTTTGGTGGTAAAAGTCTTCATTTATACATGTGCTGTACAACAAAAACAGTTTTTAAATTGACGCAATAGCCCAAAAAATGAAAGTCGTAATTTTTCCTTACTGCTTTGCTTAGATCTATTCAAAAATTGTAGGATTAAAATACACAGTACACCCCTAGATAAATTCGTTAAGGGGTCTAGTTTTCAAAATGGGGTCATTTGTGAGGGTTCTCTATGGTTTTGGGCGCTCAAGAACTCTACAAGTGGGCAATGGGGCCTAAAAGGACTTCAAGCAAAATCTATGTTCTGAAAGCCACCGATTACTCCTTTCTTTTTGGGCCTCGTTATGCATGCGGACATAAGATTAGGGCTACAATGGTATATTTCTGAAAACAGCACAAACAGGGGTATCCATTTTGGGGTGCAAGTCTTCCTTCATATGTGTGCTGTACGAAAAAAAGCTGTTTTTAAAATGACAGAATTGCCAAAAAAACGAAAATCCTAATTTTTTCCTTTTGCTTTGCTTGAATGTATTCAAAAACTGTGGGGTCAAAATACGCAGTACACCCCTAGATATATTCGTTAAGGAGTCTAGTTTTCAAAATGGGGTCATTTGTGGGGGTTCTATATGGTTTTGAGCGCTCAAGAACTCTACAAGTGGGCAATGGGGCCAAAAAGGACTTCAAGCAAAATCTATGTTCTGAAAGCCACTGACTACTCCTTTCATTTTGGGCCCTGTTGTGCATCCAGACATAAGATTAGGGCCACAATGGGTATGTCTCTGAACACGGGACAAACAGGGGTATCCATTTTTGGGTGCAAGTCTTCATTCATATGTGAGCTGTACAAAAAAAGCTGTTTTTAAAATGACAGAATTGCCAAAAAAACGAAAATCACAATTTTTTCCTTTTGCTTGGCTTGAATTAATTCAAAAACTGTGGGGTCAAAATATGTAGTACACCCCTAGATAAATTCCTTAAGGGGTCTAATTTTCAAAATGGGGTCATTTGTGGGGGTTTTCTATGGTTTTGGGCGCTCAAGAACTCTACATGTGTGCTATGGGGCCTAAAAGGACTTCAAGCAAAATTTCTGTTTTGAAAGACACTGACTACTCCTTGCATTTTGGGCCCCGTTGTGGACTCAGATATAACATTAGGGCCACAATGGGTATATTTCTGAACACGGGAGAAACAGGGGTATCCATTTTGGGGTGTAAATCCTCATTTTCATGTAAACTATAGGAAAAAAATATGTCTTTAAATGACAGATTTGCAAAAATATGAAATTTTACTTTTTCTCCTCTAAATTGAATTAATTCCTGAAAAAAAACTGTGGGGTCAAAATACTCATGACACCCCTCAGTGAATACACTAAGGGCTGTAGTTTTTAAAATGGGGTCATTGTGGGGGTATCTATTATTCTGACACTCATGAGCCTTTCCAATCTTGGCTTGGTGTAGGAAAACAAAGTGTTCCTCAAAATGCTAAAAAGTAATGTTAAATTTGTACGTCTCCTAAATGGTTAAAAAAAAGCCGAAAGTTTTTCCAATGTGCGCTCAAAATAAAGTAAACGGGTAGAAATATATATCTTAGCAAAAATTTCTATATTATGTTTGGACATATTTAAGATATTGCAGTTGGAAATGTGAAAAAATGACGATTTTTTTCAAAATTCTACCAATTTTGGCGCTTTTAATAAATAAACACAAATTCTATCGGTTTATTTTTCCGCCTAAATGAAGTACAACATGTGGCGAAAAAACAATGTCAGAATCGCTTGGATATGCAAAACCTTTCTGGTGTTTTTCCATGTTAAAGTGACACATGTCAGATTTGCAAAATTTGGCCTGGTCATTAAGGCGCAAACAGGCTTGGTCACTAAGGGGTTAAAAGG
The DNA here is from genome assembly GCF_035609145.1 of Eleutherodactylus coqui. Lineage (NCBI taxonomy): Eukaryota > Metazoa > Chordata > Amphibia > Anura > Eleutherodactylidae > Eleutherodactylus > Eleutherodactylus coqui. The sequence continues at coordinate 173,346,270 of NC_089840.1, forward strand.
CATTATTCGGCTCGTTAGATGAAAAATAGCCTGTGATAGTGATGGTTGAGAGTAGACAGTGTAGAGTGGGGAGGAGGAGCGAACAGGAGAGTTTAATGTAGTTTGCAAGAGGAAGAAAAGGAAGCCAGACCAGGTAGAGAGAGAAGAGGAGAAAGAAATAAAGTGCCTGGAGAAAGGATCCCAAGCTGAGAGCCAGTGTGGTGAGGAGGACAGAAAGTGTGAATACCTTATACAAAGAGAAACAAGTGATAGCTAGACTTAAGCCAGTACTTACAAGAGCAGGAAAGAGGTAGAGAAGAATCAGTCAAAGACTAAAGTAATTGTTCGCCAAGAACGGAAACTCCGATATCACGAAGATAGAAGAAACTAAAGAATAAGAAGCAGGGGAGCTAAGCACAGAGGATAGGAAGAAATCCCATGCTTATTCACTGAGGAAAGAGCCAATTTGTTGTTCAGTTAGAAAGTCTGATCTCCATACTTGCAAACTCTTCAATTGTACTGTTACCATCTCTACATAAGCTGAACTAGGAAACACACCTTAATAAAACGTTGAACTCGAATTGTACTGAGAAATGCAAATTAATTCTGAACTGTTCTAAATAAGCTGAAGATTCTTGTTGTGCTAAAGAAAATAAACTGTTCAATGTTTTGTGGGAGAGCCAGTTCAGGTAGAGCGTGGGTTTACAGTGTGAATGGCAGTTAGAGACCAAGACACAAGATGTAGTCCAAATACAGGCTTGGCCTGCGTTTATTAAAAAGTCAAAAATAAACAAAATTCAGCCTTAGCTTTCAGGCATAAACAAAATCCTGCTTCTCCAGCACTAAGGCCCCCTGTCCATGGCAGTGTATTCGCCAGCGGTAAATTCGCATTGCTATGGAAAGCGCCCGCACCTGTCCACAAGCGGAGAATCATTGCGATTCGCAGCGGAGATTTGGCGAAGCTCCGCCGCGGGATACCGCATCGCCCGTGGACAGCCGGCCTTACTATACAGAGTCCTTCCCTGACTATACGTGGACGGCTAGCTGCAACTGCACGAACACAGAACGTTGCACAAAAGTCCAGTTTTCCTTTCGTCAGGGATAAAGCGTCCCTTGAGACCAGCAGCTTCCAGCATACCTAGCTGCACCTGGCCTCAAGTCTGTCTGCAGCTTTGCAGTTTTTTTGGACTGAGCTAATTGCCCAGCCTCTGCACCTGAGGAGTTGCCTCCCCATAATAAGACCTGGAGTGGAGGGAGTGGAATGGACAGCCCCACTACTGAGCCTGCCATCCATTCAAAAAAAAAAAAAAACAGGCCCAAACACATTTTACCAAAACATCTCCAGCAACTACCTTTACTGGAGATCATATCACATTTCCAGTTTTTTTTCCGTGTCTCACGTAGTGAGAAACGAGCTCCCATACCTACTGGGCATAATATCTAAACCCAGGTGAAATATACCGACTGTCCATAATTAACTCCTTCAGTGTCTCACAGTTTGCACTGTTGATCCTGCCTCCTGGAGTCCTTTCCCGCATTTCACCATCTGCACTAAGGTACCGCACTACACTTCAGGGGAAAGAAATGTGTCATTTTATTTTTCTCCTTTTTAACTTATTATTTTGTCCAGCACAGGCCTCTGCCTGTATACAGACTGGTGTCACGAACTTGACAATTGCCCTTTTTTCCTGTGAAAAGCCACCCTATAGGCTCACTTTTTCTAGTGTGAGAGAGCAGCGGCGCCACCATGACAGACAGTCGCTTCTCCGCCAGGTCTGGTCTGGCCTACTGCACTGTCTTTGCATCAAACATACCTTCTGGAATTATAGCCAATACGTTTCCTTCGGCCTCATCAGACATAACACATTCTCCACAGGTTTCTGGCAGACTTCATGGACGTTTTGTTAGATTATAGCCAGGCTTGGATGTTTTTCTTTGAGAAGTCTTACATCTTTCCCCCCTTCCCCACAGCCCAGACATATGAAGAATATGGGGGATGGTTGTCACATGTGCTACATAACCAATACTTGCCAGAAACTCCTGCAGCTCCTTTAATGTTGCTGTCGGCATCTTGGCAACCTCCCGGAAAATTTTCTCTGCACTAATTTTTGAGGGACGTCCAGTTCTTGATAATGTCACTGTTGTGCCACATATAGTCCACTTCTTGATGACCGTCTTCACTGTGTTTTCATGGAATGCTTTGGACATTGTTTAGTCCCTTCTCTTGACTGATACCTTCTAACAATCAGACCCCTTAGATATGCTGTAAGATCTTTACAAACCAACTAAGAAAATATCAGGAAAATACTCCTATAAGAGCTGAACGTTATATGTGTGGAATCAAAATCCCTTGTAAATAATTGCAGCTGTGTACTGACTACTATTCATCAGGAGTTTTAAGCCTCTTTCACACGTGTGACAAAATCACGCAGTTTTGTCGCGTTGCGACAATGCTGCAAATCGCATGTATGTGAAGCGCATGTTTTCCTATGGGTTCCTTCATATGTGCAATGTTTTGTAGCATGTAACAACCCGGCACAAAAACCTTGCAGGTCCGGCGATATGCGCACAACTCGTGAGGTTTTGTAGCCCATGTTTTCCTATGAAGCCTTACTCCTTGTTGCATTGCATCACATGAAATGCGATCTTCGTGCGGTGCGATGCAACTTGGAAATCCTACTGTCAAAGCCTAAACTAATCGCAAGCTGAAGGAAAAAAAAAAATAAAACACATACATCACCTTAGAAGCGCTGTCCGACGCTGCTGTAGCTTTCTCTTGGCCCTGGCACTGTTTCCATTCATCTCTTCTGGCCGGGGATTGAAAAATCTCCACCTCCTGGAAGCCCTGGCTGTGATTGGCTGAGCGTCAGCCAATCACCGCCCCTGCACCCAGGAGGCTGGGATTTTTCAATCCCCGGTCAGAAGACATGAAGAAGAAGCGTGTTGGGGACCGAGAAGAAGCTGCGGGGAACCCAGGACAGCGCTTCTAGCTGATTTATACTTTTTTTCTTCCTGCAGCTATGGCATATTTTCATGGCAGGGCTTATGTTTCAAGCCCCCCTCCCCAAAAAATCCTAGCATGTGGTGCTACAAAATCGCAGTGATATCGCACTGACCAGCGATGCGACATCACTGCGATGCCGTGTCGCCCGTGTAAAAGAGGCCTAAATGTGATTGGCTAATTCTGAACACAACCACATCCTCCAAATATAAAAGGGTGTGAACACTTATGTAACCACATTATTTTAGTTTTGTTATTTTTATTTTTCCACCCTAAATGATTTTAGTTTGGTTTCCAATGGAATTATACAGATAACGGGTCATACGGAAGGGGAAAAAAAATCTGAAATGATTTTTTAATACTCACACTTTACTGGCTAACACGGTACCAAAATTTCTTTTCATATTAACATGACAAAAACATGCCATTTTAACAGGGGTGTGTAGACATTTTATATCCACTGTATATGTCATGGGAAGGAAGTGGTTTTGGCAAAATACCATGTACAGAGTTGAAATTATGACCACTCTCAAATATCCAGAGTATGCCGCACGGACAGTAGACCGCCTGGGAATGACTCAATAAGGGGCTGGTAAGTGGTCTCAATTATCTGGAGCTACGCTGACTGCAGTGTATCCCACAGTTGCTGGAGGGTGTGTGAGGGAGGATCCATAGAGCAAACATGATGATAGAGGTGGTCCCACAGATACTCGATTGGATTCAGGTTGGAGGAATTAGGGGGCGAGGAAGTAATTGGAAGTCTTGATCATACTCTTCCAACAACTGTTGGGCATTTCTAGGCATGGAATATGTTGCATTGTCTTGCTCGGAGATCCCATCTGCCCCAGGAAAGCCAAACAGCATATATGGGTGTCCATGATCTGCAAGGATGGATTTATAACCAAATTGGTTCAGAGTGCCTTCCACATAGATGAGCGGCCCAGAGAATAGTACAAAAAAAATGCTGCTGTGCAAACTGAAGCCTTTTCTTCTGATGCACATTTGTTAGCATAGATGCAGTGACCACCATTCTGCTTTGGAACCCCATACATAATAGTGTTCCTGTTGTTTTAGAGTCAGGAGGGGTATCATCACTCCTTAAGAAAATCATCTAGAAGGTGAGGTGGGAGATTTATAAGGCCATTCATGCTCCTCTGGGAAATCTATGCAAGTTAGGAAGATGGAACAATACCTCTGCAGAACCACCTATTAGAAGGCAGCATTTCTGCAAATCAATGTCCCACCCTCTTAACAGGTTTACAGAATCCATACACATACAGCTGTTTTGGTTTTTTTTGCCCCTCATTAGAATCATAGACACATAGAATGGTAGAGTTGGAAGGGACCTCCAGGATCGTCGGGTCCAAACCCCCTGCTCAGTGCAGGATTTACTAAATCATCCCAGACAGATATTTGTCCAGCCTTTGTTTGAACACTTCCATTGAAGGAGAACTCACCACCTCCCGTGGTAACCTGTTCCACTCATTGTTCACCCTCACTGTCAGAAAGTTTTTTCTAATATCTAATTTGTGTCTCCTCCCTTTCAGTTTTATCCCATTGCTTCTAGTCTTTCCTTGTGCAAATGAGAATAGGGTTGATCCCTCTGCACTGTGACAGCCCTTCAGATATTTGTAAACCGCTATTACTACAGCTTAACCTTTAAATGCTGCTGTCAATTCTGACAGCAGCATTTAAAGCCCCTGGGATCCCGTACGCCCCCCCCCCTGTGGTGAGATCAGGGGAGCCATGCAGGTGTCATGGCTGCCGGGGGCCTTCTGAAAGGCCCCTGGGCTGCCTTGAGAGACTGCCTATCAAACCATCCCCGTGGGGTGGCTTGATATGCTGCCTGTCAGAATGCAGTATGATGTAATGCTATAGCATTACGTTATACTGCAGGAACGATCAAAGTATTGCATATTGTAGTCCCCCAGGGGGACTTAAAAGTAAAGTAAAAAAAGAGCAATATCGTTTTTTTAATTGTTAAAAAAAGTAATAAAACTTTAAATAACCCCCCTTTTGCCATATCTATAATTAAAAAGTCTAAATAATAAAATAAAAATACATATTTGGTATCACCGCGTCCGTAAAAGTCTCATCTATCAAAGTACACATTATTTACCCCACACGGTGAATGTCGTTCGAAAAAATAAATAAAGAACGCCAGAAATGCACTTTTTCAGTCACCCTGTCTCGCAGAAAAAACGCAATAAAAAGCGATCAAAAAGTCATATGTATTCCAAATTAGTAGTAAAGAAAACTACAGGACATCCTGAAAAAAATGAGCCATCGCTGAACTACGTCGACGGAAAAATAAAAAAAGCTTTTTTGCACGCAGAAGATAGCGGCAGAAAATAATTGAAAAAAATTAAATGTCTTTGAAACAAAAAGAGTAGTATAGTAAAAAAAAACTATATAAGTTTGGTATCGTAGCAATCGTACTGAACCATTGAATAAAGTTATCATGTCGTTTTTGTTGCAGTTTGTGCGCTGTAGAAACAAGACGCACTGAAAGATGGCGGAATGTTATTTTTTTTTCATTTTACTCCATTTAACTTCATTACTCCATTTTACTTCAATTTTTTAAAAGGTTTTCAGTGCATTATATGGAACATTAAATAGCACCATTGAAAAATACAACTTGTCCCGCAAAAAACAAGCCTTTATACAGCGACGTTGATGGATAAATAAAGGAGTTATGATTTTTTTTTTTTTTAAGGGGGGAAGGAAAAAATGAAAATGGAAAAAAAAGGGCCGCATCATGAAGGGGTTAAAGTGGGGTGCCCAGAACTGGACACAGTATTCCAGATGAGGTCTGAATAAGGAAGAGTAGATGGGGATAATTACCTTACGTGATCTAGACTCTCTGCTCCTCTTAATACATCCCAGAATTGTGTTTGCCTTTTTGGCTGCTGCATCACATCGTTGACTCATGTTCAGTCTATGATCTATTAGTATACTGAGTCTTTTTCACATGTGCTGCTGCTTAGCTCAATTCCTCCCATTTTGTATGTGCTTTTTCATTTTTCTTGCCCAGATGTAGGACTTTGCATTTCTTCTTTGTTAAATACCATTCTATTAGTTGCTGCCGACTGTGCAAGCTTTTCTAGATCTCTTTGAATACTTTCTCTCTCTTCCCGAGTGTTAGATATCCCTCCTAGCTTTGTGTGATCAGCAAATTTGATCAGTTTTCCATCAATTCCCTCCTCCAGATCATTTATAAAAATGTTGAACAACACTGGGCCTAGGACAGAGCCTTGTGGTACCCCACTTGATACATTCTTCCACTTGGATGTGCAGCCATTTATGACCACTCTTTGAGTACAATCACTCAGCCAGTTGTGAATCCACCTAACAGTTGCCTTGTCAATCCCATATTAGGTAATTTTTTCAATAAGTATAGTATGAGATACTTTGTCAAATGCTTTACTAAGGTCAATAAAAACGATATCCACGGCATTTCCCTGATCAACCCAGTCAGTGATACTGTCATAAAAGGAAATTAGATGCGTCTGGCATGACTTGTTTGTTACAAACCTATGCTGGCTCTGGTTAATTACTCCATTTTCATCCAAGTTCTTGCATACATGCTGTTTAATAATTTGTTCAAAGATCTTCCCCGGTATAAAAATCAGACTCACAAGCCTGTAGTTTTCTGGATCCACCTTCTTCCCTTTTGTGAAGATGGGGACAACATTTGCCCTTTTCCAATCTTCTGGGACTTCTCCTGTTCTCCAGGAATTTTCAAAAATTATGGCGAATGGTTCAGCAATTACCTTCGCTGCTTCCTTTAGTATCCTAGGATGTAATTCATCTGGACCTTGAGACTTTAATTCATTTAAGTTAGCTAAGTGTTCCCTGACCATCTCTCTGCTTACAGATAGCCTGCATTCTTTTATTCCCACAATAACACAGGGAAGATCAGTTGATGTTCTATCTACTTTCTGAGAGAAAACAGATACCAAATAAGAATTTAAAAGTTCAGTCTTCTCTACATCATTCTTAACCAATTCACCATTTTCATCTGATAAGCATCCTATAGCGTCTTTGACTTTTCTTTTGCTTTTGACATACCTCCAATTCTTTTTTATTGCTTTTGGCCTCTGTTGTAAGCCTCAATTCATTATTACCTTTAGCTTTTCTGACACTTGCCCTAAAGTTTCTGCAGACCCCATTATATTCTTCTTTAGATATTTCTCCCTCTTTCCATTTGATAAACATATTTTTCTTTGTTTTTAATATGTGTGCAAGTTCTGCGTTCATCCATCCTGGTTTCTTTAAATGCTTCCAATTCTTCTTTCTTTTAGGGATTGTTAAAGATGGTGCTTTGAGAATCTCATTTCGCAATATTTCCCAACCTTCTTGGGTAGAGATGAGCGAGCATACTCGCTAAGAGCAATTACTCGCGCGAGCATTGTCCTTAGCGAGTACCTGCCCGCTCGGAAGAAAAGATTTGGGTGCCGGCGCGGGTATGCTCGCTCATCTCTATTCTTGGGCATTTCTGTCCTCAGAACATCCAGCAATTGGATTCTTACTACCCTCTTTCTGAGTTTATTGAAATCTGCTTTTCTGAAATCCAACCTTGAGGTCTGAGTTTTCTCAGGCGCTTCCTCCCCTTTTTATCCAAAATTCAAGGATAGCATGATCACTGCCTCCTAAGGACCCAGCCACCCTTACTTCTTCAACCATTCCCGCCCTGTTGGTAAGAATTAGGTACAAGATAGCAGATCCCCTTGTTTTTTCGACCTTTTGGAAGATAAAGTTGTCAGCAAGTGCAGATGAGAATTTGTTGGATCCATTACTTTTACCTGAAAGAGATTCCCAACAAATGTCTGGATAGTTAAACTCTCCCATAATCAGTATGTCATGCTTTTTGGAGAGCTTGGCCATCTGATGTAGAAAGAGTACATCAATATCTTCTGCTTGTCCAGGCGGCCTATAGTAAATGCCTATAATGGTGTCCTTTCTGTTGTATTCTTACTCACATAGTTTCTACAGAACTAACATACTCTGAAGCTTGAATCTTTGTGGAGATGAATGTTTTCCTAACACACAACACATTACCTCCTCTCCTTTTTTTTGGTCTGTTTCTTTTAAATAAGTTGTATCCTTCAAGCCTTGCGTTCCAATAATGTGCATCATTCCACCAAGAGTGGAAAAACTAAAAAAGTATATATATAATTTTGGTATCATTGTAATCATATCAACTAACAAAAAAGTTATCATGTTATTCACACTACATAGTGAAAACACTTAAAATTTGATTTATTCTTTCACCCTGACCTCCCTCCCCCCCCCCAAAAATGAAAGTTATACGATACACTATATGTTTCCTAAAATGGTGCTCAGACTGCAGAGAACAAGCTCTCATAGGCCATGTCGACAGACATTTTATAAAATTCATTGCTTTTGAAAAGTAGAGATGAAAATCCTCTGAAAATCATTGTGTTCCTATTTCCAAACTAGGCTACTGCCTTAAAGGGTTAAAATCATGTTCCTTATGGCAAAAAATAAGAAATACGTTTATACTCACCTCTCTGGACTGCACGCATCGGCAACTCCGGTCCCCCATGTGATGTATCATGTAAGGCTGCAACAGCATGTGTACGGAACATTATAGGCTGCTGTAGCCAGTCACAGAGCCCAACGCTCGATTGCTGAAAATAGCTTATTTCATGACAGCTGAGAATCATTTATTGCAAACTGGCCAAACTCTTTGGCCAGCTGCACACGGACGGATTCGCTTTGCAGAATCCGCGGTTGGCGTCCACACCGCAGATCCACAGCAAATACCTTCATTACATGGTATTGAAAATCGTTTCTACCTGCATACCTGCAGAATCGAATAGTGATTTCTGCGAACGGAGGAAAAATCGCATGTTCTATTTTCGTGTGGTGTCCGACCCGCGGCGCTTCCACAATTGACATAACGAAAAGTTTGCAGATTACGCGTCATCGCCTAGCGATGGCGTGAGAAAAAGACATATTTAAAAATGAAAAAAACTGGATTGCGCATGTCTGATGGCGGCTCATCATCCTGACCACCAGTACAGATAAAGAACAGAAAAGACATGTACATGCTCACACCGGCTGTGCTGCAGGCTCCCGCATGCTGAATCCGACCCGTTTGTATTCAGACGGCCTTTAAAGCTTTTGACTTTGTTACTGATACCGTAAATGATAAATTGTACGGACCCCAGTCAACAGAGACTCTTTAAACCCAAGCTTAAAAATACCAAGGCAATGTATTAAGGACCGACTCCGTTTGCTAAACCCCATGTAATAGTCTTTGCTTTATACATGGACAATAATCTGAAAGGTTCTTCTAACAAAATACATATCCGTGGTTTGCAAGGTGGACTCCCAGCAGGATATCCTACTGTTTGCTCTGTCTGACTCATTAGATTGCTGTTGATTACTTTTCCATCCTGCAGTGGGTATCTCATACTGCGGGGAAATCAGAGAGAGGAGGATATGAAGTCCGAGCCACTGTGCGCTGTATGTGCGCGCTTTACAGTGTGTCCTTAATCACATAGAGCAGAGCCTGAATAGCAGATAAGATGCAACCAACTCTACACTACAAATTTCCCCTGTATGTTTCTGTCTCTTGAGGTTTAATCACTTGTTACATTGTTTCTGATAAACCCATTAAAATCAGGCTCCACCTTTGACTAAGGGCCCTCTTACAGAAGGATTATCATTCGAAAAATCATTGGATTGTGTGAATTTCAACAAGCATTCAGTATAAACACGGCCGGTAATTGAACGATGAACGTTAATTCGGTCACCTGCTGTACATCGTTCATTATATGCAGGCATAAAAGTCATCATTCACTAACTGTTCGGTTTAAAGAGCAATCATTCAGCCATTCCCATTCACTGCTACAGAGAAATGAATGATCGGATAAAAGAAAAATGTAAAGGATTAAACTCCTTGTTTTAAAATCACTGCATTTTAAAGCAAATGACTGTCATTGTTTGCCTTTTCACCCGGACGAACTATTTCTTACTCAGTGTACAAGGACCCTTACATTGACTGTCTTCATACGGTATACTAGGCACATAGTCAATGTGTGTTTTGCCTTTCCTACTTATTTTCCAGTAGAGACTGTTGATGCATCTTTGGATTCCTCTCTTAAGTACTTTGAATGTACATGGGTCTTGTGTTCTGAATGACCTGCGAGTCTGATTAGCTCATTGATATCTTACTATCCTCACAGTTCTGCTCATTAACAAGGGCAGTACTTAAATGGGGTTTACAGGAAAATGCTATTAATGACCTGTCAATGGGTGGAGTAGGACTCACTTTATTTTTCCCCATGTTCTAGAACTGAGCAATGTGTTAAGTTTGCAATCTTTTATTTCTTAAGCACATGTGTCTTCAAGAGGGTCTTGGCCTGGAGAGTGCGGGCTGGGTAGGTCAGCTGTCATAGGCCAGACCTAAGGTCCGGGAATGTGCGCAGTAAACTGGGGGCATCTGTGCGGTGAGGAGAGCCTGAGCGAGAGACATAATTACCAGTGCGCATGGGACTGAGGAAAAAGAGCAGCTTCTGCTGTCCAAAAGAATATTCCCTGCAGGAGTCTTGAGGTGACCGCTACCAAAATCTGTCCTACAGACAGTTGGGGCTGCGTCAGAAGAGAGGAGACAAGTTTTACGACAATGGTACTGAGCCGGTTGTGCATTTCACCAGGCTGTACCCACTTGGAGAAGGAGACTACTATGTACCGTATCATCCATTTTACCATTACCAAGTGAGGTTAAGCCATAGTGTAGCAACCATGTGGAAACAAAGAATTCGGGTAATAATCATTCCATGTACATGCGGCCGCTTGGAACTGAACGAGAAATCACTTGCATGTCGGAGTCGCTTGGTTTTGTAGCAGAACTGAATACCAAGTGATTGTCGGGCCGTGTAAACTGTGTTTTTTGTGAATAGAGGCAGATGGTCAGAACAATTTCCAGCCCACTTCACTTACATTCACATAACAACTATTGTTCCTGTGTAAAGCATAGGGGCAGTAGTCATTGGGACGGCTGTCGGGCAAATAAGCATCCCATTTAAAGGTACCTTAAAAGTTGTAAGCACAGCTATCTCCTCTCCTCCATCGCTCAACACAGTGTGTACTCATACTAGACAAGACACAAGGCTTGCTCATGACATCTTCCCATATATGCAAATAGATCATTTCGGACCAACTGCCTACTGTAAGGGAGTTGTTTGAGATCTTTTTTTTTCTAGAAAATCCAGCTCCCTACCATAAAACAACAAATAGACATATACTTCTCCCCGCTCCCGCTGTGTTCCCAACCACCGCTACAGGTCTTCCTCATGACATCACGTTTACAGGCTGCCCCAGCCTGCTGCATCCAGTGAGAAAGCTTAGCGTTCAAGTACTGAGCTCTGTCATCGGCTGTAGCAGCCTGTGGCATCCACCAAACAGGCGGGACTATAGCTTGTAAACAAACAACGGGAGCGAGGACGGAGTGGTGGTGTGGGAGGTGCAGAGAGTGGGAAGAGGTGAGTATATCACAAAAACTGAGAGTCTGACTGGAATAATACATAACTAATACAAGCAAATCTGAGCGTCTCAGAGCTGAGATCACATGGCCATCTGAGGAAAAAGAGACCAGGAGTTTGTCAGAAATGACTAACTAACCAAAGTAATACTAGCCTATATATATATATATATATATATATGTATATGATGTGTGCACACACACTGGGGAATACCTACATCATAAGTAAATTAAAAAATCATCGGAGTGGCCCGTTTCTAAACAAAGTTCACTGTCCCATTAAACTGTAATAATCACTAAACTAAAATTCTCCTCTGCATTTTTCTGTACAATAGAAATGTCATGATTCTGGTCCCAGCATGCTAATGGTTAAACAGGGCTAATGAACTGGAGGTCAGTTACAATGTGGAACAGTAATTAAAATATTGTATTACAAAGTAAGAATTTCAGGCTGTTTCTCTAATCAATAAGTTTGGTGTCAGACAGCTGAGGCCGGCGCGGGACGACCCCCCGTCTTCTCAGCTTTACCGTACCCCTCAACCGCCATCATCACGGGGACATCTGAGAGGAAACCTGGTTTCTATGTCGCTCAAGTATTTGAATCACAAACATTCTCAATCAAGTCCTCCCATACAGAACGCTGTGTAAAGAGTACGCTGGAGAGCAGAACAGGCTCGTTGTGTTAATTAGATTAATGATTGATGCATTGGAACAAGATATTATTCTGGCCTGTGCATATTCATTAAGGGCTGAAATCTGCGGATCACCGGGCGCTGCACACTATTGTAAGACACAACAATGGGAAGTTATGGCTGCTCATGTAACTCATAACTGTAAATTACTTCAACACCAAGGACAGCACGCAGATTATCCTTGTCGTTCACGGAATAAAGGATGATTTTATATTACATGATTGCCAGGCTCAAGCGCCAAGTTCATAAATAGTCCCTGCCTTCATACTGTATATCCCTTGTTTTCCAAATTGACCGTGACTTTTGAGGTATTGCAGTACAGATATTCATGCGCTAGAAGCTTCCTAATTCAGATTTATAACATAAGAGCGCCAACAAATAAATGGCTGCATTATAAAGGGAACCAGAGAGCTAACGACGGGTGTTGTGATGTCTTCCAGCTTTGAGAAATCTTTGTGTTATATTACATATATTTCTAGGCATTTAAGCAATGAAAATTTGAATATCAGCAATACCAATTTTAACCCCTTAACAGGGTACATTTATGTCCCGGGTGAGTGGGGTTTATGTGGTGCGGGATCGTAAGTCAATCCTTCTCCATAAAGGTGGGTGCCGGCTGTCTGTGATAGCAAACACCCACCTGCAACAGCCGCTATAAGCGCTAACACTGACCGTAGCTGCTAACCCTCGAAACACTGTCCCCCCATGCGATGTGATTGCGGGGTGCCATTCTGTTGTCATGGCAGCCAAGGAGCCTACTGAAGGAGACCTCCCAACAGTATCTCTCCTGTTTGGGGCAGCCCCACATCTTTTATCTGGCAGTGTGAGATTTGCATCGAATACATAACACAGAGTTACTTCTTATGCAGGAAAGTTGAGGTTCGATAAATCCATGTGTAACATGGAATAATTGAGGTGGTCGATGTGACTCACTCAAGGACACCTTTGAGATCATCTGTAGAATCCCAGCCCACTGATTATCTTCAACAGGCCCTATGGCTCCCTCCTACTTCCTCTGGACCTGCACAGTATTATGCAGGCTGGCCCAGGTCTGAATGTAGCTATGTAAAACAGAGGTTTGTCCAGCAGTAGACGTTGCCAAGCCAATGATTTCAGCAGGAACAAAATGAGCAATTTGGATCTTCAAAGCAATTACTCTATAAACAAAATTAGATATTGGTAAAAGGGTGGATGCAGTAACTTGGACACTGTTTGAAGCTGGTCAAATTGCCTTAGTCCCACCCCAGAGACACTTTAAGAGAGACGTCCAAGGCCCTCATTCCAACATGCTTCAATTCTACAAGCTTATTTAATTCTGATGACCACGGAGTGCCCCAAATTAGAGTAAATTGTGCGCAGCACTTGATACCCGAAATCTCTCTTCCACCATACCTTGTGTATAAGATGTACAGTGGGAAGATGTTTTATGTTCCCCCTAAAGGCGTGAGCTTTCAATGCCTCAAAGAGATGAGGGACCCCTAAAAATTGTTTTAATAGCAAATAAATAGCATAATTTATTTCCTCAGTTTCTCACCCGCTAAAGTGCTGTAATTGTGGAAGCTAATATAGTCTGGGATTAGGTAATGCTAGTCCGCCACCTTCTTTTACTAATTGTAACGTCTCTGATCTTATTCTGGTGCCTCTTTTACTCTGTATTAGATCCCACATGAGAATGTTTTCTTTATAAATAAAACTTTGTGGTATCCAGATAGGGGCATTATGGGTCAAGTAAAGTAATTGTGACATCCAAATCATTTTGACTATATTAACTCAACCAATTACTGATATCAGCAACTTGCAACATATCACAAATTTTTGCTTAAATCTAGACAGGAGAGGTCTAGATTCAAGGTTCAGTTTACCATATTCCTGAATATCCCTTGTGACATAAATACCCAGGTACTTAAAGGACTGTGCGCAAACGATAGGAGCAGAATCTATGTGAACCACCAAATCTGGTTTATCCACAGGCATGAGACTGGATTTATCCCAGTTGATAGTGATAACTACCATATTTATTAATATCGGATATGGTCGCTTCCAGAGAAGAATCCGCATTACCCCAAAATAAAAGCACATCACCTGCATTTCTTCATTCGTTACTCCATTTCAAGCCAACTATTCCACTATGATATTTAATTTTGCTCTCCAGGGATTCAAGATTGAAGGCAAATAAAAGTGGAAAGTGTGGCATCCCTGGCATGTTCCTCTATATAATGGAAGTGAGGGCATCAGGCTGCCATTGACCAGCACACTGGCTCTAGGGTCAACATATAATAATTACAGCCACTTTACAAAAGTAGTACTGAAGCCCATCTTAATCATAACTTCCCAAAGGAATGACCACTGAACACTATCAAAAACCCTCAAAGCTAAAATGACTCATACCATTCTCTTAATTGGCAAGAGGTGCCTCCTGAGCAATTTGGTTGTTATCTAAAACCCCAGGGATAAGCGATGTCCTACAACAGCTAAAGTATCTTCTGAAAATGGAGAGAATTGATATTGAGCGACGGGTGGAGTCTCAGACCCCCCAATTTTTTGATAAGTAGAGGGAGTTTATGGAGATCTTCCTTAGTCCCAACGAAATTAAGGAATGTATGAATTTGTTCACCACTACAACTTGGTAGTATAACCAAGATGCTATGAACAAGTTGGGAATTTTGAAAATAACGTGACTGATCGTGGTGGGGAGGTGATCGCTGGGAAGCTATACCACGGGTTAGTTAGCGTTTAAGGAATAAGAGTTATATTGTTTGATCTATGATTTTGATGAATATTAAGATATTCAAGGGAAAGGGAATAATAAAACAATGAAAGACATAAGTTTGAGATTTGTAGAAGCCACAAAAACAATAATTGTTAAATTTGAGAATGCAACTGTATATTGTTATTCTTCTAAAAAAAAATTACGTTTTATGTTGTTATATGTGGATTTTCTACATTATTTGCTCTTATATGTATTTCATAAAAATTGCAATAAAAAGAGTTTAAAAAAAAAAAAAAAAATAGAAATTGGTCTATATGAATCAACCATAAGGGGATCCATACCCAGTTTGGAAAAGACTATAATGGCTGATTCTTTTATGGATGTAAGCAGCACCTGTTTAGTAACTGCATCATTAAAGCCTGACAATAATTTCGGGAGCATAACTTCACCAAGCTTTTTGTACATCTTAAAGGGAAGACTGTCCGTCCGGGGCTTTATTATTTTACATAGATGCCATTGGCTCCTGCATTTCTTCTAATAGTATTTTTATAAATCCAAATATTCCCTCTGGGCTAGTGTGAGAGAAGGCACGTCTATTACAGCTAAATAACTGGGAATTTGAGTGGCAGTTTTCTGCAACCAAGAAGAGTATAAGGGTGTGTAGAGAGATAAAAAATCCTCCCTAATTTCCGCTCGGTCAGCATCATTTCTCCCTGAATGTTTCTTATCTAGTTATACATGCAGATCCTATTTGAGCCTTTGATTTGTTCTGACCATTTTTTATTTAGTAGTAGGGAAGACAGGAAATACATTACAGTTATATTGCAACAGAATACTTTTGAGTGTTTCTGTCCCTCTTATATGCTCTACATCTTCCTGTTCCTCCATACAAATTTTGATAAGTTTTTATTCAAGAGCTTATCTTTATTGACATTTATAGCTTTAAAATAAAAAACAGTTTAATAACATAATAACAGAACATCACTTTAAATTGCTCTCGTTCATTTAATTCGGATAGTGTGTGAGCCAGATGTGCCACGTTTTCTGGTATTTGTACAAGGTGTTGGATCTCATTGCCATCAATTTCTCCATAGTGGCATGGGCATGAAATTTATTGTGGAGGTCACTCCCTTTGGGGGGTATTTGGGCCTTCCAATTCTTGGCAATTAAATTTGCAGCTGACATAAGAATGTGGGCTAGTATTTTTTTGTTGTCTATTTGATAACTTTCTAGGCCTAGTAGAAGTAGTGCTAATTCAGGTCTTCTGGGCACCTGAGAAATTGTTATTTTATTTAACATATCATAAACCTCCTCCCAATAGGGTATCACTCGTGGACATTCCCAAAAAACATGGAGAAGTGTCCCCGAGTGGACACATGCTCTCCAGCATTGGTCGTCGTCACTTTATCCTCTATTTTTAAGAACTCTGGGCATAAGATACCAGCGGTCACTATTTTCGTGAATGTTTCAAGTATTGCTGCTCCTTTTGTCACTCGGGAGCCTTTGATTTGTGATGTCTAGATGACTGGGTCAAAGAATCTGCAAAACAGCATTTGTGTGGTGTTCCTGGTATGCAGGGGTCACTAACTACTCGAAGGGCCCAAAGTTGAACTGGTCATAGGGTCATGGACAACAATTTCTCATTGATATAGAAAAGTTACTGTAGCATAAAATAGCTGAAATAGTTACTGCTGGTTATGATAGAAAGGTGTCAGAACACACAGCATATCACATCTTGCTGCATATGGGGATGCGTCGCCGCAGAGATTTCAAAGTCCCAATGCTGATCCATGACCACCGCAGAAAATGTGTGTCTACGAAGGGCACAAGAGCATCGGAACTGGACCATGAGGCAATTGAAGTAGGTGGTTCAGGAATGGTTCGAAGAACTTGAGGAAGAATTAAGTTTGTTGAATTTGCCTACAAATTCTCCAGATCTCAATCTATTCAAGAATCTGTGGGATGTGCTGGAAAACAAGTCTAATTCATAGAGGTCCCACCTTCCAACCTACAGAACTTAAGGGATCTGGTACTAATATTTTAGGGCAGACACCACAGGACCCTTTTATGAGCTCTTGTGAAGTCCATGCCTCAACGGATATGGCAGATGGTTTTAATGTTATTGATGATGGGCATTAGAGATAAGCAAACTTTTTAAAAGTTTGGTTCTGCTGGTTCGCTGAATTTTGGCAAAACGTTTGGTTCATAAGTAATTAGTTTAAACTGAACCTAAACTGTGCCAGTATCTCTAAGCCAATAATGTCTGACAGCCATAAAAGCCCTGTATTAAACGCTTAGGTCACCTATGAGTGTATCTAAGTATGTTTGAGCTGTTTTTAAAGCAAGGTTAATGTCAAAGTAATGGCAACATGTATGTCTATGGGTAAATAAATAGTACCAGATAGGAACTATCAGCTTGTTTAAAAACACGCCGCACTAGTGGATTTTTTATACTTTTTAACCCTTTGCAATCCAATTTTGGATTCAGGGTTTCCTAGGGGGCTGTCTCTTTCTGCCATTATACAATGGCGCCATCTACTGGCCAGAGCCAGTACTGTGGTATGGGACATGCTGGAGAGGCCCCCGACAACAGAGCGTCCAGTAACCTACAGTAAGAATACCCTGCCGGACGTCTTCTGACATGGGAGCTGTACAGCCTTCAATCAGAATGTCTTTAGACGTCAGACAGTGGATTGGAAAGGGTTAAAAGTAAAAAAAAAAAAGGTCCAAAAATTAATCTCTTTTGGTGGTAGATGCTTTCTGTTATTTATACTTATACGGTTGTAATAGAAGAAGCATGACTTTTTGGGAGTAGCAACATGTTTTGCACCTGCAAAGTTAAAATAAAGTAATGGCTTTTTACAAGCTGTCAAAAAAATATCCCATTTTGGGGAGTAGCAACAGGATTGGAGTCCTGTTTTTGTACCCGCTCAAGCTCTGATATGTCCTTCTTGAGTATCAGTGCCCAAAACTGTCCACAATATTCCATGTGTGGTCAGACCAGTGACTTGTAAAGAGGAAGAACAATGTTCTTGTCATGTGCTTTTAGACATCTTCTGATACCCCCTGTGATCCTATTTGCCTTGGCAGCAGCTACCTGACACTGTTTGCTCCAGTTAAGCTTCCAGGTAACTAAAACCCCCAAGTCCTTTTCCGTGTTGGTGTTTCCCAGTGGTTTTGTATTTGGTGTGTAACCTTATCAATGTTAGACCTCATCTACCAATTTTCTGCCCCACAACTTTTCCAGATCCTCTTGATACCGCATTGTGTCCTCTCTTGTGTTAATTGCTTCACATAGTTTTGTATCATCTGCAAATATTAATATTTTAGTGTACAATCCTTCTACCAGGTCATTAATAAATAGATTAAAAATATTAGGGCCCAATACTGACCCCTAGTAATGGTGGCCCCTTCAATACTTCCCCCTGTGGTACCCCACTAGTAATGGTGACCCAATCATAGTATGTACCATTTATAACCCCTCTCTACTTTCTATCACTGACAAGTTACCCATTTACACACATTCTCGCCCAGATCCTCTTGATACCGCATTCTGTCCTCTCGAATAACGAGCACCCGAGCATTTTGGTGCTCGCTCATCTCCAAATATGGGCGATGCGTTCCGAGGAACGTGAAAAAATAGGACATGTAGCGATTTTGTTTTCTTTCACAGCATCGCTGTTAGGGAATACATCGCTCATGTGTATAAACCCACTCAAAAGAATGGAGTTCATATTCATGTTAGTTTTGTGTGTCTCGCAACGCTAAAAACTCCCACGACTTTCAAGGTCATGCGTATGTAGCCTTAGAAACTCTTCAAACATCTTACCCACAATAAGTTTCTAATTAGAGATGAGCGAACGTGTTCGGCTCCGCCCCTTTTCGCCCGGACACCGAACTTCGCGAGGAATTCCGTGTTCGGGCGAAAAAAGTTCGGGGGTCGCCGTGGCAGCGCGGGGGGTTGCGGCGGGGAGTGGGGGGGAGAGGGAGAGAGAGAGGGCTCCCCCCTGTTCCCCGCTGCTGTCGCCCGCGCCGCCGCGCCTCTCCCCGCCCCCCGGCGCCCCCCGAATACTTACGCGCGAACACGGAAGTCCTCGGAAAAGCCGGTGTCCGGGTGCGTAAGTGTTCGTTAAGAACACGTTCGCTCATCTCTATTTCTAATGTTCACTTTTTGACCCCTTTTTGAATATCGGCACCACATTGGTGATTTTTCTCTACCCAGTCATTTCCCATTCTCACCCTTTATTTTACCAGACATTTTATTTCTAGTCATGAAAGCAGATGTGCAACGTTCTGCGCACTCTGCTATAAGTACAGACTGTTACTTTTAGAAGGATTCAAGAAAACTTTTTCTTTTTTTAAAGACACTTTTACTATGAAATAGATGGTGTGCAGGCCGCACACACAGAGCTCTGGGCTGCAATTACTCTACACTACTTTTGAAAGAAAAAACTTTTGAAAAAAAGACACTTTCGCATGTTTAGTTACGATGAAATAAATTGTCTGAGGAATGCACACACATAGCTCTGAACAGTGCTCTTAACTTCCATACCAGTACACTGCAGAACAATCTGTCCGTCCCTTACAGAAAATACCTTGCAACTCTCTATTCCTGGCTGAAGTGGCTGCTGAAGCTATGGTGCGTAGCTCTTTCTAGTGTCTATGACCTAACTCCTATAATGCCTTCTGATTATTTGCGAGAACTGTTTGCAAGGCATTATAGTTAACCTTGAGGTCATGTGATCCTCCTCCTTCTCCTTTCTGCCATGTAGTGGGTTCTACCACAATGAATCGCCTGTGATCTGGGATCATGCAGAACCAAACTTTTAGCAAAGTTTGACCCAGAACAAGGTTCTATGGTTTGGGTTCGCTCAACACTAATTAGTATAGTATAATAAGCTTTTCCTATAAATAACGAGATATATACCCAACTAAGAAATCAGTAAATGGTTCAAAGACACATATTTATCACACTCTGTTGTAATTACTGACTTTGAGTTCAGCGCCAGAGATGTGTCTACCGTGTTTCCCAGAAAATAAGACACTGTCTTATATTATTTTTGCCCCAAAAGAGGCACAGTGTCTTATTTTCAGGGTGGGGTGGGGGGATTATACTCACCTGGTCTGCGGTGTCCCGACGTTCCCCGATGGCGCTGCAGCAAATTTCAGAGTCCTCCCCATCTGCCATCTCAGCTTTGCTGGTGACGGGGCTTTGAATACCCCACCTCCAGCAAAGCGAGTGCTGTGAGTGGCTCATTGAGCGCCAGCAGCCAATCACAGCCGGCGCTCGATGAGCCAAAGCTGAGATAGCAGATGCGGAGGACTCTGAAGCTTACCGCAGCACCGCCGGGGACTATCGGGATGCCGCGGACCAGGTGAGTATTGATTTTTTTTTGGGGGGGGGGGGACGGGACATGTTAGGTAGGTCCTATTTTTGGGGGAGGCCTTATATTTCGAGCCTCCCCCAAAAACCGTCAGATCTTACTATCGGGGTAGGATCTACTTTCGGGCAAACACGGTAACTGCAAGTTTAATGGCATCTCCGATGGTCAAAGTTAGATAAAAGTGTCATATCATACGTGTGCCACAGCACTGCCATATGGATGTTTTGTGTATCCAAGTCACTGCCCTTCTTAATGTAAAGATTGTAATAACTTATAACGTCAATTAGGATGTAGACATTGATGGTGTTTCTGATCCACAAGAGCTCGCAATGACAATGTTGAACATTTTGGGCACAGGGATGGTAGCATTGTCAAATGGTGAACAGCGTAGACATTGTAGGTATTGTAGTGACCCAGAGTTGGGCACTACAGTAATTTGCTAGTCACTTTATGCAATCAGGAGTGTATGTGCCTTTAGATGGTCAATAATGTGTTAATTGAAGGTGTTTTCACAACCAAGAATCTCATAGCTCATGTAAATTCGCCGAAACCTGCTTTCACACCGGTCAATCACCCCTAGCTAGTACAGGGATTGGATAGTCAGCTTTCCCCTAACTCAAGATTGGTTGTGTAAGAATGTATAAAAGGTAGCCAGTGGGTGGGGTTAGTCAGTCTATTATAGTAGTCTAGCCAGCTCAGAAGGATCTGAAGGAGACCGTGGAGCAAAGGAGAAAAGCCAGTGCGGTGAGAAGCAGAACATCTTAAGTGTGAGTACTCAAAGCAAAGTCATTCTGGAGTGTTAGCAGAAGACAGAGATATAGAGAGAAGAGGAGAAAAGATCAGTGAAAGAAACAAAATCAAAGATTTAGTGTGAAGCAAGCAAGTAACAAGTTAACCCTTTCCAGTCCAAGCCAGCTAATTAAAGCTATAGTGAATGCTTCACGTGGACAGGGACTAGGGGAGAGCAAACCCTAATTTCTCAAATTGAAGGAAAGTGTTTTCATATCTCAATTGTCCTCAACTGAGCAAGTTAATGTAATTCAAGTTCATCACCTGCCTTAAGTAAAAGTAACTTAAGTTGTGTAACTGCTGCATTGTACAGAACTTTCTGTCTCCCTGCCAATAAAGCGTTATATTGTTTTCAACATCTAAGTCTGCTTCCTGGAGTTCCTTCACACCATCTGCAACATCTACACTGAGGTACCACACCACACACTCCAGGGATAAGGATTACTACCCCCATTTTTGTTTAGTTCTCCCAATTTTTATCTTTTATTATTTTGCTTGGGGCAGGTCCCTACCCATACACGAGCTGGCGTCATGACAAAACAACATCTTCCCCTACCCGATTCTGTCGGTAACAGGTTATAAGAACTGCCTGCTTTTACCACTGTGCACAGCTGCATTAGGCTGCATTTCGTCCCCTTCCCAGGAAGAGCAGCAGAGCCACCGTGATTGCCATCTTGCTCCTCGCTGCACCACCCCTCCTAGGTCTAGCCCGGTCACCACAGTGTATGTTAGACATGCCGTAAGTGCTGGGATTGTTGGGAATGCAACTGCTCAGACCTATACCCATCTCAAGAATGATATGTCCTGCAAGCACATGTACTGTATACACTTCATCTACGAGTGGAGGTTCTGTATATTTTATAAGACGGCTTGAATAACTGTGAACAAATAGCGACCTAACATTCTAGTATCCCGTGTTACTTTGGCCAGAGCATTAATTGTACACCATTAATTGGGATCTTTATAGAACTTATTTCCTTCATGCTTCATGCAAGTGGCCATATTAAGTATCCATGTGGAAGTGATCCCTACAACAATGACCATAACCTGCTAGGGGCTGTTATTTGCTTCTACTTTATAATGGGAGATACTCTCCTCTCGAGGCATTGTGGATCCAGAAGAACTGTGGGTTTTACTAAACAGAAGCCATTCATATGACTGCTGAGTGTAGAGGCTGGACAGGTTCCATATACTCATGCCATGTGCATGTACACTTACTTTCTGGCTTTTCTTTTGAGTCATGCTAAGACAAGAGAGCTATAGACGTCTCTGCATAGTCTTACTTAATTTAGGAAGCTCAACTATTTCTAGAAATTTCGGAACTTGCTTCTTGTTTTGTTTTAAATTTGTATTTCATATTTTAGCTTGAATGTTTTGAACTGGACCATTTATAGCATCGATAAGAAAAATGTAACAAAGTTCAAAATTAAGGTGGTGGCAATTTGTCTTCTCTGAATAATCCATTTCTATATGCCCTAACATCATCAAGGGTCCTTTGGGTTCTTGCACCAAGATTCACCAAAACTACTGTACATGCTGAGAACAGAAACCACTTCCTGCTCATTTCTATTATCTATCAGATATTGGCACCTGAATCCCCCAATCACACTTTTACAGCATATATAATTGATGTGCAATAAAGCTCAGTTAGCGGAAACCCCTTTAAATAAGTTTTTGAAATAGAGTTCTCCTCTTGTGCAAGCGCTATGTGACTCACCGCTGTGTGAGGCTCGATGGCCTTCAAGAGCAGTCAGACTGCTGTCTTACAGGATATTTTATACACTGACTGATAAAATGTTCAGGTTGACCTTTCAGATGTTTATCTGATTTTTTGGAGTAGATCCTGAGGCTGAGACATTGACAGTCCACCGCCTGAAAACGAATCTAGCTCTGAAGAGACAATCTTGTCTTGGCATCATTGATTTTTAATTAAACATCTACAAGCTGCTTAATCTCGTTATGGGACGTTAATTGACATTGTACTTTACAATGCAAAAATAACACATTTGAAGCTTGGCTGCCCTCCTGATGAACACAATCAATAGATCGTCAAATACATACACTAAGCATTATATGTAGTGTGTCCACTATGTGACTGTAGTCCCTGCTCTTCAGGGAATGACTGTCTAATTAGAAATTATTTTGCTGCCGCTAGAAATCTATTTATTCAAAGGACCATCCGTGCTTATGAGTAGTGACTTTATACCTTACGTAACATTACTGATACAGTGTAGCACCAACTACACTCCCAGTGCGACAGGCAGTGATAATGGGAGTATATGTCATGAGTTGGGATGTATTTTTGATTTCTGAATATCGAAGTATACATAATTATACTGCGGTTTGACTGTTTCCTCAACAGTGTTCATGACAAAGTAAGTTTCCTGCTCAACCCAAGAATACTATAAAGTTTATCACAGATATGTGTTTAGGCTTCTTGTAATAGACTATGATGATAGAAGTTAAGACCATTGTGTTTGATGACTATTACTTTATAAAGCATATTTCTCTGTTTGCAGCTTTGCTGTGTGCCTTTGTCTCTCTGCTCTGCATTTGGGGATTGTACTACTTTACAGCCTATGTCTTCAGGTTCGTAGAGTGCTATTAATTTATATACATGTGCGCTTCCTACATGCATTGTTACAGGCAGTGTCTAGAGGCAGAAAACATAAGAATAGTTATTGAGCAGATGATCACATTAATTTCTTATGCTTTCCTTCCATTTTTTGTGATAAAAGAATCCAGAAGTTGCTTGCAGGATTTATTAATTTCCATGCTGGTCCATCAGATGAAAAATTATGAAGGTAATCTACCCTAAAGGCACTACACTTAATATGGCAACTTGCAGAGTCCTCGTAGAACAGTTGCAGTGCCTTTAAGCCTATAGGCCTCCAGAGACTGCACCTGCTACTGTACAGCAGAGGTACTCAACTAGTTTTTGTAAAGGTCCACCTTCCAGGGTCTGTTATCAGATGAAGGTCCAGCAAACTCAAGTAATGAGGGTTAAAACAAGGCACATAATTCTAATTGCATATTAACTTTGGTACAAATACAGCAGTACCAAATATGTATACTTTTTTTCTTACTACTTTTGCACTATAGAACACTTAACTCACCATTTTCTGAGCACATTCACTTTTTTTATTTTCCTATCAGCGGAGCCGTGTGAGGGACTGCTTTTTGCAGAATGAGTTGATGTTTTCATTTATACCAGTTTGGGGTTCATATGGCTTTTAAAGGTTTATGAACCAGGATATCAGTTTTACAAAGTAATAGTGATTGCAGTGCAGTTACCTCCAATGATCACAGGTGACATCTTTTCTGATTGGGGATGTCCATTTTTGTTTTACTTCTCTATCTGGGCACAGACCACCATCAGCTACGGCTCATCACTGCACATTCTTCCCATCCTGCTGCTACCCTCAGCTTCCCTCTTAGTAACTCCTCCATAGTAAAAAAGTGTCCCTCTGTGGCCCTCTTAGTTATACTGTCCCCTCTTTAACTCTTCTTAAATATGTTGAACACCTGTGGCCGTTATAGTGCCCCTACTGCCCTTCTGTGGCCCTGTGGCCCCTTTGGTTATAGTGCTGACCTTCCACTAACTCCATCATCCAGGCCTGTGTAAAAAACACACTCTCCCTTCCTTCATCTCCTCCATCATACAGTCCCATGCAAAGAAATATTACTCCCTTCCCTTCAACCCCAACATACAGTCCCAGTTAAACACCACACTTTTCCTCACAACATCTCCTCCTACTGTCCCATGTGAAAAACTCAACACTCCCCCTACTTTCAGCTCTTCAACATACCCCTCCAATATATAGTCCCACGGAAAACACATCTCTTATCCTCCTTTCTGCCCCATCCAACATACAGTCTCATATTATATTCTCCCTCCCTTCCTTTCACTAGTACATTCGTAGATGAGCTCTGTGCTCTCTTCCCCGGCTCTGTGAATCCATAGCTGGGGAAGGATCGAGCCTATGCTACAGCGTCAGGTCCTGTCACCCTGATCACACCAAAAGGAGTTAGTTAAAGGGGACTGGCAGTGGTTCCTTCTCCTGGTCTAGACAGGAGGGGCCCGGACAATTGGCGGCCGAGGTCCACAATCGGACCCTACTCCTCCTGTTGAGTAGCTCAGCTGAACAGACTTGCCCTGCTTAAGGGGTCCATGTGATTTAGGCCATATTTGTCAAGCAGTTGTCACAGTTTTTTGATATTGCTTGTTAGTCTTTGATGTATAAAATTAGTGTCTTAGGCAGCATTCATATATGCCATTTTTTTGTACCACCTTTCTTTTATTTCACATGATTTTTGATAATTTTTTAATTGAATATGCAAATTAGGAAGATGGACCAATACCTCTGCAGCGCCACCTACTGGATGGCAGCATTTCTGCAAATCAATGTCAGACCCTATAAACAAGCCTTTATAACAATGATTGGAAATTGACCACAAGCCAGAATCCATACACACACAGCTGTTTTGGGGTTTTTGCCGCTCATCAGTGTGCAGTAGGATCCTGGCTTGGATGGTGAGACTCCTATAGAAGTGGGTCGAAAAGGGTATCATCTCTCCTTAAGGAGAGCACCTAGAAGGTGAGTGAGGAGATACCTTTGGAATGCTCCTCTGGGAAATATATGCAAATAAGGCAGATGGATCAATACCTCTGCAGTGCCACCTATTGGATTGCAGCATTTAATTGATTACTTACTATACTTAAAAAAACACATTCAAAATTGCAGCAAGTCTGTGAAAAAAATGCACCAAAAATGTATTGAAGCCTACATCATTATTTTACAATGCCTCAGACATTGCTCAAATGGCAGCATTTAGAGCACTCCAACACCCATCCCTGTGACATTGCAGATGAATTTTCCCCACTATATGTTATATTGATTTCACCTTGTGTTTGCTGACGGTGAATCGTCTGACTTTTCTAGGTTGGCCTGCACTCACAAGTTATTAAAGCAGTTGAAAAAGAAAACGGGCTGCGAGTCTAAAGATGTAAGTACAAGACAAATAAATCACAACAGTCTTTGCTGTATGATATATATTGTATATTAGTGTCTTTATTGATAATCCAGTCACTGGTCCTGCTGCTGGTCCAGATTGGACTTTGTTTTCATGGTTTTATGTCCAGCATGATTTTATGACTTCAGCACATGATGAACTGGGATTTAGTATTGGACAAGCTGCTTTGACTTCCTGCCATGTTAACAACTCATGTAACTGTCTAGATGGCATATATTATTGTCACTAGGATTCTGTTTCTGGCACCAAATATACTGCTCACCGCCTGTGCAGCGAGCAGAAGTTAGCAGGTGCAGCTCGAGTGGGTGCGCCGCTTCTGTCTCAATCACGGTGGTGGCTATTTTACCTAAAATGGTGGCTCATGCAGTAGGTAGAATTGCAATCTGACTTTTGGCGAGTGCAATTGGTGCTTCGTGTAGGTTCGGTGTGACGCCATTGCCTTTTGATGGATGCGTTATGGTATGAAAATGAAGAGCCGAGTCCATAAAAGTGTCAGTAAAACTGAAGGCACACAGTTTACTTGAACTGGGAGGTCAGAGTACAAAGTTCACACTTCTTCACAACAAACAATAACTTCTCCACCAGATGCAGTGCTATACAATAACCCCTGGACCCTCCCCTAGAGAATGAGATGAGCCAATTTTGTTTTTTTTTCAATATATAAAGCATTGTGTAAGAGGAAAAAAAAGTTGACTTTTTTTCTGTAAAAACATTCAGATGCTGTATTGAACATCTGTGGGATTAACCCCTTGAGTGGCACACCTGGAAGTTTTCCAGGACAAGCTCAATTGCCCATAGTGATATAGCCCAGAAGATTTCCGGGCTATGTTTCACTATGGGACCTGCAGAGCACAATGCTATAAGCTGTGGCATTGTGCTCTGCCTGCACAGACCCACACAGAGCAGTGCAGGAGTTTGAAAAAAGAAGCAGGAAGATATTACCGATCTGCTGGCAACTTCCCGCTTCTATTTTCAAACTCCTGCCCTGCTTTGTTTACAGATTGCCATGGAGACCAAATGCTTGTCAGAAGTAAGCCGATGGTCTCTATTGCAGGAGGAGCTGGTGCTTGGCTGTCAGAGGATAGCCGGGAACCAGCTCTTACAGAGCAGAGAATGGAGAAAACCTCCGATCTCTGCTGTGTTAACCCCTTACATGCAACTGCAGTATGTAAAGGGCTGTCACCATCTGACCCCCGGGATGTGATCAGGGGGTCCTGATGGGTCTCTTTGGAAGTCCCCAAAGGGGCAAAATTTAAAAAAAGAGTTTAAAAGTTAAAAAAAAAAATTATAAAAAAATAAAAAAACACTTTTCTCTCTTTTCTTTGTAAAAAATGAAAAACAAAATTACACACAGTATCCCTGCATTGTAATGAGCCAGAGAAAGAAGTTAGAAGATTATTTAACCCTTTAATGATGTGGCCCCCCCCTTTTTTCCCTCCTTTTTGTTTTTTCCTTCCCCCATTTAAAGAAAATCATAACTCCTTTATTTTCTCATTGACATCGCTGAAAGAGGGCTTGTTTCTTCAGGACGAATTGTGTTTTTCGATGGTACTATATAAAGTACCATATAATGTACTGAAAAACTTTTACAAAATTCCAAGTGGAGGGAAAAAAAAAAAAAAAGACATTCCGCCATCTTTCAGTGCGTTTTGTTTCCACAGCACACAAACTGCAACAAAAACGACATGATAACTTTATTCTATGGGTCAGTACGATTTCTACGATACCAAACTCGTATAGTTTTTTTTTTTTTTTTTGCTGTAGTACTTGTATATTTTTCAAAGACATTTAATTTTTAAAAATTATTTTCTGCTGCCATCTTCTGCGTGCAATAACTTTTTAATTTTTCCGTCGACGTAGTTGTGCAAGGGCTCATTTTTTGCAGGATTTCCTGTCGTTTACGTTAGTAATAATTCACCATACATACGTCTTTTTGATCGCTTTTGATTGCATTTTTTCTGTGAAACAGGGGGACTGAAAAAGTGCATCTGTGGTGCTCTTTATTTATTTTTCGGACTACGTTAACCATGTGGAGTGAATAATGCACTACTTTGATAAATCGGACTTTTACGGATGCGGCGATACCAAATATGTATTTTTCTTTTATGATTTAGATTTTTTAATTATAGATATGGCAAAAGGAGGGTGATTTAAACTTTTATTACTTTTTTTTTAAACTGTGAAAAAGTCATGAAAAAGAAAAGAACAATTACAATTAGGTATTGGCATAATCATACCGGCCTGTAGAATGACTTTAATATATTAGTTATACTGCTCAGAGAATGCAGTGAAAAATAAAAAACATGCCAGAATTACAGATTTTGTTAATCTTGTCACTAGAAAAAAATGGAATAAAAAGCGATCAAAAATTTACATGTTTCTAAAAATTAGATAAATGAAGACTAGTGTTCATCCCGCAAAAGAGTAAGGCCTTCTAGAGCTCTGGCAATGGAAAAATAAAATTAATACGGCTCTTGGAATGTGGCGAGACAAAAGCAAACCTTTAAGAAAATAAAAATTTTTAAATGTACAAAAATAGCAAAATATAAATAAACTGTCTAAACTTGGTTTTGCCGGAATCGTGAGAATAATCACATTTATTCTGCACGCTGAACGCCGTAAAAATGAGATCCAAAAACCAAATGGCAGAATTTCTTTTTTTCCCCCAATCTCTACAATTTTTTTCACAAAAGTTATGCAATACATTATATATACCCAAAAATACTTGTCCGGCAAAGAACAAGCCCTTATATGGCTGTGTCAATAGAAAAATGAAAAAGTTATGGCTTTTGGAACGCGACTGGAAAATTAGTTGAAATTAAATGATTGACCCATTTAAAAAACCTGCCCTGGTGGGTCTGATAGGGTGGTATGAAACCCACCACTGAAGGGGTTAAACAGCAAAGAAGAGAGATTAGATGAGTAAATGTTCATCTTCTCACTCCTTTTTTGGGATTAAAAAATGACCCCCCATATGTGACAATCAGAGCAAATATGTTTTCTGATTGATAAGGGAGGCGATTGCATGAATGAAACTCCATGTAAAGGCGCATTTACACGTAAAGATAATCTTTCAAATGGCTGAAATATTTGAAATATTGAAAGATTTTGCAATCTATTTGCAAAAAATGTTAATGGCCATTAACACGTTATTATTTTCTTTTGCATATAAAAGGGCCTCCAGGAGCTGTTTGCAGTGCCCAGTGTGAGATTAACCACATTAATTAAACTCACTGGCTAATGGCAGATTACAATGTTGTCTTTCGAGTCCCATAGAGATAACAGCAGGCGATCTACTGAGAGGTAAATGTGTTTGCTTTACTTCTCAGTAGCTGAATGATGGATTTTAAGTTCACCTTGACATCATCGTTCAAACAAAAAGTGCACGATGCCAGCGTTTACATGTAAGCATTAACGCTCATTTTCGGTCGTTTGAACGAATTTTGAGTGATAATCGTTACGTGTAAATGGTCTTTTACTCCTAATCTTCTTTGGCCTTTACAAATCTTTTTTGCTTTCTGCTTATCTGCTCCCCTCCCCCTACTCTGTGCAAGGATTGAAATGGCAGCTGTAAGTTTAGTATTCCCAACCCCACTTCAAACAGCTGCCGTTCTGGTTCTATCAGTATTACAGAAAAGCTTCTGGTGTTATTTTTCAAGCCAAGAATCACCTGAATCCTGTTGATAGAACTAATAGAAATAACCATTTAAAGTAGAACAAGCTCTGTTGATGCAAAACTGTAATGTCCTTTTCCTGTAGAATGAACAGTGCTCCTCCTAATTTGGGTTAAAGGGGTTGTGCAAGATTAAAAGTTATCACCTATCCACAGGATACACCAGTACTGGTATATCTTGACACTACCGGAAGCTAGGGGTTTGACAGGGCTTCCATGAAGGGTTGCCCCTGTTACACCCCTAGCTCCCGATTGGCTGAATAGCTGAAGGTCCTAGAAGCTGGTACACTTGTTTCTTCCTGTCTGTTAGCCAGCGCTCTGCTCCACCACAGTTACTGCAGCTACCCGCCTGTCCCCCGGCCCTGTGGCGTCCCTGCAGTCCTCCTCCTGCTGTCTGCATTATCAGTGACATTCCCTCAGCCAACCACCTGTCCCCTGGCCCTGTGGCGTCCCTGCAGTCCTCCTCCTGCTGTCTGCATTATCAGTGACATTCCCTCAGCCAACCACCTGTCCCCTGGCCCTGTGGCGTCCCTGCAGTCCTCCTCCTGCTGTCTGCACTATCAGTGACATTCCCTCAGCTACCCGCCTGTCCCCTGGCCCCAGCGCTGTGGCGTCCCTGATCTCCTCCTCCTGCTGTCAGCGCGATCACTAACAGTGCCCCACTGCATATGGGCTCCCTGATTTCCTCATGCAATGTGCGCTGTTTTCATGTAACGAAGTGTCCTGCTCCGCTGCCGGCTCACTGTGCGGCCACCGTCTTGCAGTGAATGTCCCACCGCCGCAGTGTCCTCCCTGCTGCTGACCATGCTGTCGGCCACCGCCGGCAATGCCGCTTCACAGCAGTACACTGAGGGCGGTGCCGCCTTCTGTTAGATAGTTAACTGCTTGAACTCAGCCATCTCTGGTAATCCAATTGAGATGAATGGAGCCCCAGTGTGTGTTCTCAACCACCCATCCAATCACACAGGGGGTCACAGCACCCCTATTGTCATGGAGAAATTAATCACCAAAGAATTTTAAATTTAAAAAGTTGACATTCATCATTAAGTGTACCCATCACCAGTTTAATGATGCCCGAACCACAGTCAGCATGAACCCAGGACAAATATACCCATTTGGCTCATTTATTCTGAAATACTACTGTGTTTCAAAAAAAAAAAAAAAAGATGTTTGGTGCAGAGCTTCTCTGAAATGGAGCTTCGAATAAAAGAGATGGGCTGCCCCAGGCTCTCCCCGCCCACATCATCAAGGCTGACAGCCCACTTCCTATACACAAGCAGGGAGAGGAGCTGTCATTCTTGATGCTGCAGGCAGGGAGAGCCTGGTATGGTCAGCTCCTTTAACTCAAGAGCCCCAAGTCAGACTTCTAAGTATAATATTTTTCTGAAACACAGTAGCATTTCTAAATAACACAAAGATAGGCTGAATAGACGTAGCTGTCCCAGACTCCTGCAGCTGATGGTTTGGGCAGTATGAACCTGGTGACGGGTTCCCTTTAAGAACTCATTACCATTTAGTGGTAGCGATACAGCAAGACAAAAAACAACATGATGAGAGGAATAGTTTGGAGGTGTGAGATGACAGCTAAATGTAGCAACAGCCTTTCTGAAACAGCAAAGCCCATTGTTATAATGTATATATGTAAATGTATATACAGCTGGAGGGGATTCTATTTCTCCACTGCTGCCCCATCACATATATTGGTCAATTACTTATAATGCAATTCAATAATATTATAATTAAACTGGAACTTCCTGCTAATGAAAGGGAGCATTGATACAAATTAGACATTGTCATGCATACAGCCCACAATGCTTAGAATAAAAGTGTTGTGTATGAGGTGTTGCTGTGTTTATTCATGGAAAAAGCAGGAAGAATTGAGATGTGAGAACAATAAAACACTACAACACAATGCTTTTCTAAAGATATATTATCTGTTTCTCAGTCGATAAAAATTAAAATGGCTGGATTTTTTTTATGGTGAAAAAAGCTCAATCCAATGCAGCGACCCCATACAGCAACGGTCTGCGGCGCGGCCTGCAACAGATATGTCATGAGGTCTAATGGAAAGAATAAAAAAAAAAAAAAAAAAAAAATTCCCTGCTTCAGTATTAAAGTATTAAATATTACTAATAAAAACCAGAGGAGAGCGCATGTTTATTGACTGTATAGTGTTAGAGCAATGGAGCAACACTGGTAGATTTTTCCGAATTCAAAAATGGTTAAGTTATAAGCTGCTCACAAAATTATTGACTAGCCACACAGAACTTGTGAAATCAGGACAATTTCCCCTTTATTTTGGGAACAAGTGGTAATATGTATAGATTTTAGACAAATAAATTACTAAGAGACACCTTGTCTATGAATATGTGTAGCTTATTACAATTCATTAGTTATCACTGGTCCTCAAACCTCAGCATGTGCAGTGATGTTGGTCTGAGGGCAGACCTTTCCTCCAGGTCGTTGTTTGGTTGGTCTATAAACTCTCCGGGGTTAACTCTTCTCCGACCATACTTGTATGGTACCTATTTCTAGAATTATGAATTAGTACATATACATTTCTAAGCTTATACACTACCAGTGTTCAGCAATTATTAACCAGTTAAGCCTACATAAAGGCTATAAACTTCATGTGTATAAAGTATTATATATACACATACAGAGTTTTACATATTTATATACATCCCGCTTGCTCCATCCTTTTTATCACCAGGGGTCATTGATGCTCCTCTGTCCGGGTCACGCTCTGATACCCTCACTTTCAAAAAAATCATAACTTTTAAATGTTTCCAGAGACACATCTACTGGAGGGCTGGCTTCAGGTGTGCCAACTTGTTTTTTTTCATTGGTTGCATTTAAACTACCATATAAGGTATTGGAAAATTATCAAACATTTCTAAGTGGGCCGAAATAGGAAAAAAGCAATTGTCATGTTTTAGCGGATTTTGTTTTTACAAAGTTGATGATGCAGTAGAAATAACATGTTATCTTTATTCTGTGGGTCAGTGCACTTGCAGCAATACCAAATGTATATAGTTTCTTAATATAGCACTACTTAAAAAAGTAACATTAACAAAAAATAAATAAAAAAAAATAAAAAATTTATATATTATATATTGCTCTCTGTCACTATCTTTTGACCCCAATAACGTCATCATTTTTCTATCTGTAGGGCTTCGAGGACTCATTTCTTTTTTTGATACTCAAATTTTCATTAGGATTTAAAGGGGTTGTCTCACGCCGAAACGTTTTGTTTTTTTTATTCAATAGGCCCCCCCGTTCGGCACGAGACAAACCCAAGGGATGGGTTAAAAAAAAAAAAAAAGTTTATTACTTACCCGAATCCCCGCGCTGCGGCGACTTCTTTCTTCCTTTACCAAGATGGCCGCCGGGATCTTCACCCACGATGCACCGCGGGTCTTCTCCCATGGTGCACCGTGGGCTCTGTGCGGTCCATTGCCGATTTCAGCCTTTTGATTGGCTGGAATCAGCACACGTGACGGGGCGGAGCTACAAGGACCAGCTCTCCGGCACGAGCGGCCCCATTCACCAGGGAGAAGACCGGACTGCGCAAGCGCGTCTAAAAACGCCAGAAGACAGCGAATTTAGACGGATCCATGGCGACGGGGACGCTAGCAACGGAGCAGGTAAGTGAATAACTTCTGTGTGGCTCATATTTAATGCACGATGTATATTACAAAGTGCATTAATATGGCCATACAGAAGTGTATAACCCCACTTGATTTCACGAGACAACCCCTTTAAGGAATTATAAAATAGAGAGAGAACAAGATAGTAACACAATAAAGAGCACCAACAGTAAGGGCAGCTTCACATGACCATATGCACAACTACACTCACAGTGATTATCACGGCCGCATAACGGGACAACAACTGGCCCATGTGTTTAAGCCCTAAGGTATAGACGGTCAGTAAGGGCCTTTTTACACGGCCTGATCATCAGTCTGATTCTTGACGATGATCATTCAGAGTAAATGCCGGCAGCAACTAAAGAACGAATGATAATGTGTTTGTTTGGCGTTTCTGCAGGCAGAAACACCAAACAATGATCGTCAAGTGTAAAGAGGTCATCAGTCAAGTATAAATGATGCCTGTTTACTGTGAATGGAGGTCGGTGGGTTGGTGATCGTTCCAACCATCCTGCCTCCATTCACTGAGTATTCTTCACTTTAGGGTGCCTTCACATGGGTGTATGCGCAAAAAAGCTCACGATTTCTTGCGCTGTGAAGGTCACAGTATAATGCACGTTTTTGTGCAGTTTACTGTACTTTTTGTGCTGCCTGGGATGGTTCACATTGGCGCAGGACACACCTACACAGATTTAAAAGGCTGTGCAGCCTAATTGGTTCCCACTGTTATCGATTTTCCTGGCAAAACTGCGCAGTTCATTGCTTAATTGCACAGGGATCGGCTGTG
The DNA here is from genome assembly GCF_035609145.1 of Eleutherodactylus coqui. Lineage (NCBI taxonomy): Eukaryota > Metazoa > Chordata > Amphibia > Anura > Eleutherodactylidae > Eleutherodactylus > Eleutherodactylus coqui. The sequence continues at coordinate 173,380,484 of NC_089840.1, forward strand.
GTGCCTTTTGTGCGCAAATGTCGTTTTTTTTCGCAAAACGAAAGTGAGGCTGAACCCATTGAAAATGAGTCCTATTCGCTGTGCAGTGCGTGTGCAAATACGTTCGTGTGTAGCCACCATTAGACAAGCAATATAACGCAGGATAACCTATAAGTGGAGGAGGAGGGGTAGAGGTGGACAATATGTAAGGTTCTAGAACAAATGGGAACAATGCAAATTAAAATCCTGTTAGATCAACTCCAAAGAAGGACGATAGCATTAGTGTCCGGTGAGGGCGTGGAATGATCATAATAATCTTTATTTCTATAGCGCCATCTTATTCCGCAACGCTGTAGTATTGTAAAGGTTGAGATTAGGGTTGAAAAACTTAGCCAAGCGGACCGGGTCTTAGAAATAGATCATGCTTCCTCTCGATAGGACTCAAAATTTCTTCAAACTTAGCAATCTGGTTGATTTTATTAATCCATGCCTTGAGAGGAGGTGATGAGGTCTGTTGTCAAAGAAAGGGAATTAACGAGCTCGCTGCTGTGATTAAATGTATGATTAGGTTACTTTTGCTAGAAGAATAAATTGGACCGGGTAGGTCAAACACTGACAGGCTGTGAGTTTAACCCCTTCATGCTAAAGGGCAAAAGTTAATGTACTAGCAGGATGGTAGTTAATGCAACAGGACATAAACTTAGATCCTGTGGATTCAGACACCCGGGAATCGTGGCATGTAAGGTGTTTACAGAGGGAGTGCGCTCCCTCTGTGATGTCATCAGCCTTCCACTATAAAAAATACAGAGGGCTGATGGGTTGCCATGGCCTGTAATTGCTGCTGTTAGCAATAATGCATTGCAGTACAGAAGTCACTGCTTTTCTGATGCAAGTCATTTTTATGTCCCCTACAAGGACATAAAATGCATAAAATAAAGTAAAAAAAAAACAAAAAACAAAAAACATGTAAAACAATTACAAACAAGAACCCTTTTCACACACCCACATATTTGGTACCATCATGTTCCTAACGACCTATACGAATTGAACACTATGGCAAAATGCTTATTTTGTTCATCTTGCCTCCCCAAAAAAATGCAATAAAACTGATCAAAAAGCCGCATGTACCCAAAAATGGTACCAATGAAAACTACAGCTTGTCACACAAAAACAAGCCCGTGCAGAGCTCTGTCCATGGAGAAATAAAAAAGTTATGGGATTTTGAATGTTAGGTTGTAAGGCCTCATGTCCACGGGCAAAAGAAGAATTAAAATCCGCAGCGGATTTTAACTCTTCTCCTGCCCGCGGATCCGCACCCCATAGGGATGCATTGACCACCCGCGGGTAGATAAATACCCGCGGATGGTCAATAAAAGGGATTTTAAAAAAAATGGAGCATGAAAAAATCTGGACCATGCTCCATTTTCGTGTGGGTCTCCTGCGGGGACGGCTCCCGCGGGCTTCTATTGAAGCCTATGGAAGCCGTCCAGATCCGCGGGAGACCTAAAATAGGAATTTAAAAGAATTAACTCACCCGCAGCGGACCGGGAAGGTCTTCTCTTCCTCACGGCCGGATCTTTCTTGCATCTGCTTGGCGGATGTGCCCGCCGCCGTGACGAGTTCATCCGCCAGCCGAAAAAGAAGATCCGGCCGTGAGGAAGAGAAGACCTTCCCGATCCGCTGCGGGTGAGTTAATTCTTTTAAATTCCGATTTTAAGCGCTCATGTCCGCGGGGCAGGAGGGACCCGCTGCAGATTCTCCATGGAGAATCTGTAGCGGGCCTGATTTTCCCCGTGGACATGAGGCCTAAGAGTCACGGAAACTTAGCTTCACCCCAATCCCGCCCCCTCTCATTGCAAATAGTGCAGAGGGGCGGAGAGTGGGTGGAGAGGGGGCAGGAGCTCAGTGCACTGCTCCCGACTCTTGCAGCCTCCTCTCCCTGCAGAGAGGGACGCCGTATATCGGCCGGGCGTGAATGTCTGAATAAGCCCTTAACTTCAGGCATAAAACAAAATCCTGCTTATCCAGCACTTACTATACAGAGTTCGTCCCTGATTATATGGACGGCTCGTTGCAGCCGCATGAAATCCACATGCTTGTACAAAAGTCCAGTTTTTTCCCTTGGTAAGGGATAAGGTGTCTCATGAGACCAGCAGCTTCCAGCATCTAGCTGCACTCAGCCTACTCCATGTTTGCATAGCTGCAGACTTTATGGACTGGGTTAACTACCCAGCCTCTACACCTGGGGAGCTTGCCTCCCCCTAATAAGACCTGGAGTGGAGGGGGTGGAATGGACAGCCTATCATTAGAGATGAGCGAGCGTACTCGGAAAAGCACTACTCGCTCGAGTAATTTGCTTTATCCGAGTATCGCTGTGCTCGGGTCTGAAGATTCGGGTGCCGGCACGGAGCGGGGAGCTGCAGGGGAGAGCGGGGAGGAACGGAGGTAAGATCTTTCTCTCCCTCTCTCCCGCCCGCTCTCCCCTGCTCCCCGCTGCGACTCACCTGTCAGCCGCAGCGGCACCCGAATCTTCAGACCCGAGCACAGCGATACTCGGATAAAGCAAATTACTCGAGCGAGTAGTGCTTTTCCGAGTACGCTCGCTCATCTCTACCTATCATCCATTCCAAAAAAAGCAGGCCCGAACATATTTTAAAACATTTCTAGCAACTACTCTTGCTGGAGATCATATTGCATCCTGGTTTTCCCTCGTGTCCCATACAGTGAGGCATGAACTCCCTTCATATCCACTGTGCGTAACATCTGAGCTGGGGTGAAATATAGCGAGCATCCAGAATTAACCCGTTCAATGTCTCACAGTTTCTAAAATGGATACTAATAAAAACTACAGTTTGCCACACAAAAAAACAAGCCTTCGTACTATAAAAGCCCTCAAAAATAAAAAAAGTTATGGTTTTTGAAAAATCCACCCAAAATAATAATCGTTTTAACGCAAGTGAACACAATTTCAATAACTGTATTATTCCCAGTTGCCTCCCCCAAAAATATAGGAAACCTGCTTTAGAGGAGGGGTCTTATTTATAAATGAGTGTGAGGACTCATTTGTTGTGGGACAACCTGTAGTTTTCCTTAGTAGCATTTTGGGGTACAGTACATATGACTTTCTGATTGCTTTTTTTCTTCATTTTTTTCTTGGAGACAGGGTGACCATTTTTGGCATTGTGTATTTTTTCTGACGGCGTTCCCCATGCAAGATTAACCCCTTCCCGCTATATGACGTACCGGTACGTCATGGGAGGTGGGTACTTCGCGCAAAATGACGTACCGGTACGTCATCGGGATAGCGCGAGATCATGACTGACCTTGCGCTATCCCGCAGCGGGAGCCGGCTGTCAGTCACAGCCGTCGTCCTGCTGCAACAGCGGGGGGGCATTGGAGACGCGCCCCCCGCTGTTAACCCCTTTCCTGCCGGGATCTAAGTAGATGGTAGGGAAAGAGTTCACAGAGGGAGCTCACTTCGTCTGTGTCTGCGGCCAGCTCTCGCGATGTTATCGCGAGAGCCCGGCCTGTCGCCATGGGAACAGGACGCCAGACGTCCTGTAGTGCCAATGCCTATGATCACTGTATAAGCGATAAGGCATGGCAGAGCAGTAGCCCTGCCATGCCTTATCACAGCGATCATAAGTGCTGTACTGTAAGTGCCTCAGAGGGACTCAAATAGTGTAAAAAAAAGAAAAATGTAAAAAAAGAAAGTTAAAAAAAACCTTTTTTGTGCTTTTTTAAATATTAGCATAAAAAAAAAATTAAAACCCCACATATTGGGTATTGACGTAACGCCGTGTACAAAAAGTTGAACATGCTTTTTATTTTGTACGGCAAAAAGCGTTAAAAAAAACGCTAAAAAGCAGAGGCAAAATGCTAATTTTTAGCATTTTGCCTCCCCAAAAATAAAATAAAAGTGATCAAAAAAGCCGTACATTCCCCAAAATGGTACCAGTAAAAACTACAGCTCGTCTCACAAAAAATAAGCCCTCATAGAGCTCCGTACATAGAAAAATAAAAAAGTTATAGGACTTTGAATGCAGCTATAGAGAAAAAAAAAGATTTCCAAAAAAAAAAGAATTTTGGTATCGTTGTAACCGTACCGACCTGCAGAAAGAATTTAGTGTGTCATTTATGCTGCATGATTAATGCTGTAAAAAAAAATCTATGGCACATTTGAGTCGTTTTCTCTCCCTGTTATCATAAAAAAAATAATAAAAGTTTTACGATATAGTCTATGTACCCAAAAATGACGCCGATAAAAACTACAGTTCGCCACACAGAAAACAAGCCCTTATATGGCCGCGTCGACAGAAAAATAAAAAAGTTATGGCTTTTGAAAAATGGAGATGGAAAAATACCAAAAATCGCTTGGTCCTCAATGCCAAAATAGCCCATGTCATTAAGGGGTTAATAATGTGGTATTTTAATAAATTGAACCTTTAGGGCTGCGTTTTTTTAACGTTAATGTCAGTAGGACTTTCTAATATAAAAAACGCATTGCAAAAAATCACAAAGCACAAACTTGGGATGCGTTTTTAACATTAGAAAGTCCCAATGACATTCATGTTAAAAAAATGCAGCAATATTGCAGTGTTAAAGAGAGGCAAGTGGGCAGGAGCCCTTACGGACACAACAATACCAATTATATATTTTCTTTTTTTTAAAGCAACAACTGAGAAGTTTCCCTTTTAACTTTTAATGTTTTTTATTTTATGTACCGTTTCCCCAAGAATAACTTTAGCATGATTTTTCAGGATTTTTGAAATATAAGCCCTACTCTAAAAATAAGCCATTTTAAATAGTGTCCAGGCAGCTATACATGTTAGGCCTCGGTCAGACGACCGGTTTTTGCCGCGATTTGCGGATCGCATGACGGATGCGCATCCGCAAATCACGTGACCGGGCCGACGATTCGCCAAAAAATCTGCAGCTAGCAGCGTTTTCGGCGAAACGGGCCCAATCAAAGGAGCGCTGTCCAACCCATTGAAATTCAGTGGAGCCGGCAATACAGCCGGCTCCATTGAATGCAATGGGCTGCCGGCGAGTGTGGCATGAATTTTCGGGAAGGGCTTAAAAATATAAGCCCTTCCCTGAAAAACATCCAAAAATGTATAAAAATGAAAAAAAATATATACTCAGCCAGAGTTCAGCCGCGGCCGGCCGGCAGTTCTCCTGAACTGCTCTGTGTAGTATTTAGCAGGCAGGGATTTAAAATCCCCCCTGCTGAATGGGCTGCCTCTGATTGGTCACAGCCCTCACCAATCAGAGGCAGCTCTCACTCACCCATTCATGAATGGGTGAGTGAGGGACCAATCAGGGGCAGCTCTCAGCTGTCATTCAATAGCCATGGGGAATATGCAGTTAGGGCATACATATATAGCTGTATGGGTGATAGGAAGGGGTTAAAATGTAACGTTGCATGCATGTAAAAGTTGGCTTACAACTACGACAGGACATGTTTTCCCACATTTCTAGAATCCTGAATGACAAATTTGCTGGGAACGGAGTTTCCATTTACTTGTTCTAATCATTGTGCTACTTGACATGATAATGTTTTAACCACTAACTGCAAAGAAACCTGAACCATCACACAATATGGCTTTGGCATTGTTGGCATCACCAGCGGGAATCTTGTGCAGAAATGAGCCGATGTCCCTCCATTCCAAAGACAAATGATAGGCGATCTCTGAGGAGCGGGTAGGACGGCCGGAGTACACAGCTGGCCCACATAGTACAGTAATGATAAAATGAAATCAAGCCACTAGCCAGCGAGCCTCTGTCATTCATCACCGCCGCAGGAATTGAGTTTAGTCTTGAAATATTACACCGCATAGATGCTGCACTCTTGTCTTGGTCATTTAACCATTTCAAGACTTAATCAATGTCATGTAAGCCATCTTCTAGATGCTGATGAACTCCAAGTGCCGGTTGGCTTGGACTCTTCTTAAAAACGCTTCAAATATAATAAGCAAATGACAAAAAAAAGCAACCCATATACGAAGCTCGGTGAACTATGGAGGATATCTATAGACTCTAGTGGAAGGACAGTGTCATCAGCTGTCCATAGAAGCCAACCAGGTTTGATGCATTGTTATTGGATTGGTTTAAGGTAGCATCTCAGATATTTACAGCCAAGCTGGTTTTATAAATTTCCCCACATTTAGGCCTTCTGTCCACGGCCAGATCGGATTCCGACTGCGAAATCTCACAGCGGAATCAGACCCGGTGACCCCCAGAGACCCATACTCATCTGTCCGGATCCGCTGCGAGTGTTTTGGCCGGCGCATATGTGCAGTGCAGGTCCTGGGCTGTAACTCGGATTCTCGCGATACTTCCGCAGTGCTCAGTGCGGAGGTGCCACGAGACGTAAGACTTCCATTAGCTGCAATGGAAGCCGTTCATGCGATTTTTCCGCACTAAAAAGAACATGCTGCAATTCTCTCCCACGAGCGGAAAATCGCAGTTGATTTCCGCTTGTTGGCAGGGAAGCATAGCATTTCTATGGACAGACAGTGCTGTGGAATTTGTGACGGACATCTGGCCGCGAATTCCGCAGCGAAAATCTGTTCTTGGGCCTTGGGATTGTAGTAAATAGGGCGCTGTATAGCTTGTAAAGGGGTCAGGTATTAGGCCAATGTGTGTGACTCAGACCCTGGTCCAGAATGATGCAGATAAGGACATGGACACAGCAGGGTTTAATGGCATTTACCCACAATGAGGCAACGACTTGGTTCTTTGGCCGCTTTCACACAGCTGTAAAAATTGCACAAGATTTGTGCGTTATGAGATCTAAGGGCTTCTTCAGATGGGTATGATTTAGTCACGTTTTGCGGCTGTGATAATCTCGGCCTCATAACGGGACGGAACAAACCATGGATTTCAATAATTTTTCTTTCATCAGCGGTATTCTCCCGTTAATACTACATACAGGAAAGATTGGCCAAGACTATTATCCCACTTTTTTTTTTTCAAACTCTGGTGCTATGGTGCAGAATTTGAATGGCCTGGAAAAAAACAAACACTTGTTCATGCGCTACTATGCTCAGTAGCGACAAGCATAGTTGCGCATATGTCCTTGTGCTTTTGCCCTAAGGCCTGTGTCAGATGGGTGTATTTGCGTGTGTATTTGAGCACTTAAACTTTGCTAATGCAATACACAGTGAATAGAACCCATTTCAAGGTGTTCGTTCTTGTGTGCATATTTTTTCTGCGCATTTTCATTGTACAGTATTGTGCGCCAAGAGTCCCCATTGAAGTCAAAACATTCAAAATACGCTAGGGGATGTGTGAAACACTGTGTAGGGAGTGGTTTTTTTTAACGCGAATGTCAATGTGACTTTCTAATGTTAATAATGCATCACAAGTTTGTGCTTTGCGATTTTTGTGCGATGCGTTTTTAACATTAGAAACTTTCATTGACAATCTAGTTAAAAAAATCAGCGATATCGCAGGGTTAAAAAAACACAAGTCGGTAGGAGCCCTAATTGTGGAGGAAAAAGAGCAAATCTGGAAATCATTCAACTGAGTAGCCATTTCAATGAATACGTTTTTTTTTTCTGGCAAGCAAATTCCCGTGCCCTTGCACATGGAAAAAGTACAGTAAAATTCGCTGATTGTGGTTTAAAACAAGTGTCATTCATTCTACAAAAATCCCATGCTCATGTGTGTGCAAATATGCATGCGGCCTAAAACAGATGGAGTGCGCCATGTTTGCTATTCCTGCCTTGATTTTTCCCTTAACTGAAATTCCTGGGCACACTCCTGACTGCGTGGGGTTAGTGGGGACTAAAATTGGATTTCGTCACTGATAAGTTCTATGGGCAGTTTTGAGGGTGAAAGTTTGTGAAGCCACAAGAAAATAACTGGTGAACATGAATATTAGACACACATGTACTTTGCGTTTGTTGGATCTGGTGACATGCTGGCCATAATGTAGTTAAAACAGTTCACTGTAGTGAATGATTAAAAATCTTATTCCTTGAAGACTACTTCCCCCCTCCAATCCTCCCAGGAAGTAAAGGCAGCAGGTTTGATCAGCAGGTGCCACTCTTAGGATTTAGGAAATGAGTTTTGGTATCTGCAGAAGTTCTTATCAGTCTCAGCATCTCCGTACTATCTCTGCTGCATCCAATCCAGAGACGCCTTCTCTCTACTCTTTGAAGTCCTTAGGTCTGTCAAGTCCCATTACTCTGAAAATCTATTTAATGCTTTTATGATCAGGAGATAAAGTTGATTTTCTGAAGACCTGCCAGACCTTCCCACATCTCTGCAGCCGGAAGAACAGGCAGGATATTTTTTATAGGCTGGCATTACTTATATTTGGCTTCAGTGACTATTGAGAACAATACTTTGTTGATGGACTTATCTAGATTGTTTCTTACATGTTGTTTCTATCCAGATGTTGGTATAACCACACAGATTCAGGATAGGATGCAGCAGAAGGAGTTACAAGACAATGCAATATTTATTTACAAAGAAATGGAAATGAGTAATAACAAATAAGACATTTAACTTTTGCCATACATTCTACCTGACACTAACTACAGCAAACTAAATCCCAGGATCAGTAATACTTAATGCACAATAAGAAACAATAATAATTATAAATTGTACTTAGTATGAAGTAATAGCAGCGCTGGCAACACAGTGTAAATGATGCTGTAAGGAGATCAGTCCTGCTAAACAGGAATACAAATCACATAGACTGTACTTCATAGGGTTAATGCGCTACTACTAGAACCACAGTCCACTTGAAGCACGGTGTTTGTACCTCAGCTGTTATTTCTCTAGTGTTTAGACCCCTGTGGCCCTATCTCAGTTTGTAGAGGCAAGCCAAGTAGAGTGGTTCCAGTCCTATGCAACAGTGCTATTGTTCAACTGTCTAAATCCCCAATAGTGTGAAACCCTATTGTCAGATGAAGGTCGGCCTCGCATACAATTGTGCTGTGTGGGAGTCCCTGCTACTACCGACTCAGGCTAGTCCAAGGTCAGGAACGCGACTCTACCTCGGTTTCTATGAATCCTTGTCACTCTCCAGATGTTTTCACCAGGTTGGGGTCTGTGGTACAGACTGTCTCGTTGCAGCTTCATCCAGACTCTGGTACTCAGTTCAGCGGATGCTGGCCTCTACATAGCTATGGCAGCTTCTCTGCAGACTGTTGCACATTCTGTACCAGCTCCCCAGCAGCAGCTCTGCAGCCTCTCTCTGTGCCTTAGTCCGCAGTTTCTTTCTTCTGCGCTCTTCCTTCACAGTCCCTGCTTTTTCTCAGTCCTGGCCAATTCAGTGGCGCATCAAAAAATGACCTTTATATAGGGTGCCTGAGGCGCCGAGAACCTTTAAGCTCCATCCAGAGGGGTAAGGGGGTTCTTCACACACAACGCTGGCAACTTTCTGGTGCTTTATGCGCCACAATCTTCTGCCACATGCCTGATTTTAGCTCACAGCCAGCCTTCCCCTTCACTTTGCCCCCTAACCTGTCTGACAGCGGGGTCAGAGCTTAGCGTGGCTAAACACACCAGGAGTCACTAAAGTAAGGCCTTATTCACACAGGCATTATTTAGCCACACTAAAACATCGGCTGAAAATTGCGACCATGTGAAGCATTGGATTCCAATGGGTGATTTTCGAGCACGTGAAAAAAAAAAAAGAATCGCACAGGAAAAACGTCAAATCGGCAACTGTTTTCGATTGCTGATCTATTTTTTTTTAATGAAAATCGCTGGAGAGGGAGTTAACCTGCATCCGGCGCTTGGAAACAAAGACAGCTGGCTCTATTTAAGCATTAGAAGTCATTCCGAGGATTTCTGCAGACCGTCGGAATTCCAGGCTGCAGCGTATTTTTAATGCGATACGCCCGTGTGAATGGATGAGAAAACGCTAATTAATATCGGGACTCAATCAAGGCTATTCTTCATCACGGTGATTTTACGCAGGTGTAACATCGCAACGCTTGTGTGAATGAGCCCTAAGAGAGCGGACAGAGCAGCGCTCCCCCCTTCCACAGACATAGACCTTTGTGGTAGAAATGCTTCACTTTTATGTGAATGCCAAGCACTTCAGCATTTCTATGAATTGGGAGCATTCCTCTATGTAAGCAATTCATATGTTTCCATTAGACTGATATTCCTGTAATATCTCGGGCATTTTGCATGGCTATGAATGCAATCTTCAAGCCTAATTAAAGTTAAATGAAAGGAGTTCTGCTTGTTGCTATTTGTCTCCTAGCAGATGAGGCTCAGCTTGCTAGTTTAGCCTGGGCTATCAGGCATCTGGGAATGACATGTAGATCCATCACAGGGAATTAGACAGAGCATCCTTCCTGCTCTGTTTACATAGTAATTCAATCTGTGCCGAGGCCGGCCGAGTCTCCGGGCGAAGCCTCCTCGCATCATCAAGAATCCGCTTTATTCGCTGCCATGTAAACATTAATACTGGAATTTGCTGGAAGAAGAAGGATCCTGCAGTCGGACACGGGATGGGATTTTGTTGCTTTTAATTATTTTGACTGTACAGTGGAGTTCAGGCGCTTTTATACCGAACAATTATTGTTCAAAAAATCATTTAAACGACCAAAATTGAATCTTGAGTGTGAACACAGCCAACAATCAAACAATAATTAATTTGCTTATTAATCATTAATGCAAGCATAAAAAACATTGTTGGCTCATTCGGTCATTATCATTCCTTAATACAGCGACTGAACTATCCAGTTACACAATAAACAATTTATCTTTGTATCTAAACTGACCGCCCGTGCGAACTATGTTCGCTTGGGCAAATGATATTCGTTCTGTGTAGAAGCCCCTTTAGTTTTGCCCCTGTGGTTGTGGATGTACATTCCAGTGCACACAGGTCAAGCCAGGGAAGGGAAAACATATCGCAGCACATATTTCTGCACAAGCCTCTTGCTTTTTAAACTGGCAACTCAAGGTCTGTGTAATAGATGTGCGAATATTGCCTTCCTGCAGGCTGATTCAGTCATCTCTCTGCATACACTGCTCAATATGGTTTCTATTACTGTGGGTGCATTTCTCACTCACATGGAGAACTCACATTGAAGAGACTCTGTCACCTTGGACCACCTCAATAAACTAATGTAATGAGTAAGTAGTGCAAAAGAGTTTAAATCTGTAACTTATATCCTTAGGGCTTATTCACATGAGTAATTTTCATGTTTGTGTGATGCGGATGTGCAACTGACTGCCAGCAGACAGCACACTATCCATTACAATCGTGCCTTGGGTTAAGAGTTTAATTTGTTCCGTGATGGAGCTCTTAACCCAAAACACTCGTAAGTCAAATCAATTTTCTCCATTGACCTGAATGAAAAAGCCATTAATCCGTTCCGGATCGCGAAGCTATCCCACGTATTTCAATGGGGATGGTGTTGCCCCATTGAAAGCAATAGGACAATGGCTCCCTACAGTGATTTTCGGGGAAGGGCTTTAAATATAAGCCCTTCCCTGAAAATCATCCCTAGCTGTAGTAAAAAGATATACTCACCTGTCTGCCGGAGCTCAGGTGCATCTAGGCGCCGCTTGTTCTCCCTGCACTGATCTGAGGCTGTTTAGCAGGAGGGGATTAAAAATGCAGGGAGAACAAGCGGCAGCTAGATACGCCTAAGCCCCGGCAGCGGCTGACAGGGGAGTATATATTTTTTACTACAGCTAGGGAAGATTTTCAGGGAAGGGCTTATATTTAAAGCCATTCCCCAAACATCACTGCAGGGGTTGCCGGCAGGCCATTGCTTTCAATGGGGCCACCGGCAGCAGCGGCAGCCACATTGTGAGCAAGGCTCTTAACCCAAGTTTTTGCTCTTAAATTAGAGCAAAAATTCAGGAGAGAGCCTGCTCTCAAGTCAAACCGCTTGTACACTGAGGCACTCTTAAACCAAGGTATCACTGTATAGTCAGTGGTGCAGTGCAGACATGCATTTTTTACATGGGCTACAAAAAAATTGCGGTAGGTTCTATTCCTATCTAGCTTCTTGGGAAAAAAAAACATAGAGTGTACACAGAGGGTATCCACGTGTACCTGCGACCTCCTGCACTCCGAGAAGCAGCCCTATTGAGCTATTCAGTATGTTGGATAGCTCTCTGTGATTTCTAGTCCTGTGTTTCTTGTCCCTGTTTCCTGTTCCTTGTTCCTGGTTCAGTGTCTTCCCTGTCTGGTCCACACCATGCTTGTTCCTTTCCAAATTAGCCCTCTATATAAACCTGGCCATGTTCCCTCCTGTACTGTGCATTTATTGTGCTCTTTGCCTGTAATCAAGCTTCCTTTCTGCTGATGTAGTGACGCAGTACATCATCCTGGTCCCCTCCATAAATTTCATACAAGTTTGTCTTATGTGGATGCACTGTGCAAAATCTGTCTTGTCATTTCCAGTGTGTGTGTTGCACAGCTGCAGCGCTTGAGTGGTTAACTTTTAATTAAAACCAAAGCCTGCATGTAAATGTATCAAGTCTGTCCTGTCATGTGGTTTAAATAGGAGTGATTGAGAGCAGTAAAGGAGTTCCATCTTCTGGAGTAGCAGGTCTTCCATCTTGTCTGCTATCCTAGTTCCACCTAACACAGAGCCACATGGAGGCACCATTAGCCTTCTTGTGGTGAAGATGGAAGAGGAGGAGAGGTTTCCTGTGCTGTTTGTTAGCTGGATGTAAATGGAGTGAGCCCCTCAAGTGTGAGAGAGCATTTGTAAGTAACTACTTCTTCTCAAGGCCAGTGCAGAGATACTATCTAATAGTCTAAGTTACCTATATGGCCGTCTGGAGCCTGGATCCCCGTGTAAGGGAACATGCATCTCCAAGGCTGGGTGGAGGTACTACAAGATAATAATTTCTGTCAGAGTGTCTGTGGAGTGACCCTACCCCCTTCATCCTCCGGAGTGTTAACCTTCCAGGAGTGGTTCCTGATAGATAACGTGGACTGCAGGACCAGTGTCATCCTGATTTTCCTACCTGACTTCAAATCTTCCAACTTGCCAACACTCTAAGGACTTCAATTGAACTGCCTTGTATTACCTGTTTAAAGTTTACAAGTAAACTTTATACCTAGCTCTAACTGTTCCTAGAGACCCCTGGTACTGAAGAACTGATTGTGGCTGCATTTATTCTCTGTCGAGGGATCCTAACGGTGTGTATAGGAATAGTGGCGTTACCCGTGACAACTACAACCCCTGTTATCCCGTTTGGTGGGCATCTCCCTATCCTAGGGGTGTCCCAGGTGGCCTGCAGTGATACTCTGGCCTTAGCTGCCTGTGTCCCCCTGGAAAGGAGTCTGGTATGTGCCACCATGACACGTCAGCACTATACCCTCCAGCTTCCCACGTATGTTAGGTGTCCGGGGTCTCTCTATGGGACGTTGCACTGACCTGCCTCTTACCATTTGATTGTCATCTTGTGTACCAGACCTCTGCTCCCTCCTGACTACTCTGCTGCCTAAACGCATTGTACTGCACTGCAATCTTGTGTACAAGACCTCGGTTATTCCTGGACCACAGTACATTCCAGTAAGTGGCTACAAAACGAGATTCCAGTCCCATACTAGGCTTGTGACAAAGACTTTGCATTGCTCGCTGTTAATTGCTGCCCACTGTTCAAGCTTGTCTAGATCTTTTTGAATCCCCGCTCTCTCTCTCTCTTTCTTTCTTTCTTTTTTTTTTTCTCTCTCTCTCTCTTTTCTAGTTTTAGCTATCCCTCGTAGCTTTGTGTCATCGGCAAATTTGATCAGTTTTCCCTTCAATTCCCACCTCCAGATCATTTATAAAAATGTTTAACAACACTGGGCACAGCACAGAACCTAGTGGTACCCCACTTGACACATTCTTCCACTTGGATGTGCAGCCATTTATGACCACTCATTGATTACGATTGTTAGGGTATGCTGCTGGGATCTATTGTTCTACATGTTTTCCCAGCAACGCAGCCGAACAGGTGGGAATTTATTGAGCTGGCTGTGTGGAGATTGCTCCAGCTAGCCAACCCCCAAGGTCTGCTGCTCATATATACCAGCCCCTCTGCTGTGGCTGGTGATCTTTTCCCTACTTGTTCAGTATGCTCCGTGTGAACAGAGTCATGTTCCTGCATGTCTGTACAGCTTTCAATATCTTCAGTGTGAACAGTGCCATGTTCCTTCGTGCCTGTGCATGTGGCCGAACATGAGGTGTGAGCGGGCATGTTCAGTGTGTGTTTTGATATGATCAGTGCCATATCCCTGCATGTCTGTGCAGTTTTCAGTATGTGAAGTGTGAACTGTGTCTTACTGTGGATCCTTTATCATCTGGGATGCAGGCAGGTCCCTAGGTTCCAGTGCCGGGTCGTCCCTGACGGGACGATCGCCTAACATGCAGGCGGGTTTTCCTGGAGTTAGTTGTTTCGTTAGAGTAGGCACCCGTGAGACAACGAAGACCCTTGAAATGGGCTCGTGGGCTTAAATATCTTGGCCAAAATATGAACTAATACCTTGTGTACATTCTATAGTTATTCCATCTGGCTATGTGGGCAGGTGAGTATTTTGAACACTTGTCAGTCATTGATTTATGTATGTACATGCGTATGGAGTCCAGTTCGCAGTTCTGCGGTTCCAACTGAGTGCACCTGTCAGCGAAAATGAAGTCCGTTTTGCAGTTCTGCGGTTCTATCTAAGTTCGCCTGTCATGAGTACAAAGTCGTTTTCGCAGTTCTGTCTGAGTTTGTGTGGGTTTGTTTGACATAACAATGATCACTCAGCCAGTTGCGAGTCCTCCTAACAGTTGCCTTATCAATCCCATATTTGGTCATTTTTTCAATAAGGATGGTATAAGATGCTTTGTCAAATGCTTTACTAAAGTCAAGATACACTATATCCACTGCATTTCTCTTATCAACCCAGTCAGTGATTCTGACATAGAAGGAAATAAGATTAGTCTGGCATGACTTGTTTATTACAAACTTATGTTGGCTCTGGTTAATTACTCAATTGTCATCCAAGTACTTGCATACATGCAGTTTAATAATTTGTTCAGAGATCTTTCCCAGTATAGAAGTCAGGCTCACAGGCCTGTAGTTTCTTGGGTCCACCTTCTTCCCTTTTTTGAAGATAGGGAAAACATTTGCCCTTTTCCACTCTTCTGGGACTTCTCCTGTTCTCCAGGAATTTTCAAAAGTATGGCAAGTGGTTCAGCAATTACCTCCGCTGCTTCCTTTAGTATCCTAGGATGTAATTCATTTGGACCGAGAGACTTGGATTTATGTAGGTTAGCGAAGTGTTCCCTCACCATATGTCCACTTATAGATGGCCTACATTCTTGTTTTCCCCCAGTAGCACAGGGAAGACCAGATGATGTTACATTACTTTCTGAGAAAAAACAGATACAAAATAGAAATTCAAAAGTTTGGCCTTCTCAACATCATATGTAACCAATTCAGCATTTTCATCCTGCAAACATCCTATACCATCTTTGACTTTTCTTTTGCTTTTGACATACCCCGCAAATCCCTTTTATTGCTTTTGGCCTCAGTTGCAAAACTCAATTTATTATTAGCTTTAGCTTTTCTGACACTTGCCCTACAGTTTCTTCAGACTGCATTATATTCTTCTTCAGATATTCCTCCCTCTTGACAAAAATATTTTTCTTACGTTTTAGCATGTATTTAAAGGGGTTGTCCCGCGGCAGCAAGTGGGTCTATACACTTCTGTATGGCCATATTAATGCACTTTGTAATGTACATTGTGCATTAATTATGAGCCATACAGAAGTTATAAAAAGTTATTCACTTACCTGCTCCGTTGCTAGCGTCCTCGTCTCCATGGTTGCCGTCTAATTTTCGCCGTCTAATGGCCAAATTAGATGCGCTTGCGCAGTCCGGGTCTTCTTATCTTCTCAATGGGGCTCCGTGTAGCTCCGCCCCGTCACGTGCCGATTCCAGCCAATCAGGAGGCTGGAATCGGCAATGGACCGCACAGAAGCCCTGCGGTCCATGGAGGGAGAAGATGCCGGCGGCCATCTTCACCGGGTAAGTAAGAAGTCACCAGAGCGCGGGGATTCAGGTAAGCGCTGTCCGGTGATCTTTTTTAACCCCTGCATCGGGGTTGTCTCGCGCCAAACGGGGGGGGGGGGGGGGGTTGAAAAAAAAAGAAAAACGTTTCGGCGTGGGACAACCCCTTTAATTCTGTATTCATTAATCCTGGTCTCTTTAAATGCTTCCCATCCTTCCTTCTTTTAGGGATTGTTGAAGGGGTTCTGCCATTAGAAAAAAAAATCCATACTAACCTATTCCTCCCCAGTTACTGGTTCTTTTCCTCCCCAATCTTCTTCTGGCTCCTCCAGTTCCTCAGGTCACATCACCTCCAGCCAGCCGATTCTTCTATTTCCTGTGATGTGACATATATTCTCAGCATTCTGCTACATAACAGGAAGAAGAGGATCTGGCCGGTTGGAGGTGACATGACCTGGGGAATTGCAGGAGCCAGAAGTTCAGGGAGACTAAGATCAGGTAGTAAGACATCCTGCGGAGGAAGAATCTGTAATGACATATATTTCCCAACCTTCTTGGACATTTCTGTCCTTAAGAACATTCAACCATTGGACCCTTCCTACCTTTTTTTTAAAAATCTGCCTTTCTGAAATCCAACCTTTAGGTCTGAGTCTTCTCAGATCTTCTTCCCCTTGTTGCCCAAAATTGAAAGATAGCATGATCACTACCTCCTAAGGTCCCAGCCACCTGTACTTCCACAACCATTTCCTCCCTGTTGGTAAGAATTAGGTCCAAGATTGCATATCCCCTTGTTTTTTCTTCTACCTTTTGGACGATAAAGTTGTCAGCAAGAATTTGTTGGACCCATTACTTTTGCCTGAGAGAGATTCCCAACAAATGTCAGGATAATTAAAATCTCCCATCATCACTGTTTCTCGCTTTTTTGAGAACTTGGCCATCTGGTATAGAAAGAATTCATCCATAACTTCTGCTTGTCCAGGCGGTCCATAGTAAACACCTGCAATGGTGTGCTTTCTGGTACAAGCTCTTAAAAACAAGGATTTACAGAAGATATGTGAATGTCACAGGGACAAACACATTAAAATTTGTCCATTTTCCAAACATCAAAATCAGACACTATTGTGTGAATAAGGCATCAACTGTGATGCATAGGGAGGATTACTAAGCATCCAAACATAATGGAGAGGACTATTTCTCCTATGTATCAGCAGACAAAGACTGGCTAGTTTGCTTTTATTCTCAGAAATACTGTATGGGAAGCAGTGAAATACATCAAATTGATGGGGCCTCATAGCAGAGACTTAAGGCCCATTTAGACACAACGATTATCGCTCAAAAATCGCTCAAAGCCATCTTTTAAGTGATAATCATTGTGTGTAACTGCACTGACATTGTGCAGTTTTCGTTAAACCATCGCTCACTGTTGTCTTTCAGCGTGCTGAAAGACAACAATGAGTCTTATCAGGAATTCACAGCGGGATACAGCTGATACTATTGTTTCACCTGTATCCTGCTCCCTGATGACAGGCTGGGTATGAAGAATGCAGCTGTCCAGCTGCGTTTTCCATACCCCACACGAAGCACTCGGCTGTATAACAGCCGGGCGCTCCGTGCAGAAAACAGCTGGATGCAGAAGACAAGCAGGACACCCCGCTTGTCTTCTGCATCCTCCGCTGGGAGTGCTCGGCTGTATGACAGCCGGGCGCTCCCAGCGGGCAACAGCTAGATGCAGAGAACAAGCGTCCCCCCAGTTGTTCTCTGCATCCTACGGAGTGCAAGGTGATTGCTCAATGTTTGAGCGATCATCTTGTGATGTAAATGACAAAACAATTATCACTCCAAAGACCTCTTTTGAGCGATAATCGTTGTGTCTAAATGGGCCTTTAATTGGACCCCCAATTATGTTGTTCAGTTTTACCACCCAGGACTGTAAGGCTTGGTCTTGATTTCCTATTCAATGCCCCTTTAAAATGGCCTTTGAAGAAATTCTCTACCTCTTTTTTTGCTAACAGCTAACAGTTCCTCTTTGGAGGAAAGTCTTGCATACGGTCTTGCTGTCTAGTAGAAAAAAGGATAGTGCAATCACAGCTGGGGCCCCTCTCTCACAAGGGACCCGTAGCGGTCACATGGTTTGCCTCTATGGTACGTACACCCTTGAAGGGAAGGTTTTCTTCACAAATCTTTTCACATAGGACGTATCAGAAGATAATTTTACTGTGTCTTCTCTTTAATTATGCAAGTTACATCCAGAATCGTCTATAAACAAATGAAGCACTTCTACTATATATCCTACTAGCTGATATACCCAGCTTCGCCCGAGTTAATTCGGTACTGGTGTTTATCTGGTGTTCATACAGAAAATCTTATGAAGTCGTGGTTACTTTAGAGTACAAATAAATTCAGATAAGATAGATTTAATAGTTTAATGGGAAATAAATTAAATTTTTTTCAAGATTCACAATTTTATTGTAAATTATCACGATTGGACAATGAATTTCTCAAAAACACCTGCCTATTACCTGAAGTTAAAGGCCAAAAGGTAGAATGTGTGCCTAAAAGAGCTTTCCTAGGCTTTATATATTTTTGAAAAAAAAATCTCTTTCATAAATTGTATTTCTTGCTGATTTTCAGTGCATAGGCAGATAGAAGAAAGATTTTTCTCCAACTGTATGTAAAAATTTCCCTCCACAAAATGTCCACCCCTCACACGCTGCTCATTACACACAGGTCAGTTAGATTTTTCTCAGTGTATAGGCAGATAGAAGCGAGATTTTCCTCAGACTGTATGTAAAAATTTCCCTCCACAAAATGTCTACCTCTCACACGCTGCTCATTACACACAGATCAGATTCTTCTCAGTGTATAGGCAGATAGGAGAGAGATTTATCTCAGACTGTATGTGAAAATGTCACCCCACAGAATGTCCAGCTCTCACACGCTGCTCATAACACACAGATCAGATAGATTCCTCTCAGTGTATAGGCAGATAGGAGAGAGATTTATCTCAGACTGTATGTAAAAATGTCATCCCACAGAATGTGCCACCTCACACACTCTCCTCATTTTAACCCTGAAAGGTAACGCCCCTTTTTATTCAAATTTTCTATCCAGACTGAAGGTTACAGCCCCTTGTTATACTTAAAGGCATACTCCATCCCAGCAGTCCATGTCCACTTCCTTTTGTACTTTACAGTCTTTCAATACATACGATAGTCAGTTTTATTCCTGTCAGTATATACTCAAATTTCTAAATGCGTTTTGTTTTGCTGAGAAGATAACTGTCTCATATATTACAGGGTACAGATATGTTATTAGTTACATAACATAGGAATGGTCATGCCAAATTTCAAGTTTGCGCAGTACAGATGTGTGTTATTAGTTACATTACATAGGGGGTCACTTACTTTTATGCATAGGATTGAATAATCAAGTTGCAACCCTTTAAATTTCCAATATTTAGTATGCAAAGAATGGTCATGGCAAATTTCACATTATTTGCGGTAAAAATATGTGTAATTATTTGTTGCATCGTGAAGTGAATTAGATTACGTACATAAAATTTGGACGATAATTCTTTTGCGCTTAGAACTTTTCCTATTTATAACATAATCAATGCTCGTGCCAAATTTCAAGTTTCTATGGCACCGGGAAGTAAGAGAATTAGATTACGTATGTAAAATTTGGACGCTAATTATTTTGCGCTTAGAATTAAATAATCAAGTTGGGACCCATTAGCTTTTCTTATTTATGACATAATCAATGTTTGTGCCAAATTTCAAGTTTTTATGATATCAGGAAGTGAGAGAATTAAATTCTGTACTAAAACTTGGATGCAAATTCTTTTGCGCTTAGAATTGAATAATTGCGTTGAGGCCCATTAACTTTTCCTATTTATGACATAATCAATGCTCGTGCCAAATTTCATGTTTCTACGACATCAGGAAGTGAGAGAATTAGATTGCGTGCGTAAAATTTGGACGCTAATTCTTTTGCACTAGAATTGAATAATAGAGTTGGGACCCATTAGCTTTTCCTATTTATGACATAATCTATGCTTTTGCCAAATTTCATGTTTGTACGACATCGGGAAGTTGGAGAATTAGTGGCGAGTCAGTGAGTCAGTGAGGGCTTTCGTCTTTATATATATACTAGCTGATATACCCGGCTTTGCCCGAGTTAATTTGGTACTGGTGTTTATCTGGTTTTCACACGGAAAATCTTATGAAGTCGTAGTTACTTTAGAGATACCGAGGAAAAAAATATGTTCACCATTTTGCATCGTTCTTTGCGTTACCCAGGAAACACCATGTGGAGGTAACCATTCAACGTTTCCTTAATATAAAATGACATCAGGAAGTGAATTAGATAACGTACATAAAATTTGGACGCTAATTCTTTTGCGCTAGAATTGAATAATCGAGTTAGGACCCCTTTACTTTTCCTATTTATGACATAATCTATGCTTGTGCCAAATTTCATGTTTTTACGACATCGGGAAGTTGGAGAATTAGTGGCAAGTCAGACAGTCAGTCAGTGAGTCAGTGACGGCTTTCGTCTTTATATATATAGATCAATGCCCGTGCCAAATTTCAAATCTCTATGACATCAGGAAGTGAGAGAATTAGATTACGTATGTAAAATTTGGACGCTAATTCTTTTTTGCTTAGAATTACATAATAGATTTTGGACCCATTAACTTTTCCTATTTATGACATAATCAATGCTGGTGCCAAATTTCAAGTGAGAGAATTAGATGACGTACGTAAAATTTGGACGCTAATGCTTTTGCGCTTAGAATTAAATAATCAATTTGGGACCCATTACCTTTTCCTATTTATGACATAATTAATGCTCGTGCCAAATTTCAAGTTTCTTTGACATCGGGAAGGGAGAGAATTAGATTACGTATGTAAAATTTGGACGCTAATTCTTTTGCGCTTAGAATTGAATAATCGAGTTGGGACCCATTAACTTTTCCTACTTATGACGTAATCTAAGCTTGTGCCAAATTTCAAGTCTCTATGACACCGGGAAGTGAGAGAATTAGATTCCGTACGTAAAATTTGGACGCTAATTCTTTTGCGCTAGAATTGAATAATTGAGTTGGGAACCTCCTAACTTTTCCTATATTGGACATAATCTATGCTTGTGCCATATTTCATGTTTCTACTACATCGAGAAGTTGGAGAATTAGTGGCCAGTCAGTCAGTCAGTGAATTAGTGAGGGCTTTCGTCTTTATATATGTAGATAATATAGATATTGACATATTGCTTTTTACATGTTCTGCGCACGCACTGGTCTGTGAAATTCCAGCATGTATGAAGTTCGAAGTGCACCCAGAAATAGCAGCAGCTGGGGTGGGGTGTAGGCTGAAGCCTGTGGCCAGAAGAGATGGTCCTGGCCCGCCCACTGGACTGAACTTGCGGCATTTGCATGCAGCACAGAAAGGTTTTTTTTTTAGCAGGAATGCTTAGAAATGAGATAGTTACAAACAAACATTCAGTAGTTTGTGACTGTACTCTGTCTAGTATGATTATAACCATTGACAGCTCCCTTTAAGTGTTATTCCCACTCATGCACCACCTGCCCCCTGCCGCTACAGACATCAGTGGTAACACTATTAGCACTGCTGACTGCTGCAGGCCACATTAACTGTAAGGTTAACTTCACAGGGATATGAGTGCATGAATCACTGCCTGATATTGCGCTCACCAGCGTGTGATTTCGCCACGGATGCAAGGCGTTTTTGTACTAAAACTGCCTTGCATTACTTCAGGGAAGTAGCAATCCTCCACAGCTGACAGCTGCAGGGGGGATCGCGGAGTGTTTTCCATTGTTTTCAATGGGGGGACCTTGCATCACATCGCACTGCGTGCACCTAGCATGTGGTGCGATGCTGCCACTGGCCCCATTTAAAACAATGGGTGATGTGATGTGAGGGCATGCCCAAAGACAGGATGTAATGGGTTTTTTTCCTCCCGCATCACATCAAGTGTTTGATCCCATTCAAGAGAATGGGGTTCATATTTGTGTGAGATTTGGGCTTCTTGCAATGCACAAATCTTGCCCGTCTAAAGCCGGCCTTAGGGAACAGGGTTGCCAGTTGTCCAGACCTTTCTGGACTTTCTGTAAAAACAGGGACTTTGTTTGTGAGAAGTGTTAGATGAATTTTTTGAAGTTGGTGTTACTCAGTTCATGATTGTAACTATTGCCCTTCTACAGCTGACAATAAATGGTGGTAATGAGTTCATATCAGGATCTGACCTATAGGCCATATCTGCACAGGCTACAAAATCTCGCTACAAAACATCCTTACAATGTGAAGTCCATGATTTCCAATGGGTTCTTTCACATGAGCGATGTTTTGTAGCAAGATTTTGTAGCCTGTGCAGATACAGCCATAGGCACATATTACTTATATCATTCAGTATGGTTGTCTAATGTGTCTGTAAAAAATGTTGGCTGTCCGTGATTTTTGAATAAGCTGTCCAGGACAACAAAAAAATTCAGGTTGGCAGCCTTGTAAGACACATGTGGCAAACTCAAAACCCGGAGGCCGAATCTGGCCTGCCATGTCATTTTATGTACCCCATGAGGTCCAGACGCAGAAAGACTGGCTCTCCACTTTCTTTAGAGGATGCAGAGGGAGCGACGCTGGTGCAACATTCCAGAGGGGTGACCCTGTGAAGAGCTGGGAGGGACAAGTACTGTCTCGTCACGGTGGTACTTACCAGGCTCTGGTTCCTGAGGAATGACATGTAGCCAAAGCCAGAGCAGGATCGTAGGCCAGCTTCGACACTCCTTTTGCAGGGAGTGCCAATAAAGTGGATGAGGGGGGTTGTAGTAGTATGTATCACTCGTGCCGCCACCGTTCCCACACACACCGATATTCTATGTGGTGGAGTATTAAACACGGAGACTTGTGTATAGTACCTTGGGTCCCTAGAAACGGTTAGGGCCCAGTATAACTTTTACTTGAATATTAACTGGTATAACAGGTAACACAGGTACAATTCACTTTTAGACACTTACAGGCTACGGCTCAGAGGTAGGGAGGATACACAGAATCTATACGGCCCTATAGTCCACATTATCTGTATGTCACCGGTACTTGATTGGGAGCACTCTGGAGGAGGAAATGGGATGGGGGTCACTCCACATACACTCTTACAAGAACAATTATTAAAGGAAGGCTTAGCCAATATAAACCCTGTACACCCGATGTGTGGGTGTCTCACCAGAGTACCTCTGTGCGGTGATCCTGATGATGAACGGCCGCACAGGAAAAGCCTGTGGTGTGAGCAGGTACCTGTTTTAGAAACTGGGGTTGCTCTCTCTCTCTGTTGCTGGGACTCAGTCCTCTCACATCCACACTCCAAGCACTATGGGATGTCGCTCCTCTTCCTCCATTTTCAGCTACATTGAAGCTAAAGGTGCTTCCATCTGGCTCTGTGTTAGCACTCAGTAGCATGCAAGATAGAAGACCTTTCCCACTCTCAGACACTCACATTTACACCTTCACTTATACCACATGACCCAAGAGAATAGAAACATTCAGCAGACAGAGCTGACAGGCAATGATTTTATTGAAGTTAACCCATCAGATGCTGCAGCTATGCAACACACCTACAGAAAATGACAAGACAGCTTGCACAGTGCATCCACATGAGACAAAACATGTATGACATTTATGGAGGGGACCAGGATGATGTTCTGGGCCACTACACTGGCACCTGCTCCCTGTGCTCCATTTTGGATTCTGAGCTCCAGTGCACCTGCACACCGCTCTGCAACTCACAGGTGGGAAGCTGTCAGTAGGAAGGAAGCTCGGGGGTTAAAGAGGTGGAAGGGGAGAACCCTATCATAGTGCATAGCCATGTTAAGGAGTACCTACATGGGTGTATGCAGTTCTGGTCCATGAAATACTATGGAGCGTAGTTGTGCATGAGCAGGGTTTCTTCTTTCCTAAGCTTTTCAAACTCCACACGATAGTGCAGGAGTTTGAAAAAAACAGCGGGAAGTTAGGTGCCGCCCGATCTTACCTGCACATAGTATTAACTATGTGCAGGAAAGTTAAGGCAAGTCTTACCTTTACTCTTCTGTACTATTAACGGGCGAGAATCCCGATAGTGAAGACAAAACCACGGAAATCAATGATTTCATTTTGTCCCATTATGCGTCCGTGATTATCACACCCGTGTAAAGAAGCCCTAAACTGTATATATTAGCGTAATCTGGAGCGCAAATAAGCCTGTGTGAATGAGCCCTTATAATGCTCCTGTGGCCCTCGGTGTGAGGGATTAAAGTGTGTAATGAGTAACTGAGTTCTGTGTCCCCTCTCTAGTCCTGCTCTTTAAAGCTAGGAAAACATATGAGCAATGCATGGCCATATTTCTCCAGCAATACCGTTTGGTGCGTTAGATACTGCCATTGAGGCTACATACAGACACATTGACACAAACCTTTAAAGGGGTTGTCCTGCGAAAGCAAGTGGGTCTATACACTTCTGTATGGGCATATTAATGCACTTTGTAATGTACATTGTGCATTAATTATGAGCCCTACAGAAGTTATAAAAAGTTTTTCACTTACCTGTTCCGTTGCTAGCGTCCTCGTCTCCATGGTGCCGTCTAATTTTCAGCGTCTAATCGCCAGATTAGACGCGCTTGCGCAGTCCGGGTCTTCTGCTTTTCTGAATGGGGCCGCTCGTGCCGGAGAGCGGCTCTTTGTAGCTCCGCCCCGTCACGTGCCGATTCCAGCCAATCAGGAGGCTGGAATCGGCAATGGACCGCACAGAAGCCCTAAGGTCCACCGAGGGAGAAGATCCCGGCGCCCATCTTCAACCGGTAAGTAAGAAGTCACCGGAGCGCGGGGATTCAGGTAAGCGCTGTGCGGTTTTTTTTTTAAGTCCCTGCATCGGGTTTGTCTCGCGCCGAACGGGGGGGCTGTTGAAAAAAAAACAAAACCCGTTTCGGTGCGGGACAACCCCTTTAAGGTCCTTTTACACGGAATGATTATTGCTCAAAAAATCGTTTTAATGAGCAAAAATGAATGATAATTATAATTATTCAGTCTAAACGCAGCCAACAATCAAATGATAGAAAATAAATCTTTTGCTTATCATTCATCGTTCATTTCATGCAGCATAAAAATCATCATTGGCTTGTTCACTAATCGTTCATTTTAAACAGCAATCGTTGAGTCGCTCTCAATTATACAGCGAATATGAATGACTGAAGTATTTAATGAGCAAACAATGTATCCGCCGGTATAAACACTCAGACATCGTTCGTTCGTGCAAACCATAAATCGTTTTGCGTAGAAGCACTCTCGGATTTAGTAGAAACTTTCCATACAGACTCATCTCCTTCTGTTTTATTCCAGGAACCTGATGTATCTGTTGGGCAAAGACAGAATGCTGAGACCCCCAAACACAAACGGCTGCTTTCTCTGGATACATTCAGGGGGTAATGTATGATATAACCCTGCTGTAAAGTAATATTATGGGGGCTCTTCTATAGAATGTCACTTCTTGTAAGTAGCGCTTGTTTAGGGTGCGTTCACACTTGCAGGTTTTGTTCAGTTTTTTATGCAGTTTTTGAAGCCAAAATCAGGTGGGAATCATAAAAAAGAGACAAAAGATGAAGGATGGATACTATTTCCCTTTTTTTCAATCCATTCCTGGTAAGAATCCTGCTAGTCAAAATGAAACCATTGAAATAGTTTTAACGGCGTGATTTTCACGACCGCATAACGGGACAAAATCACAGTCGTCTATTTAAGCCCTTGGAATCGCAATTTTAGAAGTGTAACATCAGTCTGAGTTTCTCAGATCTATATTGCGCTTGCCAGTATAAATGCACCCTAAAGTAGATTTCTGGGAGCTGTGAAAGTGATCAGGCTTTCCTGACACCGTTGCTCCATGCACTCATCTCCATTGATCTCAGGCCATGTCTTGAGCCAACGGACCACTGCAGCTTTATCTCATTTTCTTTATTTAGTAAGAGCTCAGACTGGTCTGACTGCTGCTACAATCTGTTTGCCTTGTATCTTTCTGTAAACTTCTGCTGGTTCATGAACGGTGACGGTGATAGGCACAAACTGACCACCACTTGCTGTGATAGGCACCTACTGACCGCCTCTTGCTGTGATAGGCAGCTACTAACTGCCTCTTGCTGTGATAGGCACCTACTGACCACCTCTTGCTGTGATAGGCACCTACTGACCACCTCTTGCTGTGATAGGCATGAACTGACCACCACTTGCTGTGATAGGCACCTACTGACCGCCTCTTGCTGTGATAGGCACCTACTAACTGCCTCTTGCTGCGATAGGCACCTACTAACTGCCTCTTGCTGTGATAGGCACCTACTGACCACCTCTTGCTGTGATAAGCACCCACTGACCACCTCTTGCTGTGATAGGCACCCACTGACCACCTCTTGCTATGATAGGCACCTACTGACCACCTCTTGCTGTGATAGGTGCTTACTGACCACCTCTTGCTGTGATAGGCACCTACTGACCACCTCTTGCTATGATAGGCACCTACTGACCACCTCTTGCTGTGATAGGTGCCTACTGACCACCTCTTGCTGAGATAGGCACCTACTGACTGCCTCTTGCTGTGATACGCACCTACTGACCCCCTCTTGCTGTGATAGGCACCTCCTGACGCCTCTTGCTGTGATAGGTGCCTACTGACCACCTCTTGCTGTGATAGGCACCTACTGACTGCCTCTTGCTGTGATACGCACCTACTGACCACCTCTTGCTGTGATAGGCACCTGCTGACACCTCTTGCTGTGATAGGTGCCTACTGACTACCTCTTGCTGTGATAGTCACCTACTGACTGCCTCTTGCTGTGATACGCACCTACTGACTGCCTCTTGCTGTGATAGGCACCTCCTGACGCCTCTTGCTGTGATAGGTGCCTCCTGACGCCTCTTGCTGTGATAGGTGCCTAATGACCACTTCTTGCTGTGATAGGCACCTACTGACTGCCTCTTGCTGTGATACGCACCTACTGACCGCCTCTTGCTGTGATAGGCACCTCCTGACGCCTCTTGCTGTGATAGGCATCTACTAACCTCTTGCTGTGATAGGCACCTACTGACAGCATCTTGCTGTGATAGATGCCTACTGGCAGCCTCTTGCTGTGATAGGCGCCTACTGGCTTCCTCTTGCTGTGATAGGCGCCTACTGGCCGCCTCTTGCTGTGATAGGTGCCTACTGGCCACCTCTAGATTGGGCATTAATGCTAAGTGGGGTTCCTTTTGTTGTGTGAAGGTCACTATAAGCAGCACTAACTGTGTGGGACCAACAGAGGCACAAAAATTGGGACAGTACTATTGTGTGGAGTACCACTGGTTGCATTATTACTATGTTAGGTACTATTGAAAGGTGTACTGTGTAAAGGTGTAGATAACATGGTGAGGCTGAGGGAAAAGCAAGGCACCAAATATGTCTGCCTGTCAAATTCCACAGAGAGAGGTTAGGTTGGGAGAAGTTGTCATTGTGGCGTGGGCCAGATACAGAAGAAAAGGATATTTTAATCACTTATATGGTCTACAAACCACCAGTGTAGAGCTGGTATCTACTGTTATGTAGTCACTGTATGCACTGCTGCAGATTTACTGATGCATCTGTTGTACAAACTGCAAAGTGGCCCACTGAGACTCTGACATCCAAGGGCCCATATAAACTGGGGCCGGCTCTTGCTAATTTTGCCTCAACTATACTAATTGCAGTTATAAACAATCTGCCAATGAAGTGTGGCTTGCTGACTGTTAGGATAGAATGCAATAAAGCTCCTAAACACCCTTGTAGGCACCTGCTATTCAAGCATAAACAGTACACCCTTCACGGACCATGGTTCGGAGATGGATCCAGCACAACTACGGAGAGGGATCATGGCATGATTACTCATGTCGTCTGTGCATCTACTCTACAGTCTGAGCTGACATGGCACAGCCTTCCTCTTACAAAAATCATTAGAAGTATTATAAATGTTTGATATATTTATTGGATGGATGATACCTAATCAAGAAAGATAATTGTGGTGTGCTTTATCACATGGTGCATTATGTGGGTATTCTTCCTTTAAAGAATTGCTCCAGGGATATTTGTGGTGCCATGCAATGATGCGCTATTGTGCAAGATTAATGCTGATGTGTGTATGAACTTGACGAAAGGCTTTTAAAACGAAAACATGAGAATCCTTTATATATAATATGCTGTTTGGGGGTATTAATTCGGGTGTAATAACTACCATGTGAAATAATTTTGACTTTAGCTATTTGCCAATGTCAATTTTTGTAAAAAGAAAAAAGTTTGGTACCGTGTTAGCCAGTAGAGCAAAATCTGATTGTTCTCAGCAACAGAAACCAAGTAATCTTGTAGATATGATACCTTTCAATGGCTAACAAAAATACGTGATGTTATAGCAAGCTTTCGAACCTTACTTATGCGTGAGTAAGGACCCTCAGTAGGTTTGAAAGCCCCCTATAATATCATGTATTTTTGTTAACCATAAGAGGTATGATATCTACAAGATTACTTGGTTTCTCTTGCTGAGAACAATCACATTTTGCCAATTATTATATGAGAGCATGCTACATTATAGTGTACAGCCGGCACAACGCACTGTTATTATACAACATTTTAAATTGAACTGATGACTACATTTATTAGCCCTTTCTAATCCACTGTCTGACCTATGAAGACATTATGATTTAGGGCTGTACAGCTCCGATTTTGGAAGACGTCCGTTGGGGTTCTCTTACTGTATATTTCCAGCCTCTCTTCTGACGGAGCCTATCCAGCATGTCACCTCATGCAGTACTGGCTTTAGCCAGCATATAGCGCTGTTGTATAATAGCAGAAAAAGACTAAGCCCCCCTAGGAAAACCAGGCTACAAATTGGATTGGAAAGGGTTAATATGTTACAAGAAAAATCTATTTTATGTCTGGTCTTTTTCTCTGTGGTGTTATGCAGCAATCATGTACTGGATATGAGGTGACATGCAGCAGGATGTGAAGGGAGAGGTGGAGTAGATGATATGTGTTTTGCATTTTAGCCGTTCTGCAGTGCTCATTTATCTAGCAGTAAGCTGTGAATTGTACATTTTTTCCTTTAATATGCTGCAGAGATTTTCTGTCTAGTCATGGTGCAGCGATCGCCAGCCAGGCTTTAGAAGCTGTAGAGGATGGGGTAATTGTGGGACATTGTCCTGTGGTAGCATGCATGCAGAACAGCCTCCACGAATAGTTCTCATTATAGTGTGTACTTCTATAACAGCACACGGCTAGATGTAGGAAGCTGGAATATTCTTAAGATTGTTTCTAAAGTAACAATGGTGATGATGAGCACCTTCAGTAATCGATATACAGTATATGAGTGATAAGACAGGAGGGCCAGGCTCTACTAAAGGTCTATCTGCCTTTCTTTTTCTTTTCCTTGTTCTATTCAAAAGAGTCTTCATATGTTTCTTTGTTGCAGTTTTTCCCCTCTTTTTTGTCCTGCAATATTGTGAGTAATAACAAAAAGATATATAAGCAGAAACGGACTGTCTGCCTCCAAGGCAGTCCCTAACCTTAGTCCCTATGGTTCTAAATGATGGAACTATCAGTAGAAGGTGCAGGTGAACGGACAATAAATGACTAGACAGTTATTGCAATTAACTTTTTCTTTACTGAGGTGAATGCAGCATTCAAACTTTAAAGCGTGCCCAAACTTTCTTCCTATTTGTAGCATCAATCTGGTATATGGCTGTCTTCCTATTTGTAGCATTGCTCTGGTATATGGCTGTCTTCCACTCTGCACTACAGCCACATTACTACTCTTAAATACTTCAGGAGAATCTGCAAGACTGGGCTGCTCCACTATATACTACAGACTTGTGCTCTCTCAGGAGCTAAACTCCCCTTCCATTTGTGATCTGGATTAAATACCCTTTTACAGCTGTCCTGATGCAGCGCAGGCACAAAGGAGCTGGATGCTGCAGCAGCATCTCTGTGTTGCATCGGCACTCAATATCTTACCGTGTGGCACCTACATTCATAATGTATTCTCCCTTTGAAGTAATGCTTCTAGAGGAGATTAACATCCATAATAGGACATATGATGGAACATGGCAACATTTTCGAATATGCATTATTGTAAGGGAGAAATACCTCTGTTTTGGGGGTGGGGTGCCTTATTGGTGGGACAATTCTGTCAGAAGTCAACCATCAATTGATGATAACGCTCAACAATCAATAGTGCCAGGTTTGTAGGGCATCAGTTACCCAACACACCCTAGCACACCCTGATAACTTGACCAGAGAAGAATTTGAAGCTTGCTTAACTTATCCATAGTTAAGCAGTTGGAAGCCAACCGTAGCATACATGCTCCACTAGTGAGGCAGTGACTGGACTCTTCACAGAGCCTTTCAACGTTACTAAATACAAAACAACAACTATATTGAGCAAGAAAAGTGGCCTTGACTGCCAATATGCACAACCCCTTTCAGAATGTGATCTGGAGCGCTCAGATGATCGCCCCAGGTCCTACTCTCTACGTCCTGGCAAACAGATGATTTTGCAGGGGAAGGCCACAGCAAACCAAGCACCTCCCCTGCAGTGACTGCTGAAAATGTAGTATTACAGGATGGTCATTCTATAATACCAGGATGGCACAAGGTCCACCACAACTGAAGCTGCCCTTGCTAAGCGGCTCTTCATTCTCCGTTATAGGAGAGGGTCCCAAGCAGGGTACCCTGTTCTATGACATTCCTATGCCCTAGTGAGGCATTTAAACAGGGGATGGGACTTTGGCACAAGCCCTTAATACAGGTATAGGACCTAAAAATTAGTAAATGCTATTAATGATCACTTTATCATCATGGTCTATTAGGGCTCCTTCACATGGGCGATTTTGCATACGTTTTTGTGAGCGCAAAATTGCTTGTGTAAACTGCATCCAAGAGAACCCATTGGTTTCAATGGGTTCCATCACATGAAGCGTTTTTGCGCCCACATTTCCGTCAGCCAAAAAAATAATCGATTCTGCTGCTGATTTCACCCATCTCATTCAATGCTGTGAAACCATTGCAAGGCAATAGGTCTAATCACCGAGACACATCCACACACCACACACCTCACAATCTTAGACAGTGTTCAATACTAGTTTTAGGGGCTCTGCTCAGCCTAAATAAACTGGCCGAGGCCCAGGCTCTTGCCAACCTGAACAGTTGGTGAAGTTCGACCCAAATTTGGGCTCCACTGGTTTAGCTCGCTCTTCTCTACATACTGCCTGTTGTATTTAAAAAGTACCATTTAAGGTTATAGAAAGCCCAGTCTGCACAGGAGATTGATGTCTTTTATCACCCTGTTTTTCATCACTAAAGGATGGACTGTGAGAGTCAATTTGCGTCCCATCCTTTGGAGCAGATAACTGCATTTAAGCCATTATCTACTTAGAATCTTCAGTGATGCTCATAGAACAAACAGCAGTGTAACGAGGAGCCAGTGAGGTCACAAACAGGTTATGGGCCAATTTACGCATATCCAGCAGGCTTCCTGTGACACAGCCTTGGGAACACAATGAGCTTTTGATACATGCTATTAACCCAACTTTCACTTACGTGACCAGTTCCTGCAAATATGAGGACTCCCTTATTGTCAGACATTGACATTACTGTATTTGTGCTCTAAAACTAAACAGCATAGCAAGTTATATTAAATCAATTGTTCATTTTTAGGGCACTTAAAAATTTCCTGTTTTTAGGAATAAGTGTCCAATTCCTGGATTTGCTTCTCGATACAGCCATTATTGTCAAACTTTGCTGTGTAATTACAAAGTCTACTGAAGAACAACAGGCCTTGTAAGATGCTGATCTGTGACCTGTCCCTGTGGCCCGGGAAGTTATAGCTGTCATTAGGCAATCTAAAAGTTAAGTAGATTATTTGCAAAATGATTAAATGCCTGTTAGCAGGGTTACGTCTATCACTGGTGCGCTGATTTTCTGAGCCATGTCATGAGGTGGAGAAAAACTAAATTATTATATTACTTTACAAAAGCATAAAAATCCTTATGGGACTCAATGCTATATTTATACCGTGACAACCAACTGTGACATATCATTTATAGTAGCGGTCTCCCTTTTTGGGCTGAGGGACCTTTTCCCCATCTTAAAATGAGGGCAGTGCTCCAGGGATCCAAAAGGAAATAATATAAGGGAACTCCTAATAGGAGACGACTCACCTGGAATGAACAGCCTATCCTCTATAGGGCCTTCTGTCACATCTTAGTCTGGGTTGGTGTTGAGATTTATACTGCTTCACTGTTATCAGGAACCCCTTCTTTCAGGACATCCAAAAGTGGAGAGCGTCTGTGGAACTTCGCAGGTGAAATGCACCCCAAACATGCAGAGAAACAGGCAGGATCAGAAGAAAAAGTCTCCAGTGCTCCAGACGCTCTACAAAAGTCATTCAATCAGCATGTCAGAATACTAGAAGAAATTATGTTAGCACTTACATTCTGTGGGGTTCTAAAATCAAGAACCCGTCTACATCCTAGATGTGCCTTGAGGCAGTCACTGGTATTGCAATGTAGTTCTGGGCTGGACACTGATTTATTTAATAAATATACAAGTAGAACCTCAACTAACGTCATTAATCTGTCCGGAAGCAATGGACTTTAGTAGAAATTAATGTTCGTTGAGGACATTATTTCCATAGGAATTAATGTAAATCCAATTAATTGGTTCTAGACGTTCCAAAAAACACACCAAACCCCATTTAATAGAAAATAACTCTGGTCTTTAATACCAAAAGCAACAACAATACTGAATGAATATAAAACACAACTGTAAAGAATAAATTAACATTGAACAGGTTTTTGCACATTTAGCATACAGTGCTTTGACATAGGACTGCAGGGACATGATTATAGCAGTACGCATCACTGTGTTATCTGTGGTTTGACATAGCACTGCAGGTACACACCCCTTCACTTCCAGTTGCAGGGTGTGGTTTACTTGTGAGCAGGTGCTTGCAGCTCCAAGCTTCTCTCCTTCTCCTCTAGGGCCTGGGACTTTTGCTCTCTTCTACCCAGGGGAGAGTGAGGTCCTGGGCTATGGCCAGAGGGAGGACTACTACCCCCACTCTCCTGAGCCAGCCGGCGGAGGATGGGGATGCTTCGCAACCGGCTACCCAGGAGGGGCTGAGGAGATCTAGCAGGAGACGCAGCGATGTGTCTCCTGCCCGAGGTGGCCGTCGGGCTAGCCAGGGTGAGGGACGGCGGCCCTCTGGGACCTCGGCTGCTGGGACTTCCAGCAAAGGCCCTCCTGGAGCCAGACCAGGTACTTCTGGGGGAGCCTCCAGATCCTACCATCGAGCACTGGGGGACACTGCGGCCTAGGGAGGATGTTACCGTCTTTGCTGCCAGGCTCGCTTCCAGGACCCAGGAGTACCGTGAGGCCGGTGGCACCATCAGAAGGCTTCAGGAGGAGTTAAAGGCAGCCAGGTCCCTGGCTGACAATTCAGGTGGGTCAAGGAGGGCCCAATACAACCAGGCCGTCCAGGAATTGAAAAGCGAGATCCTCACCCTGGTTGAGAGGAGGGCGGACATCTTAAGGGGTGCAGGTCCCTTCGCTGAGAAGCTGGGGAATTTTGACCGGTTTGAAGGGTCTCAGCCGGCTCTGGCTGGGGTCTGTGAGGATATGAAAGGCCCAGTGTCCAAGATGGAGCAGGCCCCTGCTGGAGAACTGCAGACAGCGGATAGTCAGCAGTCCCTGTGCAGTGACCTTCCAGCTGGGCAAGCTACTATTATTTCAAGCTCAGACTCCTCTGGGGAAGAGGGCGAGGACAGCGGCCCGGGGGGGGGGGGGGGGGGGGGGCAACTAATGGCGTACATAAGTCACCTGGAATCCCCTGGAGGCCTGGAGGGTCTCTATTTTGGCAATGACCTTCCTGAGCAAGACCCCCAGGCTAAAAAGAAGAAAAGTGGCAAAAAGATCACCCTGGTGGAGTACAGGTACGTCAGCCTCCCTGGGCAAGCCTCTGAACCAGGGGAGGGAGGTAGCTGCATGGGTAGCCCCCGGGTCCGACCCAGCCTGGACTCTGCTAATGTGGGTTCAGTGCAAAGGAAGGGGGCGAGTACTAGGCATCCTGATCCAAACACCCCCCCCCCCGGTTCGTAATAAAAGGAGGTGTGATGGGCAGAAGCTGGTGTCTGACAGCAAGATTCCTAAGAATGGGGGTCATCCGGCGTCGGATGATCTAGGTAAAATATCAAAAAAGGCTGCAAAGGTGGGGGGGTCATCCGGCGTCGGATGATACAGGTAAAATGACAAAAAAGGCTGCGGAGGTGGGGGGTCATCCGGCGTCAGGTGGCCCCCAGAAAGGTCCTGCAGTGGGCCTTAGTAAGGGGGGTCACCTGGCGTCAGGTGATCCCAAGAGTTCAGGGAAGGTGGAGGAACAGTTTGGGGGTCATCCGGCATCGGCTAGCCCCCAGAAAGGCTCTGTGGTGGGCCTGGATAAAGGGGGTTGCCCAGTGTTGGGTGGCCCCCAGAAAGGCCCTGCAGTGGGCCTAAGTAAGGGGGGTCACTCGGCGTCGGGTGATCCCAAGGGTTCAGGGAAGGTGGAGGAACAGGTTGGGGGTCATCCAGCATTGGCTGGCCCCCCGAAAGGCCCTGCGGTGGGCCTGGATAAAGGGGGTCATCCTGCGTCGGGTGATCCCAAAAGTTCATGGAAGGTGGGGGGGTCATCCGGTGTCGGGTGGCCCCCAGAAAGGCCCTGCGGTGGGCCTGGATAAAGGGGATTGCCTGGCATCGGGTGATCCCAAACATCCTGGGAGTTTGGGGGGCCATCCGGCGTTGGGTGGCCCCAATAAGGGCCCTGTGGTTGACCCCAAAAAAAGTGGATACCCAAAACGCCGGAATTCTTTTGCTGGGGTTACACAAAGTATGATGGCAGAAGGCGGAACCAAAGGTCCTGAATGCGTGGTTGGAAGTCCCTTTCCCCCCAATGCTAAAGGGGGTGGGTCTGGAGGTTCAGAGGGGACTATATTTAAGTAACCCACCCTGGGTTGCTCCCCT
Organism: Eleutherodactylus coqui; assembly: GCF_035609145.1. NCBI lineage: Eukaryota > Metazoa > Chordata > Amphibia > Anura > Eleutherodactylidae > Eleutherodactylus > Eleutherodactylus coqui. The sequence goes on from NC_089840.1 coordinate 173,415,529, forward strand.
GCAGGCAAGGGGGGAGCGGCTGGGAAACCTCCGGGCCGCCAGGTGCCCCTTACTCCTCCGGCCAAGAGAGAAGCTATTACCGGTCTGGTCGCAAAGAATAGGGAGAATGATGAGCATGAGAGTATGGAAGGCATGGAGGTGTGTGAAAGGGATGAAGGGAGCAACATGATAGCGAGAGGTGTGCGTGAGGGAGAGTCCAGGGGTGTGGGGAATCTAAATAATACAAGATTAAATGTTGGGGTGTCTGCTGGTGGAGGAGTATCTGAGGGAGGTACAGGTAAATTTACAAAAGTCACAAGTGAGGGTGGAGTGTCTGGTGGTTTGGGGAGGAGTGGGAGCCCTGGTCCAGCTGCCGCCCCGGCGGTGACTGCGCCTAGAAGCTACGGTAGTGTTGCCGCTGGGGTAAGTGGGGGACCTTTACCTCCCGGCTTCAGGGACCCCAGGTCACACGAGCTGTTCCTATCCGCCTTAAAGAGGGGAGAGAGGTCGGTCACTATAGAGGGTGAAAAGTGCGACCTATCCTTTTATAGATAGGTTTGGCACAGGGGCCTTCCGAGAGCAAAGGCAGGGAGAAGAGGCATGGTCGCTTCCTACACCCGAGCAGGGGGGGTCCAAAAGGAATGTGGTTCATCTCCGATGGGGAGGCAGTGAAGCCTGCCCTAACCGTGCTAGGGTGGTGGAGCTTCTCCTCGGGATGGAATTTAGGGTGAGTGACATCTTTGCTCTGATCCACCCCTTTGGGACCTCCCTGTTTGATGTTAGCTTCCTGAGACCAGAGGGGCTTGAGCTCTTCTGGTCAAAATACGAGCTGGCTCAGACGGAGCCCGAATGGCGGGATTTTGCAGTTTAAGCAATTACCCGCCAGAATGACACTAAGAGAGTGACCGTTCTGACTAGTAACGAGTCTCTCTCTTATGTTGACATCATGACCTGGATGGGCAGGTATGGGGAGATTCTCCATCCTCCCCAGAAAAACAGGGACGCACACGGTATCTGGTCAGGGGCCTGGACTTTCATGGTAAAGTTGAAACGTGCAGGTAATTCCGTTACCCACATCCCTTCTTCTGCATTCCTGGGATGGGACAGGATTCTGGTTTTCTACCAGGGGCAGCCGAAGGTCTGCCACAGGTGCGGGGACCCCACACATTTTAGTGCACAGTGTAAGGTGCTGGTGTGTGCATTGTGTGGGGGCAGAGACCACCCATCCTCCTCCTGTGGCAGCATTCGGTGTAACCTGTGTGGTGCTTTAGGGCACCCATTCAGTCGTTGTCCCTTATCCTTTGCCAACATCGGCCGAGCCCAGTCAGAGGGTCAGCGGGCCCGTCGCTCCGGGGGCGAAGCTGGTGGCAACAGGGAGGAGGAAGAGCTACGGGGTCTCGGCGGGGTGCCTGGCCAGCCAGGGCAGGAGGGGAGTCGAGCTGCTGAGGCCCCAAGGGATAGCGATGTGGATGAGGAAACCAGAAGGATGGAGAGAGAGGAGGTGGCTGCCAGTTCTGCCGGATCCTCCCGTGAAGAAAGTGCGGACGAGGAAAGCGAGAAATGGCAAAAGCAGAAAAAAAAGGGTAAGGGAAGAACAAGAAAGAAAAATAGGGGTTCTTCCTCTCTAGAGTGGGATGACTCGGTCCCACTCACTCTGGTGCAGATACCAAAGGAAGGCCCCATCAGTTCCCTTATGGTCAACCTCTCTAACCGGTACCAAGCTCTCAATAACACCTCCTCTTCCCTGCCAGGGGGAGAGGCTGGGGGTGAGGTGCCGGAGGTGGTGGAAGAGATAATTGAGGAAGGAACCCGGGGGACGCTGGGTCTCTTTCTGTGAGGGACCCGGTTTCTTCCGGGAAGGGGGCCACCCTGAAGCCGGAAGGTGAAGGTAATGATGGGAGTGGTGATATGGATGTCTCAATTTTACTAAAAAGAAATAAAGGAGAGACCTCTTCTTCCGACAGGGAGGACGGGGAGAGTAAGAGAAAAGCCATCCAGCTCGATCACCAATGATGGCGGCACTCACCCTGTTGACGCTGGCATCCATTAATGTTGCCAGCATTAAGTCAGATGCGGTTAGGTTTGCGGCCTTTGATTTTCTCAGCCGAGTTGAAGCTGACATTTTATTTTTGCAAGAGACCAGGCTGACAGATTTGTCGGTCATGTACAAAGCCAAGCGTGAGTGGAGGTGCGGAGCCTCCTATTGGTCTCTTGCGGCCGAGCCGTATAGCGGGGTGGCGGTCCTTTTTAAGGCTGCACAGGTAGAATGCAGACGGGTTATCGAGCTGGAAATGGGGAGGTGCCTGATCTTGGATATTCTCATGGGAGGTCAAGAGTTGCGTCTTATTAACATCTATGGACCCCAGTCAAAGGAGGGGCGCAAAGACCTCTTTATGAGAATTAAGCCTTTCCTTTTTACAAGCCGGCAAGTGGTCTTTGGAGGAGACTTTAATAATGTCACGAGGCTCGGTGATAGAGGAGGTTCCAATAACCAGCTAGGCTATGATAGCGTTGTGTTAAATAGAGTAGTTAGTGAGGCACGCCTTGTGGATGTCCACGTTCGGCACACCCCAGGGCGCACGGGATTCACTTGGTTTAGAGGTAGTTATTGCAGGTCTAGGATAGATAGGTTTTATTTAAAGGAGGAAGCCGTCTCCTCACCGTTATCGGTGGTGGAGGTGGAGTTCTCCGACCACTGTATGATTCTTTTTTCTCTGAATGTCACAGAGACCCCTCGGATGGGCAAAGGTTTATGGAAGTTGAATTCGTCACTCCTGGAAGAAGTGGAAATAAGAGCCAGGAACCACTACTGGGCCTATGCAGCAGTAAGTTAGAGTGGTGGGAGATGTTCAAACATCGGGTAAGAAGGTTCTTCCGACAGATCTCCAACCTCAGAAGCCAGAACAGAAAGCGTATGTATCAGAGCCTGAGGAGGAAACTCGAGCGTTTGGTCTCGACTGGAGGTAGCCGCGAAGAATCCCCAGAGTGAAATCCTTGCTCAAGAGATGTCAGTATGATAGGCACGCATCTTTGGTTCTTGAGAGGGACTTTGGGAAGTACCGCTCGCCTGAGCCCTACAAGAACTGTAAGATGTCAGTGAGTTGTAAATTGGTTACGGGTCTGCTAGACAGTATGGGCTCCCTGAAAAGGTCCAGATCAGGGATCCTGGAGGTCGTCAGATCCTTCTACTCACATCTCTTGGGTGGGAAAGAACTTAATCGGGACGGAATCCCGACTTTCCTGGCAGAAACCGTTCCCGAACCAGGAGTAGACCCCTCTCTTGGCGTTTTGACAGAAGCAATTACGGAAGATGAAGTCAGACTGGCGATTGATGGGCTGCGGTCCAAAAAGTCGCCAGGCCCAGGCGGCCCAGAGTTTTATAAAGCCTTTAAGGAAATTTTGGTTCCCCTCTTGACCGAGGTTTTTAATGAATGTCTATCCTTGGGCGTTCTGCCGGAGTCAATGAGGAAGTCGGCCCTAATTATTCTGTCAAAGGGTAAAGATCCGCTCCATATTGAGAATTGGCGTCCCATAGCGCTCCTCAATACGGACAGAAAGATTCTGGCAAAAGTGCTGTTCAGTAGGTTGGTGAAATTTGCACCCCAGCTCCTTTCTGGGGCTCAGCACTGCTCTGTTCCTGGTCGAAGCACGTTTAGCGCCGTGCTGAGTGTCCGAGAGGTTGTGGAGCAGGGCAGAGCGGGTCTCTGGAAGGGGTTTTTACTTTCACTGGATCAGGCTAAAGCTTTTAATCGAGTAAATCACAAGTACCTTTGGTCTGTCCTTTTGAGATACGGTCTGCCGGTGGGGTTTGTAAAATGGTTAAAAACATTGTATTCAGGGGCCGAGAGTTTCCCGCTCGTGAACGGTTGGGTTGGCCGTCCTTTTGTAGTCGGGTCTGGAGTCCGTCAGGGATGCCCTCTGAGCCCCTTGCTTTACGTGTTCGCTGTCGATCCCTTCCTCAGAAGGGTAGATGGGGGACCGTTGGCGGGGGTGAGGATGGACCTAGGGGGTCCCGGACCTGGCCTTGAGGACAGTGGCGTACGCTGATGACGTTACTATCTTTGTCTCCTCTCAGGAGGAGGCGGGGTGGGTGATGTCGGAAGTTGTCCGCTACTCGGAGGTCTCCGGGTCAAAGATCAATCGGGAAAAGTGTGAGAGTCTCTGGCTGGGAGGGGGAGATCCTGCTTTTGATCTTCCGGACGCTCTCCCAGAACCCCAAGATTCCGCTAAAATTTTAGGCATCGATTTCGACCAAGGGAATTATCCTGAGAAAAACTGGGAAGGCAGATTGAGGAATGCCGCTTAAAAGGTGGATCAATGGAAAGGGTGGTCTTTGACCCTGAGAGAAAGGGTTTGCTTGATCAAGACTTACCTGCTCCTTTTGTTAATGTACTTGGGAAGTGTCTGCATTTTGCCAGAACCTCTTTGGTCACGGGTCTACAGCCTGTTCTTCCAGCTGTTATGGGGGAATAGGTTGAACCCAGTCAAGAGGGAGGTTACCTACCATACGAGGAGACTAGGCGGGTTGGGTATGGTCAACCCAGTGGTATTTCTCGTGAATACCTTTTTGAAAGCCAATATCGCAAACCTCTGGAAAGAGAGGGCTCCTCCGTGGGTATCCTCCTGTAAGGGATGGTTTCAGCCGTTCTTCCAGGAGTGGGAGACAGGAGGGCGTGTGAAGGACTTTCGTACACCACACGGACATCTTCCGGCTTATGTTGCACCGATTCTGAAGGTTTTACGCCAGTGGGGGCTGACCGTGGGGGAAGTCAGGACGCTGACCAGGCGTGTGCTGGACCAGAGGGTCTTGGCAACCCACTTTCAGAATCCATTGGCCCTCAGAGACTGCCCAGGTGGGGATTTGAGGGTGGGTTTGTTTCTTTTAAATTTGGTAAGAATCCCCTCAAAGTATTGGGACTTGACCTGGCGCTGCTTCCATGGTAAGCTGTATGTGGGGGACAATTTGAAGCACAAGAACACCGAGGACAGAGGTTGTCCCCGGGAGGCATGTGGCAACACTCTGGAGAGCATGGACCACTTCCTGCTTCATTGTCCCTTTAATATAGAGGTATACAAGAGGGTAGGGGCTTCCATCGGTTGGCCTCGGCTGGCTGACCTTACCTACGCCGAGTGGTGTTATGGAGCATTCAGAGATCTGGGTGGCAGGGACCGCTGCACTTTATTTTTAGTAAGTCTAGTGGTTAGGTATCACACGTGGAGCGCACGGTGTGTAGTATCGACGCAGCATAAAATCCTCCTCAAGGACGAGGTAAGTAGGAATATTCTCGGTGACCTGGTGAAGGTGCGTTCTCTGGAGTTTGAAAGGTTGGGTAGGCCTCGAGCAGCCTTCCTTTGGAGGGGTTTTTGCTTTGGGGTTCCCTAGCCTGGAGAACTGTTTCCCAGTGGGGGGCTGGATTCTTTCACCCTAGCTTTTTGTTTTGTTTTAAGTTAAAAGTTGAATAAAAGGCTTACGGGACCCAAACCAGGGCTGGAGGTAATGGTTATATTTTTGTTATTTATTTATTTTTCTGTATATTTAGGCTGTGGATTATTATGCATTATATGGTTTTGTGGGTGGTATTATATGTTTGTTTTTTCGTGGGTGGTATCATGTTTCATGGGTGGTATTATGTGTTTTCGTGGGTGGTATCTTTATGGGTGCTATTATGTGTTTTTGTGGGGCGGGTAGTATGACGTTCTGTGTATTTATATATATATATGAAAAAAAGCTATGTTCATAAGCATGATTGGCAGGTATTGGCAGCAGACCAGGGGATGGGTAGAGGGTAATGCGTGTGTAGTTTAGAGGGGAGGGGGGGAATAAATAAATAAATTTTAAAAAGAAAGAAAAAAAGAAAAAATTATATATTCTTGTTTTACTAATGTGTGTTTTGTTTTTTTTGTTTTTTTTTCTCTGTTTAGTAGGTTGGAATATGCAGCACGACGGGATTATGGAATAGATTGTCTTGTTTTTGGTATGATATGTTTTTTAATGTAAATTTTGTAGTGTAAATGGGACGTGTGAGATTGGGGATGCGGCCAGACCGGTTTTTCACTCCTGTACAGTTTCTGTAAAATTTTGTAAATATGAATATGTTTGGCTATTATTTCTTGCAAATATTTCTGTTATTTTTGCAAATATTTCTGTTTTGTAAATGTGTGTGTGTATATATGCTTCTTGCAATTGTATTTGGCAAATTTTTCTGTTATTTTGCTATTTTTGTTATTACGCCCTGTAATGTTTTTTACTTTTATAATAAAAAGATTATCACTGTGTTATCTGTGCTTTGACATAGAACTGCAGTATTTATCTGCAAACGTTTATTTGCTGTACTGTACTCATCTGTACAGTACTTACATTTAGCAGTACAGTGGGGATTCAGGAGGCAGGCAGCATTCAGCCGGCACTTTGGGGATTCAGCTGCTGTACTGTGTCAGGAGGCAGGCAGACACAGCATCTGTTCATCCGGCACTGTGAACTGTGGAGAGGGGAGGGGGAGGAGTAGGCGCGCGCTGATGCATGAGAAGCAGGAAGTGACCGGCATCAGCTGCGCGCCAGCTCACTGAGTGGCGCCCGGGGTCATGGAGCGGTCGCCGCCCCTATCTGAGGTATGCAACTTTATTTGAGGGACCGCCGCTGCCCTGACACATCGACTTAAGCTGAAAACAGTGTTACTTAAGAGCAATGCTACTCAAGGGTTTACTGTATATACAGTAACATAAATGTTCAACATGTTTTACCCCTTCATTATGAAGCAAAAAAGATAAGACAAAAAGAGCCTCAATTTATAATGTACATAGCCTCATTTCTGTGAATTAGTGGATATAGGGGGAGGGCTTGTTTTTTACCTGCTAAAATGATCATTTTTGCATGCATCCTCCCAGAATTTTGAGCAGGAAATGCGTCCGCGGGAGCACGGGTTACAGGTGAGTTGCGGCAGTGAGCAGGGGGAGCGGGGGGGGGGGGGGGAGGGAGAGAGAGATCTCCACTCCGTTCCTCCCTGCTCTCCCCTGCAGCTCCCTGCCCGCTGCCGGCACCCAAACCTTTTCTCTTGAGCGGGCAGGTACTCGCTAAGGGCAATGCTCGCTCGGGCAATTGCTCTTAGCAAATATGCTCGCTCATCACTATTTCCTATCCTATATTTGACAGTGCAGCTCTTGCAGAACCTCTTTCTAAGGAAGCATTGTATGTCAATGGGCAGTTGGCAGAGGAGAGGGAACCTCTCGCAATCTGTGATAGACCCGTCCTGAGATAAGTCTCCGCAGCTCCGCTCGTCTCTGTATCATTGGTTCTGACATCAGAATGTGGAATTTAGAAAATTATTATTTACAGACATGCCTAAGAAAAGTTTCCATTGCCATGTACTAATTCTTCAATGTTTACTTTGGTCGTAGCACTCCTTATGCTTCTGGAAATGGAAATCAGCTTGTTGAACACTTTGTATTTGGACATTGTAGCAATTCACTCAATATCTCATTTAGTTTGCAGCCGTATATTACAATACTGTCCATTTTCATGCTAAGGAGGTTTGTCTATTACATTAAAATCTATTAATGGTGAGATCAGACACATTTTAGAGAAGCAGCAGGTCACAATTGCTGACCTACTTAAAACTAGTCTAAATGTATTAGTCCCTGTACACCTTCAGGAGGAGTTGGTGTCTTCATGGATGGACACGGGTGGGTGGGATGTTTTTTTTTCATAATGGAAGTCCCTGTTGTAAATGTATAGAAATTTTTGGTGATGGAAAAGGAGGACACACACACACGCACACACACACACACACACACATATATATATATATATATATATATATATATATATATATATATATATATATCATAGCCACTGAGGCTGACTGGGCTGGGAAACAGGAGGCATGTACTCCACCAGCAAAGGCTTAAGGCTGCCAGCTCCCCACTGCTAAAACTGCAGCAGTTGGAACTTTCACTACATAAATAGGCACAGAGGTATTCCAGCTCCCGCCTGACGCTGAGCTTGCTGTTGCCCAGTGTGATCTAATTACTCCCCCCAACAGCAGGCCTTGGGGGTATAGTGAACACTGTAGATGGGGGAATGGGTGAGATCACGGTGAGCGATAATGTGCGTAGCATCAGACAGGCGACTGAAGCCCTCTGTGCCTATGTATGTAGTGAAAGTTTGTTGACCTGACACAATTTTTTTTAGCAGCAAGGAGCAGTTGGCCTGAAATCTGTGTGTCCTTGATTTTCACGTCTACCAGTCTGTTCTTCATGTGCAACATTATTTTCAAGCAAAGTTTGATGAAGCTCTGCCCATTGGGTGCACAGTTCATAAGTGGGGCTCCAATTTTAAGGACAAAAGTTGCATTTGAAAGCAAAAATCACCCATCCGTCCACCAGTAAGCATGAAAACAGTAGAGTTTGTGCAAGTTTCACATGAAGTCCTCAGAAATCCACCGTCAGAGCGAGCAGAGAATTGGACATCCCAGTACCGACTGTGGGGAAGATATTGCGCTAACTGTGATGTTATCCCTACCGATTACAACTGTTACCGACCCTGAAACCATACGACGAAGCGTGGTGATGTACTTTCTGCGAATGTATGCAAACTGTAATGGAAAGCGATGGTTTCATGGAGTCTTTAGTGTTTATTGATGAAGCTGCCTTCCACTTTCTGGGCAACAAACATAATATTCGAATATGGGGAGGGGACAACCCACCTGTCTACGCGGAGCGTATGAATGACTCCCCCGCGGTGAGTGTGTTTTGCATTATAACCTCTAGGAAAGTGTACGGCCCCTTCTTATATGAGAAATCAATCCTGGGGATTTCATACGTGGACGACCTACAGATATGGCTTCTGCCGCAGCCGGAATTGGAAATCCCAACAGGGCGCCCCCGCCCCCACCCATTATCACAATGACGTCAAAAGTGAGCAGCAACTACTAAACAGATGGATTGGCCGTGCAGCGAGGACGCATCCCAGAAGCATCAGTCCATCAAGATCTGCTACAACATGCATGGCAGGAACTTGACTACAAACTCCATGTGTGTTGACTGACAAAAGGGGCCATACTGACACCTCTGATGTGGAAAAAATGATGGATATTGTGAAATCAAACCTTTTCAGTTTCTGTATACATTGATATCAAATTTCTCTATTTGAGCATCATTAAATTGGAGTTCTGAGGGTTCCAAATTGGGAAGATCATTTATGATCACCCCACATATATGTATTCTCTACATTTTTTTGCAAATTCTGAGTTTTAATATGGGGCCCTTTGGCTCTTTGTATGCCCTTGCTTTTACTTTAAACTCATTCACTTCATCATAGGTCCATATCCTGCTGGGAGTACAGGCCAGTAAACCTGCGACTACACTGGGACACTCATCTATAAATTGTACTCATAATATGCTTGTCTGAAACAGTATTTTTTTTACAGTAACAGTATGGAAATAATATTCAGTCGCTATGTAGCGGTTGTGGTATTACTTGGCTCTTGTCTAGTGGTACTGATCTTTTTATAGTAGTTTTTATTCAGCAAGGTAAAGTCCCCTGGTGCAAGCACCGAGTTGTGACCGACTCCTAGGGTGACGTCCCATCATCATGTTTTCTTGGCAGACTGTTTTTGCGGGGTGGTTTGCCATTGCCTTCCCCAGTGATCTTTACCCCCCAGCAAGCTGGGTACACATTTCACCGACCTTGGAAGGATGGAAGGCTGAGTCAACCTTGAGCCAGCTACCTGAATCATGTGGGGATTGAACCCGCAACGCAAGGTCGTTTTATTCAGTAACAGTATGGTAATATTAATCTGTGACTACGCAGTAGTAATGGTCATGGTGTGACAATGTTATTTTGGCCTTGTATAGTTGATTTTGTTCAGTAACAGTATGTAGATAATATTTGATTATTGTGTGGTGGTAATATTTGCTGCTGGTATAGTGGCAACAATGTTATATAGTAACTATACACATATATTTTTGGGGGGGGAATGGGTGCAACATATGCTTGGGGCTTGTCCCCCTAATCTTTGGAGACTCTAGCAATTCCCTGATAAACATGCTTGTATATTTCCTAATAAACCTTCTGTAATTCATTATGGCACACCCATTGGTTTACCGCTTTTTATATATAGTAGTCATTAATGCTCTTTAGAATCTTGGCTCCCAAAACCGAAGACAGTTTGCTTGGATGGAGGAGTACAGGCTGCCGAGTAGATTCTGCAAAGTGAAAAATGGTTATTAACAATAATGTATGTGTGAGTAACTTTTACTTTGAATGTATATATTAGATGGTGCAGAATACCACCCCCAAATGGTCTAATTATGCACTTTTAAAGCTCAGGAAGTAGTTGACTAGAGTCCATTATACTCAACTGTGAATTAGCGTGTTGCACTGCTGCACAGGATATTGCTACTCTGTGCTATCTATCCATTTTATCAATTAGCTTCTTTAGCTGCAGTATGAGGGTTTTTACTAATACTGTATCCGATTATTTATTAACCCTGTCATCTAGGATTATCAAAAAGGTCTGCACTGCCAACATCCCTTCAGCAGAGTAAGAAAGTAGAGTATAGGGGCTTAAGTTCCTGGTCTTAAGCTCAACATACACATTAAGGAAGAGTCACCTTTGGTGGGACCGGCCAACTGCCACATGTGTTTGGGGGTTTCCTGACTTTTCCCCAACCGATGATGTTGGGGCAAAGAAGGATTAGACATGTTGAATCTTAATGTCCAAAACTTTTTTCCCCCATTGAGATAATCTGCCACCAAAGCTGTCTGGCTGTGGCTTTCTAAATTGTCCCCATTAAAAACCCATGAATGCTTGGCAGAATCAAGCAGAGTCTGGAGAAATAGGTGTTGGCTTATTGAGCGTTCCATCAATAGCTATTGAAGGTGTATCGAAAACTATTGAAGGCACCTTTAGGGACGACAGTTGAGGAGGTGGCAGTGTGGCTGGCCTTAGTTTGGTAGGTTAATATCTTCTTTGCACACTTTCCTTTTAGAATATACCATGTAGCACCCAAGTAATACAATCATAAAATTACACAGCCACATCAATAACACAGGTCTGCAAAAAAAACGTTTTAAAAAATTGTTTTGATTTTGTTAAATCATCTTTATGTAGTTTATAAACTAAAGAATGTAGCTGCATTCTGTACAGCGGCTTTTGTGTAGGTTTCGGCCCCAACTGTAAGATCAGAGATGCAAGCTTCGTCTATACATCAGGGCCAATGTTACCCCCTTCAGTAGTTGCAGGCGATCAGTAGTTACAGGCGATGTACAGATCACACTGTAAGGCTTCTTCTAGGGGGCAACTTGTTTCCAGAGCAGCACTCTGCATTTGGATAGCATGTAATCACTTTGTGCAATTAAAATGGTATTCCCATCGAACTCTTATAATATATCAACAGTATATGCAATAGAAGTTTGAGGCATGTGGGTCCTACATCTGGGACTTACACCTATCCCAAAGTTCAACCTTCCCTGCCACCAGACCAGCTGTATGTGGTATGCCTTATGTTGTTTTCATAAATCCCATAAAAGTGAATGGAAGTTACAGAAACAGTGTAGCACATAAAGTTATACAATTTCTGCAGCTCTCAAGTTATAGACACTGCATCGCTCGCTGTGCTACGCTTTTCCTGTAACTCCCACTCACTTCTATGGCAGTTACGGAAACAGTATTACAAAGCTCACGGGTATGTTTCCTGACTCCTGGTCACCTTGCCATGCACTGAGAAATATTTCTATCTCAGCAATGAGTGACTGAGATGTGAAAAGTCAATTTTATGGGGCTCAACGAGATTGCGCCCTACATTGATCTTATGTGGTAATAGCAGCAATATTGCATTGAATCACTTAGTTTAGGTGATACTCAAGGTGTATCGTAGCCATATCAATAAGTTATGCCTAATTATTATCTGATGCATCAGAGAAGAAAACAATGAGAAACACTCTAGTGATGTTTCCAAGCTTTTTGTTTTAGTGTTCCAATGCAGGAGGTTATATAGTGTGCCATCCCCCACAGTCAACAATTCAAAGTCCACAGCTTGTGTGATACTTCCCTCTTAGTAAAACATTCCAACAGGCAGCTGTAGAAGAGCTTGAAACATTAATTATGACAAAGCTGCATTCTCAGTGTTTATATGGAATGAAGGTGAATGATAATTATTCAGTTTAAACGCGAGCGAATGACCTAATGATGAATGAGAATTGTGCGCTTCTTGTTCGTCATTCAATTTCAGCAGGCATAAAAATCAGTGTTGGTTTTTCATTGCATTTAAACATTGATCGTTCACATAGGAATGTAAAACACTGAATGAGAAATGAAGAAATTCACCATTAACAACAATAATTTGCCTGTCTAAACAGGCTGCACGGACGCAAATGAGCTGATGAGGAGGTCACCAGCTGGTTTGCTTGGGCTAACGAGAATTGTGAGGTTCTTGTTCAGTGTAAAGGGGCCATGAGACCCTATTAGTAAAACTAACAGTTAGTTAGTAAAACTTCACCTGCAGTGCACACGACACAACTGCGTAAAATCTAATTCAATACTTTGACGATTGCTATTTAATAATTACTGCAAAAATGTTTCCTGCTGTTGTCATACATCATGCTGTGGGACATTCTTTGCTAACAACCAAAGTGATGGTTTCAGAGGACACCACCACCACTCTTTAACGGCAGAGAATAAAAATAAATCTATAAATTGTGCCACCACCCCCTATGGAGCCTCAGACCACCCTAAACTCTGCCAGCCCCTTGTCACAATGGATTGGACCTACATGCTTAAACACATCCATTTATTCTGGTCCTGGTGCTTTATAACTCTGATTTTGGACAGAAATGGTACAAATAACATGGGCTGTATGGCACTGCTTTACAAGGCTCTAATGTATTGTGCACCTCTTCTACTCAAGAGGATTACAAAATGTAGTTTTGCAAAAGGTGTTTTAAAGATTAATGTGACATGAAGTTGAGCAGTACACAATACCGTTACACTACCTGCTAAATGCAAGGGTTAATTGTAGGTAGAATTGTAGCAGAATATTCTAATGTACATATCGACCTGCGGTGAATCTGGTAGTAATAGCTCTCAGCTTCAGTACTTCGCCACATCTGTAGGATCTATAGACCATTATTTTAAACAGGTAATGCAGCAGCCATATGATTAGATTAGAGCTCTCACGGCCCCCCAGGGCCCTCCATGTGGTGAAGCAGCAGAGCCAATGGTTGGAACAAATTAGGTTTGCTGAACTAAACAGTAAAACAGTAAGATAAGGATGAATAATGGAAGGGAACACTTTGCTTTCCTTAGAAACACAATAGATCAATAGTAAAACACGAGGATCTCACTTTTCACTGTAAGTCGGGTTGTATACGTGATTTATGTTTTTGCATTCGAATGTTTCATTTGTGGTAAGGGATATTGTCTGGAAGGAATTAGTAAAGGCGGAAATTTACTAAGCCCCGCCTCCCTGACACCGACTTAGTAAGATTTCTGCCAATGCACGGTGTGCTGAATACAGGAAAACGCACGCACCTTTTTTATGTATTAAGCACGTCCCCAGCTCCTCCGTGCACCCTGACAGAAGTGTACCCCTCGTCCTGACCGGGCATACATATCTGACATAGTTAACGCCAGTTTGTGGAGTAAATTATACATAAAACTGTCAGTCCGGGACGGAAAAGTGGTCAGGCTGGCACGGAAGGAAGAAAAGTAACAAAACTTTTAAGCTTGCAACTTTTCTACACCAAAATTGTGGCATAGAGCCATTAATAAATACCCCCCAAAGTCTTTTGATACAATTACAGCACCTTAGAAATTACACACTTCCCATTCCTGAAGTACCTGAGAAAACATCTTCCAGCACTCCGGTTGGCAGATTAGAGTCAGGAAGGAATCTGTTTCCTTAAATGGGGATAATTGGCTTCTACCTCATTGGGGCTTTTTGCCTTCCTTTGGATCAATATTGGGGGGTAATAGGCTGAACTGGATGGACATATGTCTTTTTTCGGCCTTACTTACTATGTTACTATGTATGTTATCTCAGCTTCCCATACGCTGAAAGTGGGATCATCTTACCCTCCTGGGCCTTAATGAAAAATCTGTAATAAGATCCCCAACTACTATACGACTTGTAGAACTGGTCTCATATGCAATTGATGGACCTCTTGGATCTTATCCGAGTCCAGGTGTAACAGCAAACTCTGCACCCCGTATAGTTATGCCCTATTTTTATCTCACATAAATTTTGAGATTGTGAGTGGAATTAGAATTTTAGTCATAGTTTTTGACTCTGTTCTGTAGGAAACCACCTCTATGGGGCCACGTGTAAAAACTGTACATGGAAACTCTTTTTGTGGCCTTTGACATGGGATGGAATTACGTGAAAGCATGCAGCCAAATCCACAGCTGCGTATTTCCATGCAAAAATCCACAGGTCCAACTGCGGATTTTGATACATAATTGCAGACAGATTTGAAGCATTTTTGAATTCTTCATCAAAATCTGCAGGTAGTGAATGGATTTTGGTGCGTAATTTACTGCATCTTGTTGTGCATTGTATGGCCTATTCGTTCCTCTTGCCACCCCTCCATGTGTCAGTGGGTTGTGCCTACTGTGAGACACTGAAGGGGATAATAATGGATGGTCGGTATGTTTCACCTCAGTTCAGATGTTACTCCCAGTGGGTATGAAGGGAGTTTGTGTCTCACTACGTGAGAAAAACCAGGAAATGAAACGTGATCTGTTGCTGGAGATGTTTTGTAAAATGTGTTTGGGTCTGTTTTTTGGAATGGATGGCAGACTCGGTAGTGTGGCTGTCCATTACACTCCCTCCACTCCAGGTTTTATTATGCGGAGACAAGATCCTCAGGTGCAGAGGCTGGGTAATTAACCTAGTCCATAAAGTCTGCAAGCTGCAGACAAAGTTGAGGCCGGGTGCAGCTAGGCATGCTGGAAACTGCTGGTCTCAAGGGACGTTCTATCCCTGACCCAGGGAAAACTGGACATTGTACAACTGTGTGGTTTTCGTGTGGCTGCAGGGAAGGACTATGTTTAGCTAGTGCTGGATAAGCAGAATTTTGTTTATGCCTGAAGTTAGGGCTGCATTTTGTTTATTTGTGTGCTTTTTAATAAATGCAGGCCAAGTGTGTATGGACTTTATATACTGTCGGGGTCTCTGACTGCAGTTTACACTGCTATCCCGCGCCCTACCTGAGCTGAATCTCCTACACTACATACTTGGCCTGATAATGTCAACAACCAGACGTATCGGACATAACAGAGGATCGGCGCAGTGAAGCATCCTAAGACCAAAGCTACAGGATTATTATTTCCTATAGTACAATAAGTGAAGAAATGTCCATAAGGGGGAGTGGCTAAGAGAAAATTGGAAAATAGGAGGGGTGGAGTGACCCCCAGATAGAGCCTTTTCTATTTCCCGGTGAGGATAAAATTGCTACTAAGGTACAGCCAGCCCGAGTACCGTCCCACCTCAAGAAGACAAATAAGCTGAAAAATGGTGTAGGTGCAACCTTATAAGAGAAGCGCTAAATCATGTAGCATATTAGCTCATCGTCTCCATTTTTATTGTAGTAATCCAGCAAATAAATGCGTATTGAGGGCTACAGAATCCTCTTTTCTACCTGCAGGACACAGATCCAAATCGCTGCTCTGCACCCCAGATGTATGCCCCTTCCGACGTATTTGTTGGGGGCATACGTCTGGGGTGCAGAGCAGTGATCTGGATCTGTGTCCTGCAGGTAGAAAAGAGGATTCACATGTCAATAAAAAAATCATATATTCCTTATCTGCATTTTTCCATTAATAAATAGCATTTTATCGGAAAAATTGCCAATTTGGATTTACCTTTTTGGGGGAGGGGCTTACAAGTAAAAATATTTTTTGTTATGCCTTTTTTTTGCCACATTTTTTTGTTCCACATGAGGACTTGAAGATGCGGTCCTTTGATCACATAGATAATACACTGTACTACTTATGTAGTACAGTGTATTATTTGCAATGTCATGTTCATCAATTACAGTACAACCTGTTACTCTCAGTGATTATACTGACCCTCACAGACCTGGACATGATGATTTGACCTCCGTTTGCCATTGCAACCATTGGCACCCTGTGATTGGAATGCGGAATTGCAGATGGGGTAACGGAGGGAGTCCCCTCCCTCTCCAAACTCTCTAGGTTTTGCTGTCTGCATTGACAGTGGCATCTAAAGGGTTAAAGGCTAAGCTTCATCTTGCTGGTTACAGGAGACACAGCTGTAACTAACAGCCGCGATCCCGCTCTGGTTATGGGGAGCTCAGCTTCTGAGCCCCCTGGTATTCAGTACCGTACATGTATAGTGTGATGCGAGAACTACTAGTTCACTTCACCGTACATGTGCGGCGCCTGTCAGGAAGGGGTTAATATGATTAACACCACATGTGATATCTAGTTATATTGATTCTTAGTAAAATGGTAAGTTTTATGATATATTAATACTGGATATTTCCTAAGACATCTTTAACTGAAGGATGACTTTTTCATTGCTGGATCCTGGGAATCTCAGTGTTATGCAGGTCTCAGTCCTATAGCAGTAAGACTAGCAGTTGCAGCAAGTGACTAAAGACCATGAAATCTGCTGCGGTAATTCTTTGTGCGCTTGAATTCTGCAAGGTGCGGACGCCTGATCCGTGGCGAAGACTTGTCACATATTCTGTGACCTTTTCATGCCTTATAACAAGTGTCTTTGTGGACAGGCAGCTATAGAAGAGCTTGAAGCATTATTAAGAAGGCCAGCGGGAGAGTAGCCTGGCGGAGAGGGGGGTTGGGACCGAAAATGACCTGTACCTTGTCATATTCAATTGAGTGCCTTGCTCTGCTCTAGGGCAACAATCCCAACACCTTCCTCGTGACATTTCATGATGTGTTCACAATGTCCAGCAAAGGGATTAACACAAAGTCCCATCTCATTAACCCTATCATTACCGTTTAAATAAAAAATAGTGCAGCTCCATGTTTTATTATCATGAACTAATGACTGCATCAAACCTGGACACCAGCTAATTGTGGCCAACTAACAGCGAACTTTCCTACCGTCAGACAGATGGATGGGGATCCACCTTGCCAAGCATCGGTTTCACTTAGGGCTATCTGAGGAAGCAGCAGCCAGAGAACCCCGGTTTTCAGCCTTGACCCCGTTGAGCAGGATTTGGTCTGCACTGCGGGGTCTCCCAAGTTGTTACTAGCAGAGATATTTCTGGTAGTGTGGCTACTGACAGTGTGAAGTAGAGTATATCCCAAGAAGTAGCAATGATCAGGACTGACGGTACAGAAGCAACAATGATGTCCAGGCAGGAGGTCGGGGCAGGCAATAACAAAGTTGAGTATACATAACTGAGGTCGGGGAGCACAGAAGACAGAATGGTCAGGAACACAGGCCAAGGTCAGAACTGGAATACACAAACAGGGGATTTGTCACAATAGCTATAGCAGAACAATTGCTTAGGCATCCTCCATGAGGGGGTGGTTGGTGATTGAAGGAGCAGAGAATAGAGGAGCACGCCAGCCCTTTAAGAGAGGTGGCAGGAGCATGCACAAGCCCTATGGACAGAAAATGGTGCGGTAGAGAAGGACGGAGTAAGGTGTGCAGCTTTATGTGCTGAATTGTTACCAAAGATGTGTGATGCTCCTGAAGTATATGTGTGTTTAGTGTGTATAGCTACGAAGCTTCCACACAACCATGGCAGAGAAAGCTGGATGCCGAATCCCAACAACTCTGAGTGAAAGTAATTGTAAGAGCCCTGCATGGATGTAAACCGCAACTATTTTAGGTAAAGAGTGCTAACTTCTAGATGGGGCCTGTTTGGAAAGTCCTTAGTGTGCATGTGTCTTGCTGCGGTCACTTGGAGACTTTAGGAGGTGATGTATGCGCTGCTGTGTTAGGGCGCCCACCCACTGGCGTTTTTTTTCCCTGCGAAATTCGCAGCATTTTTTTCTCTGCAGGGGTCTATGGAACTTGTAATGTTAAAATCGCGATCGCGCAAAATCGCAATTTACCGCGAAATCGCGATTTTGCGCGATCGCGATTTTAACATTACAAGTCCCATAGACCCCTGCAGAGAAAAAAATGCTGCGAATTTCGCAGGGAAAAAAAACGCCAGTGGGTGGGTGCCCTTATGCCGAATATGGTAAGCAAAGTTGGGACTTTAAGTGAAAAGTTAGTTACTGTCGCTTTAAAAGAATGTCCCGATGCAGAGTGTTGCTGAGGGAACATTAAAGTACAGCTAACCCTGCTGCAGAGCGCTAAACTGTAAGGAAAGCTTTATTACCTCTGCATATAACATGCCTCGGTCATCCAGAACCGCACGTCACACCCAGAGGGGTCTACAGTTTAACTTTTACTAGATACCCTAGATGGAAACACGTCGTTGACTGATCTTCAATGGAATGTAAAACAGGTTTACTAGTCAAACATGCTGATAGGACATTCTTGGAAGAACCAGATGTGAACATAGTCTTAGTACTTTAAATGGTTAAAGAAGGGAAGATGGATTATATACATTAACCCCTTCATAACCAAATTTAAAAAAATATTTCCATTAATTTTTGTTTTTTTCTCCCCAGAAATCATAACTCTCTTATCCTGCATTACAGAATGATCATAAATTTGCATGTACCCAAAAAAGGTATCAATAAAAAGGAGAACTCTTCCCATATAAAACAAGACCTAACATAGCTCTGTAGGTAGAAAATGAAAAAAGTTCTGGGTATTGAAATGCAAATTTAATTTTTATTTTTTGTAAAAAAAGGTTTTTATTCTGTAAAAGTAGTAAAAAAAAGTAAAACAACTAAATAAATCCGGTATTGCTGCAATCGTATTGACCTGCAGAATGAATAAACATGGTCTTTTAGGCCACATTATGAATGGTTTAAAAAAAAAAAAAAAAAAGTAAAAAAAAACTATTCCAGAATTTCTTTTTTTTGCTAGTCCTACTTCCCAAAAAGCAGAATAAAACTCATCCGTAGCCCAAAATGGTACAAATAAAAATTATTTTCTTTTCATGCTGATACAGAGAATAAATATAGTCATGCTGTCTTTACCGCATGGTGAGTGCCCACAGAACAGAACCCAAAAAACAATGGTGGAATTTCTGGGTTTTTTTTACATCCACCTCCTAAAAAAAGTTATAAAAACTTGTCTTGCAAAAAACAAGCTATATCGACAATTTTTTTCAATGTTATAGCACGTTCTAAACAAAATTGAAAAATCTAAGAAAATAGTTTGGTCATTTAAGGTGCAAAATAGGCCGATCACTAAGGGGTTAAAGTGATCCTGCAGTGAAACTATACACTGTTACGATTTTATGTGAGTGGCAACATGGGAGCCTATGTAATACGCTGCCACCACATGCCCCTGTGTGAGCCCAGCCTTATACTACTGCTGTTTTATGTAGCCGTTACTTTGAAAGGAATCGTAATAAAAGCAGTAATGCTGGTGCCTGCTGTCTGCTGATGACGTACCCGTAGGGTTTTGCCGTCTTACTCTATGATGATGCTGATCTGGATTCAAAAGAGCGATCAGCAGAACAAGGCACCGCTTATCACTCCTCTGAGGACATTGGACCTGATTGTACGTCATCATCCACTACATAGGTGAGTTACATCCAGGGCTGTTACTGAAATAAATGACCGTGAGGAATATTTGGTCGGTGTTCTGTATAGATGTCGTGGTGGGCAGTGCTCGCCATCTACAAAGGATGAGCTCAGTATAAAAGGAAGGCTATTGTGGAGCGAGGTCAGCCACCTCTAACTGTTAACAATAGAGGAGTTTTCTGAGTCACACTGGGACAAATTATTGATTTTTAATCCATTTCAAATTATCGGTTTAGTTTACTGAACAACCTCACTGCTATTTCTTGACCTGTAGGAAGGGTTACGTCCGCTACCATTACTTGTTACATCAGTTACCATCATGTTCTGTAATGGCAGGCTCTATATACAGAGAGTACTGACAAGATCAAGCTTCAAAGAAGACATCTGTGTACTCTGTGGCCCAATCTAATCTCAAGTGTCATACTTCACAGGAAATAAAGTTACTTATAATGTGCCGCAATCATTGTACTTTCTCCAGTTATGTCAGTTACCAAAATATGTACGCCCTAAAAGCAGATAAGTGGAAGTACAAGCTGACATAATGTTAATTTAGCATTAGTTCCACGTTGTGGCATAAGCTTCATTTCAATAAACGCCTTTTTGCAAAGTCAGGAACAAAAAGTAGATTGAAAAGTGACTGGAAACATTATATCAGTTGCCACGGACTTGCCCTTCTTGTCTGCCGGCTGTAATATGTAGGTAGAACGCTGCAGAAGTTGTAAACTAGGATCCAGCAGTATATTTGAAACCTCTACGTTGGTTTACAGATATGGAGTGTTTCAGCACACTTTGAAAAAAGCATAATTGTTCCCCTAAGGGGTTAAAATTTCTGTGCATTGATTGAAGATGGATGGCGGGGTGGTGACCCTGTAATAAATACTAATCACCATGAGACATGTTGGATTTATGAACTAGAGACACTAAATCTTATTGGATTAATTATTGACTTTGTGTTAGTCTTCTATGAATTGGTAATCTTTCCCCTTCATATTGGAAGGCTTTAACCTGAATATATTTGGCCCCTTTGTGACATTTGGTTATAAAGAGTCATGGGATATTCTTCTGAATTAATTTATGTGATGTAGTATGTGTCACGTTCGTCCTGGGTGCAATGCACACCACACCCAGAACAGACGCAAGGCTGTGTTCACACCGGACAAGTGGGAAAACTGACCCTGCACACAACTGGAAAGATCTCTACCTGAAAGCAGATAGACCGCTCTGAAAAGTGTGAACCTGTTGAACACCTCTCAGCCTGCTACCTGACCCTAACCGGGGGTAAGAGAGGAGACCTTAGAACCTTAGAATAAATAACCCAACATGCGGGAAACAAACCATAACTTAACTGAAAGATGCACAGCTAAATCCAGGAGGACTTGGACAGCTCCAACCACCACCAACTGAACTGCAATAAAGTACAATGAGCTAAGGGATGGGTTGGAATTAGAGATGAGCGAGCACACTCGTCCGAGCTTGATGCTCGTTCAAACATTAGGGTACTCGAGATGCTCGTTACTCGAGACGAGCACCACGCGGTACTCGAGTCAATTCCATTTCCTTCCCTGCATGTTTAGCGCCATTTTCTAGCCAATAGACATGCAGGGAAGGCATTACCACTTCCTCCTGTGACGTGTCAACCCTATCCCACCCCCCTGCAGTGAGTGGCTGGCGAGATCAAGTGACCGCCGAGTATTTAAAGCGGTCCCGCCCGCGGCTCGCCTCAGACACACACTGGGAGAGTATAGGGAAAGTGCTGCTGTTTCTATAGGGAAAGTGTTAGGATCCTGTCTTCAAGAACCCCAACGGTCCTTCTTAGGGCCACATCTGACCGTGTGCATTACTGTTGTGGCTGGCTGGGAGCAGTTTTGCACAATTTTTTTTTCATTTCAGGCTGTGCAGGCCATTACAGCTATAGCGTTCTCAGTCTACAGTCTATTATAGAGAGTATAGGGAAAGTGCTGCTGAGATAGGTAAAGTGGTAGTGTTGGATCCTGTCTTCAAGAACCCCAACGGTCCTTCTTAGGGCTACATCTGACCGTGCACATTTTACTGGGTGGCTGCTGGGAGTTGTAGTGCTTCCATTTTAGTATTACGCAGCTAGGCCTGTTTGCAGCCTTCCGTAATATTTTTTTCTGGCTGGAGTGTGCGTTAAAATAACACTCTCAGCGTGAAAGTGCATGCAAATAATTCCATACTTATTTATACCGTTCTGTGTCTGCAGTGAATTAGACGCGTAGGGCCAGATCCACTTCTAGAGGGAAGTGATATACACTATACAGCCTGTATGTTCTGTGCAAAAAAAACCATAAGCTCCTTCTTTGGGCTACATCTGACCGTGTGCATTTTACTAGGTGGCTGCTGGGAGTTGTAGTGCTTCCATTTTAGTATTACGCAGCTAGGCCTGTTTGCAGCCTTTCGTAATATTTTTTTCTGACTGGAGTGTGCGTTAAAATACCGCTCTCACCGATAAATAGTACTGTAATATTACCGGGGCCACTGCAAAGTATTTCAGCTCCGCCGCTGTGCAGAGCGTCTCACAATACCATTTCCGTTGGTGGGGTTGAGATCGTTGCAGTTACTAGCACTATCCACTGGCTTTAGAGTCTTCTCCCACTCCACACAGCCTCTATAATCTACATGTCTCTGCGAGCAGTAAATTACCCCTAGGTATCAGTGCAAGACAGCGGGTTACTTTTTTCTAGTCACAGCATAGAGCCTCCGCTATCTACAAGTCTCTGTGTGCGGTGAATTAAGGCCCAGTTGTCAGTGCTGTACAGTGGGGTAATTTATTTGGCCACTGCTCTATTCGTTATCCGCCATGATGAGGAGTTGGGGTAAGGGTCGAGGACGTGGATGTGGAAGTGAGGCAAGTTTCTGGGGTCCCCAGCTTCATATCACAATTTATGGGTCCACGTGGTAGACCTTTATTACAAACAGAGCAGTGTGAGCAGGTCCTGTCGTGGATGGCAGAAAATGCATCCAGCAATGTATCGACCACCCAGTCTTCTACGCAGTCCACTACTCCCGGCTTAGGGACTGCAACTCTGAATCCTCTGGCTGCTGCTACTCCTTCCTCCCAGCCTCCTCACTCCATGAAAATTACATATTCTGATGAGCAGGCAGACTCCCAGGAGCTGTTCTCGGGTCCCTGCCATGAGTGGGAAAAAATGGTTCCTCTCTTACCTGAAGAGTTTGTCGTGACCGATGCCCAACCTTTGGAAAGTTCCCAGGGTCTGGGTGATGAGGCTGGGGACTTCCGGCAACTCTCTCAAGAGCTTTCAGTGGGTGAGGAGGATGATGATGATGAGACACAGTTGTCTATCAGTGAGGTAGTAGTAAGGGCAGTAAGTCCGAGGGAGGAGCGCACAGAGGATTCCGAGGAAGAGCAGCTGGACGATGAGGTGACTGACCCCACCTGGTTTGCTAAGCCTACTGAGGACAGGGCTTCAGAGGGGGCGGCAAGTGCAGCAGCAGGACAGGTTGGAAGAGGCAGTGGAGTGGCCAGGGGTAGAGGCAGGGCCAGAGCCAAGAATCCACCAACTGTTTCCCAAAGCACCCCCTCGCGCCAAGCCTGCGTGCAGAGGGCTAGGTGTTCAAAGGTATGGATGTTTTTCAGTGAGAGGGCAGACGACCGACGAACAGTGGTGTGCAACCTGTGTCGCACCAAGATCAGCCGGGGAGCCACCACTACCAGCCTCACCACCACCAGCATGCGCAGGCATATGATGGCCAAGCACCCCACAGGGTGGGACGAAGGCCGTTCACCTCCTCCGGGTCACACCACTGCCTCTTCCCCTGTGCCCCAACCTGCACTCAGATCTAACCCCCCTCTCAGGACACAGGCACAAGCACCTCCCGGCCTGCACCCACACCCTCACATCCACTGTCCTCCACCCCATCCAGCAATGTCTCTCAGCGCAGCGTTCAGCTGTCGCTAGCAAAAGCATTGGAGTGAAAGCGCAAATACACCGCCATGCACCCGCACGCACAAGCTTTAAATGTGCACATTGCCAAATTAATCAGCCTGGAGATGCTGCCGTACAGGCTTGTGGAAACGAAGGCTTTCAAAAACATGATGGCGGCGGCTGTCCCGCGCTACTCAGTCCCCAGTCACCACTATTTCTCCCGGTGTGCCGTCCCAACCCTACACCAGCATGTCTCCCGCAACATCAATCGTGCCCTCACCAACGCGGTTACTGGGAAGGTCTACTTAACCACGGACATGTGGACAAGAACTGGCAGGCAGGGCCACTATATCTCCCTGACGGCCCATTGGGTGAATTTGGTGGAGGCTGGGACCGAGTCAGAGCCTGGGACTGCTCACATCCTATACACACCCAGAATAGTGGGTCCTTCCTCGGTTCTGGTATCTGCGGCGGTTTTGTGCCACCTTCTCTAAACCCTCCCCCCCTCCTCCTCCTACGCAACCTCTACCTCTCAATTAAGAAGTGTGAGCAGCGTGTCGCCAGCGGTCGGTGTGGTGCGGCGCAGTAGCACAGCGGTGGGCAAGCATCAGCAGGCCATGCTGAAACTACTCAGCTTAGGTGACAAGAGGCACACTGCCCCCGGACTGTTGCAGGGTCTGACAGAGCAGACTGATCTCTGGCTTTCGCCGCTGAGCCTCCAACCGGGCATGGTCGTGTGTGACAACGACCGTAACCTGGTGGCGGCTCTGCAGCCTCACACACGTGCCATGCCTGGCCCACGTCTTCAATCTGGTGGTTCAGCGGTTTCTTAAAAACTACCCTCACTTGTCTGACCTGCTCGGCAAGGTGCGCCACGTCTGCGCACACTTCCGCAAGTCCACCACAGATGCTGCCACCCTGAGGACCCTGCAACATCGGTTTAATCTGCCAGAGCACCGACTGCTCTGCGACGTGCCCACATGCTGGAATTCTACACTGCACATGTTCACCAGGCTCTATGAACAGCGTAGAGCAATAGTGGAATACCAACTCCAACATGGGCGGCGGAGTGGTAGTCAGCCTCCCCAATTCTTTACCGAGGAGTGGACCTGGATGGCAGACATCTGCCAGGTCCTCAGAAACTTTGAGGAGTCTACCTAGATGGTGAGCGGCGATGCTGCAATCATTAGCGTCACCATCCCGCTGCTATGCCTGCTGAGAAGTTCGCTGCAAAGCATAAAGGCTGACGCTTTGCGGTTGGAACAGGAGACGGGGGATGACAGTATGTCACTTGATAGCCAGACCACCCTCATGTCTATATCTCAGCGCGTTTTAGAGGAGGAGGGAGAGGAGCAGGAGGAGGGGGAAGAGACAGCTGGGCACACTGCAGAGGGTATTCATGCTGCTTGCCTCTCATCTGTTTAGCATGTATGGGCTGTAGAGGAGGAGGAGGAGGATCCTGAAAGTCATCTTCCTAGTGAGGACAGCCATGTCTTGCGTACTGGTACCCTGGCTGACTTCATGTTAGGCTCCCTTTCTCGTGACCCTCGCATTAGATGCATTCTGGCCAACATGGATTTCTGGGTGTACACCCTTCTCGACCCACGGTACAAGGAGAAACTTTCCACACTCATTCCTGAAGAGGAAAGGGGTATGAGAATGATGCAATACCACAGGGCCCTGGTGGAAAAAGTGATGGTAAACTTCCCATCTGACAGTGCTAGCGGCAGAAGGCACAGTTCGAAGGGCCAAGTAGCAGGGGAGGCGCGGAGATCAGGCAGCATGTTCAGCGCAGGCAGGGGAACACTCTCCAAGGCCTTTGCCAGCTTTATGGCTTCTCAGCAAGACTGTGTCACCACTCCCCAGTCAAGGCTAAGTCAGAGGGAGCACTGTAAAAAGATGGTGAAGGAGTACGTAGCCGATCGTACCACCATCCTATGTGATGCCTCTGCTCCATACAACTATTGGATGTCAAAGCTGGACACGTGGCACAAACTTGCGCTGTACGCCCTGGAGGTGCTGGCTTGCCCTGCCGCTAGCGTCTTGTCAGAGAGGGTGTTTAGTGCAGCTGGGGGAATCATAATGGATAAGCGTACCTGCCTGTCAACTGCCAGTGCCGACATGCTTACACTCATAAAGATGAACAAAGGCTGGATTTCCCCAGACTTCTCTTCTCCACTGGCGGAAAGCAGCGGTACCTAAAGATTCTTTTCACTGCAACCGGATAAATAAGCATTCTCTATCACTGGAAAAAAGGGGTAATTAGCTTTGTCAATCACTCTCAGATATTAGTCCTCCTCCTCCTCCTGAAACAACATATCATCACGCTAAACTGCCAATTTTTCTGCGGCCCAAAAGGCTCTGCTTACAATTTTTTTTACAATTTTTTAAAGTTTCAGAAGTATTGATACTTTACCAGAAACCAATTTTTTTCACTGGGCTGCCTCCAGGCTCTGTTGCAAATTAAGCAACAGTGAGCTGTATCTTTAAAAAATATTTCTGGGTTTCACTTGCCCTCTCGGTTGATAAATTTTTCAGAGGTACACTTGTACTCTTGGTACACTAATTTTTCTGGCCCTCGCCTATACTGTTATCTAACTAATTTTTCCGGACTTCGCCTACACTAATGGTACACCAATATTCAGGGGTTCGCCTATACTCTTGCTACAGAAATGTTACAGGGGTTCGCCTATACTCTTGCTACAGAAATGTTACTGGGGTCTGCCTATACTGTTACTACAGAAATGGTACTGGGGTCTGCCTATACTGCTGCTACAGAAATGTTACAGGGGTCTGCCTATACTTCTACTACAGAAATAGTACTGGGGTCTGCCTATGCTGCTTCAGAAATGTTACAGGGGTCTGCCTATACTGCTACTACAGAAATGTTACTGGGGTCTGCCTGTATTTTTACAACAGAAATGTTACTGGGGTCTGCCTATACTTCTACTACAGAAATGGTACTAGGGTCTGCCTATACTGCTGCTACAGAAATGTTACAGGGGTCTGCCTATACTGCTGCTACAGAAATGTTACTGGGGTGTGTGTATACTGTTACTACAGAAATGTTACTGGGGTCTGCCTATACTTGTGCTACAGAAATGTTACATGGGTCTGCCTGTACTGCTGCTACAGAAATGTTGCAGGGGTCTGCCTATACTTCTGCTACTGAAATGTTACTGGGGTCTGCCTATACTGTTACTACAGAAATGGTACTGGGGTCTGCCTATACTGCTGCTACAGAAATGTTACAGGGGTCTGCCTATACTTCTACTACAGAAATGGTACTGGGGCTGCCTATACTGCTGCTACAGAAATGTTACTGGGGTCTGCCTATACTGCTGCTACAGAAATGTTACAGGGGTCTGCCTATACTGCTGCTACAGAAATGCTACAGGAGTCTGCCTGTATTTTTACAACAGAAATGTTACTGGGGTCTGCCTATACTTCTACTACAGAAATGGTACTGGGGTCTGCCTATACTGCTGCTACAGAAATGTTACAGGGGTCTGCCTATACTGTTACTACAGAAATGGTACTGGGGTCTGCCTATACTGCTGCTACAGAAATGTTACAGGGGTCTGCCTATACTTCTACTACAGAAATGGTACTGGGGCTGCCTATACTGCTGCTACAGAAATGTTACTGGGGTCTGCCTATACTGCTGCTACAGAAATGTTATAGGGGTCTGCCTATACTGCTGCTACAGAAATGTTACAGGGGTCTGCCTATACTGCTGCTACAGAAATGTTACTGGGGTCTGTCTATACCTTTACTACAGAAATGTTACTGGGGTCTGCCTATACTTGTGCTACAGAAATGTTACAGGGGTCTGCCTATACTTCTGCTACAGAAATGTTACAGGGGTCTGCCTATACTTCTGCTACAGAAATGTTACTGGGGTCTGCCTATACTGTTACTACAGAAATGTTGCTGGGGTCTGCCTATACTGCTGCTACGGAAATGTTACAGGGGCTCTGCCTATACTTCTGCTACGGAAATGTTACTGGGGTATGCTTATACCTTTGCTACTGGAATGTTACAGGGGTCTGTCTATACTATGGGTGCACAAAGTCTTCCCATCGCGGTGTTTAACCTATCTGGCCCAAAAACACTGACTGACTAGGGCATGTATTTTCTCTTGCGTTACCACAGTTATCCGCGGCACTGGTTTGGGCCAAACCAGAGGAGCGATACTGCACAAATGAGACGTTCACTGCTGCACTAGCATCGGAGTCCGCTCTATGCCTGCGATTGCTGAGTGTTTGTGCAGAGGACTATGTCCCCGGCACAGTGAAAGTCTGC
Source organism: Eleutherodactylus coqui (assembly GCF_035609145.1). Classification (NCBI taxonomy): domain Eukaryota; kingdom Metazoa; phylum Chordata; class Amphibia; order Anura; family Eleutherodactylidae; genus Eleutherodactylus; species Eleutherodactylus coqui. The sequence goes on from NC_089840.1 coordinate 173,443,364, forward strand.
CATGTGTGGGCGCTCTAATTTCTTCATGGTTCATGTCTTGGGTTTCCTAGGACCCACCTATACTGTGGGTGCACACAGACTTCCCATCGCGGTGTTTTACCTATCTGGCCCCAAAACACTGACTGACTAGGGCATGAATTGTGAGTCGAGGCCAACATGTATTTTCTCTCGTGTTACCACAGTTATCTGTGGCACTGATTTGGGCCAAACAAGAGGAGCGATACTGCACAAATGAGACGTTCACAGCTGCACTAGCATCGGAGTCCGGTCTATGCCCGCGACTGCTTAGAGTTTGTGCAGAGGCCTATGTCCCCGGCGCAGTGAAAGTTTGCCATGTTTAGGCACTCTGATTTTTTCATGGTTCATGTCTTGGGGTTCCTTGGACTCACCTATGCTGTGGGTGCACACAGACTTCCAATAGCGATGTTTTACCTGTCTGGCACAAAGACATTGACTGATTTGGGTAGGGTGCAGAGTGCAGATGGCTTTCCCCTTGCGTTGTTGATGAGGTATCCGACACCCAAACAGAATGAGTAGTGTGTGGACACATGGATTCCCCATTGCTATGTCACTCGCAGCACCTTGGGCCACACAAGGTGTTTGCTGGGACCGAGCCTGACCCAGGGCCCGCTCACATACTTCCCACACAGACTATAGCAGGTCCTGGTCATGGTTTCTTGGCCTTGTAATGCCACCTCCTCCTCCTGCTTGGGGTTATGGGATCAGCACTAGGCAACATGTATTTTCTCTCATGTTACCACAGTTATCCGTGGCACTGGTTTGGGCCAAACCAGAGGAGCGATACTGCACAAATGAGACGTTCACTGCTGCACTAGCATCGGAGTCCGCTCTATGCCTGCGATTGCTGAGGGTTTGTGCAGAGGACTATGTCCCCGGCGCAGTGAAAGTTTGCCATGTTTGGGCACTCTGATTTCTTCATGGTTCATGTCTTGGGTCTCCTAGGACCCACCTATGCTGTGGGTGCACACAGACTTCCCATCGCAGTGTTTTACCTATCTGGCCCCAAAACACTGACTGACTAGGGCATGAATTGTGGGTCGAGGCCAACATGTATTTTCTCTCGCGTTACCACAGCTATCCGCGGCACTGGTTTGAGCCAAACAAGAGGAGCGATACTGCACAAATGAGACGTTCACAGCTGCACTAGCATCGGAGTCCGCTCTATGCCCACGATTGCTGATTGTTTGTGCAGAGGCTTATGTCCTCGGTGCAGTGAAAGTCTGCCATGTTTGGGCACTCTGATTTTTTCATAGTTCATGTCTTGGGGTTCCTTGGACTCACCTATGCTGTGGGTGCACACAAACTTCCAATAGCGATGTTTTACCTGTCTGGCACAAAGACATTGACTGATTTGGGTAGGGTGCAGAGTGCAGATGGCTTTCCCCTTGCGTTGTTGATGAGGTATTCAACACCCAAACAGAATGAGTAGTGTGTGGACACATGGATTCCCCATTGCTATGTCACTCGCAACACCTTCGGCCACACAAGGTGTTTGCTGGGACCGAGCCTGACCCAGGGCCCGCTCACATACTTCCCACACAGACTATAGCAGGTCCTGGTCATGGTTTCTTGGCCTTGTAATGCCACCTCCTCCTCCAGCTTGGGGTCATGGGATCAGCACTAGGCAACATGTATTTTCTCTCATGTTACCACAGTTATCCACGGCACTGGTTTGGGCCAAACAAGAGGAGCGATACTACACTAATGAGACGTTCACAGCTGCACTAGTCTCGGAGTCCGCTCTATGCCCGCGATTGCTGAGGGTTTTTGCAGAGGCCTATGTCCTCAGCGCAGTGAAAGTCTGCCTTGTTTGGGCACTCTGATTTCTTCATGGTTCATGTCTTGGGGTTCCTTGGACTCACCTATGCTGTGGGTGCACACAGAATTCCCATCGCGGTGTTTTACCTGTCTGGCACAAAGACACTGACTGACTTGGGTAGGGTGCAGAGTGCAGATGGCTTTCCCCTTGTGTTGTCGATGAGGTGTCTGACACCTAAACAGAATGAGTAGTGTGTGGACATAGGATTCCCAATTGCTATGTCACTCGTGGCACCTTGGGTCACACAAGATGGAGGCTGGGACCGAGCCTGACCCAGGGCCCGCTCACATACTTCCCACACAGAGTATTGCTGCATTGTGGAGATGTGTAGAAGTGCTGGGCTGGCACCTGAGTCCCCTTTATGCCCATGTTTGCGGCTCCTGACAATTTTGCGACGGAGGTGGCACGGGATTGGAATGATGATTGTACGTCAATTTATCATCGATTCTCAACAGCATTGTGGGCTATCGCCTCCCCTTTCAAAGAGGGTCGCTGCCTGGCCCTGCCAACCCTCTGCAGTGTGTGCCTCCAGTTCCTCCTCATCGCAGACGCACTTATAAATAGACATGAGGGTGGTGTAGCTATGAAGCGAGCGTGTGGCATGAGGGCAGCTGAAGGCTGCGCAGGGACACTTTCGTCTGCGCTGTTGATGCAGGGTCATGTGGGGGGTTGGGCAGCATGTAACCCAGGAGAAGAGGCAGCGGTGTGACCCGTAGGCAGTGATTGTGCTTAGTTGGAGGTAGTGTGGTGCTTTGCTAACGTGTGCCTTGCTAATGAGGGTTTGTCCGAAGTAAAAATTGTTAGGGGGTTGGGGGGGGGGCAGACTCTAGCCCCTATTGTGGCTTAATAGTGGGACTTGGGAGCCTGAGATGCAGCCATGCATGCTGCCCCTGCCCTTCCCTATCCGTTTCTGTGGTGTTTTCATGACTTTCGGATGTTTTCCAGAGTTTCACAAGTGAAAACCTATGCGGAACATCAGTCATATACAAAAATGCTTGAGTCACCCATTGACTTCAATGGGGTTCGTTACTCGAAACGAGCTCTCGTGCATCGCGAAAAGTTTGACTCGAGCAACGAGCACCTGAGCATTTTGGTGCTCACTCATCTCTAGTAGGAATATAAAGCCCTCCCTACCTGCTGATAGGTAGAAAAGAGAAGAAAGCAGTGTAATCTGGATTAGTCTGTTAGATTGGAACCTTGTAGTTAAATCGTGATGGACATTAAGTGATGAAGGAGAAAGAGTGATATAGTAGAACTTTAGAAGTGCATATTTGTGGGACATTTATGGTAAAGTTGTGTTATACCCGTTAGCTTCCTTATTTACAAGCCAGAATTCTGTGACTGGCGCATCTGACAACTCAATTTACAGCATTATAGCACATTGTATTTGAATTACCGTTATGGGTTTATCAACTTGATGTTTGCTACATCTGTATGTGTGATTTCATCCAATTAATCCAGGATATTTGATAGTCCAGCAGCACACTGTATTACCCCCAGTTGCTGTATAAGGTGTATATATATGAATGTATGCAGTATTAATACAAGGGCAGACTAAATGGTCCGTGTGGTTTTGTGTTTCTACAGCGTGTGCACTATATACAGGTAATATAAAACTTACTATTAATTACTAAACTTCTGGCCGTATCCTCCGTAGACTTGTTGTTGTCAGTGTCATTATCAGCACTTACAGCGACACGTTACAGTCAAAAATAGCCTGCAATCTGCTGACATATAACCACCATAAAGTCACGCAGATGGCGCACTTACAGGTAGATGCTCATCCGCTCACGATTACATTTCCTATTGGTAGGCAGTAAGGTCGTAAAGCAAATCTAGAAGCGAAGGACGAGGGCTGACAGCTCAAAACAAACCAAAGTCCTTTCACAGATTATCAACTATTAAGTGATAAGTCAGATGTACTAATATAAGTTTGCTGGAATTGATGGAATTGTTTTGACATGTTTTCTTTGACATCAAGGAAACAGAGAGGCAATAAGGCCGCCTGTAGACGGGTGGATTTTCGCTGCAGAATCCGGAGTGGGCGTCCGCACTGCGAATCTGCAGTAAATACTGCCTATTACATACATTGAAAACCGCTATTTCCTGCACATGTGCAGAAAAAAATCACGATGGAGGAAAAATCGCAGCATGTTCTATTTTTGCGCGGATTTCGTACAGGTGGCTTCCATTGAAGTCAATGGAAGCCATCTGATCCGCGGCCCTTCCGCGATGAAGTGGGAAAAGCAGATGTTTAAAAAAAATCTGTACTGCACATGTCCAACGGCAAGCCAGATTCCGCAATGCGAATCCGCCCATGTGCAGGGGGCCTAAATCTAACTAATATTTTTCACCCAGGTGGTGACCTCCAGTTATACAGCCGAGCACTCCGAGCGGGGTATGCAGAACACAGCTGGACCGCTGTGTTCTTCATACCCTGGCTTTTCAGGGCTCAGCTGGTATACAGCCATGCGCTCCGTGTGGAGTATGAAGAACACAACTGGACCGCCGTGTTCTTCATACTCCACCTGTGTTCAGGGAGAAGGATACAGTTGAAACAATAGTATCAGCTGTATCCCGCTGTGAATTCCTGATAAAGCTGATCGCTTAACGAAAACTGCCTTCCTATCAAACTGTCTATAATCAGCAATACTTTCTATTCTAGAAGGTTATTATTATATTTGTATGAATAAATTGACAATTGGGTGTTACCATTCTCCTTGTAAAAGGGCTGAGTCCCTACACTGTCCAATCATCGATGACAGTATCAGACTGTGTAGACATGCATCCTCTTGAAAGGGAAATCGTAACAGCTCGGTATTAAGTAGGCCTAGGCTTATGGTGACATTTTGTAGTGCTTCTTTATCCAGTAACAGCTGCAATCTCCAAGATGCAACTCAATATATCGCCTTGTACTGCTACTGTAGTACTATAGCTGATATATATGAGTTATGCCACAAAAAGTCTTCATGTACTCCAGATTTTATTCATACAATTCCAGGAGGAATAACAAATGGCAAAACACAAAAGATGCTCTAGAATTATTATCTCATAAGGAGTATAAGTATTTACTAAAACAAACAAGTCAGAAGAGCCAACACAATACCTCGCAGTTGATATCTGCTTTTATTGGAATTATTTTTCCCGTTCTTCTCCAACCGACTCAGACTCCCATGACAGCTTCTCCTGACAACTGCAGTGTTTGCTGGCAACACGTTTGGTTCTGGCTTTTCCAACCATTCCCAGTCTCTACAGCAAGACACATAAATTCAGACCTGAGACCAGACGCCTAAATTATTGCCGACCCGACTGTGTCAATATCATTCCTGGGTTTCTCTTCAGTTCTTGGCTATAAAATGAGCCTGGGTGCAAGGAGAGTAAGTATTATTGACCACCATCTATTGTATTAACCCACAAGATAATGTCCTTAAAAAAAAAAATAATTATATATATATATATATATATATATTTTTTTTTAATAAAAAAAAACTATGCCCATATGATGATCTATTTGGTGTCCGTACCTTGACTTCATGAATACTAATGACAGACAGCGGGATCTCACTGTGGGTGTACTGTACACAATATTGACAGACAAAGAGGGATTATGGAAATCTCTATATTCTTAGGGCTTCAATAGACGGATATATTCGCAAATAAACTTGCCGCAAAAGAGCATATTTGCGCATGATCAAAGGTTGTCTGTAGACCCTTTCCCTTGAATTTTTTAATCTGCTATAGACTTCTATGGCAGCTTTCTGTGTAATACACAGAAAGATAGGGCGGGTCCAATATTATCTTGCATACAGGAATTGCGCACGAGAAACACACTCATGAGAATGAACCCATTGAAATCAATGGGTTTGCTTCGTCACGTTTTGCGGGCATGAGTTTCACAAGTGCAAAAACGTGTGCAAACATGGGATGGGTGACCACGGGGGCTTTTTCAGCACAAAAAAAGTGCTGAAAAACTAGGCTTATACTCGAGTATATACAGTAATTTCTTATTTGAAGTTAACTCAAATGTACATAATTCCCTGTGTACTCACCCCACGGTCTATAACAACCAGCTCCGTCTGACGATATCTGTAGACCGCAGCCATACACTTAATATCCTTGACGGTATATAAGGTATTATCCTTCTCATCGAGTTTGCTAGTGTTTTACCCTAAAGGCAGTTCCCTACGAGTGTAATACGGACGCATTTATGTGCCTGGAATACAGATGAGTGTCCCAGCCCAGCAGCAGGTCTACTGATCTGAACTCACCTCATAGATTTCTATGATGCTGTGCACTCTTGTGTTAAAGTTCTTGCCTCGGACGTCTACCTGTCTTACTCCTTCAGATTTGTTACCTGGTTTGACCCCTAAACTATCCTATAGTCTTGCTTTCATGTTATCCACTGCTTTGTCACGCCCAGACCTTCCCACGATGATGGATTTGTTCCTGACTTTTACCCGCTACTTCTGGTCTGGAAGTTCCAACAATGTTCCCATGGCCAATTGGTGCGCAGTCTGGGGGTCGGAGAGAGTCTGACTGGGAAGGTGCATACTCCCTCGAGGGGCCTAAGGGTGAAGAACAGTTAGATTCCTTAAACTATGCTCCTCAGTTTAGCCACCATTGAAATGACTGCGGTTCAAGAAACCACTTCTCCAGTAAGGATGTAACCTTCAAAGCAAATCCAATCTAGAAATGCACCTGATGAAAGGTCAGTTTTAAGGTAACACAGGATCATTGCTGCGGTATGACATCTGTAGGTTAAGTGCTCTTTTAGTTTTATGTTTATTTAGCTCTCTTGGGAAAACAAGAGCAGAAAATATTGTTTTTTCCTTTAGTCTCCTGCAGCTTGTACTGCGCACGTCCTCTAATGGATATAATGCAGGGTCCTGAAGTATTTATCTAAATGTTCCTACTGTCACTCCTCATTTTATTGAAAGCAGAAATTAAACACAGGCACGGAGCTGCTGACAGCCTGCAAGCGCATTAGAAAGCTTCATATTAGATGCATAAGCTTACTTACCACTAATGCTATCTTGAATCAGTCTCTCTGGCATTGTGGCTGACATCTTGAATCAGTCTCTTAGGAGCTGTTGACCATCTTGTATTTCCTCTTGTTGGAATGCAGCAGCCACCTTGGCTCAGCCTTCGGAAGCATTCCCTGCTCTTTGCCAAATGTGACAGAACTTTCTTGTATCTTATTTTTTAAGCTTTAATGGTTAATAATACACATAAAGACAACGTATTCATTAAGGTTATATTTATTATTTGCCTAGCTACAAACAGCCTTTTGCCTTCAAACAAAGCTTAAAATACAGAACCAAGCATTGTACTCTTGTAAGTGTATTTACTATTCTCTTTTATTGTCTTCATGGTCTAGGACCGCATACACACTTGAATATTACAAATCTATGTTATATGAATCCATACTATGATGCTCCTACGTTGCTATAGGCCTACACTGTATCTTCATCGGCCTCTGATAGAGGCACACTGAGGTTTTACTTCCACATCCTGTAATGAATTCGTGAGAAATAAAGTTGTATAATGTCCATAGCATCCTGTGTTACCAACCAAACCACGGAATCCTAGTCTGTTGTGCAGGTGATTATCTGGGAGTGCTATCTTCCTAAAGTCCAAGAACTTCTTGGTTTTATTCTACATTCTTTGTAAAAAAAAAAACAATCCCTCCCCTAGAAACAGTTGTCGTCTTGCTGCAAAACCCAGCATGCAGTTTCATTTCAGGCAGATATACAAATGATGAGAGTTGTGGTATGATTATATGAACGGTCTTGCCATCTGAGACTCTAAAAGTGGTTCCCCCCTTGGCCTATAAAAGGCTCTCAGAGGCTCCTTGTGTGTAGTGACCTCTTCTTCCGCTTGTGTGGAGCTTGTTGACCACTAGATGCCTCTACAACGCAGAGAAGAGATTTCACCCCGTTACCAGAGTCTGAGAGGGGGCGCATTATTGGGATGCAAGAAGCTGGATGGTCGTATAGACGAACTGTCCCCCACCTGGGCCATTCTGACCAGACCGTTAGGAGGTGTTGGGACCAGTGAATGTGTGGGGGCACACAAGGCGACCGGGCTCAGGACCCCCGACAGACCACCAGTAGAGAGGATCGTCTGATCATCCAACAAGAATGGGCACCAGCACTACCTCTGCTTTGTTTTGCCAGTGCTGTCCATGTAAGCAGCACTGGCTAATCAGATAAGTATGTAGTGTCTTAAACTACTGATGCATACTTTTGCACAGTGATCATGAGGTAGTCAGAGAAGCAGTTCAGACATCTTTATTTGTCCAAGACTGGAGAATTGCTTTAAACTGCCCATATAAATATGAAATATCTCACCAACAATACACCAGACTAAAATGACAGATGATGGTCACAATTAAAAAAGAGACACGTGGCACCTTTTTTTTATAGGACCCTTTGTCTGTCAGAACTTTTTCCAGCCACTTGACTGAGGCACATTTGGTCTCACAATGCCCATTATCTGTACTGCCCATGACAATCTTTGTTTGCATTGGTGTTATGCATGAAGGAATTAGGCGTTACAGAGGCAAACCAGGCTGTCTTCAGCACTAAATCCAGGTTTAGTTTGGGCCCTGAAGATGTCCGTGTTCATGTCTAGAGACCTCGGGGTGAGCGGCACACTGCCCCCTGCTGGTATGATGGTCCGGGGGTCCATAGCATACAACAGTCAGTTGCCCCTAGTAGTGGTGTAGTGGCCCAGAGTTAACGGGGCCCCTCCATAAGTATGAATGCATTTGTCTTGTGCCTATGTGTTGTCAGTATTTTCTATTTTGCATGAATTTGATGTGTATTGCACCTCTGCAGCACTGAATGAGTTAACGTCTGGGTTATGTCTCAAAAATGTATCTTGTTGTGTGTCATGTGATCATTTTTCATATAGGTGTATGCAAGGATGCTAGAGTGAGCAGTTGATTTCAGTCAAAGAGAGTCAGTGGAGTCTTCCTGCAAGGAGTTGGGAGTTGGAGCCCAAGCTAGTCTGTGCAAGGTACAGAAGACTTGAGACTTTTGGTGACTCGGAGAAGCTGTGCCTTGTTTTACAAGGGACCCCAGGATGGAAAAGGCTGAGCAATTGCCTTGTGTGTGCCCTGGGCCTAATTCACCCAGCTTTTCCCGCTATTGACCTGGAGGATTGAGAAAGTGAAAGGAACCGGCATGCAGTGTTGAGTGCCCATCTTCCAAATGTGAGTGTTGACCAGTAGAAAGCTGGAGAGAGTGAAGGAGAGTGGCTGGGAACAGAACTCCACAGATAACTTGGACGGTGGATTCATCTGTTATCCTGTGAATCTCCCTGTTACATCACTTTTGTGTTCTGCACCATTTTTCCTGCTGGTGTGTGTAAAGTTGGACTGTAACTAGTTCTGCAAGTAAACGAGCCTAACCGACCGTTCCTGGTTCTGCTCTGAAAAGTTATCCCTGTGTGTGGACTTTTTATTTAATCATCTGGATTCACTACAGAGGATGGAACGGTGGCATAACGAAGGAGGACTTTAAGGTAAACCACCATTTGGGTTTTCCTATGTGTTCCTCTCATGGTGGCTTCCAAGAGGCATTTTCCAGCAGGATAATGCTCGGCTGCACACACAAGGATGTCACAAGAATGTCCCCACAACATTGTCACACTTCCATAGCTACCTGGTCGCCACAGTTATCACCAATAGAACATGTATTGGACCTTCTGGTACACCAACCTTGACAGCCTACGAGTTTGCACAATCTAGAGGCTCAGTTACAGCAAATGTAGAATGATATGCCACAGGATACCATAAAGAACCTGTATGGCTCCATACCCATCCAGCTTGTATCCAAGCTAGAGGTGGACCAAGAGGGTACTAGAGGCTCCATGTGCACTTGTATCGCATCTTGTGTCCGAAGTAGAGACGGTACAAGAGGGTACTAGAGCCCCCATGCCCGCCCGTTTCACATCTTGTATCCAAGCTAGGGGTGGTAGAACAGGGTACTCTGATATTGTAGTTACTTACTTATATCAACGTTACAATCACACAGAGAAAATTTATTTCAATTCCGACAACTTCTGGGGGAGGGATTGGTTGTTTTGATAAGTGTAGCTGTTTATTCCGATCTGTACATTAATAGATAAGTGTGATATTCTGAAAAAAGAAGCTGCTTTTTTCAAGCATGAAAAATGCGGCTCGTTCATGCCTAAACGTCACACTTCACTATGGATGTGCCGATTTGAATAAACATCTGTATTGAAACTGAGACGTTCCTGTGATGTTGTGATGTCTTCTGCTGTGCCTTCTGTATGACCAGCTTTCATACCAACCCACACACTGTATCAGGTATGGTTTATTTGATGCAAGTAATTTTGTGTTCAAAATGACTAAAATACTTATGAATATTAAAATGTATCTTAACTCCTTTGTGATTTTTGACAGTAAATTTACTTCGCTGCCTGGGCTCCGTGCAGCAGGGATGTAAATTAATGTCAGGTTCAATGTCGTCAATCGCGGCCCCTCCCCAGAGGGTAAAACACCTGAACAGGCTGTTACTAACAGCCTGTTTGCATGCTGTCATCGGGATATGATTGGTTCAGGTTTCGATGAGGTCATCACTAACAGCCAATCACAACGCTTGCCAGGAAAGTTTGTATTCTACAAACTTTTCCAGCATGCCAGCGCTGTAACAGGCAGATTCTCTCCCTCTCTCTCCTCCGTTCACCTGTAAGAGTGAGATCTGAGGCGAGAGAAGAACATAATTTGTAAAACACCATATAATTTGTACAACTCCATATTAACCCCACGTTTACCCCTTTTATTACTATCGCATACTGTTTAGTTAGTATAGGTGATTGTATAGTATAGGGTACTTCTTATATATAAATCACTAAATTGTTTGTGTGGTAATTTTTGAGGGTAAAACTAAAAGTATCATTTACAGAAAAGCACTACATTAGATACCCGCGTTGTAATGGGAAGAAAATCGCACGCCTTGCTCAATTGAGCGCCATCTTTTTGGGTGTGCATGTTTGTAACATCATCATAAAAATGTTCACAAATCGTAAATTAGATCAGGCAAAGCCGGCTGCTGTCTATAATATACCACCAGGACAAACTTTTCACGTGTCAGCGACTTCGCCGACAGTGTCCACTTGTGTAGCAATTAATGAACGTTTCAGCTAAAAGAACTATTACTGAAGATGATTGCGCATAAAGAGGATGTGCCAATTGTGCAGTGCCTCATTATCAAACTTTTGACAATACTAATAATTTGGGACAACTGCAAAATGGCGTAGTAACATCAGTTATCATGTAGAATAAGGAAATAACTTTGAAAGCTTAATTTTCAATAACCAATCCCTGCGCTTATAGCGCCGTGCAACGTACAGGCCACCTAGTGCTTCATAATTTAGCTAGATAAATTAAATAAATTAAGTTTATAATGGTACATTCACACGCAGTGCATTTCCGTGCGAATCCACTGCTGATTTCATCCTTTCAAACGAAGGGGTGAAATCTGTTGTAGATAAACTTCAAAATCTGCACCAGTGGTGTAATTAACATTTAATTAGTCTCCTAAATTGGTTAGAAATATATGTGATAAATAATTATTTAATGAGTACAATATGTATGCAAGTTGAAAAAATTTTCCTCAGTTTTCAATAAATATATGCAACTCGTTTTCTTTTACCACCTAAATATAGTACAATATGTGATTAAAAAACAATGGTAGGATTAGCTGGATGTTATTCTCTGTTAGGCCAGTTTCACTGGCTGGGAAAATCTTGCACAAATCCTATCCGTGTTCTTTGGAAAGCATCGCCGAGTGCAATGCTTGGTTTCTTATTGAAAACAATGGGAAATACTTGCCAATTCTCCGACACAGCCTGATGGGAGCCGGTTTTGCCAGAAAAATGCCTTGCATTACCTTGAAAAATGCACATTGGCGAGCGCGATATCTGACCGCGTTTCTTAACCCGATATTACACTTGCTTGTGTGTATGTAGCCTTCAATTGACACATGCCAGATTTTCAAAATTTGGCCTAGTCAGTAGGGCATAAACAGGCTTGGTCTTAAAGGTTTAAAGGCTATAAAGTCTATGTACACCCCTTCGCACATTTTTTTTAATCAATGTGTTTTTGGAAATGAAGATGTTTTATAATTCGGTTATCATTGAAAAATTTTGATTGTTTAATTTCTATTCTTGTATTTTTTCCAAGTCTCTGCAGACAGGATGTCTGAAATCTTAGCAAATTCTGTCAGTCAGATTAAATTGACAAACTCCTCTACTATCCTGACCACCTGTTGTGAACTTACATTCATTGCCTTTTCACTGAGCTGTTACAGATAGCTGTATGTGACTGGGGTTGGTGAAGGAGATCCAGAGACAGAGAGCAGAGAAAGCTGCTATTACAGAGGGCTGTAATTAACTCTGGGTTAATTTTATGCAGTCATCAGCAGTGAGGGGAGGATGGGGCCAGCAGCTACTCATAGAGAAGATTAAAGAGATCTGTGTAGTATTGAGTGGGTGTGGTTATGCTGAAATAGGAGAGGGGAAGGGGAGCTGAGTTTGTTGAGTTGCTAAGCAGTGCTGGTAAGGCCTCCGCAGCCAGAAAACTGAATGTAGGACAGCTTGAAAAGCAAGTTTGAGGTTTTCTAAATGCATGAAAAGGAAAACTCAATGCAAAAACAGATAAGTGTATCATTTTTTTTTCTGCAGGGTCTAAAGCTGTGTTCACACTTCTGTTAGGGATTTACATCTCTCTTTTTCAATTTTGGAACAGAGAAATGGAAATAACGAGGGAATAAATATTTCTGTGTTTTAATATTTTAGTTTTTTTTCCAACTGATTTTAATGAGTTGTCAAAAAGAAACGGAAAAATTTACATTTGCTTTTCTTCCGTTTCCATTTTTTGAATGGAACAAATAATGTACTATGCAGCGCTATTTGTTTCATTCAAAAAAGAAAATAGAATTGAATGGAAGCAAACAGAAACCTTTCTGTTTTCTTGACAACCCACTAAAATCTATGGGAAAAAACGGAAATGTGTATTTCCATTTTATTTCCATTTCTCTGTTCCAAAAATGGAATGCTAGTGTGAACAGAGCCTTAGTAAGATATATGTGTGTAGATTTTTCATGCATAAAGGTTTCCATAGCCTTTAAATCCTATCACCACTAAGATGTGCTCCAGAACTGTGCTGCCTACCTGAATGATTTTTCGCATTTGATATTGATGCCCCTTTCCTCCAGTGTTTGTCTTGCCAGCTTATTCAATGACAGGACTCTAAATTACTACCTGCTGTTCAGTATCATGGACCACACAAAACTACTACATGGACCACACATTACTACATGGACCATACATTACTATTATGTCACTGTGCCATGCTCATTTAAAAGTTGGCTTAAACAAGATGTTTTTGGAAGCATGTGCCATTTGATGAATATGTGCATGACAAGTGGCACATCAGTAAGCTCATGCACAGCTTGGAACATGGAGTTATGAAAATACATAGAAGGAAAGAGCTGAATGGGAGATGCACAACAAATTTGGCATTTGTAGAGTTGCAAGAAAAAGTAAATGAATCTTTTGAAATTACCTGGACTTCTGATTTGTGTAAAACAGATAAATGTGGATCCGACTGGCCACACACCAGTTTGATTTAGGGCTATCTGAGGAGCACTTAGGAAACCCCAATTTTTATCTTTGACCCCATCAAGTGGGATACTGACTTCACTGTGGGGTTTTCAAGTCATTAGTCACAGAGATAATCCCAGTAATGTGGCTGCTGATGCTGCACTAAGCTGAGGCATGTTACATGATGGTGTGAACAGGTGCAATCCATAGGGCTGGCAGCACAAGTGCAATCAGAGGCGTAGCTAAAGGCTTATGGGCTCGAGTGCAAAGTTTATCTTGGGGCTCCCCAACTTCTCTTAACCTCTTAATGCAGAAGCGTAACTTGAAGCTCCTGGGCCCCAATGCAAAACCTGTAACAGGGCCCCCAACTTTATTCTTAGTATATGAATACTAAGCTCCCTATATGGAGAAGAGAGGTCTCATGGGCCCCCTAAGCCTCCTGGGCCCGGGTGTAATCACATCCCCTGCATCTGTAGTGGCCCAGTACATGCTTTCCTGGCCCCCTCCATAATGTCATACATGTATGTCCTATGTAGATGCTCTGTGCAAAACTGTCTTGTCATTCTGTTATGTGTATTGCACAGGTGCAGCAAATGAGAGATTAATGTCTGCAAAGTGTGAGCTGACTGTAAATGTATCAATTTATGTCCTTTCATGTGGTATGAGAGAGGGTATAAATGTGAGTGCTTGAGAGCGGGAAAGGAAGTTTTCCATCTACTGAAGTTGAGAGAGTAAAGCACAGAGGCATATGGGGACACCTTCAGCCCTCATGTGTTGAAGATGGAAGAGAAGGAGAGATTTCCCTAACACAAGGATCAGCATGTCCATTCATCCCCCTCTCTGATCCATATTAGGTTGTATGCCCCCCGCAAGTCCATCTTAGAAAACCAGCGGGCACTCATTAGCGGGTTAAACAAATCAGGAATGAGAGATAACGGATAAGGGTTGCACATAGTGATCTTATTAAGTTCCCTAAAGCTCAAACATAGTCGCAGACCTTGATCTTTCTTCTTAACAAAAAAGAAACTGTCAGCTAATGGTGAATTGGATGAATGTATATGTTTCTTTTCCAAGCTGTCAGCAATATACTCCTTGAGGGCTTGCTTCTCCGGACCCGACATGTTACACATGCCACTTTTGGGTAGCTTGCAACCTGGAATGATATCAATAGTGCAATCACCCTCCCTATGAGGTGGTACCTTATCTGCTCACTCCTTAGAAAACATGCCAGCGAAATCCTTGATGAACTCCTCAGTTTGATAATTCCTCAGTTTGCACCACAGAGATATTAACTGACATGCAATTCTGTCTACACAAAGGATTCCACTGAACAGTGTCTCCCTTTTCCTAGTCCACCACTGGGTTGTGCAACTTCAGCCATGGCAAACCCAACACCACCTATGTAGGGAGAGACTCCATGACAAAGTTATTCTCTCTGTATGAAATAACACAATTTTTAAATAAACATTAGAAACAAAAATTTTTAATCACTTCTGGGACAGTGGGGTGGAATCAATGGCTGACACAGGTATCGGGCAGCCCAAAGGCCTAATATTAAATTTCAGACGTTTGGCCACCTCATCATGAATCAAATTGACTCCGGCTCCACAATCCAAAAAAAATCGTCACCGGACAACTATGCCCAGTAAAAGGGGAAGGACCAATCTGGAGGATGATATCCAGGTGATTTGCGGGCCCAAAGGGAAAAAGGGAATTTCCCCTTAACCTCTAGGCCAGTTAGTTTTCCCGACTTAGACCCCCGAAAGGGACACACCTGTATGAAATGTCCTGTCCAGCTGCAGAAAAAACCGCAACCTGTGCCCTCCTGCTTCTCCTTTCTTACAGCGTCAGCAGGTAAACAGCCCAATTGCATGGGTTCATCAAGAACCGTGGGTTCTACAGACGTGGCAAGCGATAGCTCACTTGCCCACCCTCTAACCTGCCGACCAATCTGTATAGCTAGAGACATGGCCTTGTCAAGAGTTCTAGGTGTGGGATGTGAAATCATAAGATCGTTAATCTTGTTGCCTAGCGCAAAGCAAAATTGACTCCGCAATGCAGGGTCATTCCACTGTAGATCATTTTCCCAATGGCAAAACTCTGCACAAAAGTCTTTAATGGGTAATCTCCTCTGCAATAAGCCTCTAATCTTACCTTCCACCATAGATACCCTATCAGGGTCATCATAGTTCAGACACAAAGCCCCCCAAAAAATTCCAATGACAATAAAGCGTCAGAAGTGGGTGGTAATGAAAAGGCCCAAGCCTAAGGGTCTCTATGCAACCTGCAAGTCACCATCCCTACCTTCTGAGACTCATTACCTGAGGACAAAGGGCACAGTATAATTTGCAGGATTCTTTCAACGCAAAAAAAAAACTCCTGCCTTTTACCAGAAAAATAATCTGGTAGGTCCAGCTTAGGTTTCTTTAAAAAACCTATTCTGCTAAGCATTGCTGCTTAACCTCAGCAACTTAATAGCCAGAGATCTAAGCTGGGTGGACAAGGCCTCAATGGAATCCATGAACATCCATGAACATGCAAGGCAACAAATAAAAACCTGCTGAGGAAACATACGGCTGTTTATTATGTCATGTCTGCTGGGCGCACCTCGCCACAGTATGGACGCAGGGTGACGTTCACACAGAATGCAAAAAGAATACACCAAAACTATGCTGGACAGTGAACACCATTCCAGGAACAAAAAGATGGGAAAAAAACTGTCTCTTACCTAACTGGGAAGTGAGGAGCCCCTGCCTACAAGCAGAGTTATTGTCCTGATAAGGACAGCCCTGCTGTCTTCTCCTGGACCCTGAGTATCCCTTGCAGGAACCCCTGGAGGGGTGCACTGACAAAGCAAAACAAAACAATAAGGGTCACAAAAAACAACAGAAATAATCACCAGTACTTATCTGAATTGGAATTTTTCACCCAGCATGGAGGCACCAAGCTACACTAACCACTCCTCTATAGAACTGAAATAAACAGCAAGGGGAAGAGGGCGTGGTAGAAATATAAAGCTTTCCACATCTACTAAAAGGTAGAGCAGCTAGAGAACAACACCTGCAAACCCTCTATCTGGTATGACTAATAGTTAGCATACAAATATGCAGTAAACTGAGAGATAGCAGCCAGAAATCTCTTCACAATGTGCATTAACCCTTGTCCTGCATAGTTACAGGGTGACAGGTCAGACCCTGTGTTGGGGCCACCATGCCACGATGCTGTCATTACTGACAAAAAGAATGTGGAAAATACTGGTGTCAAGGCGCAACACTCTAAGCTACTAGAAGATTAAGGTCCAATATGTGATAGTGAAAGCACTTCTTTTTTTATTACTTCACCAAATAAAAACCAGCAATTGAAAACGCGTTTTGGGGATGAGCCCCTTCGTCAGTTCGGCTGGATTGAACACAACAGGATGCCTGGGGGGGGGGGGGGAGTGACACATTTCCAAAGGTTTTTTCGGGTGTGCCAGAGGTCCTGTATGTGGCAGGAAGACAGGGGAGAAAGAAGTGCTTCAGCATACAAGCTGTAACAGTACTGCCCCTCCGAGGGGGGGGGGGGGCCTCTGGACCATTAGGACCTGGTTTACCAGGATTCCATTTATGAAAGTTTCTAATTAATCGGTCCGCATTCACATCAGCCGCTGGAACCCACATCCTCTGCTCAGGACCGTACCCTCGCCAATGCACCAGATACTGTAGCGAGTTCCTGACTCGACAAGAGTGAATCATGCAGCTGACTTCAAATTGCAGATTCCCATCCACCAACACCGACGAAGGAGGGGATGACCCAAGTACCGGACTCACCACTTTCTTCAGTAAAATCACAATATAAGCAGGACAGCTCCTTGAAGTGTACGCAAATATAGAAATTATTATTAAAGGTAAAAGACAATGGGACTTACCTGGTGCTCAGCAGAGTCACCTGCTAATGATAACAGAGGCTCCATGCTGGCACCCAAAATCCCAGGAGGCTCTTAAACAGTCTATTCCTTCAGACCCACAGACAATCCATGCTGTATGGAGAGCAGCAAAAATTAGGAATGCCCCAGATTAAAGGAAAAAAAATGGGCAAATGGAAATATAAAGAAATAGAAAAAATCCTAAATGCACCATGCTGTGCTGAAGCTTCAGCACAGCACAAGCGCATTTATGATTTTTTTCTATTTATCTACACTTTCTTGTGTAACTGTAGTATCCCGAAGTACATATATGTGGCCCCTCTATAACTGTCATGCATGTCATGTCTTTTATGTGGATGCTCTGTGCAGATTGTGTTGTCTCTAGTTATGTGTATTGCACAGCTGCATCATGTAAGAGGTTAATGTCCGTGAATGTCTGGCATATGTCTGGAAAATGTAACCAATTGTCCTGTCCCATGGGAATGGAAGGTATAAATAGGAGTGTAAGGTGTGAGTGTAGGAGTTTCATTTCTTCAGGGGTAGTGTGTGCAGTGAGTGTGCTGGGGTGAAGAATGGAAGAGGAAGAGAGGTTCCCAGATGACTTAACCCCAGGACCAATTTTTCTGACGTGTCAAGAGAAAATTCCAATCTCTGAATCTGCTGCTTATGCAAGTATCAGCCATGTCTTTTGCCAGTGCTCAAAAAGACTCAGGAGAGTCGGGACTGAGTTTCCTGTCTGAATTACAGATACAGCAAGAAAATTCCTCTCGAACCGCTGTAGCAAGGATGCGTTACATGCTGAGAGATGATGTTGTGTTGTTGGATCGTATACAGTTAATGGACTTTGCTACAAAGCCCCACGTGGATTACAAGATGAACATTCAAGATGGCACCTGGCCGTCTTGCTCTTCTTCTTCTTTACAGAATGTTCCCACCAAAGAGTTCCCGCCAGACGTTACCCGCCACAATGTTCCTGCCTTGGCTACAGTAAAAGTAGGGGGGAGGACAACCCCCACTGAGGAACTCTGGCGTGAAAGTTAAGATCGCCCCAAAAAGGATGAGTCTTGTGCTGTGGAGGAGCCGCTGGACCTCTCAGCACACCGCACAACTGACCATCTATACAGAAAGATGTTTCCTCTGCGCAGAGATCTCAGACTGCGTCAGATACAAGGAGTGCCCACAGGATTTCCTCCACAACAGCTCTAATACTACTGGAGAGAGAATCCACAATTACTGCCGTTGCTGCCAAGAGACTCACCGACCTCCCCTCAACCAGAGGAGTGCCTGGAGGAGCGTTTTGAGGAACCTAGATCCGGCACAGCTGCGGGGCCTGCTCGCCCAATATGCACATTTAAAGTGGCAATTGTTCAAGTAGATTATCCACCCTAGATTTTAATATGCAGGAACCACTTGGCTGTGAAAGACTGTCTCCTGGACCTGTTGAAACAATTTGTACATGAGTACGGGGATAAAAACTTTGCTTTCTATTTTATGGGAACCCGACCCAGAGTACCGTATACCCCCGCTAAGACAGCCCCATAGTGGAACTTCAACATCGCCCATCGTGATTAGAGACCCTTCATCCTCAGAAGAGGAATCTTTGGCGGTTCCACACTCCACCACTCAACATTTACAACCACTTCCTGTAGACGAGTGCAATGGAGAAGTTTAGAGCCTCACCCAAACCAGTCCGTCTTTGGGCTCTATATTGGAGATCAGTTCAGGAGATAGTAACCCTACGCCAACTGGTTTCACGACAGACTTCGAGATCGAGGACCCACAGTTCTTAGTGTTGAGGTCTAGAAACTGTTTTAAGTATTAACAAGCTTGGACTCTTTATGTAAGAGACTCTGTTTCCCCGTTAAGCCCCTTTGAGCATAAGGACTGAAAAGTTTATATTTTCCCTTATGCATAGGCTAATACTGCTAATTGTTCATGCCATGCATTATGCTGCTATGTATAGAAATTTTATCATAACGTTGAAGTTTAAGAATATGTGCTGGAGGAGTAACAAAATAGAAATATAAGTAAAGTAATTTTTCATATGCTAGTTAAGAGCTCCTGTTTGAATGTAACCGCGTGAATGGCGTGACTGTTAAATCTGTATGCATGGAGGTTTTGTTCCACACTGTGCGTCTTTTTGCCAGTGTCTGTCCACCGTCCTATTTGTCTCAGTGGGTGGGGCTTCCTTTTCACCTCATTCTCTAGTCCTGGATAGGGGGTATAGACTTAAGCTACCACTCAATCCACTTGTCTCCTGTTGTGTTTTCCTGCCTGTCATCCTTTTCTGTTCTTAAGTATTGCATCAGTGTTGTATTGTCTTTTTCAGAGGAAGTGATGTTCATTCCACTTGCCTCATATTGTTTTGTCTTTTGGGAGAAGAGCCATGTACGTGCACCATAGCTATGCTATGGTGCAGCCTAGCCGAAGGTCTCTCATGGTCTTGGCCACAACCATTTCATACACGTTGTCATAATGTAATGCCTTACTAAGAAAGTGACATTCTTAAAGTGGTCTCAGAACACCAGAATGGGTTAATCTTCTGTATAAATAACCAGAGGGTAGGAGCTGTGTTTACAAGTTTCACATTGCACACTCTGTGACTGCGCAGTGTTCCTAGTGGTGAACTGGATTAGTACACAGAGACATACCCACTCCAGATTTGCACACTCTGTTTTGGAGGCACTGAGGTCGGCTAATTTTAAGTATGAGGGAACTGTAGTGGCCCGAAGTACATATATCTGGCCCCTCCATAACTGTCATACATGTCATGTCTTTCATGTGGATGCTGTGTGCAGATTGTCTTGTCTCAAGTTATGTGTATTGCACAGCTGCATCATGTAAGAGGTTAATGGCTGTGAATGTCTGGGATATGTCTGGAAAATGTAACCAATTGTTCTGTCTCATGGGAATTGAAGGTATAAATAGGAGTGTAAGGTGTGAGTGTAGGGGTTCCATTTCTTCAACTGTAGTGTGTGCATTGAGAGTTCTGGCCGCATGGAGGGTACCTTCAACTGTCATGTTGTAAAGAATAGAAGAGGAAGAGAGGTTCCCAGATGACTTAACCCCAGGACCCCTATCCTAGAAGAGAGAGAGAGAGAGAAGGAGCCCACCGTGCAATGTTCAGACACATGTCTGCAAGTGAGTGTCAGTGGAGTGTTGTGTCCTCCTCTGGTGTGCGTGTCCAGGAGCGGGGTCATACAGATAACCTAGACTGTAGGCCTGGTGTCATCCTGTTTCCCATAGTATATGTTTTTCCAGTAGCGGAGTCATACAGATATCCTAGACTGTAGGCCCGGTTTTATCCTGTGTTCTCCTCCCTGACCTCTGTAACCTGTTCTTCCTGCAGCGGTTTGTGAAGTAATTTCTGAAAGTAAAGTTCCAGTCTCTGACCGTTCCCAGTGACTGTAATTATCAAATATCTGTGTGTGGACTTTCTTACTTTTCCCATCGGACATCCTGTGGAGTAAGGAATGGTGGTATCACCCGTGGCATCTTTATTCAAGTCCACCACAACATTTATTCAGGTAACCACTGTAATAGCGTTGCCTGGAAGAGGCCTAGCAGTGCCTTCGCTGAGGTTGCACGCGTCCCTCAGGGGAGGAGTTTGGTAGAGCCACCGTGACAAGTGCAATTTCCTCCCCTCGCCATCTCCTCAGCATGTGCCTCATGTCTCAGTCACTACAGGATACCACAGAACACATTAGTGGTCTTTAACGAGCTAGGAATCTCCAATCTAAAGGACACTGGGTTAATGCTCTCTGTGATCTTAAAAGGACTAATAAAATGTGGACTCAGCTTTAAGGATGGTTGTTTAAGCTTGATGTTCTTGGAAGATAACCAGACTAAATCACCCACCTAAAAAAACCAACCCCCTCTAACCGACTGTTATCTACCACCCTCTTAGAGCTTCCTACCGATCTTTTAAGATTTCTCTGGACTTCTTCCCAGACTGCCTCAAGGCTGGATGAGAATTCATTTTCTTGAGGCGCCTCTTATATAGATTTAGTGAATGAACCAAAGCACGGATGGAAACCATAATTGCAAAAAAAGGAGATGTGTCCATAGACTCTAAAGATCTATTGTTTAGGTATGACCTATAGTTAGCATACAAATATGCAATAAACTGAGAGATAGCAGCCAGCAATCTCTGCACAACATGCATTAACCCTTGTCCTGCATAGTAATAGGGTGACGGGTCAGACCCTGTGTCGTGGCCACCATGTCACGGCGCCGTCGCTACTGATAAGCTGCGACACTGTATTTCAGTTCCTCAATATTCCTACGATGCCATGCTAACGCGTCCTGTTTCAGATCATGCAGCATCTCAATAAAGTAAAGGTCAGGAGGACTATAACATGGCTTTTCCAAAATACAAATCTTTACTTTTGACTGATTCTTTAGCTAATTTACTTTTGTGCTTAATTTTTCTTGAGAAGAACAGATTTGTCAGCAACCAAGCTTTGTGTGTTGTTATTTAATGGGCACAGCGTCTGTGAAACCCACACTTCCAATTTTATCTAACAATCAGATCACATTTTATTAATAATTAATGCAGAAGTCCAGTAATTCCAAAAGGTTTATATACTTTTTCTTGTAACTTTACTTAGATTAAATAAAATTGATTCTGCAAGTTAAGATGTAATAACATGGAATGAGCAACCACGGAAAGTTCATGATGATCTGATAGACATGAATATGAGCCTTTATTTGAATGTATTTGGTGTATTATGGCAAAATAAATAGTGCAAATACTGAAACAAAGTTTGTTTCAACCAATTACTGGAGAAATAACCCTGACTTGATATGGGGTAGTAGGCATGATCTCAATGTGGGCAAAGCTTGCGTTGAGGAAAAACACTTTATATTGAATTATTTAGGCTGCCTGTTCACAGCCGTGACGGAATATCGCTAGCAATATTCCGCCACTGGGGAGCAGGGGGGAGATCTGACAGGTCTCCGCAATAAGCCTATCTGATAGTCGCAGCATGCCATGATTTGAATCCCACGAGCAGAGAATTGCTATGATTCTCTGCTCGTGGACGTCGGGCTATGCTTACCATAGTTAAGTCTATGGGAAGCGTTCACTGCGTTACTCGCGGCCAGATTATCACCGCAGATAACGCAGTGACATATCGCCCCTGGACTAGAGGCCTTAGGGTGCCTGCACACGAACGGAATTTCCAGCGCGTTATTTTAGGCACATTATCTGCCCCAGACCGCAGCCAATATACTCCTATGAGGATCCGCAGTTGTCCCCAGACGGACGGATTTGTATCGCGTTTTTTCACGCGCGTGAAAAAATCTGCGACCTGTTCTAATTTGGGTCGGATTCTGCGCGTGAAGCCTCCAATACAAGTGAATGGGTGCGTTTTTTCACGCAGTACATCCGCAGTGCAGCTGCAGATGGAGTCACTGGTTGCTATGACTACAGGAAGTAGGCATGGTAGGAGGCGTCCCAAAACACAGCAGAGCTTCACAGGCAAATTTGTAGAGGGAGATAGGTAGTATTTCTTGCCAATGCAGGATGTAAGAATGCAAAATCTGTAGTAATGAATTCCTCTTGTGAATTTTTTTGCAGTGACTGAAATAAAGTCACGCTGGAGAAGCGCCTGAAAAAAGTTACATGGATCAACCATGCCCACAAAGACATCTGCTCACCGGGTGAAAGCATGTTGCCAGAATAATTTAACGGTGCTCGCACAAGCAAGAGGGACAAAACGGAATCTGGGTGTTGGTTTTTAAACTGTTTTCCAAGGAATCGGCAGTTCTCTAGGGGTTGGGTTTACAATAAGGGGTGTCTGCTGGTTTTTCTGCGCGTTTTTTTCCGCAACACATCCGCGTATATCCGCGCGTGATTTTTCACGCATCCGCACCTATCCGCAAGCACATTTAGGTACCATACGCGCGTGAAAATCCGCTAGCGGAATCCGGAACGCTCGTGTGCAGGCGGCCTAATCTGCTTCAATTTTGATGATAGATGATATATAACAATCTGGCCTTGGGTATGTACATGAGAAAGATAATGCATTACTGATCACATACAAAGGTTAACTGATTCCATGTCCTATGTTTGTTTTTTGTATTGAGTAAGCTTCACCCTGGCATCTGTGCATTCCATTATAGTGTGTTCAGACAAATACAGGGGGTGGACAAAAATATGGAAACACCGTACGAAATGCATGCCTAAAGTTACATGGGAATATAAATCATATTTCAATAAGATATGTAGAGACCGATTTTAAGTGGAGTTAATTTGACACAGATGCTGCTGGGTAGATGTTCACATCTGCCCGAGCAACAAGGTTCCATTGGTCAGAGGTTTGAGCCACTCAGCTGCTGTTACCAACTGGCTCCCAAAACCACCCAGAGCAGGGAAAGAGGTGAAGTAAGCACAAATTTAGCAGGAAAACTCAGTGCTAATGATTAAAATCCCATGCACTTCATACAGTGTTTCCATATTTTTTCTACCCCCTTTATCATAAACACTTTACATATTAAAATGACTTTCATACTGACAAGCAGTAGGTAGTGATCATGTTTCTTGTATGACCTTTCTGAGGACAGTCAAAGGTAATTGTATGTAATCATAGCTACCCTGATTACTGAACTTCTCCTTTGATGGAATCAAACATAACATGTTTTCATTAAAGTCATTGGCATTAAGTTGGTGTAATTCCATAATTTTCACCAGTGCCTTTCGAACAAATGGCTTAACCTTTGGCTGGGTTTCTATGGCAACTAATGGATGTGATTACACTATCACATACGGTAACGGTCTTTAAGTAACTGTGACTACTACCAGAGCTGTAAGATTACCATCATGTATGACATTTTCAGATTATGGCTAAGAGATGTTATTTGCAGACGTGGATTGTATGTAGTGTATGAGGTGGTCATTAAGCCTCTTGTGCAAACCTAACGTTTCCTGTCATGTTAGGTCTGACAAGTAGGCCGGTTTTAATCTGTAAATTGCGCTAGGCAGGCCTGCTGGGACTCCCAATAATGTGTTTTGATGAGATCTTCCTTCTGAATTCACCCTGAAACCTTCGGGTAGAACAAGCAATTATCAATTAGCTCATCAAAGCTGGCTTTCTGCCTGCTGAACATTCACCAGCCGTGTTCCGCTAAAAGTCAGAATTATACCGCTCCTCTTTTTAACTTGTTTAGGCTACTAAGATCCTATTCCGAGTCTCTATAAGAATTCATTAGCAGTCTCATTGTTGATAAACATTTTATTTAATGCTTCATAACTGAAAAATGAGCAGTTGTTCACATGGGCTTGCTAATTTCATTGATTTTCTAAACGTGCTTCCTTGGATGTTGGAAACTGATACAAGGTCTCATGGGCATTAAAGTCTTCAGCTAGACCTGCAGAGGCAGACTGTTAGGCTAGCTCTAGACAAGGGCTTCAGCCACATCTTTATGGGGCACCCAGTGCCTAGTGATCTCATGGCTCATAGGACAAATGGAGTCACATAAAATATACCCCACATGGTATCGAGGTAGCAACTAAAGTGTTCATATATCTGAAGGCCATTACAGATGTGGCCACGATGGTGGCATGCTTCTATAGAACATAATGTGTAGAATGTCAGTCATTGTCTTTCTTTCCTTCTGATGAGTAATTGCTCATGTTTTTGCTGAGGCTACATGTATTCTTAATGTAGTACATCTTTCCAGTTTGTACTATCATGCTATACAGCAAAATAACACTTCAGATTGCAGACACTCAGGTGGACGACACCTGTCACTCAATCATTAAAATTTGAAAGTCATGCCACAAAAAGCCTCCATGTAGCCTTAATGTAACCCCTTAATAGATGACAGCCACCGACTCTCTATTCCATACACATTATTATAGATAATGGAAGTAATTGGGGCAATTCTATGTAAGCCAGAGTGCAGCTCTATTATGAAAAAGGGCTTTCTGAAGGAACTTCATTCAGTAATATAATTGGACTTGTTACTATAGAGTATGTTACTGCAATTTAATATGTAATTAAATGATTTGTTTGGGCAGTCATTATGAACATAGATTAGGCAGTGGTCAGGTCTTAAAAAAAGGAAAACTTGAAGTTTTCCCATTATTTAAAATTGCTCTACAGCCACTCTGTCCGCCCTAGTTTCTGCTGAACAGGACATGTGACTGTTACAGCCAATCACTGCCTATAGAAGGTCACTGATGTTACTAGTGATTGGCTGCAATAGTCACATGTCCTGGTCAGCAGCAATCAGAAAGGACAGAGTGGCTGTGGAGCAATTTTAAGTCATGGGAAAACCCCTTTAAATACTCATCTCACCTCCATCTCCTACCGTACTTCCGGGATACAGCAGGCAGGATAACTGTCCAGTCCCCTCCATTCATAAAGACTGTGCTGTAAGTGACAGCTGTCTGCATAGTCTTACACTACAGATTCTTCCCATATTGCCAATGAGGGAAAGCTAAAAGTCACGGCAGCATATGATGCTATGGTTGCCTGCTGTGATCCTAAGGGCAAAAGGATATCAAGGCCCAATATAGCTATTCAGTTTTAACTCCATGTCTAAAGTAACAGATACACCAGACAGTGAAGAATACTTGCTTACATTGACTTCTCTGAGGGCGAATAGACCAAGTGGGAGTCTGAAGAACATGGTAGAAGTTGTACAGAGTTCGTCCTTGTGCTGCACTTTGCATTTTTAATTGCACTTCATTTGCAAAATTAAAATTGACTTCACAATGTATGTTGTTTCTTGCCAGCTTCTCCTTGATGGTAATGGTGTTTGTCAACTACGGAGGGGGTGGCTATTGGTTCTTTCAGCATGCTCCTTGGAACGGTAAGCAAAAAATGCAATAAAAAAATAATCAACACAAGCCCCCACATCTTAAAAAAGCCTTTTAAGCAAATCAGCAATCTCCTTATTGATCTTTAAGAGAAAGGGAATTAATGTGGACCACCGTCTGCTTAGTAGGTAGGGGTATTTAACAATGAACTCTGCCTTAACTTCATAAAAGCCACTTCGACAAATCAGCAGGACTATATTGATCTTAAAATAAGCTGCAGATTGCCAAATGTATTTTCTTGCTACACCGAGGGACATTATTTTCTTGATCAAGAATGTACTTGTTTAACCCTTGCAATTCCATGATGTGATCACTGTGTCAGACTTAGGAATTGTGTTTCATTATATTATTGGTTATATCTCATTCTCCATAGAGCATTGTTAGCCTGCGAATATTGATGTGGAATTGATATGGCAGAATTCAGTCAACGATTCCGCATCAAAATCCACAGTTAGATATGCGGGAATCCAGGATGGCATATTCTGCAAATTTGATACGGAATATTCTGTCCCGAATGGTCCCTTTAAAAAAGTATCCTTTTGCATTTAAATTAGACTGTTCACACATGCTGTTAATGGGAGTAAACTCATGTCACGCCACATTGATTGGTCTTCATCTAAACACAAACCAAAGCTTCTTGAAATTACGTTATTACCATTCATATATAAGACAAGATTTAAGTACAGCTTTCTGCTATGATCATGCTTAGTCTATAAATTATTAAATTAATGATATTACCAAGAATTCCAAATAATATTATGAGTGCTGTTATAATCCCCAGGTGCTGAGTGCTGGCCACAGACTTCCTCTCCCTGACCAGTAATGCTTGTGACACATACGGCACTATCAGCACTTGTACTCAGGGAGAGTGACAAGTACAATAAAAGTACTGCGGCCTCCAATATCAATGAAAAATCAGATTTGTTCACCTAATGCCAGCAGCATTTCATGGCTTAGAAATATCTTTGTGGGCTGAAAATGTTGCAGATCTGGATATTTTAAGTTCTTGCCCCCTGCTATAGTGGCATAGATCTCGCCCTACCAGTGGATCAGCCAAGCACTTATATACGGAACTTTTATAAGATTTACTTTCCGTGAATGAATTGCAGCTGAGCTGTTTGGTTCATACTGTGTATTTCCTGCATGCACTGCAGTTTTTGCTGCTGTTTTATGAAGAAAGAAGTCATTTTTTGTAATCATGTACAACTTTTTAAAATGACAGTCTTTTGCAGAAATTTTTTCAACTGTTGCATATGTATGAACTGCATTAACTGTTATATTTAATATGTATATATATTTGAGGTTTTTAGCACACATTTTGATCAAATTGTGGGAGCCCATCTGTCAGTGACTAGGCATCCTCTTTGGATGGGACCCTACACTCACAGACTTACCTCTCTTTGGGCCTAGGCTCATAAAATGAACTCAGGACAGGTAGGATCCTACATGCTGTAGTTCATTTGGATGCCCCAGGTCCAAAGAAAGATGGGCGGTTACAGTAATCTACACTCACTGCCGAAACAACGTCATTCAGATGAGCTGGAACTGAGGTAATCAATTGATCTGAATGATCCAGTCCTGGTTTGGCTAAATACCATAACTGAATACCGGGAGTGAGACTTTAGGAAAGTGTCTATCAATAGGTAACTGATTCTCATAGGAGATAAATAAAGCAGTTTATTTACAAGTTTCTTTGCAGATTCTGAATAAACGTTATATAATGGAGAGATTGGTCCAGTACATTTATAGCACATGGTATTTAGTAATATTCATTGTAGAAAAAACCTGAATTTTGTACATAATGTATTCTAACCTTGGAGTTATTTATTTCAGGTCTAACAGTTGCAGATTTAGTCATGCCATGGTAAGTACTTCACTTAGACATCTAAAAGACCCCATGAAAAGGATGGTGCAGGTTTTCAAATATATGGCTACTTTCTTCCAAAACTAACACCACATCCATCTGCAGGTTGTGGTCAGTGTTGCTGCTCAGCCTCATTCAATTCAGTTTAATTCAATTCAATTGAACTGAGCTGCAATACTACCCACAACCTGTAGACAGATGTGGCACTGTTTTTGGAAGGAACAGACATTTTGTTCTAAGAACTGACCCTTTTAACTTCTTTTTGCAAAATCGCATACATATCTGGTATTGCTGTGGCGCATTGTTGTATGTCAGCCTGCTGTTCAAGAAAAACCCCTCTGACTAGCAAATAATAATACCCTAGCTGGGCTTTAACAGCATTTTATATATGCAAGCAATGCTGTGATGTATTATGGATATGAATAGAAGGTATATTTATAAAAAGAGTGCTGCAAAATACAAAAAATAAAATTATTTCTACTGAATAAAAATTGTTAAACAATGAAACCGTGTCTAGTTGGTGTTCCCACATAATAACCCATACAATAAAGTTATTCTGTTACTCATGGCACAAAAGATGGTGGAATTGCTCATTTCACCATTACACTAAATCCTAATGAATTGCCGATCAACTGATCTGTAGCCCAAAATAATGCCTAAAAATATTTATCTCTACACCGATAACTACTGTGTTTCCCCCAAAATAAGACATGGTCTTATATTAATTTTTTCCCCTAAAAAATGCTGGGTCTTATTTTTGGGGAATGTCTTATTTTACTTACCCAGCAAGCTTGGTCCAGGTCCTCCCTGCTGCTTTCCAGAGCCTGGCGTGGTTCCCGTATTCCTCCGCTGCCCACACAGGATCAGTTCCTGGTTATGGGATTCATAAATCCCACCTCCACAAAGCGATTGCTGTGATTGGTTCTTCGAGTGCTATTTAGCCAATCAATGTAGCGCTCAAAGAACCAATAACAGCTCTCACTTCATGGAGGTGGTATTTATGTATCCCGTAACAGGAAGTGATTCTCTGTGAGCGTCTGAGGACTGCGGAAACTGCGTTGGGGCTCTGGAGAGCAGCAGGAAGGACATGGATTGAGCCTACTGGGTAATGGATTGCAATGTTGGTTTTTTATGTAATCTAACTAGGGCTTATTTTCAAGGTAGTGTTTATATTTCAAGCCTCCCCGAAAATCATAAAAATCGTGCTAGTGCTTATTTTCAGGATATGCCTTATTTTTTGGGAAACACAGTATTAGAAAATAGTCAGACCCTCATGAACCTCGCCAAGTTATGGCAAATAAGCAGTACTAGTTTTTTAATAAGGGATGAAAGGAATATGTCAGGAAGACATCCTCACCAGCTTTACAATGGCAGCAGACTCAGACATTGACAAAAAGGAGGATGCATCCATTGATTCTTAAGGAGCTGTATACTTAGAGTTAAAAGGGTGCTCCATGAAATCCCAAAGCTCGCCCTGGAAAAGACTTTCCTCATCCTACAAGACAAGATATCTGAATACGCCATTAAATACGTGCCTTATGCTTGGCCTAATTTTGACCACACAGACTCATCTGCAAGCCAGATTCTAAGACCTGGTGTTGTTTTTAAAGTCTTAAGTTGTCAAATCTTAGTGAGCCATGTACATTGTGCCTCTAGCACTTATTTGTGGGTAATCTATGTGCTCGGCAGTTCTCATAGGGCCCCTTCACATGAGCGTATGCGTACTTGTGTGCCCCTGAACATAATGTTTTTGTGGAATGAGCAATGCTTTTTTGTGTGGGCATCGGCGTATTTTGGGGTACTTTTTGCGCACGCAAGGCATGTTCATTTCAGCACGGCAAAAAAAGATGCAGCGATTGAAATGGCTAATTAGCCTTAATGAGTTCCAGATGTGTGCAAATACATAGCGTTCACGCATCTCCCAGTGTATTTTGCACACATTTGCATATCCTCATCGACTACTATGGGTGCGCTAATAAGGAGGAAAATGGAGCATGCTGCTTTTTTTTGCACAACGAAAATGCGCTGGAAAAATATGCGCATGTGAACGAAACCATTGAAATCAATGTGTTCTATTCAATGCATATTGCGCATGCAAATTTTGCGTGCACAAATATGCCCGTATGAAGGGGGCCTTGTGGTCATCTTACATTTATGTTAGCTTGAATAAGGTACTGGTTTACAAGCTTTTTATAATATAAAAAAATTCAGCTGTTTTAACAAATTTTGGGTTCTGATTTCAAATCTGACCTTACAAAAGCCCACCACATCGCGTCAAGTTTTTTTGTTATTGAGCACTGCAGGTAGAGCTGGCAGTGCCTGTAAAAAAAAACCTTAAAATGGAGCCAAAATGCGTATAAAAAAAGCAATAAAAGTGATAGAAAAGTCGTTTGTACTCCAAAATGGTATCAATACAAACTACAGTTCATTATGCAAAAAATAAGCCTTCATCAAGCTCTGTTAATGGAAAAATAAAGTTATGGGACTTCAAATGCAGTGCTGGGAAATTTTTTTCCCAAACAAGTGCTTTTATTGTGCAAAAGTGGAAAAAATCTATCATTTTGGTACCATCGGAATTATAGTATCCTGCAGAAAAAATGTATCTTGTCATTTATGCTGCATGATTTACGCTGTAACCCCCCCTCCCCCGAAAACAATGACCACGTTTACAGAAAAATTAAAACCTTATGACCTCTAAAAAGTAAAGCTGAAAATCCCCCATAAATCGCCACCTCCTTAGAACCAAAATAGACCGCATCCTTAAGGGGTTAATTTTCATATTTTACTACCTGACATTGTAAAGCCTATCCTCTTGGCGTCATACATATGGCTATAGACGTCCTATCTGCACGGACCCTGAACTGCATGACCTTAAAAATACATTTCCTGGATTCTCATGTGGATTTCTTTCCTAACGACCAAGGAGCAGTCAGTTGATGAGCAAGGAGAAAGGTTCCACCAAGATATTCAGAGTACGGAGGAGAGTTATCAAGGCTGTCGGGATCCTCTGTGATGAGTGATTTCTGCTGGGTTCTACAGATAGGAGGATAACAGAACACATAAGAGAAAAAAAAATTAACTACTTTTTTGCTGCTTCTTATTTTTACGTTCTAACGTGCCGTGATATATATATATATGTATGTGTGTGTTTTCTATATAATTTTTAACACTGATTTTATAGCAAACAAGAAAATTAAATAAAGTAATAAATTACAATTTGAGGCCCAGCTTTCATTAAATATGACATTTACTTCCTCTTCCAAGACATGTAACTATTGCAATATATACAGTATATGAGTAATGAAATAGAGCAAATGTTAATACACAAAAATCTGTGATGTGATGGAGAATTTTTACAGTTATGCTTGAATTCAGAACCCCCAAATCAGTTAAAATAACATATTACACCAAGCGGAACTGACACATTAAATGCACAAACTCACTTACCACACAACCTCACACATTAAAGCAGATGGTAAAGCTGAATACAAAAGCGAGGGATTAGTTTGTACATTGGCCAATAAACTTAAGCTGCAAGGCGTCTACAAGGCTCCTCGTGTCTTGCAGTCCCTACTCTAGCAAGACACTAAACAGGCAGCACAGAACACTACACATACAGCAAGCTGCAAGCTCACCAGACACTACTTACACAGGAAGTTGCAAGCTAACCAGATATCAACACAGCAGACAAGACTGAGGAAATACAGCTTCCTCACTGCAGAGGTGCTAGGGTATATATCTACCCCTAAACACAGGGGATTGGCTGACCTGAACAACCACACCCAGCCTGCTCAATTAACCCTCACCTGTGCAGGTGTGCTCCTGAAACCCTTTAGAACAACAGACTCCAGCAGCACAACCTAACACCGGTGTTGTTTCTCCTTAAACTTTTCATTATTGAGATATTTTGCCACCTGGACTGGTGCACATGGGATGTTTTTTGATTTTTCCTTCGATTAGCACCAACAATTGTTGTTTGACTAATAAATGTCAGTTGTAAGTAAAGCATTATTGGGTGATTACTGTATAATGATAGACAGTTATGTTTTACAATATATCTACAATATTCTTTATTAGAAAGGGCAGAGTTAAAGGGGTACTTCATCAGCATCCATGTAGATCTTGTGCCAATTGTGTTACTGGGAAGCCTTTCGACAAGCTCCGTAATGTAGAGCGTGGTCAATGTGCTGTCCCATTGGAAGTTTAAATTCTTGTAAACAAATAGATCTATTTTGAATAAAGTCTAATTAGAACTTTTTAACAAAAGCGTCAACTTGTTCTGCAACTACCAAACATCATCAGCTTCCTGAATCCTCTTTAGAGGCAAAATAACTCCTATGACTTTTATCTATGCATGACCACTGAGGGAAAACTGCTTCCAGAGCAGAAGTCAGTCTGTGGTTGTGCACGGTTCATGAACATTTGTTTGACCTATGAATATTATTAAACCTCTAAGGGACCAAGACATTTGCTTTCAAATGGAGATGGGAAGGCTGCCAGTCATTTTGTGAGGGGGGGTTAGATAAGAAGAATGCTAAAAATGCCGAGCTTTCATCTTCCACATTAATGACTGCTAGCAAATATGACACAAGAGATGAGTCCTTCTGTATGATTGCGGTTATACAATAAACAGCATTAAGTCAATAATGTGATTGCTGCTGATTGAATGGGTCAGTCGGAAAATTATTAGCCACTTTACAACCCATTAACATCCGAGCACACATTACAGGGACAGGCCTGCCACTTTAGAAAGTTGCTTACTTCAATGTAATTTACAGACATTTAACATCTTATGATAGGATATGTATTATCTGTCATGGATAGCTTGTAAGTCATTCTGTCTTTAGTCTTTGTCTTCATGGTCTTATGGTGGTCATTTCCTGTGTAATTGTTAGTATCTAGTTCAGTTTGCTTATGTAGCTTGTATTATGTTGTTCCGCTTCATTGGTCAACTTCTTAGACTATTTGTGAATTATGTATGACATTCTGTAAACTTTAGGCTTCAGACAGCGCTAATGTTGGTACATGTAGTTTACACATTACAGCCGCAATGCCCAGATCTTTCAGGTATCTACTGAATACAACGTAGGGCGCATTCACACCTGTGTTGAGCCTTCAGTCATGGTTCCCTTTCTCTGTTCCATTTTTGGAGGAATATTGGAATTAAAATGGAAATAAACTGATTAATTTCAGTGGAGTTTCAAAAAATGGAAAGTAAAGAGAAAGCTTTCAGTTTGCTTCTGCTCTGTTAGGTCTCCATTTCCTTACAACAAATAGCGCGGCAGACTGCACTATTTGTTCCAGAATTTTTTTTCCGTTTTTTGAATTCCCATTGAAATCAATTGAAAAAAACCCAAATATTTCAATTTTAATTTTGTTTTAATTCTATTTTTCTGCTCCAAACCAGAACAGAGAAACAGAATTGTGTCTGAAGCTGTACATGCAGGTGTGAATGAGTGCTTATATCACCATATGGCAGCTAGTTCCTGTCTGTCCCTTGTTATTCATGGGTCCAATGAAATCCAGTTATTTTTATATGCATGTGTTGCATAAGGCCCCCAACACACAAGTGCATGTGTATGTATGTTGCCTGAGTGCTGCGTTTTTGCAGAATGAACAATACTTTTTTGTTCGTGCATCGGCGTATTTTACTGTATTTTTTGCGCCGATTAGACATGTTCATGTGCGCAGCAAACACTGATTGAATTGGCTTGTAAGTCTAAAGCACAAGCTTGTATTCGGGCCCAAAAGGGTTCATAAGGGGAGGCCCTGCATGACAGAGTTGCTAGGGAACAAAAAGAAGACGCTGAAGGGGTTAAAGTGTAGTGAGTGTAAGAGCAAAGAGGGGGGGGGGGACGTGCTTAGTGGGGGAGGTAGGAGTTGATTGGTTGAAAGAGGATTAGGGGTGGTAGTTAGGAAGGTTTTAAAACGGGGATGTTTAGGCGGGAGTGCTATATTTGAAAAGGAAAGCAAGGAGAGCCCTGCCCACACTCCCTATAAAGAGGAGAAGGGTTTGATAGGAGTGTATTACTGATAGTTTAGGCAGATAGAGTGATATGGATAATTACGGTAAAGTTTATATATCGCGTCGTGGCGGGGGGGGGTCCTTCGACATGGGTTTTTTATATTGGGTGGGGGGAGTTTTGCTGGGTACGGCCTCACCTGTAAGACTTCCCACCCTGTTGGTTTATAGTGGTTGGGTCTGGTGTGTCGGGGAATGCCAAGGAAGGGATCCTGGGTGGCCTTGATCAATTTTTGATATTCCAGCCTCCCAGTTCAGGAAGGGGGGGGAGGGGGTTAGTGATGTCTCCGAGCCGGGTGTATGGTTGGAAGCAAGTTTACAGTTTTTTGTTGAAAGCACCAGACCCTTAATTTTGTTTGTGTCCCCTAGGGCCTCCTCTCCGTATTTGAAAGTGTTAATATGTAATGTTGTTTTTATTAAATAAATTGGCTGCTGCGGCCAAAATATCCAATAAAAAAGTTAAGTCTCAGTCTGTTATTAAAGGTAATGGAAAGGGGGTATACCGGTGGTGAGCCTAGCATACCCAGGTCATGAGATTCATGTGTGTTCTTTTCCAGTGGAATTACGCAGTATTTCACATATCTCCTAGCATATTGTGTGCACATTTGCGCATCCACATTGACTTCTATGGGGACTCTGGGTAGGCAAATGTGCAAGAAAATAGAGCATACTGTGGGGGGGTTTGTATGACCGAAATGCGCAGGAAAATTTGCGCATGGTAACGAACCCATTGAAATTAATGTGTTCTATTCATTGTACATGGTGCTCACAAATATGACCTTGTAATGCGGGCATTAGTATAATATGTTTAAGGCTACTTTCACATTGCAGCATTTTTTGTGCATATTTTTGTGCAGTAATTGTAAGCCAAAACCACTAGTGGAAGCTACAAAAAATGTGTAATGTACATATTTTGCACCTTCTGCGTTATGAATGATACACACCGATGCATAATACTGACATGTGAACGTTGCCTAAGGGATATGCTCTTACTGCTACATCTGTTGCAGGTTTGTCTTCATCATTGGCACCTCGGTGGCTCTCGCTTTTAGCTCCATGCTGAAGAGAGGTGTTCATCGTTCACAGCTTGTGCGTAAACTGACATGGAGAGCGTGCATTCTTATGGTCATTGGGGTTTTCTTTCTCAACTATGGCCCCGCTGATGGTCCACGTGAGTAGTAACTCTTCATGTGTAATGGTTTGCTTGTGAATCTCCACCTCAAGTAGAAAATGGTTTGTTTATATGATTTAAAAAAAAGAAAATGCCCCCCTCTTGTTCCAGTTCTTTTCCTCTCAGTTCTAAAGGCCACTTGTACCGATGAGAACACAACCATTCTTTCTCCATGCCGCGGTTATTCTCTGAATTCTACACATGCCAATTCCTGTACATACGGTATATAACTCATGCTAGTATACACACGGGGCAGACTTATGAAACAGTCTAAAAGAAAAACAAATTATCAAACAGTTTTGAAGGCAGCACAGAAGGAAGAGTTATACATGTTCAAGCATATCCGTACCGAGTGGCCGATGGCGCCTAAGATCCAATAGGGAAGATATTCAGAAAGATCTGAGGCGGTGTACGGGTTTAGTATCAGGTACCGCTCCACTCAACTGGTAAAAACCATGTCAAAAGGAGAACAAAATAACTAATAGAACAGCGCTATAATACTCCCCTGAGTAATGCATATACAAGGAACACTTGCTTTTGTCATGGGGAACGGAGGTGTTTGTCACCCCTTCTCTCCTTTCT
Source organism: Eleutherodactylus coqui (assembly GCF_035609145.1). NCBI lineage: Eukaryota > Metazoa > Chordata > Amphibia > Anura > Eleutherodactylidae > Eleutherodactylus > Eleutherodactylus coqui. The sequence continues at coordinate 173,479,208 of NC_089840.1, forward strand.
GCTCTACATCGCTTTGAAAATACTTCAATAATACAAAAGTCCTTTAATCATATACAGATGGCTCTACACATTCCAGGGCACCTTCAGGTCCCCTTCCTCTGGAAATATATACAGTACATATAAACAGAGGATTAACAGCTATATATAGTAACCACATACCTGGATTCTTTACCTCAAAGAAACATGGAGGTGGGCAAAATCCCAGCGTACGGCACAAAGACCCCCCATCTTCCGTGGTTACTTTATATGTATGATTGTTAATCCTCTGTTTTTATGTACTGTATATCTCTCCTGAGGAAGGGGGTCTGAAGGTGTCCTGAAACGTGTAGAGTAGAGATGAGTGAGTATACTCGAGCATTGCCCTTATCGAGTACCTGCCCGCTCGGGAGCAAAGATTCGGCTGCCGGTGGCGGGGGGAGCTGCGGGGGAGAGCGGGAAGGAACGGAGGGGAGATCTCTCTCTCCCCCCTACTGACTGCCGCAACTCACCTGTCACCCGCAGCGGCAGCCAAACCTTTTCTCCCGAGCGGGAAGATACTCGCTAAGGACAATGCTCGATCGAGCAATTGTCCTTAGCGAGTATGCTCGCTCATCTCTAGTGTAGAGCCATCTGTATATGATTAAAGGACTTTTGTATTATTGGAGGATTGAAGCACTTTCAAAGAGATGTAGAGCAAAAAAGAGAGAAGGGTTGATGGACACCTCCCTCTTCCCCGACAAACTTAAGTGTTCCATATGCATTACTCAGGGCAGTATTATAGTGCTGCTCTATTAGTTCTTGGTTAAAAGAACAACTGTCGCAGCTGCCCACAGCAACCAATCACAGCACCATATTCATCTTACCAGGACAGAATACAGAATGAAAGCTGCGCTGTGATTGGTTACAAGAAGCAACAAAGACAGATTTTCATTTAGACAGTTTCATAAATCTCCCCATTATGGTTCATGAATAAATCTATGAACCGGACAGGGCAAATTTTTGAAGACATTTGGCATTTTGAGCATTTATCATATTTAATAATGTACTACACCATTTTTAAAGTAAACCACACTGACAGCTCAGTCAGCTGCTCTTTTCGGGAGGGGTAGTTAGGCAGCCACAGTATTACAATATTTTGTATCACACTGTTATACTAATTACTTGCAGCTCAAGCCATTGCATCTGTGACACATGAGGCCACCTGGATGACCTGCTTCCTGTCAAACCTGTGACAAATTTATTAAAAGGGTTTTCCAGTTCTTAAAAGTGGTGAGCTGTCTACAAGATAAGTCACCAATAGCGGATTGGTGGAGTCTGTCACCTAGGACAACGGCCAATCAGCTGATCACCGGACTGCTGTCACTCTTTAATACAGTGGGCCGGGAAGGGTGTCATCTGTCCTTAAGGAGAGCACCTAGAAGGTGTGTGGAGACACCTAGGTGGTGAGTGAGGAAACTATGAGGCCATGCAAGCTCCTCTAAGAAATACATGCAAATAAGGAAGATGGGACAATATCTCTGCAGCGCCACCTATTGGATGGAAGCATTCCTGCAAATCAATGTCAGACACTTTAAACAGAATCCCCTATACTTTTTTGCTGTGGCATGATGTACTACTGCAGGAACAGCTCCCATTCACTTCAGTACAACCAAGGATACGTGATTTCTATACACCATACGCTGCAGCACTCGGCTGAACTACTTTAATTCAATAATTAGGGATGTCCGCATGTTTCTGTCCATATAGTGTATAACCATTTGTGGCATCAAAATGCTAGAAATAATCTTTGCAATATTGCCAGTCGCCATCTCGCCAAAGGGTATTTTTTTTATTATTACATTGCTCTTTTTGTTACTTATAAGTCGCTGGAGACCTAAATAATATGATTTGTCACATGATGTAGAAGAAAAAATTTTAATGGCTTATTACAGTAATTTGGTAAAGCCAATCTAGCGTGCATATGATTACTAAGTAGGCAGGGGCGTACCTTACAACGGTAGACCGGCACCTGAGGGGACCAAAAGCTCTTCAGCCATACTAAAGACACAAGTATTATAAATAGCGCGGGAGGCGGAAGCCCTGTTGGTGATTCTGCATTGTTGCCCAGAAGCTTCATGTTCCACTTATGTTACTAAGCACTTTCTGGACGAGGGCCATCTTGTGTCTTCTGCTGCATAACCTTTTAGGAAATATCGTATTCATAAAGCATCTAAGATATTGTGTGAGGTCGGCCATTACTGGAGCATTTTAGTTTCCATTGTTTTTAAACCCATTTAGCGCATTCCGTTTTCTCACAGTTAATTTGCAGAAACTGACACTTAATGGGCATTAGTCATGCAAGAGATGAGCCGCGATGTCCGGAATGCACTGGAGGGAGAATGACTATTATTACTGATGATGTATTTACTGTAACATTCACTCAGTTTTCAACTCGTCTCTTATTATTCCTGTGTTATTACTTATTGTTAACTGAAAGCGGAAGAAGCTCTGAAAGACTTTTCAATTTTTCCACATTCATTTTCATTGAGTTAAATAACTCTACAGGACTTTGACAGACTCTTTGAGACCCAAGTCAAATGCTAATCGGTTTAAGAACAGCCTTCGTATGGAGATGAATGATTGTAATTACCATTGTTCGTCCCCGTAACACAATTCTTGGCCCATGTGAAAAAAAACGAAACGAGCAGCGATCAACATGTGTATCGATCGGCGTTAGTTGCACCGGGCCAAGAATTCGGCTCATGCAAAAGCACTCTTAAGCAGGAGCATAAAGTTAAGGGGGCACCTGCATCACACATTGCAACCTTACAGCAACAAAAAGTGCAGGAATGTCTAAGATAACAAGAGAAGCTATAGTCGATGGTTTGACTCTGATCTGATATATACAATAGGTCGTTTACCCTTTAAGATAGACTTGATCACAACTGAGAGGCAAGGAAAGCAGAAATATTGATGATGGAATAAGATATCCCAAGAGAACACTTGTCGATTGAATGGGTGGATGGGAAGATTTATAAGAGCCCCTGCTATCCTGGAGGAGGATCATATCCTGCCAAGACGCATACTAATAAGCACATAGTCTTAAAAGGAACTTGTCAGCAAGGTTGTACTACTATGTTTTAGAAGACACATAGCTTTACATTGCATTGTTATGTGGCCAATATTATGTGTCTGCATGATAATTTCTCTGTAGCTTCATAGACCCAGCTCACTATGAATGACCGGACTCTTCCTAATTGTGTATCGGGTGAGACCTATCGACCAAACTTCTCTCTAAGAATGACACAGAACATTATGTGAAACCCATTGTTAAAGGGTTATTCACATTACATACATTTGTGACCTGCCTGGTGAGGTGGCCGTGCCCACAGAAGTTACAGAAACAACTGAGCTGGCTTCCTCTACAATGTGGCAGTGCTTTGACTTTAAACACATTATGTTGTCCACAATTCGGGCATTGTGACCTTGCTGACAGGTTCCCTTTATTTATGCATCCTATATAGTAGTTTGTTCATAGCACATTTAACTGTACTACATTAATGGGGGAAAACGTAGGATTCTGGTAAAGGAGGTGGCAGGTGACGGGACCACTAGTATCCTAGCAGACCTAAGTCAGCAAACCCACATTCTTCATAACATACATGACACTTGCCCTGTCCTCTTTCCAGCTCTGCTTAAGCTGCATATACATATTTTGCTGAATTGCTAAATGCTTAGAAGTATTAATCACCATAAATATTGACAGCCGGGATGTTGTGGCTGCAGGAAGCTTTTTTCCTGTAGTTGCATATTAATAATTTGATGTTAATCCGCTACCATAAACTGTCATGTGACTGAAATTCTGCATCAGGCGATTGGCCTCACAGTTTTTTCACAGTAGGATATTGATGTATGCAGCAAGACAATAAGAAATTGTTCCATGAGTTCATAAGTTATGGCATTATATTGGCCTCTAATCCAAACAAAGCCTAAAGGTCTATGAGAAGACAACCATCACTTGCTACTAGGATCTGTGTTTATAATTCACAAAAAAGGGCATAAGTAGACAAGGCAAGGCCTCATAGCTAACTGTTGACTGCCGCCCGAGCATGACATTGATTAGCTCCATAGAACAGTTAAACCATCACAATAAAAAAAAAATGAATGAATAAAGCTAGGTGGCCAAGTGTGCTCTTAACCTTACAGGTTGAGGGACAATGCTGTGTTTACACGGAATGATTATTGTTCAGTTTAAATGCGAGCCAGTCATGCTTCTCATTCGCCATTCAGTTTCACCCAGCATAAAACATCAGTGCTGGCTCGTGCCGTTTAAACACTGATCATTCATAGCAATGTGAATCACTGAATGATTAGTGCACAAGAACTGCACAATTCTCATAGAGAATCGAGAAGTCTAAATAGGCTGCCCAAGTGGGAATAAGCTGCTGATGACATCACCAGCTTGTTGGCTCAGGCAGCCAATAATCTTAAGATTATTGGCTCATGTAAAAGGGACATAACATGACAAACATTTTAAGCACTGATATATTAACACATTAGTATACCTACGTGGGTATATCAATAGATCACAGACTGAATGTGAGTCACCAGTGTGATGCAGCAGCAAAATAGGCAAACACAATGGGATGAATTAGGAGAAGCATAGAGTCTAGATCACGTGAGGCAATTATCCCCCTCTACTCTTCCTTGGTCAGACCTCATCTGGAATACTGTGTCCAGTTCTGGGCACCCCACTTTAAAAAAGACAGATAAACTCGAGCAAGTTCAAAGAAGAGCTGCCAGGATGGTGAGCGGTCTACAAATCATGTCCTATGAGGAACGGTTAAAGGATCTGGGAATATTTAGCTTGCAGAAGAGAAGGCTGAGAGGAGATTTAAAAAAAACCATGTTTGCACAGACCTATTGACTGTAATGAGTCAGAAGGCAGCCAGTTGCACACATGGACAGCACACAGATGGGAATTATGCCCATCTGAATAAATACTAATATGGTAGTTCTTCTTAGTTCTCTTGACTTTTGGGAACCGCCTTGCTGAAACTCCTGCATGTGGCCAACGTAAGGATGTTATGTACTGGGCCATGCTCTGGAGAGAATGTCCTGATGCCTGCGTCAGCACCCTGTTTGCTTAACCACACACAATGTCCAGACACCCAGGCCTCCCTAAGGGTGACTACCCACTACAGTTCTTTTCCACTGTGAAATTTGCAGCGTTTTTTTTTTCTCCAGGGGTCTATGGAACTTGTAATGTTAAAATCGCATCGCGCAAAATTGTGATTTCGCGGTAAATTGCGATTTTGCTGCAATGCTTTTTTAACATTAGAAAGCCCCATAGACACCTGGGGAAAAAAAGGCAGCAAATTTACAAAAGCTAGTGGGTAGTCACCGTAAGACTGACTGTGGGTCCCACAGCAGCCACTATGGCTGTTGCAACAGTAGCTATGCTCACAAATATCCTGTTAGACCTTATTAGTCATTGTTTTATAGCAGATTCCACAGCAAGAATAAATGGGTCCACATACACACAGGCCAAATATCTATCAAGTTTACTTAAAGGGATAAAAGTAGATGTACATGCAAAATCTCAAAAGACATCCAAGATATCTAGAAAGCAAGACATAATAGATCAAAAGATACAAACAGAATACACAAGTAGTACTAGCAAAACAATATTATACTTAATATCTGTAGTATGTGGCAAATCAACCTGAGGGTGTGGAGTCAATGTTCATGAGCAACAGAGGTTGAAAATAAACTTTACCAAGGTACTGGTGCATCTTGTCTCCGCCAGCAGAATGGGTGGAGACAAACTGCACACCCACATCTATGCCCACAACTTGGGATTGGCTGGGCACCAGAATGGGTGGAGGCAAAGTGCACGCCCCCAACTTCTGATTGGCTGGCCCGTAGCACCCACAACCCTTACCGCTACAAACATACTGGTGGGGGTGGGAAGCACTGCTGGATGGTTGCCGGCACCAGCATCCCGAGCAGGGGCACAAAAGCAGCTGCTGTCAGTCCTGGGCAGAGGCGTCCAGCCCAGCGCCACAGTGGGAGTTCAAGAGCCAGCTGTCAATCCGGTCCTAAGCAGACCCGCTAATTGTGTCAGTGTGGTCCTCTGCATAGCCGGCGATTCAGAGTGCCAGAGCGGAGCTGTAAGTTGGGTCCTTGGCATAGCAGGCCAGCAGAAGCGCCGCAGTAGCTTGCAGCTGTCTATCAGTCTGGTCCTCCAGTCGGCTCCTCGGCATAGCCAGCCAGCATAAGCAAGCCCCAGAGTGCCTTGGAGCTTGCGGGACCTGGCACGCTGTGTTCGGGGAGCAGCCAATCCACTGCTGGGGGTGTCACCTGCCCCTTCCCTGTCACTGAGCCAGGCCAATCTATTTCTCCACCCCTAGTTCTGGTGGAGACACGATGCACCAGTACCCTTCACCAACAAAATTCCATGGTGGACTCACTCTGCCTGCAGTAGACTTATAAACCAAGGATGATGCTACATGGTATTTATTCTAAATTATTGAATTAGACATTTTCTAGCTATTCTGTCAAGTGTTGTAAGGCAGTTTTCCTCTTATCTATTGGAGGACTGCACAAGTCAGAATATTTTGCATTCCATGAAGGGGTTCTGTCATTAGAAAAAAAAAATCAATACTTACCTATTCCTCCCCCGTCAGTCTTCTTACCAGATCTTTACCTCACTAATCTTCTCCTGTCCACCGGGTAACCTCACCTCCTGTCGGCTGGTTTCTTTTCTTCCTGTGACGTTATGTCCATTGCTGGCATTTTCCTTCCTGCAGGTCAGTGTAGTCACTAGTGACGTAGCATTCACTGCCCAGCAGGGAATGACGAATCCTATGCCAGGCTATTGCTGGGATTGCACATGTGCGCTTTCTCGCAGCAATAGTATATGAACATTCGTGGCGAGACAGCCGCCATGCGCAGTGTTGGCAATAGCCTGACATAGGATTTGGCATTCTCTGCTAGGCAGTGAACGCTGCATCACTAGTGACCAGGTACACTGACCTGCAGGAAGGAGAATGCCGGCAATGTATGTTACATCACATAAAGAAGAGGATCTGGCCGGCTTGTGGTAAGGTGACCTGGGGGACTGCAGGTGCCAGAAGAAGATGGGTGAGAAGAAGATGTGGTAAGACTTATACAGAAGGAATAGGGAAGTATTGATTTTTTTTCTAAAGACAGAACCCTTTTATGGAATAAAAGCCATGTGATAAAACTCTTGCAACCAGTTGTATTTGCATGTCCTTAAACATCATAATTTAGGAATGTTTTGAAGTGTCAGCCTGTGCTAAGTGTAAGATGGGGGCTTTCCAAGCTAAAATATATGTTGAATACCTCTAAATATGTTAGGAATTTAAAGGCATAGAGCCAAAAATACCCCTTCCATACACAGTCATGCAATTAACAGTGGATATGTACATGTTCTGTGTAGATGGAGGGTGGGCCCTTGGAATAATTCCCTTTGGTGGGCTCAAGTGACTACAGTCAGGGGATGGATAAGCTATATAAATTTTTTTTTTTAAATTGTGCCTCCACTTTCACTTGTGGCCTAGTCAAGCATCTACTCTGTCTACCACTTTTTTTTAACATGTTGTTCCATTATAACATGTTTGATATTCAAAAAATGTCCCTTAGTATGAAAGGTGAATACTCAGATCTTAAGAATTTTTGGAACTTCACTCTACTCCCAAGTGTTATAATAATGGACATATCTTTTATTTATGAGTTTAATGTTCTGAGTCTACAGCAATCCAATACTGTGAATTAAAGAGCTTGCTGAAGAAATATTTCCAAACTGTATAGATTTCCTTCATTGAGCTGACAGTCATTATTTACAAATCAGGAAAAAGTAACATGAAAATCAAATGTCTGTCACCATATTTAGCAAATATATGCTGACATGTATTTAGGTTGAAGGGGCTGTCCGAGGTGTAAGAACTCTTGCCAACTTCTTCCCATGCATTAAAATAACAAATGCTAAAATACTCCCCGCTCCTGCTGTGTCCTGTGACGGTGCTCAGACCTCAGCCATGGTCTAGGTTTACAGCTGCAGTCCCATCCGGTTTATGGGATGTTGCAGGGTCTGGAGCCAATAACAGAGTTCAGTGATAAATCACTGACCTCTATTATTGGCTGCAGCCCTTGTGATGTTCTGTAAACCGGACGGGACTTCAGCTGTCAACAGAGACTGAAACGGAGGATCTAGCGCTGTTGTGAAACACGATGGCAGCGGGTAGAGAATTTCACCAACTTGCCCAACCCCTTTAATTGAAAACGACTTTACTGATGAAAAAGGTTCCAGTGAATGATTGTGCTATAGGTATGAACCCTTAAGCTAACCATACACATTAGATGACAAAAGATGACATTCAGCCATCGTTTATATTTCCTAACACCCTCATGCAAATGTTGGCTCAACTCAGCTGAGCATGACATGTGTTCTAACTATGGGGAGGGAAGAAAACTACCGTCAAACAACTCTAACATAGTATGCAATATATAGTACTAGCTGATATACCCAGCTTTGCCCGAGTTAATTTGGTTCACACGGAAAGTTTTATGAAGTCATGGTTATTTCAGAGGAACCGAGGAATAAAATATGTATACACAGAGAGGTGAGGTAGATTCTCCTCAGACTGTTCACCGAGCTGCTGCGCTTGTACACTGAGCTGATTTCTGCAGGAAGCAGACAGCTCCGTTCTCACTGTAGTGGCCAGGCTTGGTATTACAGGCAAAGTTTCCACCTTAGTGAATAAAAACTTACTGGCCTGGCAAAGAGCTGGTTGCCTTGTGGCGCATGGTTTCAGACCTTACTGATTTACACTTGATGACCTATCCTGAGGATAGCCTATTCAGTCTACAACTGGACAACCCCTTTAACGTAGCAAATTAGCACATGCTCAACATTTGAACATAAAGAGGTATAAACACATGTGATCCCATAGTCAAGGGAGCAAATTGCAGTATATCTGTTATTTTGACACTTACTAGAGAAAGATTTCTCCTGATACATTTTCTTGTCACCTTCCATTGATTAATTGAATGTGCACTTTCCCGAAGAATGTTATGAGGCAATATCTCGCACAAGGCATTGTACAGGCCATAGACATGAAGAGGATCCTGGAACATGAAAGGAATGAATTAAAAGGGAGCACATTAATCCATTAATGGCAGCACTAAAGGGAATACTGGCGCTGTGATTAAACAGCAAGGTGCTAGAGAGCACTCTGATTAATCTAGAATCCTCTCTGCCTGTAATGATGACCATTGCTCTTTAATGTAATGTACAGTATCTTAAAAGCATGTTACCTCCATGACACAAATTCTATACTGTGTCAGAACGGGATTACGTAAGAATACAGGAACAGACATATTAACTCCTTATGTTACATGGCACAGATGATTTTCTGCACTATGTGTGTGGATTTCATGTACAAAGGCTTAAAGTTGTACTCTGTTAATACAATATCAATGTCTTACTAATGTACAGTAAGTAGAACACAGACAATTATTTAATGTGTTTGTGAAACTTAAAGGGGTTGTCCAAGTTGTAAGATCTCATTATAACCCCTTCTCGGGGCACTAACATAACAAATAGTGCTATACTCACCTCTCCCCACTCCCGTTGTATCCTGCACCAGTGTTCGTTCCCCCGCTCTGCTCTATGTTTATGGCTGCCGTCTCACCCGATCAAGTGCTGAGTTTTGTCATTGGCTGCAGCCGCTGTGACATCCCGTAAACCAGGCGGGACTGTGGCTGTAAACACAGACCAGAATGGGGGTTAGAGTACCGCTGCAGACACAACAGGAGCAGGAGAGCTGGGTATATGACTATAGCCTCTTTCACACGACCGTATGTGTTTTTACACTCATCTGGTTGCAGCAAAAAAAATCACATGGAAGGAAAAAAGCCACGATTAACTCCCAATCTAATATAGTGGGTTTTTTTGTCTGTTCACACGGGCGGCTGCAGCATATCGGCAAACATATACGCTGCGGAAATCCCTCAGTTGGCAGAAATCCTTAGCATGACTACTAATGGTTAAATAGAGCAGTTGTCACCTTTTCCCAGCGTTGGACACAGCTAAATTCCCTCCCCCTAACTTTTTTTCTGCTTTCATAGAAGTCTATAGGAGCTTCCAGCATATTTCATCAAAAGATAGAGCAGGACCTATCTCTTACACGCCGTATAAAATCAGTTACCATTTCGGTTGCTAATGTCCTATTATTTCCAGTATGATGTTTTTACACAACTAAAAATCACTCATTTTAATGAATTCATTGGAATCTATTGGTTCAGATGGTGGCAGACGGTTGTGTGAATAAGGCTTATTTGTTATGTCACTACATGGGTGAGGGGTTGTACCAAGATCTTATAACTCAGACAACCCCTTTAAATATGAATAAACATCTAAGTGCCTATAGAATGACTGTAGTTCAGCCCTGCAACTTATTGCTTCTGCAGTGTCGTGGCGTTGGGCACGAATACCAGGGGTTCTCCAACGACTGGGATTTACATATTTTACTTTGGCATTCATGCACACCTATTTCAGCAAACCGACCCTGGAGCCAGTGGAGGTAAGTCACCAACATTTTTTTAAATTAAGTGTTTGGGTAAATTTTCACTTTTAGGCTTCAGTCATACGTTACATTTTGCAAAGTTTTCTTTAGACTTTGTAGAGGATGCCATGAATTTTATGCACTTTTAGAAGCTTTTTTGGATGGTGTTTTTATGTGCATAAACTATTTTTACAGGTGTTTTTTGCATGTGGTTTTTCGGTCCCACACCCTATAGGAAAAGATGTGAAGTAAAAGCCCACATATGACAAAAAAAAGCATGGACCTAAAAAAAGTACCCAAAGGCTACATTTACACAGGCGAGCGCCATATTGGGCCCGATATCACGCTTGTCAACGTGTGCTTTAACCGCGGATTAGAGACATTTTCATGAAAAAACACCTCAAATCACTTCAGTGAAATTGCGATCGTTCGGATGTTTCACATGCATCAAAGAATTGGTAAGTGTTCCCCACTGATTTCAAAGGGAAACATCACATCACACTCGCATGCACATCACACAGCATGCAATGTGTTTGACTGTCCCATTGAAAACAATGGGCAATGCGTTCCGAGGGACACGAAAAAAATAGGACTTGCAGAGATTTACCTTGTAGCATCGCTGTGAGGGAAAAAAATCGCTCTTGTGTATGACTTCATTGAAAAGAATGGAGCTCACACTTGTGCTTCTTGCAACGCACAGAACTTGCACAAGATGCGTGCTTCTGTGAATATAGCCAATGTAAGGAAAGACATCACAGAAAAAGCACTGTCTGTAGCATATTTCATAGCATCCTATTAACCTACAGCTAACATCTGGACAGGGCATATCTGCTGGAAAAACTAAAAACTGCAAAAAATAGTTCAAAACGCAAAGTGTTTCCTGAAAAAAAGCTATTTGTGAACTGTTTTGTTTTATGGACTATTTTATGCCGTTCTTTTGTTATTCTTTTTGGGAAATCATTTTGATGTATACTATGTACAGTGTGCATTAGATAGTCAGAGAAGCGGTTCAGCCATCTTTGTCTGTCCATAGCCGGAGGGTTGCTTTAAGGGTTGTTTCACACACAGGTTTTTTGTGGCAACGTTTGATGCAGTTCTTTGAGCAGATAAAGAGAAGTTGGCTGTTGAGCTATGCATTTGCTAAGTCGGAGAGGTTTTACCCAGCCTACATTATAATAAGACATGGTAAGTTTTTCAGTTGCATGAAAAAGTAAGGCTGGACTCTCACCAATGGGTTGGATTGCACATGTGGGATCGCAGAAAGTAATCGTGAATTAGGGTGAAGTGTCTGTTTGCGCAGAATCCATGCTAAAATAGAGCATGCTGCGCTTTTTCTTCTGCTTGCAGAATCCACAATTACTACCCGCACGTCTGAGCGAACCACTGAAAATTCATGCTTTTCAATGCGCATGTATTACCTCGTGTTGTCCACACGGACGCCTATCGTGGAATCCGCAATTCAAAACCGCTCATATGAGCCCGGCCTTAGTAAAACCTATGGAATTACCTGAATTTCTGCTTTGATTACTAATAAAATGCGGCCTGATTGTTATGTAAGTCACAACTATAGACAAAGGCAACCTAACTAAACTCATAACACAAACAGCTGTATCAGGCATTGAAAAAACTTCCACAGTGCAGGGGAAAAAAGTAAGTGAACCCCTGTGTTAATGACGCCTCCAAGAGCTAAACAGCAGAAAAGTGTTCAAACTATAGACATTACATCGTAAATGTGGGTTTCACTCATGGTTTGCCCACAGAATAAAGACACGCAAACTCTAGTGACTGACAAATCAATTCTTCTCAAGAGAGATTGTTTAGTATCAACCACGCCTCGATGCAAACCACTCAGAAAACATCTTATAGAGGTGCATTGAGGTGAAAACGTTGCTTAAGTCCCGGGCGCATATCAGTCTGTGGTGAAACAACTTATGTTCAAATGGAGATAATTCAGAAGTGCTGCTTTCTTCCTTGGCGTGGGCGTCCAACAGCAACTGCACAAGAAATGCAGAAGACTTTATAAACTACAGGAACCTCTACAATTCAGTCCAAGATGTTTTGGGGAAAATGCTCCATAGACAGGTGAGACAAAAGTGGAACTTTTTAGCACAAATTCATAATACTATGTTTGAGGAAAAATAGCACTATACACTAACACCGACCCCTCTTCTATTCTAAGGTGTATCAAAACATTTTACACTAGAATGTAAAGGTAGCAGTTAGAGATGAGCGAGCATACTCGCTAAGGCAAACTACTCGAGCGATTAGTAGTGCCTTATTCAAGTAAATGCCCGCTCATCTCTAAAGATTCTCTCACTCAGCTCTCTCACTCTCCCCCCCCCTCCCCCCCCCCCCGCTCACCCCTGCTCACTCCTGCAACTCACTGCTCACCCGCGCCGGCCCCCGAATCTTTAGAGATGAGCGGGCAGGTACTCGAATAAGGCACTACTCGCTTGAGTAGTTTGCCTTAGCGAGTATGCTCACTCATCTCTAGTAGCAGTCAATGATCTCAGGTTCAGAGACATTGAGTGATGCAACAAGACCCAAAACACAAAAGTAAATCAACTAAAAATGGTTGGAAAAAAAACCCTTGTGTTTTGGAATGACCAAGTCAGAGTTCTAATTTTAAACCTATTTAGATGCTGTGCCAGACCTGAAGAAGGCTATGCATGCAAGGCATCACAGAAATATTAAAGGTCCATTCTGGCGAAAACACATTTATCCATTCCTGCCCCCTCACCTGATTGCCTGACACACTTCCCATGATGACGCAGCACAGCACTAGTTAGTTTCTGTGGTAGGATTCATTCCACAACATCACTTAAACTGAGAAACTGACTAGAAACGTCACACATAAACTCAAGTAGATCTGATCTGGTGAGAACTGAGATCACATGACCCTCTGAGGAGCAACTTTCAAATAGGAAGGAGCAACTAACTGAGGTAAATCACCGGTGTGGCCCTTTAAACTGAAACACATTTACAGATATGAATTGTCCTCAATGTTGCGCAAATCTTCTTTCCAGCTGCTGGAAATGTTTGGTGGGTGTGACTGGCGCTGAAGAGGCTCTACGGGCTTTTAAATTCAAAGGTTCACTTACTTTTGTCTATGGATGTTTACTAAATCAGCTCAATAAAAGACAAGAACGGTAGTAGTAGTTGTCAGTTGTCATTTCCTTGACTGAAACAGCTTTTTCCCATTAGGTCTTGGAGAAGTCATTAGGAGGTTCACTTACTTTTTCTGTCTTCGCTGTGGATGCTTTAGCCAGTGTGCTCAGTAAGACACATGAATGGTAAATCCGTCCGTGATATTAGATTAGATGGTTTGTGTTTGTCTGTAATTACATAACAGTCAGACCACATTTTATTAGTAAGCAACGCAGAAATCCGGACAATTTACTAAGGGTTCACTTATTTTTTTTCTTGCAACTGTATTAACGACATCTGAGATTCACTTTCAATCAAGCAGATTTCCTTATTGGATCCTAATTTATGGAGATTTTTAGGGCTCATTCACATCGGCATATGTGTATTTGTGTATTTATATGACTGGAATACACATATACCTGCTGTGTTCAGGAGGGTGGTGGGGGTACGCACATTAATAAAACCCTGCCGAATTTCAGCCTCAAAATCCGATTGGCTTCTGTGTGGATTTTGGTGCAGAATTCAGGGATGGCGCATTCTGCAGCGCTATTGTGAGGGGTCCCTAATAAGGTATAGGGGGATACAGCGCCTTTATAAAGACGACAGTAAGTCTCCGGATTTCCCGCCTGCAGTGATGCTGGGATCTGCAGAGCGTTGTGCTGCACAGAATGCCTGTTGCAAGCAGAAGTGTTCCTGCTGACCAGCATGAAAGAGAAAAAGCTTTAAATATTGATGTTGTAGCAAAGTTTCCCTGAAGTGGCCCAAAGTGCTTGTGTGCCGATACATCTCGTTGTCTGTACAGAGCCATCAGCGGACTGCTGCCGTCAGGGATATCGTCGTCTTCTGGCCGGAGTGGATCATCGTTGCAGCTCTAGAGATTGTTTCTCTCTGTCTGACGTTCCTCCTACCTGTGCCGGGGTGTCCCACGTAAGCAACATCAGTCACTAGGAGGAGAATATGTCTGCTTATGGCAGTGCTACAGTAGAAATTAGACTCCTTAACCCCTTAAGGACGCGGCTCATTGTAGACATAAGGATGCGACAATTTTCAGGGGGATTTTCATCTCCACTTTTCTAAAGCAATAACTGTTTTATTTTTCCGTTCGCACGGCTGTATGGGGACTTGTTTTTGTGTGGCAAATTGTAGTTTTTATGAGTACCATTTTAGGTACATATAATGTATTGTAAAGGCAGAGAGAAAAAGACAAATCAATTGTACCATCATTTTTGTATTTTTTTTTAATGCAGCATAAATGGCGTGATATATGTTTTCTGCGGGTCTGTACCATTACGATACCAAAATAATTTTTTCCCTCTTTTGCGCAATAAAACCAGCTTTTTTTCGATACTGTTTTTTTTTACTTTGCTGCATTCAAAGTCCCATAACGTTTTTATTTTTCCATGGAGGTCTGTATGTCAGTATGTTTTTTGCGTGATGAGCTTTATTGGTATTTTGCCGTGCAGAGTAAATAGTGTGTTCAGTCTATTGTACAGGACATTATAGATATTGCAGATGGCCGGGTCGGATCCCGCTGTGAGAATTCTCGCAGTGGGATGCAAGCTATGCCCCTGCAGTGACCACTGCAGCTCACCTCCTCCAGGCGTGTTCTCCGCTCTGTTATGTGCCGACTGACGCCCAGCCGGCGCATGCACTGAGTAGAGCCAGTCAGTCAGCCGTGACGTTCCTGGATGGGCCTCTGCGAGGCTCGCATAAAAATAGGACATGCCACGATTTGTTTACCACGCAAGTTTTCTGGCGGTCAAATTGCAGCCGTCTGCATAGGATTGCATTGTCTAGTTTCCACCCATGTGCAGGAGGCCTTACTGGTAGATGTTACAGCTAAACCAAAAGATTCTTATATTTAAGATACGTGTAACAAAATTCTTGAACTATTTGCCATGGCTCTTCACGTTCACTTTATTTCTTTAGAGGTTACCTTGGCCCTGGTGGAATCGGTGATGATGGCCTGTACCCGAACTGCACAGGAGGGGCTGCTGGATACATTGACAAATGGATATTTGGACCAAATCATATCTACAATTATCCAACATGCAAGGTTATTATAAACTGTTTTATTAGAATATGGAAACGTTGCTTTAAAAAGGGATCCAGTCACAGAAAATGCAGTCTCATCTGTAGACGAGTGTCAGCAGGATTAAAATCACAGAGGTGAGAGAAAAAATATACAAAGAAAAAGAAGCCAAGAATGAACCATCTGATAAACTGCAGGGCCGGCTCAATCACCATTAGAGAGCCAGATTGCAATATGAACAAGCTAAATGTTCAATGATGACTAGTATACAATCGCCCAGCCCAACCCAGCCCAGATTGGGGGAGGGGTGACTGCTAACAATATAGTCTGCACATGTGAACTGATACCAATGATGTCAGCCATAGATAAGTGCGAAACACTATTTATCCTGCAAGGTAAACGCCTTAAAAAAATACACCCTGCCTGGATTGCAATTTTTTTGGTCAATCTCCCCAAAAAATTGAATAAAAAGTGATCGAAAAGTTAAATATGCCCAAAAATGGTACCAATAAAAACTACAGTTCACACTAGAAAGAAACAAGCGTTCACATGGCCCAAGCCGCAGAACAGCAAAAAGTTATTGATCTCTAAATATGGTGACGAAAAGTAATTTTAAAAAAGTGGGTTTCTATTTTTTCTTTTCAATAATTTTTATTGGGTTTTATAATAAACCCAAAAAAAAATAACAGAAAGTTGACATATTTGTTGTGTTAGAAATTGAATACAATTTCTGTACCGTGACATAAATATTTTAAATATGGAATGCGTTGCTGAATAGTATTGGAACTAATGTTCATTCTTACAAAATAAAATAAAATAGTTGCCAGGTTAATGTAGTTCGTCACTTGAGTACTAGAACCAGAAACTAGAAACTTGTATGTACCCATTCCCAGCTGCACAACGTAAATATATGTCATGGGGTCACACAGGGTATATGGAGCGGGCTCGGGAGCCAAGTCAGCTCTGCACTATGCGACCATCAGCTGTTTTTGACAACTTCTTTTTGATCACTTTTTATTCAATTTTTGGAAGAAGTAACACAAAAATGTAATTCTGGCATTAGGTACTTTTATGCTGTACACCGTGTGGGATAAATACTATACTATTTTAGTAGCTCGGACTTTTCAAACACAGAAATGTCAAATATGTGCTCCAGGAGTCAGGGAAAGAGTTAAATGCCAAAAACTCACTTTTAAGTTCCAGGCAAACAAGTTGATGTTCCATACAGTCCATGTCCATAGATCCAAGTGCAGAGTTCGGTGACTGGAGATACCGCTTTTCCTACTAGCAATTCCCGAAATGCTTTTCCAGATTTCTCACCGGAAAACACCTCGTGTTGTATCTGGCACCTTTTCATCTTCCTCAGACTCTGGGATGAAGCTGTATATCACTGTCCCTTAACCAGCTGTCGTTCTTCTGGCTACACTTATTCTTCACCAACTGCTTGCTGACTATTACTACTAACAATGAACTTTCTAGAACTAAACATGAGCATTAATAAACTGAATCCTCCCAGCAGCATAAAGCTGAGGGGCCAGACAGCTACTGAAGAACGATGGGTCATTGGGGCATTCTTTTCCCCTGATTCACACTCTGTGGTTTCACCAACTCCATTTTTACCATGTATCTAGCATATTAAACAAAAACCTCAAAGTAACAAAAAGTTTAACACTTTTCCCAGATTTTATATTAACATTTTGTAGTGACAAGTCTGGGTCACTACACATATACGCCGGGCTCACAAAGCCTTAATTCACTGACAATGACATTGCATACTTGCTGCATGCCACCGATCGCTATGCACTATCTTGGCGTGCGTAATATGCACCAAGATAGAACATAATGCGATTTTTCTTGCATCCTCTTTTCGCCCAATGTGTGTGAGTGGTAAAATGGGAGCCTGTGGCTAATAAGTACAGGGCATTACGGGTGCAAAATCCACGCACATAATACGCTGTCAACACTTGGTCACTGTGAAATAGTGTTGGAAAGCATGAATACATCATCTGACTATGCTGAATTACCTTCACCTCGGACACAATGTTTCTCTTTAACCTGAAGCAGGTCTTGTACAGTTCGGCAATCTGTAGACTAATGTGTCCTCTATGTGGATTGTCTAAACTCCAGTGGGTTGATGAGGCTCGCCGTTGGGGTAGAAACTCTATCACTCTAACATGATGCAGGAAGAATTAATGGCTGGGAAGTATTATTTACACAAGCTGCTCTTGCTTTCTTGCATGACCATAAATAACTCACCCAATTAATTTGCATGACCTCATCTATGATTCTGCAATGTATTTTTCCTGAACGAATAATATAATATCCCGACGTGATCTGTGGCATATGTGAACAGAAACATTTGTAACAGTGATTTTTATTGGAGGGCTATTCACGCAGATTTGTGAATCCTATCATGGTCATGAAATGTTTTAAAGATGTCATTGCTTAACAAACGCAATTAGGATTGATGTGATACATGGATTTTATTGACTCGATGAGATAATTTCATGCTTCTGATAGATGGTTTTCATCTTAACACTTCTTTGCGTAAGCCTAGAAATATAACAGATGCACAAATGTGATGATTCCAGTTCGGTTGGTTATTTTATTCTGGCTGGCAAAGTTTAATTCAGGTCAAATTCAATATATTTCGTATTGATTGATTGTTTTTCATCTACATTTTATTTTCTAATGAAGAACGGCAGAAAGCCTAACCAGAGGGAATGTCCGTCCAGCCAGTCCCTTGCAATGAATGTTGGGAAAAGAAAAAACAACAATCAGCAGTAAATAAATTCAATTTCTAATGATTCTCTCTATCGGCCATGGCCGGTGCAGGCAGAAGTTTTATTTATTTCTGTTTCAGTATTTTGGGCTTTTTTTGTTAATTATTAAAGAAGTCTTAAAAAAAAGAACAAATTGGTTTGTCATTATTTTTGTATGATTGCATATGAAAAACCCTCTATGGTAATGAAAACAAATTGATTATTTGAAACAGACATGCTGAATGGGGCTGTTTCTGCAGTATGTGCATGGACTTCTGATAGCCCCATTCGGCCCAATTATGGAGCATCGTGACTCTGATGTGCTCCATCACCGCTCTGCAATGTGAAGGCAGAAGATTGTTAAGAAGGATATTGCCTACATAGAGTCAGTGAATCCTGAGTGGGACGCAGTACCGCTGTTTTGCCAAGTAAGGCCTAGAGCCGTGATAGCGAACCTATGGCACGCCGTCACCCCAGTACAGATGACTGTGAGGTAAATGACTACAGGAGTGCTGACGTCACCGCTAAGTGATAATTGTCCCACATAAATGGCCATGTTGGCACTTTGCGATGAATAAGTGGGTTTTGAGTGGTAGTTTGGGCACTCGGTCTCTAAAGGGTTCACCATCACTGGCCTAGAATGTGGTTCACAGAGTAGACAGTGAGCTAGCAATTAACTGTTAGTGGTCTGGGAACTAATAGATGGCGTCCCATGTTGGCCACAACCTGGACCCTGGCAGTTGAGATGTTACCTCAGCTCATTTGATTATCTCTATGGAGTCTGTTGGGTGTGTAGAAATTGTCAGCCCGATATGGGAACTAATGTTGGGTGCAAGCAGTGCTGGGCTTACACTGTAGTTATCCTGATTGCAACTGAAGGCGAAACTCCTGTCCTTGCATCCCAATGAGACATGGTACAAACTGATTGCCCAGGGCTGATCTGAGGCCTGGTTATGCAGTCTTGAAGTAGACTGGATGTAAACAGTGTCAGGGGTGGTGTAGAGATAGCCCCGGAGAATGTCGGGGTCCTGGTGTGACAGCGGCCCTACTGACCTGTGGTCTGAATTGTCCCATAGTCAACCACCTTCTAGACGTAACTGGACAGTCTTTGATAGTAGTGCAGCATCCCGTAGGGTAACCCCAGACGCATGGCATATGCTGAGGAGCTGGGAGGGCAAGATGCTGGCTTGTCACAACAGCACTTACCACACTCCCTCCCAGAGGGACGCACACAGCCAAGGCCAGGGCAGCGCAGGTCCTCTGCCGGACACCCCCGGCATGGGGATGCCCAATAAACATTAGGACAAGTGAAGGGGTTGTCATGGGTGACGCCACGGTTCCGGCACCCACTGGCATAAACATCGGCGCGGAAATAACTGAGCCACAGACAGTAGTATAGTACCTTAGGTCTCCGGGAACGGTCTGGAATAACTTTACTTAATGCTAACTTCAGCAATACACAAGGCACAAATGACAGATTTGGAAAGTGCAGGCAATAGGCAGGCTAGAGTACCTCCACACGGTGACGCAGACTTCAGGGCACCTGTGTGTGATGAATTGAAAACACCTACCTCCACTCAGTAGACCCAGACTTCAGGATGCTTAAGTGTAAACAATGAGATAGAGTACCTCCACTAGGCAGTCCCAAAGTTAAGTTCGCTCGGGTGTGAAAGACAATGATGATAGATGAGTACCTCTGCACTAGACCTTGGGATGAAACGCTCACTTGTTGCTCACTCACTCTCTTTTGGGGGGTCACTCCTTTTTCATAGATCTTGAGAAATCTCTCCTCCTCTTCCATTCTTCACCACATGGAAGTTGATGGTACCTCCATGTGGCTGTACTCTCAGAAACCCAGAAGACATGGATTACTTTCCTGCTCTCAATCACTTACATTTATAGACTCTCTTAGACCACGTGGCAGCATAGAAATTGTTACATTTGCAGACAGTCAGCTAATACTTTGCAGACATTAACCCATCACATGCTGTGCAATACACATAACAGAATGACAAGACAGTTTTGCACAGAGCATCTACATAAGACATACACTACCGTTCAAAAGTTTGGGGTCACATTGAAATGTCCTTATTTTTGAAGGAAAAGCACTGTACTTTTCAATGAAGATAACTTTAAACTAGTCCTAACTTTAAACAAATGCACTCTATACATTGCTAATGTGGTAAATGACTATTCTAGCTGCAAATGCCTGTTTTTTTGTGCAAAATCTACAAAGGTGAATAGAGGCCCATTTCCAGCAACTATCACTCCAGTGTTCTAATGGTACAATGTGTTTGCTCATTGGCTCAGAAGGCTAATTGATGATTAGAAAACCCTTGTGCAATCATGTTCACACATCTGAAAACAGTCTAGCTCGTTACAGAAGCTACAAAACTGACCTTCCTGTGAGCAGATTGAGTTTCTGGAGCATCACATTTGTGGGGTCAATTAAACGCTCAAAATGGCCAGAAAAAGAGAACTTTCATCTGAAACTCGACAGTCTATTCTTGTTCTTAGAAATGAAGGCTATTCCATGCGAGAAATTGCTAAGAAATTGAAGATTTCCTACAACGGTGTGTACTACTCCCTTCAGAGGACAGCACAAACAGGCTCTAACCAGAGTAGAAAAAGAAGTGGGAGGCCGCGTTGCACAACTAAGCAAGAAGATAAGCACATTAGAGTCTCTAGTTTGAGAAACAGACGCCTCACAGGTACCCAACTGGCATCTTCATTAAATAGTACCCGCAAAACACCAGTGTCAACATCTACAGTGAAGAGGCGGCTGCGGGATTTTGGGCTTCAGGGCAGAGTGGCAAAGAAAAAGCCATATCTGAGACTGGCCAATAAAAGAAAAAGATTAAGATGGGCAAAAGAACACAGACATTGGACAGAGGAAGACTGGAAAAAAGTGTTGTGGACGGATGAATCCAAGTTTGAGGTGTTTGGATCACCACGAAGAACGTTTGTGAGACGCAGAACAAATAAAAAGATGCTGGAAGAATGCCTGACGCCATCTGTTAAGCATGGTGGAGGTAATGTGATGGTCTGGGGTTGCTTTGGTGCTGGTAAGGTGGGAGATTTGTACAGGGTAAAAGGGATTCTGAATAAGGAAGGCTATCACTCCATTTTGCAACGCCATGCCATACCCAGTGGACAGCGCTTGATTGGAACCAATTTCATCCTACAACAGGACAATGACCCTAAACACACCTCCAAATTGTGCAAGAACTATTTACAGCAGAAGCAGGCAGCTGGTATTCTATCGGTAATGGAGTGGCCAGCGCAGTCACCAGATCTGAACCCCATTGAGCTGTTGTGGGAGCAGCTTGACCGTATGGTACGCCAGAAGTGCCCATCCAACCAATCCAACTTGTGGGAGATGCTTCTAGAAGCGTGGGGTGCAATTTCACAAGCTTACCTCAACAAATTAACAGCTAGAATGTCAAAGGTGTGCAATGCTGTAATTGCTGCAAAAGGAGGATTCTTTGACGAAAGCAAAGTTTGATGTAAAAACAATGTTATTTGAAATACAAATCATTATTTCTAACCTTGTCAATGTCTTGACTCTATTTTCTATTCATTTCACAACGCATGGTGGTGAATAAGTGTGACTTTTCATGGAAAACACAAAATTGTTTGGGTGACCCCAAACTTTTGAACGGTAGTGTACATGTATGTCATTACGGAGGGGGCCAGGAAAGCATGTACTGGGCCACTACAGTAGGATTTGGTGAACGTGAGGGATTGGTGTGAGACTGTGTGAAGTAGCTGTCATGGTGCACTGGCAACAGCTTAGGAACGGTACCTGGGTGATGTCACTGCGTCAGCTCTGGCCCACATGAACCTTTTGCTGGCTTGTGCTTGCTGTCATTTTGGCTTTAAATACCAACAGGAGAATTTTTCTGCATGTTTCTAAGCAGATTGGTTAGCTGGGGAATGGGACAGCCCAGCCAACCATTCGTCTTTAGTGTGTGTATATTTAATCCGGCTCCTCTTTACAGAGGATGGCAGTTATTCTCCTGTCTGAAGACTCTCAGTTAGGTGTTCCTGGTCATGTCAGTGGCTCCTGGTCTAGTTTTGCATATTAGCTAAGATAAGTCTGTCTAGTTGTTTGTTTATTAT
This sequence comes from Eleutherodactylus coqui, assembly GCF_035609145.1. Lineage (NCBI taxonomy): Eukaryota > Metazoa > Chordata > Amphibia > Anura > Eleutherodactylidae > Eleutherodactylus > Eleutherodactylus coqui. The sequence continues at coordinate 173,501,821 of NC_089840.1, forward strand.
CTGGGGTTTCTAACATCTCTTTCCTGTATATCTGTGCTGTAACACTTGGTGTTACATCTAACCTTTGCCATTATTCCCTGTAAAAATCTAGGGAAAGTCGGGGTAGCCCTAGGTTCCTGGCATGAGGTTACCCTCTTCAGGGCGAGCACTCCACTTATAGGTAGGTCTTCCCGCATCAGAGAGGTTAGGGTCAGTTTCCCTCTATTCCCTGTTTTATGTTTCTTTATCACAAAGCAAGTGTATTATGTGTTGTACTCATTTAAGTGAGTGTATATACTGTATTTACATCCGGATAAGACTGTTAAGGTTACGGTCTGCACGGACATAGCAAAAACATAGCCTTGAGGCAAACAAAGGCCTGACAAAGATAGCTGTACGACTGTTCAACACTATATTGGTTTGACACTTTAAGAGGCATTATAATCTTTGCTTCTGTACACGCAATTTCTTTAATGCTCCAAACAGTTACTAAAACGTGCGCAGTTGTACTTGTGTTTAGTCAAGTTCACCCTTAGATTTTAAATGGTTTATGATTATCTCCTTCTTAAAGGGGCCACTCATGAAAGAGGAAGTCAATTACTCCATTCTACCGAGCAGGACTCAATAGCAATATATTAAGAGATTGCTCTTTACTGAATTACCGAATATATGAAAGTTAATTCACATCGGAGCTGGGCTTTAAATATTAATATTTAACAAAAATGTATTACTGTTAATTACTATTTCTTCTTAAAATCTCTGCATACGTTGGTGAATAATTTATACATTAATATTTTTTATGAGTTTAAGACCATTTTAATGGCATTCGGTAAATAACAGTTTTTGGAGTACGGCAATGACAGAGTTGTATTAATCATAGACTCCGTTACTTACCTTTCCAACGGAACCTCTTTAATGCTTAAATCCTTGTGGCAACTGAATTAATGGCTTTGAAACATCCGGTTTACTATCCTGTGCTGACCGGTGTTGGATGTCCAGCATTGTCATTTCCTGTCTAATAGAAGAGATGTTGCTAATTGCTTGTCTTAATGATTGTACATGGTCAGACTATAAACAGTGGGAGAAAAATCTCTGTTTACCTCCATAAATGATTAATGGGCTCCTTTGCATTAGTCACTTGTCAGGATGATACTGTGAGATGTTTATCACCTCTAGATGAGATTTGCTTTGATACCTTCTGTATGTAAATCACATGAAATGACTTTCTCTATAACGATTGCCGAGTCATTTTGTAAGATGATCTGATTTACTTTTGCTATATTCTAGTGGAGAATTTGTATAGACGTTTGCTTAACTTTCAAAAACATACTACTGGTATGTAATTTAGCTTATTTCTGTTAAAGTACAGAGTTTTGGAACTTATCACATCACAGTCACACAGGAAACCCTGTCTATCAAGAAAAAGGGTGTGTGGTTATAATAGGAAAGCTTGAATAAGCATGACTCTTCTTGGACAGAGTACTCTTCTCGGCTCATTTGCATATGGTGCTGGATAACTGTAGAACCTGTTTGCAGTCCTAAATGGTCCCATTAGGAAAAGTGAGCATATTAAAGGTGATTAATTTTTCATCCCCTGCTGGTCAGTGGAGTCAGTTGTAGGGGCGAGATAGTGGTGACAATGTCCCTTGATGGCTTTATTCACATGAGCATTTACACACACAGCAGAAAAAAGCGACATCTAAGGCATTGAATTCCAATGCATTCATTCACATGGGCGAATTTGCGATGCATAAAAACATTGTACCGTTAAAAATAAAACATACACAACCGAAATCGGCAAATGATTTTATGCACGGCCAGAAAATATAGTACTGGATCTATCTTTTGACCAATATACGCTGCAGGCTCCCATAGAGGGGGAGGCAGTTTAGCAGTGTCCAACGCTGCAAAAAGCTTGCAGGTGCCTCTATTTAGGCATGTGAAGTCATTCAGAGGATTAATGCCGAGCGAGGGTTTTCCGGGCTGCGACGTATTTTTTTGCTAATACGTCGTACCCAGCTGTGTGAATGGATGAGAAAACGGTAATTAAGCTTGGGACTTGATCGCAGAAAATCGTACATTCATGCAAATTAATGTAGCATATGAGCAAACGTAAAACGCATATGCTCACGTGACGGAGCCCTAAGAGATAGAGCGCACACAGCTGTATATTACGCAATCTTTACATAGCAGCTAAATAGTGGTACAATCACTTTAACCTCCAAACAAGGAACAGCCATTTTAATGGATGGCAATCAGTGGTCTGGACACTTTAACCAGCTTACAGTTTTCAACGATACGGCACTTCTAGTGGCTTATAGATCTCTATAGTGCAGGCAATTCAAATAGCACTCAGGTTTCAACCATATGAGCAATTCTAATAGATCTTGGGTTGCAGAACCTTGTAAGAAAGTTATGAATACTCTGGCAATATAATCTGGTACACTCGGCAGAGCAGACTTTGGAATCCTTCTAAGAATAAGTTCATATGGGGCAGAGATGCTGCAGGATGTCCAAGGTGGGATAGAAATTTTGCGGCAAATTCCGCAGCATTTCCACATCATTTTGACTCTGTTTTGGATGCGGAAATGCTGTGGAATTTGCCATGGAAATTACACAGCTTTCTGCCCCTTTTGATCATACCTTTATATTGTTTTGGCTTGCCAGTCTTTGTAGAATCAAGTTCAGACTCTGAAATACACTATAGATTTTGGTACTCACATAGTCCTTCGTTATAGTAATTCTAACTCCGCCACTTGCAACACACTCTCAACTTAACCACCTCTGTGGGATACAGAACTGTTGCTTGTATTCTCAGTCTCCTAATATTCCCAAAGGCTGGTATACACAGTGTCCTTATAATCTCAGTCTCTTAAATTACTTATCTTGCTTATACACTTCGTGAACATACAACTCATTGCTAACAGGTTCACTCTCATGGTGTCTATGATACTAACCTCTCTCATGAACTCAGCAATCCAACAGGTCCCTGATCGGCACTACCACAGCTACAAGGGTCCAAACGGTCAGGGCACTCTTCTCTGGACAAGAGACTCTAGGAATTTCTTCACCTAAACTCTTAAAATTCATCCTCTTTACTCTCAGCAGGCATCACAGGACTCCTCTCATGGCTCAAGACTGGACCTCACCCAGTTCTCTGCTGGGACCTTGTGCACATTTTGCACTCTTCATTGATGTGGAAAACACAACCACTGCTTGTGCATTACATCCTACTTTTTATACCTTTGCAGGCACCTTCCTGTGAGGCTACACATGCCATCTGATTTGTCCATCAGATGCAATCACCCAGCACCATTCCTAGGGTTGTAGCAAATGAAGAAAAACTAATGCAAGGTTACCCTGTCTGGGTTCAGGACCAAACCACAGAACATCCACACAGGCCACAACAGAGACTGTTAAACTTCCTTAACTGCCTGGTTACAAACTATCATCAGTCTTTACAAGTAGCTATCAGTCATTGTCATGCTCCTCAGTTTAAAGTCAGCTACTATGTCAGTTACCTGTGTCCCCCACATTACTATATAAATCAGTAGCATACTATACATTTAAAATATCGCATATGCATATACAGTTATGCAATAAACATGAGCATATACAATACTAACTCTTACAATACATCATAGGCTCCAACATCTATGCATATACTATGAACATCATACCATTTCTATAATAGACTTTGGCCATTACATACTAGAAATTGACCCTTAGAGCATTTCCCATTTGACATTAGCAATATACTAGCATAATAAACCTTTTGCATCTATCTCTTAACTATACTCTGTTATACAGAATTACATCATCTTTATAATTACTCTATCTACAATAACATTTGACTTTCTATTTGGGATTAACTTTTTACATCACCCTTTCATGTACAGAAACAATATCAATAACTACGGATGCCCAAAATATTGAAACTCTGTAATTTGATGACATTTTGATTCATGTTGATTAAACTAAATTTAAACTCCTGAACTAAAAACATGAACATATTGCCCCCCCCCCAACATGTTTTGCCATGTTCGGCTATAGCCCTACATTATTCCCTGATAAATCCAGCCATGGTGAAACATGTTGGCAAAGGAGGGAATATGTTCATGTTTTTAGTTCAGGAGCTTTGTTGGTCCATAAGATGTGACTCTACTGTGATAGCTGGAATTCGTTATATGGAGGTGGAGTCATTTACCACTCTCCTATTACTAAGATGGTCAGGCAGGCTTGCTTGGCTTTAGCCAGTTTGGTCTGACTATGGCACCACCTGCAATACACACTTTTTAAGTGACGGATTGGCGTAGTGTATCTGGACCGCCGGCTCCTGTATTTTTAATTGTCTTTGTCTTAGCACTTTTGCATACAAGTCATAAAGATTATTTATTTTATTGTCATTTTGGGAAGGTAGGACATACAGGTACCGTAGTTTTTTTGCCTGTGGCAATTTGAAGTTTGATCTTGTGAGACCTTATATACCTTAGGGCATTTTGTTTTGTACATATTTAATACATTTGACTTATTTTATGAATCCTCTAAGGCCATATTCACATGGCAATGTTCCTGAATCCCATACAGAGCATGCCCTACTCTTGTCCATGAACACGGAAAAAATAGAACATGCAGTTTTTTTTCACATAGACAATGAGTCCACAGGCTATGGGGCCAAGTGCTGTCCGTGGAATACACAAAGAGCACATGGCCCGAAAATACAGATATGCGAATGGGCCCTTAATCTTGCTCACTTTTCTAGAGACTTTTTGCATCTACTTCAATAGTATTCGAAAAGTGCATACAACTGATGCTACTGAATTAAGTAACTACTGCTACTGGGCTGAGTGAAGTGGGTTTGGGAAGACGTATGTCTGATATTTCTCTTTGTCTTGCTGACAAATTAACACATTTTTAGACAAATAAATTTAGGAGAAAATATATATAAAAAGTGCTTAAAATATGGGAATTGCTGCCCATGACAACCAGTCAAATGTCAAAATAAAAAGGAAAAGCAATGCTTGCGCTCACGGGAACACAGGAACAGTAACTAAATTGATTAAATATATAATCAATTTATTTTAATACACAATATACTGAGCTACGCGTTTCTGCGACTATTCTGTCGCCTTTTTCAAGCTCAAGTGACACAAGTTAATACAGACTATTTATACATAATTTTAAAAGGAATGGCTTACCAGTCCATGTGCAATAGACGGTGCATGCCGTTCTCTCAATGAATTGGGCAGAGATTCCGCTACCAGGGAGGGTCAGGTTGACGTGATTACCTCACTCTTTGACTCGCTACATGCGTGTCAATTTTTTCTTCAATGAAACTTTATCTTTATTTGTCAACAGTTTCGACAGTAATTGCCTTTCACGATCTATTTGCTAGCGGGATACTACCCGACATAGCAGTTTATATCTTCATATCATTATATAGTTTATATATTACCACGATCTGGTTAGAATACATTATATAGATAAGAAATATATAATATTACATATGATTCTAATAAATACTTAATCTAATAATCTAATAAATCAATAAAAAAAAAAATAAAAAAAAAACAACAAAAAAAAATTATGTACATTATGTTCCGACAATTCATTCAAACTTCATTAAAGGGGTTGTTCCGCGCCGAAACGGGTTTTTTTTTTTTCAACCCCCCCCCCCCCCCGTTCGGCGCGAGACAACCCCGATGCAGGGACTGAAAAAAAGAACAGCACAGCGCTTACCTGAATCCCCACGCTTCGGTGACTTCTATACTTACCGGTTGAAGATGGCCGCCGGGATCTTCTTCCTCCGTGGACCGCAGCTCTTCTGTGCGGTCCATTGCCGATTCCAGCCTCCTGATTGGCTGGAATCGGCACGTGACGGGGCGGAGCTACACGGAGCTACACGGAGCCCCATTGAGAAGATAAGAAGACCCGGACTGCGCAAGCGCGTCTAATTTGGCCATTCGACCATTTTAGACGGCGAAAATTAGACGGCAACCATGGAGACGAGGACGCCAGCAACGAAACAGGTAAGTGAAAAACTTTTTATAACTTCTGTATGGCTCATAATTAATGCACAATGTACATTACAAAGTGCATTAATATGGCCATACAGAAGTGTATAGACCCACATGCTGCTGCGGGACAACCCCTTTAAGTATTTATTAGAATCATATGTAATATTATATATTTCTTATCTATATAATGTATTCTAACCAGATCGTGGTAATATATAAACTATATAATGATATGAAGATATAAACTGCTATGTCGGGTAGTATCCCGCTAGCAAATAGATCGTGAAAGGCAATTACTGTTGAAACTGTTGACAAGTAAGGGCGCCCACCCACTGGCGATTTTTTTTCTTTGCGTTTTTTTCTCAAGAGCAATTAGAATTGAATGTACTCCTGTCCACTGGCGTTTTTTTTTGCGTTGTGTTTTTTTACATAGGAACTGTCAGTTGCATATGTGTCCTTATTTTTCTCCTAATGAACCCATGAAAGTCAATGGAAATTAATGGAAAAGCCGCGAAAACGCGGCAAAAAACGCCGTGAAAACGCTGCGTTTTTCACGCACGAAAATCGCAAACGCCAGTGGGTGGGCGCCCTAAAGATAAAGTTTCATTGAAGAAAAAATTGACACGCATGTAGCGAGTCAAAGAGTGAGGTAATCACGTCAACCTGACCCTCCCAGGTAGCTGAATCTGCGCCCAATTCATTGAGAGAAGGGCATGCACCGTCTATTGCACATGGACTGGTAAGCCATTCCTTTTAAAATTATGTATAAATAGTCTGTATTAACTTGTGTCACTTGAGCTTGAAAAAGGCGACAGAATGGTTGCAGAAACGCGTAGCTCAGTATATTGTGTATTAAAATAAATTGATTATATATTTAATCAATTTAGTTACTGTTTCTGTGTTCCCGTGAGCGCAAGCATTGCTTTTCCTTTTTATTTTGTCATTGATTGTATAACGAGCCCCCATAATTTTGGGTGGGTACTCGTATATTTGCTGTGCGGCTCTCCACAGATAAGGGACTCAGCTCTATATTTCTACACGCGATCCAGGATCATGGTGCCGGTGAGACTTGGGCATTTGTCTAGCCTCACCTGAGCACTCGGTGAGTGTTTCTTTTCATTTCACCACAACTGATTGCTGCTAATTTTTATTCTTGGCGCTCTCCTCTCACTTAATTAACCAGTCAAATGTGTTATTTTCCTGTAGGATGGAAATTAGAATGCATTTACTTAGTATATACAACACTAGTAATCTTTGTGGCAAGGTTATGCGCAGAATGGCCTGCGAGGGGCTGTATCCAGACCTTGTGTACTGAATGTGTGATAATCAGCAGGTACAGCTGTGTGGGTATGTCTGGAAGAGCTAAAAACTTTAGATACCTTCAGTCCCAGGCTGCAAGCTGTAGCTGGAAACCATAACTGATGCTGAGAGAGCAGAGCTCAATGCCAGAAGCCAGAGCAAGGCCAGGCTCTGAGAGACAGCGGCTGGAAGCCTGACACCTGTGGGAGATCTGGCTGGGGTACATCATCAGTCTGACAGGGAAGGACTCCTCCAGACTGACACCCTGCTGGGGGGATGTAGTGGTGCTAGACCACTGTGTTAGCAGTGCGGGAACTACTGTGTAGTTAGCGCCTTGACAGGCAAGCGTTTATTAGTTTTCATAGTACGTGTATGAGCTGCCAGTGGCTGATGTGTTCACACTGGATTTCCTTGCTACCATTAAATATTGAAGAAAATAAAAGTAATATGGACTTTTACATGGACTGAGTATGCCGCTGTGTTGTCGCCAACCTCCACCCACCACGAAGACATTGCACATCTTATTAATGCTAGTTTTAATGTAACCCCTCTATTTCCATACATCACAGATTTGGTAATGTAACGATACATTATTCACTTTTGCTGACCTCAGTTTTCAAACTTGCCTATTTGTATTTTAGTAGATGTAAAAGTAATGCTAATCTACGAGTTACATTTTGTAGGCAGCTGCAATATATTTTCATTCTTTGTTTTCTTCTAGGAACTGTATAAAACTACTCAGCCATTTGATCCAGAAGGTGTACTTGGGACCATTAACTCTGTAGTGATGGCATTTTTTGGACTGCAGGTAAAGATCTATGGCCTTTTCTAGATTTGATACAAATTTATAGAAAGTCATAATATTAAATAGGATCTGTCCTCATCCTGTGCCGCACCCTATAGAAGGAAGGGGATACTAAAAAATATTTGTTGTCCGTTTGGTAAAGATAACCCATTACAGCCTCTTAGTTAGGAGTCCACTGTTTTTTTTTGAGAGCGGTGCTCCCGCTACTCTCTCTCCGCCCTCCTCCTGGATGTCAGTTGATGAGCTGCTGTGTATACATGATGCAGATACAACGCTGCTCACCAATAAATGTGAGCAAGGTGGCGAGAGACAGAGGAGCGCAAATCATGAGTAAGGCGGACCCCTAACTAAGAGTTTGTCTGATTCTTAATAAGGGGAAAGGAAGAATATTTTTGTGCAATTAGAGCTAATAGTAGATGGAACCGCTACCCATAGTATGCTGCCCTTAAATATGACAGACTAACGTAATAACAGAGTAACTTGAATTGTTTGGAGTTAAAACACAGTCTTAATATGTGTTCATTAAGGTGGTGCCAAAGACAAACATCTCAAATCTGGAGAGAGTTACCTGTGATATCTCAGAGGTAGCTGTCACCTGGGCCCATTTGCCTCAGTGGAAATGAAGACTCATTCACGACATAAGCATACAATAGTATTATAAATGACACATGGCAGGTAGGGATCCCTGTCACACCTCTTGTACTGGGGCCCAGGGACTCAAATTACATCACTGACAGCATGTCTCTACAATATATTCCAGTCATTTTCTCAGGACAGGTCATCAATAGAGATGAGCGAACGTACTCGTCCGAGCTTGATGCTCGTTCGAGTATTAGCGTGTTCGAGATGCTCGTAATTCGAAACGAGCACCACGCGATGTTCGAGTTACTTTCACTTTTATCTCTGAGACGTTAGCGCGCTTTTCTGGCCAATAGAAAGACAGGGAAGGCATTACAACTTCCCCCTGCGACGTTCAAGCCCTATACCACCCCCCTGCAGTGAGTGGCTGGCGAGATCAGGTGTCACCCGAGTATATAAATCAGCCCCTCCCGCGGCTCGCCACAGATGCATTCTGACATAGTTCAGGGAAAGTGCTGTCTTGCTGGAGTTGCTATAGGGAGAGTGTTAGGAGTTATTTTAGGCTTCAAGATCCCCAACGGTCCTTCTTAGGGCCACATCTAACCGTGTGCAGTAGTGTGGAGGCTGCTTTTTGCAGTGTTGCACTTTTTTTTTTTTTTTGTATATCGGCCGTGCAGAGCATTGCGTCCTGCAGTAATTTTACATTGTCCAGGGCTAGTAGTGGTGAGGCAGGGACAGAAGACATATTTAGTGTATATAGGCAGTGGGCCTTTCCAAAAACATTTGGGAAAAAAATCTATTTGGGCTGCCTGTGACCGTCCTCAGTGTACTGGGTCTCTGCTGGGGGTAGTTGTCCTAATTCATACGCAGCCAGCTAAGTGTTACAGCAGGCTTGCGCAAAATTCTTTCCTGGCTCTGTGTTGCCTGTTACATCACCGCTGTATTCCTGTCCACAGTGAAAGTCTGCAGTAATTTTACATTGTCCAGGGCCAGTAGTGGTGAGGCAGGGACAGAAGTCATATTTAGTGTATATAAGCAGTGGGCCTTTCCAAAAACATTTGGGAAAAAAAATCTATTTGGGTTGCCTGTGACCGTCCTCAGTGTACTGGGTCTCTGCTGGGGGTAGTTGTCCTAATTCATACGCAGCTAGCTAAGTGTTACAGCAGGCTTGCGCAAAATTCTTTCCTGGCTCTGTGTTGCCTGTTACATCACCGCTGTATTCCTGTCCACAGTGAAACAGTCTGCAGTAATTTTACATTGTCCAGGGCCTGTAGTGGTGAGGCAGGGACAGAAGACATATTTAGTGTATATAGGCAGTGGGCCTTTCCAAAAACATTTGGGAAAAAAAATCTATTTGGGCTGCCTGTGACCGTCCTCAGTGTACTGGGTCTCTGCTGGGAGTAGTTGTCCTAATTCATACGCAGCCAGCTAAGTGTTACAGCAGGCTTGCACAAAATTCTTTCCTGGCTCTGTGTTGCCTGTTACATCACCGCTGTATTCCTGTCCACAGTGAAACAGTCTGCAGTAATTTTACCTTGTCCAGGGCCAGTAGTGGTGAGGCAGGGACAGAAGACATATTTAGTGTATATAGGCAGTGGGCCTTTCCAAAATCATTTGGGAAAAAAAATCTATTTGGGCTGCCTGTGACCGTCCTCAGTGTACTGGGTCTCTGCTGGGGGTAGTTGTCCTAATTCATACGCAGCTAGCTAAGTGTTACAGCAGGCTTGCGCAAAATTCTTTCCTGGCTCTGTGTTGCCTGTTACATCACCGCTGTATTCCTGTCCACAGTGAAAGTCTGCAGTAATTTTACATTGTCCAGGGCCAGTAGTGGTGAGGCAGGGACAGAAGTCATATTTAGTGTATATAAGCAGTGGGCCTTTCCAAAAACATTTGGGAAAAAAAATCTATTTGGGTTGCCTGTGACCGTCCTCAGTGCACTGGGTCTCTGCTGGGGGTAGTTGTCCTAATTCATACGCAGCTAGCTAAGTGTTACAGCAGGTTGCGCAAAATTCTTTCCAGGCTCTGTGTTGCCTGTTACATCACCACTGTATTCCTGTCCACAGTGAAACAGTCTGCAGTAATTTTACATTGTCCAGGGCCAGTAGTGGTGAGGCAGGGACAGAAGACATATTTAGTGTATATAGGCAGTGGGCCTTTCCAAAAACATTTGGGAAAAAAAATCTATTTGGGCTGCCTGTGACCGTCCTCAGTGTACTGGGTCTCTGCTGGGGGTAGTTGTCCTAATTCATACGCAGCTAGCTAAGTGTTACAGCAGGCTTGCGCAAAATTCTTTCCTGGCTCTGTGTTGCCTGTTACATCACCGCTGTATTCCTGTCCACAGTGAAACAGTCTGCAGTAATTTTACATTGTCCAGGGCCAGTAGTGGTGAGGCAGGGACAGAAGACATATTTAGTGTATATAGGCAGTGGGCCTTTCCAAAAACATTTGGGAAAAAAAATCTATTTGGGCTGCCTGTGACCGTCCTCAGTGTACTGGGTCTCTGCTGGGAGTAGTTGTCCTAATTCATACGTAGCCAGCTAAGTGTTACAGCAGGCTTGCACAAAATTCTTTCCTGGCTCTGTGTTGCCTGTTACATCACCGCTGTATTCCTGTCCACAGTGAAACAGTCTGCAGTAATTTTACCTTGTCCAGGGCCAGTAGTGGTGAGGCAGGGACAGAAGACATATTTAGTGTATATAGGCAGTGGGCCTTTCCAAAATCATTTGGGAAAAAAAATCTATTTGGGCTGCCTGTGACCGTCCTCAGTGTACTGGGTCTCTGCTGGGGGTAGTTATCCTAATTCATACACAGACAGCTAAGTGTTATAGCAGGCTTGCGCAAAATTCTTTCCTGGCTGTGCGTTCCGTAAGCGAAGTCAGCCTCCAACCACAGGTCAATAAGCGGCACATTTAATTACAGCGTTCTGTTTCTGCATTACTGGTAATACACCATGCTGAGGGGTAGGGGGAGGCCTAGAGGACGTGAACGCGGCCGAGGACGCGGAGGCCCAAGTCAGGGTGTGGGCGCAGGCCGAGCTCCTGATCCAGGTGTATCGCAGCCGACTGCTGCGGGATTAGGAGAGAGGCACGTTTCTGGCGTCCCCACATTCATCTCACAATTAATGGGTCCACGCGGTAGACCTTTATTAGAAAATGAGCAGCATGAGCAGGTCCTGTCGTGGATGGCAGAAAGTGCATCCAGCAATCTATCGACCACCCAGAGTTCTGCGCCATCCACTGCTGCAACTCTGAATCCTCTGGCTGCTGCTCCTCCTTCCTCCCAGCCTCCTCACTCCATTACAATGACACATTCTGAGGAGCAGGCAGACTCCCAGGAACAGTTCTCGGGCCCCTGCCCAGAATGGGCAGCAATGGTTCCGAATCCTCTCCCACTAGAGGAGTTTGTCGTGACTGATGCCCAACCTTTGGAAAGTTCCCGGGGTCCGGGGGATGAGGCTGGGGTCTTCCGGCAACTGTCTCAAGAGCTTTCAGTGGGTGAGGAGGACGATGACGATGAGACACAGTTGTCTATCAGTGAGGTAGTAGTAAGGGCAGTAAGTCCGAGGGAGGAGCGCACAGAGGATTCGGAGGAAGAGCAACAGGACGATGAGGTGACTGACCCCACCTGGTTTGCTACGCCTACTGAGGACAGGTCTTCAGAGGGGGAGGCAAGGGCAGCAGCAGGGCAGGTTGGAAGAGGCAGTGCGGTGTCCAGGGGTAGAGGCAGGGCCAGACTGAATAATCCACCAACTGTTTCCCAAAGCGCCCCCTCGCGCCATGCCACCCTGCAGAGGCCGAGGTGCTCAAAGGTCTGGCAGTTTTTCACTGAGAGTGCAGACGACCGACGAACAGTGGTGTGCAACCTGTGTCACGCCAAGATCAGCCGGGGAGCCACCACCACCAGCCTCACCACCACCAGCATGCGCAGACATATGATGGCCAAGCACCCCACAAGGTGGGACGAAGGCCGTTCACCGCCTCCGGTTTGCACCGCTGTTTTCCCCCTGTGCCCCAACCTGCCACTGAGATCCAACCCCCCTCTCAGGACACAGGCACTACCGTCTCCTGGCCTGCACCCACACCCTCACCTCTGCTGTCCTCGGCCCCATCCACCAATGTCTGTCAGCGCACCGTCCAGCCGTCACTAGCGCAAGTGTTGGAGCGCAAGCGCAAGTACACCGCCACGCACCCGCACACTCAAGCGTTAAACGTGCACATAGCCAAATTTATCAGCCTGGAGATGCTGCCGTATAGGGTTGTGGAAACGGGGGCTTTCAAAGGTATGATGGCGGCGGCGGCCCCGCGCTACTCAGTTCCCAGTCGCCACTACTTTTCCCGATGTGCCGTCCCAGCCCTGCACGACCACGTCTCCCGCAACATTGTACGCGCCCTCACCAACGCGGTTACTGCCAAGGTCCACTTAACAACGGACACGTGGACAAGCACAGGCGGGCAGGGCCACTATATCTCCCTGACGGCACATTGGGTGAATTTAGTGGAGGCTGGGACAGAGTCAGAGCCTGGGACCGCTCACGTCCTACCCACCCCCAGAATTGCGGGCCCCAGCTCAGTGGTGGTATCTGCGGCGGTGTATGCTTCCTCCACTAAACCACCCTCCTCCTCCTCCTCCGCAACCTCTGTCTCGCAATCAAGATGTGTTAGCAGCAGCACGTCGGCAGCAGTCGGTGTCGCGTGGTGTGGCAGCACAGCGGTGGGCAAGCGTCAGCAGGCCGTGCTGAAACTACTCAGCTTAGGAGAGAAGAGGCACACGGCCCACGAACTGCTGCAGGGTCTGAGAGAGCAGACCGACCGCTGGCTTGCGCCGCTGAGCCTCCAACCGGGCATGGTCGTGTGTGACAACGGCCGTAACCTGGTGGCGGCTCTGCAGCTCGGCAGCCTCACGCACGTGCCATGCCTGGCCCACGTCTTTAATTTGGTGGTTCAGCGCTTTCTGAAAAGCTACCCACGCTTGTCAGACCTGCTTGGAAAGGTGCGCCGGCTCTGCGCACATTTCCGCAAGTCCCACACGGACGCTGCCACCCTGCAACATCGGTTTCATCTGCCAGTGCACCGACTGCTGTGCGACGTGCCCACATGGTGGAACTCTACGCTCCACATGTTGGCCAGGCTCTATGAGCAGCGTAGAGCTATAGTGGAATACCAACTCCAACATGGGCGGTGCAGTGGGAGTCAGCCTCCTCAATTCTTTACAGAAGAGTGGGCCTGGTTGGCAGACATCTGCCAGGTCCTTGGAAACTTTGAGGAGTCTACCCAGATGGTGAGCGGCGATGCTGCAATCATTAGCGTCACCATTCCTCTGCTATGCCTCTTGAGAAGTTCCCTGCAGAGCATAAAGGCAGACGTTTTGCGCTCGGAAACAGAGGGGAAGACAGTATGTCGCTGGATAGTCAGAGCACCCTCCTGTCTATATCTCAGCGCGTTGAGGAGGAGGAGCATGAGGAGGATGAGGAGGAGGGGGAAGAGACAGCTTGGCCCACTGCTGAGGGTACCCATGCTGCTTGCCTGTCATCCTTTCAGCGTGTATGGCCTGAGGAGGAGGAGGAGGAGGATCCTGAAAGTGATCTTCCTAGTGAGGACAGCCATGTGTTGCGTACAGGTACCCTGGCACACATGGCGGACTTCATGTTAGGATGCCTTTCTCGTGATCCTCGCGTTACACGCATTCTGGCCACAACGGATTACTGGGTGTACACACTGCTCGACCCACGGTATAAGGAGAACCTTTCCACTCTGATACCCGAAGAAGAAAGGGGTTCGAGAGTGATGCTATACCACAGGACCCTGGCGGACAAGCTGATGGTAAAATTCCCATCCGACAGCGCTAGTGGCAGAAGGCGCAGTTCCGAGGGTCAGGTAGCAGGGGAGGCGCGGAGATCAGGCAGCATGTACAGCAGAGGCAGGGGAACACTCTCTAAGGCCTTTGACAGCTTTCTGGCTCCCCAGCAAGACTGTGTCACCGCTCCGCAGTCAAGGCTGAGTCTGCGGGAGCACTGTAAAAGGATGGTGAGGGAGTATGTAGCCGATCGCACGACCGTCCTCCGTGACGCCTCTGCCCCCTACAACTACTGGGTGTCGAAGCTGGACACGTGGCCTGATCTTGCGCTGTATGCCCTGGAGGTGCTTGCTTGTCCTGCGGCTAGCGTCTTGTCAGAGAGGGTGTTTAGTGCGGCTGGGGGAATCATCACAGATAAGCGTACCCGCCTGTCAACCGACAGTGCCGACAGGCTTACACTCATCAAGATGAACAAAGCCTGGATTTCCCCAGACTTCTCTTCTCCACCAGCGGACAGCAGCGATACCTAAGCAATACGTAGGCTGCACCCGTGGATGGAAGCATCGTTCTCTATCACCATCAAAAACGGGGACATTTTTGCTTCATCAATCTGTGTATAATATTCATCCTCCTCCTCCTGCTCCTCCTCCTGAAACCTCACGTAATCACGCCGAACGGGCAATTTTTCTTAGGCCCACAAGGCTCAGTCATATAATTTTTGTAAACAATTTTTATACGTTTCAATGCTCATTAAAGCGTTGAAACTTGCACCTGAACCAATTTTTATTTTAACTGGGCTGCCTCCAGGCCTAGTTACAAATTAAGCCACATTAACCAAAGCGATTAATGGGTTTCACCTGCCCTCTTGGTTGGGCATGGGCAATTTTTCTGAGGTACATTAGTACTGTTGGTACACCAATTTTTTGGGGCCCTCGCCTACAGTGTAATCCAATTAATTTTTGCCCACCTGCATTAAAGCTGACGTTACCTCAGCTGTGCTGGGCACTGCAATGGGATATATTTATGTACCGCCGGTGGGTTCCAGGGAGCCACCCATGCTGTCGGTCCACACGGAGTTGTAACTGCATGTGTCCACTTCTAAAGAACCCCAGTCTGACTGGGGCATGCAGTGTGGGCCGAAGCCCACCTGCATTAAACATGACATTACCTCAGCTGTGATGAGCAATGCAATGGGATATATTTATGTGCCGCCGGTGGCTTCCTGGCACCCACCCATGCTGTCGGTCCACAGGGACTTCACAATAGGGAGTTGTACCTGCCTGTGTCTATGAATTAAAAACCCCAGTCAGGTTGGGGCATGCAGTGTGGACCGAACCCCACCTGCATTTAATCTGACGTTAGCTCTGCTGTCCAGGGCACTGCAATGGGATACATTTATGTACAGTCGGTGGCTTCCAGGGAGCCACCCATGCTGTGGGTGCACACGGAATTCCCATTGCGGAGTTGTACCTGCCTGTGACTATTTATAAAAAAACGCGGTCTGACTGGGGCATGCAGACACCTTGACAGAATGAATAGTGTGTGGCACATAGGTTCCCCATTGCTATGCCCACGTGTGCAGCTCCTGATGGCGGTGGCACAGGATTATATTTCTCACTGCTTCTGTACAGCATTGTGGGCTATCGTCCTGCCCCTTTTAAAGAGGGTCGCTGCCTAGCCGTGCCAACCCTCTGCAGTGTGTGCCTGCGGTTCCTCCTCATGGCAGACGCACTTATAAATAGACATGAGGGTGGCGTGGCATGCGGGCAGCTGAAGGCTGCGCAGGGACACTTTGGTGTGTGCTGTGGACACTGGGTCGTGCGGGGGGGGGGGGGGGTTGGGCAGCATGTAACCCAGGAGAAGTGGCAGCGGAGTGTCATGCAGGCAGTGATTGTGCTTTGTTGGAGGTAGTGTGGTGCTTAGCTAAGGTATGCATTGCTAATGAGGGCTTTTCAGAAGTAAGAATTGTTGGGAGGGGGGGGGGGGGCCCACTCTTGCCGCTATTGTGGCTTAATAGTGGGACCTGGGAACTTGAGATGCAGCCCAACATGTAGCCCCTCGCCTGCCCTATCCGTTGCTGTGTCGTTCCCATCACTTTCTTGAATTGCCCAGATTTTCACAAATGAAAACCTTAGCGAGCATCGGCAATATACAAAAATGCTCAGGTTGCCCATTGACTTCAATGGGGTTCGTTATTCGAAACGAACCCTCGAGCATCGCGAAATTTTCGTCCCGAGTAACGAGCACCCGAGCATTTTGGTGCTCGCTCATCTCTAGTCATCAACACTTAAAGGGGTGGTCTCGCGAAACCAAGTGGGGTTATACACTTCCGTATGGCCATATTAATGCACTTTGTAATGTACATTGTGCATTAAATATGAGCCATACAGAAGTTATTCACTTACCTGCTCCGTTGCTAGCGTCTCCTCGTCTCCATGGTTCCGTCTAAATTCGCTGGCAGCTTGCTTTTTTAGACGCGCTTGCGCAGTCCGGTCTTCTCCATTCAGCACGAGCCGCTTCAGTGTGCTCCCCGCTACAGCTCTTCTGCGCATGCGCAGACGAGCTGTCACTGCTCGGGAGCGCGCTGAAGCGGCCATTCTGCACCATCCTCTGTTAGAGGAAGGTGCAGAAACTGGAGCTGCCCAGCGGAGAAGACCAGCCCAGCCCAGCCCAGCCCAGCAGCCCCGAGAAGCCTCCCAGGTAAGTGATGGGTCGGGGGGGGGGCTGCCGCTGCGCCGGGGGGGGGCTGCCGCTGCGCCGGGGGAGCTAGCGCTAGGCCGGGGGGGCTGTCGCTGCGATGGGGGGGGCTGTCGCTAGGCCGGGGGGGCTGTCGCTGCGCCGGGGGAGCTAGCGCTAGGCCGGGGGGGCTGTCGCTGCGATGGGGGGGGCTGTCGCTAGGCCGGGGGGGCTGTCGCTGCGCCGGGGGAGCTAGCGCTAGGCCGGGGGGGCTGTCGCTGCGATGGGGGGGGGGCTGTCGCTAGGCCGGGGGGGCTGTCGCTGCGCCGGGGGAGCTAGCGCTAGGCCGGGGGGGCTGTCGCTGCGCCGGGGGAGCTAGCGCTAGGCCGGGGGGGCTGTCGCTGCGCCGGGGGAGCTAGCGCTAGGCCGGGGGGGCTGTCGCTGCGATGGGGGGGGCTGTCGCTGCGCCGGGGGAGCTAGCGCTGGGGAGCCGGGGGCTAGCGCCGGTTACCTGCTGTCTGGTCGGCGGCTGCGGGGCGTCTGGTCGGCGGCTGCGATGCGTCCGGTTGCCATGGAGACACAGCTGGCGGCGTCTCGGGAGCGCGCACGTCGGGCTGCAGCGAGCGACTGGGAAAGAGCCGGCGGCCATCTTGAGGAAACTTTTATAACTTGCTGAAACGCTGGAACGGTAAGTACGAACCAGCTAGAAATGTCATTTACAGGGGGGCTTAGTAATGTGTGTTTAATGGGGGGGACTGGGCAAAAAAAAAAAATTAACTGCTTCCTCGAGACATCTCCTTTAATCACCAGGGACCCACCACTCATGATCCCAGGGATGATTTCATAAGAAATAGAAGTGGAAGTGGCTTTACTGAATGGGAGCTGAAGCCGGCTATTGCACTGCCAGCACTTCTGCCTCTGACACTGGGGGCGGACATGGAAGTGTAATAGCTGTTTCAGCTTCACTGATTTCAATAGATGGAAATCCAGCTAGGACACTTCCACTCCCATCTCCTATGATACATGTCCAGCTTGCTGCACTGACAGCAGCTGGGCAATCAGCTCATCGCTGGGGATCCTGAGCGGCGGGTCCCCAGTGATTAACTATTGAAAAAAATCGTTATAATTTCTGTTTTATATATTTACATCTCCGCTCATTAGGAGCGTAGAGCTCCAGTGGCCGGTCTTATCAGTGATTGACAGCTATCTGTATGATTGTGAATACATAAATAGCTGTCAATCACTGATGGCTCCGCCTACTGGTTCACGTTATACTTAATGGTTTTCCACAATACAATATATCAGTCTGCTCCGCTCCTCCAGCTCTATACCATGATGCCTGCAGTTGGGCAGCATCTTCAAATGGACAGGTTCCTTTTAAATAAACTGGGGTGTACTACCACACAGAAACTATGGACAAGAATTGTTCTCTTTCTCCACCTATTAACATAACCTGTATGGCAGGGGTGCATGGCTCATTCTCGAGCCATATTTGCAGACTGTACCACTCCTAATGGTCGCAATATATATGGTAATGCAGTATAACTACATTGTGCCTTGTTATCATGTTGCTGTGCTTAGTCTTGCCATGGTGTATGACCTGTGACATAAAGCTGTCTTCCACAACCTCACCTTTGTAGCAGAGTTTGGCTGTTTCTCACCCAGTTATAATCCTCCTACACAGCTGTTTCTATTTCAGGTAATGACTGTATGTCAACCTATATATGAGATTGATGATCATTATCACCTGTTTAGTATAATTGGTTAATCATGTCCCTGACTATAATTCTACAAAATCCCTGACTTTGTGCAAGTGTACCAATAGGAATTGATGCTGTTTTACAGACAAAGGGTGGTCCCACCAAATATTGATTTGATTTAGATTTCTCTTTTGTTCACTTTGCATTTTATTAATTGACAAAAATAAACTATTGACACTTCTATATCTGAAAAGCAATCTTACTTGATGCTTGAAGAGGGCGGTTTTAAACTGCCGAAACACGTAGCAACTGGAAAACTAATGAAAATATAATTATATTTCACGGACCGTTGTGTCCTTAATGTTCCTGGAGCCCATGATCGCTCTCCGAAGATCGGATCGAGGACCCCAACAACTGTTACAGGCGAACGTGGATAAAGGGTGCCGGTAGACCTTCTTGGCAGAGGGTTCTACTGTGCACCAGGTGAGTGCATATGTATTCACATAAATCTAAAAATTGTCACAGCTGAGCAGGCGCTGATCTTTGCTTCTGAAAAGCATTCTTACTTTGCAGCATTTTTTCCACACCTGCCTAAAACTTTTGCACAGTACTGTACTGTCAGTGGTATGATCCTGTGTTATTTACAGTATAGACAGGTGTTACTGTCTGTGATGATAATGACATTACTACTGCAGGTTTTCTCTACAGATCAGGAAATATCAGACTATTAGGTGGTCATTGTGAAAACTGCCGAATTTCAAGATTTCTCATGGAAAATTAAAAAAAAAAATCACCCAGATTATTAAAAAATATACTTCACATAAAAAACAACTTGATTTTTAAAAGGGGGTCTTACCATCCGAGACAAATATAGCATATTGAAAGTATGTGCCATGCATGTCTGATATGTGCGGATTCCACTGACACCCACCTGTATAGAGAATGGTGCTCCCCTTCTCCCCTAACCAGCGCTGCATACATATTTGTCCAACATAGAATATTGGATTCTAGAATCTCACAACTCATATCAACTACAATGAAGAGACACACATAGAGTCAGTCACCTTTCCACCTCATCTTCTTACTTATGGAAAGCTGAAGAGTGGTTAAAGGACTCCATTTACTGAATGTGGCTACATAGTAAACTATTAACATTTTACTCTGTGCAGCGCATGAAAGAAATCTCATGTTCCTCCCTGGAAACCATCAACAAGCAGCTATTGAAGGACCATATTTTTCTCTCATGTCTCTCTTTGGTAGAGTGAACAAATGATTATGCAATGTTGTAAACGATCTGTGGTCCTGTCTGGTTCAGTGATTAAAAGATCTTCCAGCTGGGCTTAGTAATGTACTGAATCAACACTCAATGCAAAAATAAGGCTTTGATATGTTTGATTATTCAGATGTTTGCATGTCATTGACCATCAGGTATTCATGTTAGTATAAGCCTGGGTGCCCTTGGTACTTACACTGGCCATAATTAGAATGTGTCTAATTAGATGTGTCTAATTTGCTTATTGATGGTTTCCAAGAAGCAGCACTTTTTTCCCCCAACACTTCCCATGGTAAAACCAAATTGAGAAATACAGTGTGTAAGAAATGGTAGTCAAGGTATATTGAATCGAAGCTAGATTTCAGATTTGCTAAATATGAAGTCAAGGGGAGTGTTACTTTTCACTCAGTCAGCTGAAGCCCCTTTGTATCTAATAGCTGAATACATTTTCCATAACATACTCCATTGTCTCTCCCTCAGCATATACCACACAAAAGTATTTTTAAAAGTGATGTGTTAATAAATATGAAACTAGTATGAGTGTCTATTAACCCCTTAAGGATCAAGCGCTGTAAACATATGGCACTTGGTCGTGGGCTTTAATCCTGGTTGATAGCAGAAATACGGCACAGGATTAAAGCTCCTGCAATCAAGCAGGAACAGGTCGGGTGCTCGGCTTTTAGTGACAGCCAAGGACCTGGAGGAGAAGGCAGAAGCCATTTTTAACCACTTCTACCTTTTCCTTTACAGGCTATATAGCACTCAATGAGCACTATGTACTAACGAGAGAAAGCAGAAGTGTTACTTCCTTTATTCGACCTGGTGATCACGTGACCTCTGGGTCCTCCTTGCTATGGCAGAGCTGTATAGTCTGGCAGACCAAGATCAGCTTTGTTAGTGACTACTGCACTACACAGAGATGTTTTCCCCTGCAACTGGGGCTCCTATGGATACTGCTCCTATAGATGCTCCAGTTACAGTAGAAAAGTGTGGAAAAAAAAGATAAAAAAAAGATGTAAATGACCCCCCGGAGGTCTTATATGACGTCATGGGGGGCATAGATGTTAAAAAAATGGTTACAAAAATAAGTTTAAAAATTACAGAATATAATAAAAATCTGTACGTAAAAAAGAAATCTCAGAAACAAAATTAGAAATCCATTCCTGTACTTAATGTAAATATTCTAATTTTAAAAATCAAGTTATAAATTAAAAAAAATAACTGAAAAAAGGTCAGCGAAAAAAGATGTAGTAAAATAGCCCTACAGTTAGGGCCAGAAATATTTGGACAGTAACACAATTTTCGCGAGTTGGGCTCTGCATGCCACCGCATTGGATTTGAAATGAAGCCTCTACAACAGAATTCAAGTGCAGATTGTAACGTTTAATTTAAAGGGTTGAACAAAAATATCTGATAGAAAATGTAGGAATTGTACACATTTCTTTACAAACACTCCACATTTTAGGAGCTCAAAAGTAATTGGACAAATAAACATAACCCAAACAAAATATATTTTTTTCAATATTTTGTTGCGAATCCTTTGGAGGCAATCACTGCCTTAAGTCTGGAACCCATGGACATCACCAAACGCTGGGTTTCCTCCTTCTTAATGCTTTGCCAGGCCTTTACAGCCGCAGCCTTCAGGTCTTGCTTGTTTGTGGGTCTTTCCGTCTGAAGTCTGGATTTGAGCAAGTGAAATGCATGCTCAATTGGGTTAAGATCTGGTGATTGACTTGGCCATTGCAGAATGTTCCACTTTTTTGCACTCATCAACTCCTGGGTAGCTTTGGCTGTATGCTTGGGGTCATTGTCCATCTGTACTGTGAAGCGCCGTCCAATCAACTTTGCAGCATTTGGCTGAATCTGGGCTGAAAGTATATCCCGGTACACTTCAGAATTCATCCGGCTACTCTTGTCTGCTGTTATGTCATCAATAAACACAAGTGACCCAGTGCCATTGAAAGCCATGCATGCCCATGCCATCACGTTGCCTCCACCATGTTTTACAGAGGATGTGGTGTGCCTTTGATCATGTGCCGTTCCCTTTCTTCTACAAACTTTTTTCTTCCCATCATTCTGGTACAGGTTGATCTTTGTCTCATCTGTCCATAGAATACTTTTCCAGAACTGGGCTGGCTTCTTGAGGTGTTTTTCGGCAAATTTAACTCTGGCCTGTCTATTTTTGGAATTGATGAATGGTTTGCATCTAGATGTGAACCCTTTGTATTTACTTTCATGGAGTCTTCTCTTTACTGTTGACTTAGAGACAGATACACCTACTTCCCTGAGAGTGTTCTGGACTTCAGTTGATGTTGTGAACGGGTTCTTCTTCACCAAAGAAAGTATGCGGCGATCATCCACCACCGTTGTCTTCCGTGGACGCCCAGGCCTTTTTGAGTTCCCAAGCTCACCAGTGAATTCCTTTTTTCTCAGAATGTACCCGACTGTTGATTTTGCTACTCCAAGCATGTCTGCTATCTCTCTGATGGATTTTTTCTTTTTTTTCAGCCTCAGGATGTTCTGCTTCACCTCAATTGAGAGTTCCTTTGACCGCATGTTGTCTGGTCACAGCAACAGCTTCCAAATCCAAAACCACACACCTGGAATCAACCCCAGACCTTTTAACTACTTAATTGATTACAGGTTAACGAGGGAGACGCCTTCTGAGTTAATTGCAGCCCTTAGAGTCCATTGTCCAATTACTTTTGGTCCCTTGAAAAAGAGGAGGCTATGCATTACAGAGCTATGATTCCTAAACCCTTTCTCTGATTTGGATGTGGAAACTCTCATATTGCAGCTGGGAGTGTGCACTTTCAGCCCATATTATATATATAATTGTATTTCTGAACATGCTTTTGTAAACAGCTAAAATAACAAAACTTGTGTCACTGTCCAAATATTTCTGGCCCTAACTGTATATGTCAAAAAGAAAAAAACGCAGTACAAAATAATTTGAGTAACTGAAGAAAAAAATATGGCCATAAAACCATCACATGGGTAAAATCACTAAAAAGGGTCTGGTTCTTAAGGTACAAAACAGCTTGGTCCTTAAGGACTGAAACACGCTAGTACTTAAGGGGTTAAATGTGTTAGCCCACGGAAAATATTGTTTATAATTAACACATTAAAGACCAAGCACCGTAAATAGACGGCGCTTGGTCCTGGGCTTTAATCCAAGGCGATAGTAAAAATACGGCACGGGATTAAAGACCCCTATCTGCAATCAATCAGAAGCATGTCGGGTTGTCAGCTGTTAGTCACATCTGATAACCCAAGGAAGAAGGCCGGAGGGGTTTTAAACCCTTTCTGCCTTTTCTTTTCTCTAGTACACAGCGCTTAGACCTCATTCACACGAACGTGTGTTTTGCGCATGCATAACGCACGCTTCTAAAAGAAGGATCTCTAGAGAAGTGTTCATGTGTGCAGAATATGAAGCGCAAAACAGTGTGCACCTTCCATTAACTCCTAATGGAAACTCCTGCGCTGTCAATAGCTTCCCCGCTGCTTACAGCAGGGCATTTCAAAGGTGCATCTAATAATAATGATAATCTTTATTTGTATAGAGCCAACTTATTCTGCAGCATCTGGCCAGAAGCACCTTTTTAAATGTCCCACTGTTAACTCCTTAGTCCCCAAGGGGATGAGGGGAATCCCTGAGGGTTCTGTTTATCTCCACGGTAAGTCCTATCATCACTGTGCTGTCACAGTGTTCAGTGATGATGGGACTTCCCATGGGGATGAAAGAATCTCCTGCCACAGCTCTGTGCAGAGAACCAGCATGCTATCCCATTGCTTCAATGGGGCCAGCTGCCACCCTATTGAAAGCAATGGGATGAAGGCAACCCCTGCAAAGATGATTTTCGGGGCTGGGTGGGCGAGGGCTTGAAATATAAGCCCTACTCCAAAAATCATCCCTAGCTGTAGGTTAAAAAAAAAGTCAGGTCAACTAGAGGCGCTGTCTGGCTCTTCTCCTCAATCCCCGGCAGTCTTCTTCTGTCTTTCTGGTGGCTGGGGTTTGAAAAATCTCCGCCGCCTGAAAGCACTGCCTCTGATTGGCTGAGCACTGTGACCAATCAGAGGCAGCGTTCAGCTGTCATTCAATGAATGGCTGAGCGGACCATCATGGTGCAGCTGCTCCAGTAAATGGGCAACGTTTCATGCGCTGTGCATATGAAACTTTGCCTGTTCATGCGTTTTCCGCTTATGCGAGGAGCGCATTTTTTTTCGTGCACATAGACGCGCAAGTAAACATGCTCATCTGACTGAGGCCTTAATGAGCGCTATGTACTAAAAAGTTATACTGGAAGTATAAGTTCCACTACGCGAGCCGTTGGTCATGTGACTGCTGGGATCACTTGTCACAGCAGAGCTGCAAGTTCGTAGCAGATCCTGATCAGCTCTGTCAGTGACTATTGTCACTACAGGGGATGTTTTTCCTTGTAACCGAGACTCCTATGGATGCCCTAGCTACAGTGAAAAACTGTCAAAAAGAAAAAAACAAAATACATATGAGTGTCCCCCAGAGCTCCTATATGGCATCATTGGGTACATAGATAGTAAAAAAAAAATTTACATAAATAAGTAAAACAAAATTACAGAATAAAATAAAAATATATATTTAAAAAAGAAAATAACCCAAAGCTGACGCCAGCCAAAACCGTCGCTGTATGCACCCTGTAATCCAAAAAATGTTCGAAACAAAATAAGAAACCCATTCCCATACTTTATTTTAGCGTAAATATACAAATTAAAAAAGAAAATAACTATGAGGGCTTATTCAGACTTGCGTATATCCCAGCCGATATACGCTGACCCTTTCTGCAAGGGGAGGAGGCGGGACGAGCTGGGAGCAGTTCACTGAGCGCCTGCCCCCTCTCTAGCCTCTCTCTGCCCCTCACCACTGTTTGCAGTGGGAGGGATGGAAGAGGAGTGGAGCTAAGTTCCGCCCTTGTCCCACCCCCTCCTATTGCAAATAGGGTCAAGGGATGGAGAGAGGGCAGAGAGGGGGCGAGAGCTCAGTGCACTGCTCCCGGCCCATCCCCCTGCATATATGGGCAGTGCAAACCCGGCCGATATACGCACATCTGAAAAAGCCCTAAATGTTAAAAAAAACATTTATTTTTAGCATTTTACCCCAAATAAAATTTAAAAAAATGGGAAAAAAAGTAAGTAAAAAAGATATTAAAAATATACCCCTATATGTCATGGGAAAAAAATGCAGCAAAAATAATTTTGGTAGCTAAAGGAAAAAAAATAGGGCAGTAAAACCACCACATGGGTAAAGTCTCTAAAAAAGTTTCTGGTCCTTAAGGTATAAAACAGCCTGGTCCTTAAGGGGTTAAATCTAGCCCAAAATTCTAAACAGTTTTTGTATTTACATATGTTTAAAGAACGTTTCTATGGCAGTGTAAATACAACAAATATGTATCATTATGGGCTGGAATTAACTATAAACAGTATTTTTGTAGGATAACCCGTTTATGCCCTAATTCTACAACATTCTTCACCTGGAGGGATGGGCAGAATCTGATAGATGAGACTGGTGGAGGCCTGATGCTTACTTTCCACGTGCTCTTTGTCTGTTTTGTGCAGGTGCAGATAGTGTTTTATTAGCTCGGTTATAGTATATGGACGACAGCAAATACTCGCTCCAGGGTAACCGGTTATGGCAGAACCAATACACATGTCAACAAGTGAGATGAACTCCAGCCATAAAAGCGATACCAGGTGCCGAGGAGCCTCACTAGGAACGGCAGTTATTAGTCTAAAGCGTGACTTTCACCTAAAGTTGGTTTCCAATAATACCTGTAATATATTATGGAGATTACTTGTGTGCACGGAGCGTTTAGTTCCAGATATTGCACAGCCGGAGCTGTCATCTTGGGCTGTGCTGTGTGTGCACTGAGTAATGCTGATGCTGTAGGTTTACCTGCAGTTGTAATTAATACTTTAATAACAAATTGTGATACCATAATGAGAGTCCCCGATGACTGACGCAACTCGCTTATATTTATATCTCGGGAAACTCCATTCTAATTTCTCCAATGGTTTATACTGAGCCAATATGCTGCGGATGTATTTAATTTCACACAGTTGTGCGGCTACAGGGATTTGTTCACTTTGGAAAATGAAATTCAACCGATGGTGGTCAGATATCCCTCTTTGGCTATTGGGGCTTCTACTTAATAGCCAGCTTTATTCTCATGGTGATTGTGGAATGGCTTCTTTTGGCAGATGCTACTTTTGCAAAGACCACTACTTTTGTACAGGTTGTAAGAAGACTGGGGAAGTAGTGCCTCGGTTGGTACTGACTGGAAAAATGACTTCACAAACCTGGTACATCTGGAGAGTGTGTCAGTGCCCAATGTCCAACACACAGGGTTAGATTGGGGTGCCCAGAGACCACCAGTAAAATGGGAAGGTGGTCACATTTGTGTGCGGCAATGAGGAAATTGGTGAACGCACATTCACGCCACAGGTGAGGATTCCAGGGGCGGCATTCATGAAATATCTTCTAAAAAGTGAAATCACATATAACAGCCAAAAGCAAGGCTGAAAAGCGCAACGACATGCAGTTTTATTGCAAAACAAGAGTTTTCAAACTGACTTTTAATATCTGTGCAGCTGATATACGCTGTAATCTGATGCATTGGATTCCAATGCATCAGATCACATCGCCGTATTCCCGTGACGTAAAAGCGCCTGGCCGGCCAATATAACGCTGTCCTGGAACTATCTTTTGGGCCGGAATATGTTGGCCGCTGCATGGGCTTCTATGGGAGCCAATGACAGCGGGCAGAGAAGGGAGATGGGATAGAGTATAGCAGCATGACTGCTAAACTCCCTCCCTCTTCTCTCCTTTTCCCCGGCTGATTGCAACCCTCCCATTGCAATCAGCCAGAGGAGGAGAGAGGAGGTGAGCCGGGGAGGGAAGGCTAAGGGGCAACGGCATGGTGGCCTCGGCAAAAACATTAGATTTGTGCGCCCGTTCATGAGTTTTTACATCTCATATCATAGCGTATATTGGCTGGCCATGAATATACGCTCCTGTGAAAGAGCCCTTAGGCTTTATTCACATGAACCTTTTTTCACACCCATCTGAATATCGCGACCATCTGAGGCATTGGATTAAAATGTATTCGTTCACATGGGCGATTTTGCGGTGCGTAAAAGCGTCACGCCACAAAAAATACCACATATGCGACTGAAATCGGCAACCGCAATTATACGCTGCCGGAAAAGATAGGTCTGGATCTATCTTTGACCGATATACGCTGGCTGTTCTCATAGACTCCTATGGGAGCTGGGAACAATAGGGAGGGGAGGCAGTTTAGCAGCATCCAACTCAGGGAATGGCTTGCACGTGCCTCTATTTACTGTATGCATTTAAAGTCTCTCCGAGGATTTATGCAGACCTAGGGATTTCTGGTCTGCGGCGTATTTTTTTCGCTAATACATCGCACCCAGCCATGTGAATGGATGAGAAAACGCTAATTAAGCTCTGGACTCGATCGCGTTATTTCTTCATTCACACGATTTACTGGCGTATGTGGCTGACTGTAAAATCTTATATACTTATGTGAAGGAGCCCTCAGGGCAGATCCAAATGGGTGTATTGTTATTGCACGTTACACGCGCAATTTTCACTCACAACACTTTATTTTTACAAGTGCTGTTTTAATAAATATAAGACTGGTATGTGTATTTATTAGCCCCTTAAGGGCAAAGTGCGATAAATATACGGTGCTTACTCCTAGGCTTTAATCCTGGCTGATTGCAAAATAACGTCACAGGATTAAAACTATGCTTGCTGGTATGGAGCGTAGTAGCGCCTGAACGAAGGAAACTTCTTCCCCTTTGCCGGCCGTTCAAACTCCGCACCTTAGCGCAGGAGTTTCAAAAAAAAAATGCGGAAAGATAGGGCAAGTACTATCTGTCCACGTCTGTACTATTAACAGGCGAGAATGCAGATGAAAACAAAACTAGTGGTTTTGGCTTGTCCCGTTATGTGGCCATGATTATCACAGCCGCATATAGGGACTAAAATGCTGTTTGTCTGAAGCCGCCCTGAGTATCACACGACCTCGTTGTGTTGTGTAGAGCAGACGACTTGTCCGCTTACTTCAGCACGTTACGTTTTATTAGTTGTGCAGTCTATAAATTGGCGGAGGTTACAGCTTTACATTTTTTTTAAGGAAGAAAATGCTAAAACCCCAGCAGTACGGATATGTATATGTGTTCCCAGAGGACGTCTGCAGGCTTAATCTCTTCCACAGATGACTCCTGGCAGGAGCGCTCGGGACAAGTATTCTGCTGCAGGGGATGTAAAGACGGCAATCTCTGTGTCTCTCGAGCTGTTTTCTGTCCTGGGTTATTAGTGTCTATGTTGTATGTGCGCTGTGTGATGTGCTTCCTCCATTACATATATGCTTTCCTACACGTGGTCGGTCTGTTGCCCTACTGATAAGCCCTTGCAAATGCAATATAATATTGCAGCGTTTTTGGGAAAATAAAAGCATCAGCTGTTCTGTAACTCCATAGAGTTCCATAGAAGTGAATGAGAGTTTTAGAAAGAGTAATGTGCAGAAACTACACTGTTTTCATAATGTCGGAGCTGCAGAAACAGTGTAGCTAACTGCGTTTTGCTGTTTCTGTAACTCCTGTTCACTTCCATGGGATCTATGAAAACAATGTAATGCACCCGCTTGACTGTTCACTTCCCTACTATCCCGGGCACTGCATATAGCGGAACCAGGGTGGTCAGACACAGTTCAGGAGATAGGTGGAACCTGGATATATCATATGCTGCAGATATACCATAAAAGTCTGAGATGGGAATGCCCATTTAAATCATTTGCTTTCTATTTCTTTACCAGACAGCAATGTTCACATGGGACAGAATCAGCCGCACAACGCAGTGTAATAATTTATGCAACAAAATCCACAGGTTACCTGCAGATTTTGATGCAAAATTAAAAATGTCTTAAAACCTGCCTGCAATTCTCCATCAAAATCTGCAGTTACACCTGCAGATCGTGGTGTAGAATTGTACAGCTGCAGATCTGACTGTGTCCTGCGACATAATTCTGTCCCATGTTAAAAAAAGCCCCTTACTCACTTGTTTGATTGCCTGCTGCTTCACCCCTTTTGCTCCGATCTCCCCACCAGGCTTTGTTAACCTGGCTACAGCGCTGATGGATCGAGCTGGGCCGAGTGCAGGCCAATGATAAGGGGGAAGAGCAATGGGGAATGAGATGGTAGTCAACGTTGGCTCTACTGCTCCCCTAAACGTGGTAAATCGTGATATGGTGCAGTATGCCACATGCAGTGGTAAATTTGACAGTTTTTATGGCCTGCTGTCCACCGGGTCGGGCAGGGTACGATGGTGTTAGTTTGTCGTGACGCCAGCTTGTGTACGGGTAGGGACCCGTTCCAAACAAAACAATAAGTGCAAAAATTGGAGATCTAAACAAAAATGGGGGAAGCACCTCTGTACTGCCTGGAGTGCTTAGTGTGGTACCTCAGTGCAGATGTTATACATAGAGTTGGTGGTGGAAAGGTACTCCAAGAGTCGGGTGTTACAGTAAAGCAAATCAACTTTATTCGTAAGGCGGAGATGAAGGGATAACTTGACTTATTGCATACAATGTACATTGGATGACTTTTAGTAGAAACAGTTACAGTTGCAATTAAATACTTCTGAAGAATCTTCGAGGCTTTGTACAGGGAACTACATTTATCCTCTGCTTTTCCTTTCCGCTTTGCTCCCTACCGGTGCCTATGTCTGTCTGACTAAGTTTTCCTTTCTTGAGCTGTGCTTTTGTATGACTGACCTAGATCCTCTTCTGCTCTCCTTTTCTCTCTTTCTTCTTCTGTCCTTACTAACAATTCATGTTCTTTAGTATTCACACTTTTGATGTTCTCCTTCCCACCACACTGGATTTCTCTTTCTTCCTCCCCGATCGCTCTCAAACTGCTCCTTAACTCTGTACTGAGACTCACTAACTCCACCCACTCTCTCCTTTTGTACTGTTACACTAGCCCAGCCTATACAAGATAACCACTAATAACATGCCCGCTGTACCAGGCTAACAATCTGTACTCACCAGGGGATGGAGAATAATGCCAGAAGGCACAATTCAGTGGAGAAATATGAACAATCATAACATTTCACACATTACATTAAACCTCGTCTTAACATTGCAATCTGCACCGAAAGTGCTAGAGTACCCAACTCTGGGGCACTACACTGATGTTCCAGTAGACACATGACTGCTGCAGCCAATCACTGGCCTCAGTGTATATTCTTTACTATCTCTGCTGTAGGTTTTGATAGACTTATTACAAAAATGCTTACAATTTTAGCTGAAAATGAGAACTCAGCTCCCCCTCACTGCACCGCCGCTTACCTGCTGTCCTCTAATGCGTCCTAGTTCATTACTCCGGACTGCGGACTCTGATAAAGTTCCATGTTAGTATTTAGAAGGAATAGAACATGACACAATCATATTACGTTACAGGAGAGAATACATTTTGTTCTGCAGCGTTGCCAGGATAGTACACTCTACTTACACTGTGGGAAGGCTTTTCATTAACCCCTCGGCTGCCACTGTCTGCAACAACTTGCAGAAGAAGACTTTCTTTGGCCAGGCGGACGAACGCTGGGGTTAAAGGAGATGTCCCGAGGCAGCAAGTGGGTCTATACACTTCTGCATGGCCATAATAATGCACTTTGTAATGTACATTGTGCATTAATTATGAGCCATGCAGAAGTTATAAAAAGTTTTATACTTACCTGCTCCGTTGCTGGCGTCCTCGTCTCCATGGTGCCGACTAATTTTCGCCCTCCGATGGCCAAATTAGCCGCGCTTGCGCAGTCCGGGTCTTCTGCAGTCTTCTATGGGGCTCCGTGTAGCTCCGTGTAGCTCCGCCCCGTCACGTGCCGATTCCAGCCAATCAGGAGGCTGGAATCGGCAGTGGACCGCACAGAAGCCCTGCGGTCCACGGAGGAAGAGGCCATCTTCAGCGGTGAGTAGAGAAGTCACCGGAGCGCGGGGATTAAGGTAAGCGCTCCGGTGAGCTTTCTTTACCTCCCTGCATCGGGGTTGTCTCGCGCCGAACGGGGGGGGGGTTGAAAAAAAAAAAAACCCGTTTCGGCGCGGGACAACCCCTTTAAGGATTTGGTATTTCTGTTCAGTGCTGATGCTCATTTGTTCTGGAAAACAAATTTCCTTTATTACATTTTCTCTTGTCTTTTATATCCTGATTGATTTATTTAGAAACTACTTTTGTTTGCAGGAAGTAAATTCTAAACTGCAGCATGAGATTAGATCGGAAATATTTTCATATAGACAAAAAAGAATTAATCATTTTATCATAAGAAGTTATAAATGCAGAAGGATAATTTTGCCCTTTTCACTAAATATAAAGAAAATCCATGTAACTTAATGCTAACCTCTCTGCTGGAGACTCTGGTATTTTTTGTACCCAGGATCCTTTTCACAACTCTCTGGGATCTTCACATAAAACCTGCAGCATGAAGTAAGGGCTTCGGGCTCCTTCATATGAGGGTATTTATCATCACTATTTGGGGGCCAAAGCCAGGAGTGGGTCAAAATATGGAAGAAATGCACATTTTTCCATTCTATTTTCTCTCCACTCCTGGTTTTGGCTCACAAAATACTGATGAAGAATACCCCCTTGTGAAGGAGCCATGAAACACGCGAGCAGGAATTTCTCCCCATATAAAGCTACGATAATCACGGCCGTATATAGGGACAATCTCAATAGGAGTTCAGCGGTTTCGTTTTCACTGCAGGGATTTATCGGCCGTGTTTTGTACGGCCAGGAAAATATAGGACCTGCCCTATGTTCCCCACACATACCGTAGTGAACACATGGTGCGGGGAAGATCGGGCAGCCGCTGACTTCCTAGAGCTTTTTTCAAACTCCTGCTTTCTGGCACGGAGTTTGAACTCCTGGCGAGGGAGAAAAAATTTCCCTTGTTCAGGCGCAGCTACGCTCTGTACCACCAATGTAGTTGCGGCCACGCAGTGTGTTTTCACCTTAAAAACGATCTTATTGTACCCCCATTCTCATGTATTTTCTGAGAGTAGACCCCTTTCACATTAGCAGCACTCCACATCTGTGACTGTCTTAGGCTAACTTCACACTGGCGAGCGCGATAAGGGGCTGTGAATCCTGTCCCTATATTGCGCTCCCCACCATCTGAATTCCTGGAGGCATTTCCATGGCAAAATAACTTTGCATCACTTTGGGAAAGAAGCAATTCTCCTGCTGTGGCAGGGGATCGCTGAGTTTCTCTCATTGCTTTCACAGGGAGACCTCGTGATGCTGCTGCTGGCCCATTTAGAGCGAAGCGTAAATTAAAATGCACAGATATGCGCACAATAGCATGATGTTTACAATTGCAAAAACGTTGTGCTATCGCGTGCGTTTTGCACATATGCTCAGAGGAAGTGCCATTGGGCTACAAATTTAAAAGAAGGAAAGAACAGAGATGAAACACCTCGATAAACGAATGCATCCTCGAACTTTACAGTTGCAAAAAAGTAAGTGAACCCTTACCCAGATTTCTACATTGATTACTAATAAAGTGTAGTCTGATTGGTATGTAAGTCACAATTAGGGCTCAGTCAGACGGGCGTTTTTATGTGCGTATGTTACCTGTGCTTGCAATCCTCATGTATAAAGAACCAATGTTTTTCAATGACAGCGGTCATAGTGTCCAGTGACAAGGGAACTCCCGGCGGAGATGAAGAAATCCTCTGCCACAGCTGTCACAGTTGTCCTCTGCCGCTGCTGCATCCGGCCCCATTGACAATAAGGTGAAGCCCTTGGATGTGACAAGTGCGTTTTTTTCTTCGTGACGCTCATGAATTCGCACATAAAAACGCTCGCCTGACTGAGCCCTTATAGACAAATACAATCTATTTAAACTAATAACACAGAAACTGTCGTACAGATTTATGTGTTTTATTGAGCACAGTGCAGAAACATCCACAGTGCAGAGAGCAAAAGTAATGTCCCTTTTACACGGGCTGACAGTCAGATACACGACTGCACGATTGCTGACGGCACCGCTCTGGTGCTTGTGCAGAGCGTTTACACTGACAGATTTCACTGTTAGATCATGGGCTTCTCACTGGCGTCTCGCTCAGTGCTTCACCTTCTATGTGAAGCACTAAGCAGAGAGTGTTTACACGAAACGAGAAGCCAGCTAAGATTTGTATGCTGACTGAGCGTTTTTTTTTTTGCCTTTACACTTCACGATTATCGTTCAAATTCATTCATTTGAACAAATTTTGAGCAATAATTGTCCCATGTAAATGGGCCTGTAGTTCTAATTCGAACCTCCGCCAAACATTTCTTGTAGCTGTAAATAAAATTTACGTAGGTTTGAGGAGGATTTGTGGACCATTCCTCTCTCTGTAATTGTGTTTCAGTTCATCAATATTTCTAAGATGCCTTGCATGCTTTCTTCAGGTCATGTCACAGCAGTAAGATTAAGGTATCTGACTGGACTATTCCAAAACACAAATCTTTTTTAACCATTATTTTGTTGATTTACTTGTGTCCTTTGGGTGTTTTCTCAATGCGCACCACCCAATGTCGCTTAAGCTTAAGGTCATGGATTGCCCTTATACTCTTAGAAGCAATATGAGACATCCGAGTGGTCTCTGGCAACTTTTTCTTGGACAGCATTAGTTTCCTTCATGGTCTTCTTCCATGACCACCGTTTTAGCTCTGTACGTTTTTCAAATAATGCACTCATACACATAGGTTTTTGCAGCTTGTAGTGTCTTTTGTAGGTCTTTTTCTGTTACCCTTAGGTTATTTCTCACCTTTTTCAGAATTACCCATTGTGTTCTTGGAATGGTCTTAACAGGACATTCACTCTACAGAGGGTAGTAACAGTGCTGCATTTTTTCCATTTGTGGATAGTTTAACCTTGGATGATTGTATACTCAGGTCTTTAGCAATGATTTTGTAGTCTTTCCCAACTTGATATACCTCTATAACATATCTTCTGCGGACTTCTGGAAGTTGCTTACATCGAGGCATAGTTCATGCTAACCAATCTTTCTTGAAAAGAACAGGTTTGTCAGTAACCAGGCATTCTGTGCCTTCACTTAACGGGCAAGCATCTATGAAAACAAACCTTCCTATTTCATTTTCACTTGCTGTATAATCAGAAATCACCTGTCCAGCAAAAGTTTGTCCATAGTCGGACTTGGTCCAATTTCAAAAGAGTCCGGCATAATCAAACCCCTCTGACTGCTTCTATAATGATCAGTTCCAGTGCAAATATGCTGTAACTGATCATTAAGACCAGCAACCTCATCAGTAAAGCCATTACCTTCCCTGTGTAGCTCCGGTCTGGGTACTCTGACCTCTGACACTTTCTCCTGGCACCTGCACTGCATATACAGG
Organism: Eleutherodactylus coqui; assembly: GCF_035609145.1. NCBI lineage: Eukaryota > Metazoa > Chordata > Amphibia > Anura > Eleutherodactylidae > Eleutherodactylus > Eleutherodactylus coqui. Next base: position 173,536,396 of record NC_089840.1, read on the forward strand.
AAATGCAGTACCGCAGACGCAGGGGGGACAGAGGTCTGAGGAGTGTTAGAAGTCAGAGCCTATAATATTCAGTAGTGCCCAGACTGGAGCTACGCAGGGAAAGTAAAGTACTTCCTGGTGGGGTTGCTACCTCTTTGGAGGTACTGGGGTCACTATTATTGGGGGCACTGTTTTCACTGGGGGCCAGTATTGCTATTGGAGGCACTATTACCATAGAAGGTCACTATTACTACTGGGGCCACTATTACCACTGAAGGCCACTATTACTACTGGTGGTACTATTACCACTGTAGTAATAGTGGCCTTCCGTAGTAATAGTGCCCCCAGTGGTAATAGTGACCTGCAGAGATCAGCAGAAAAGCCAGCAAAGAATTATCAGCTGATCAGATCTTCTGTGCGGCCGACAATATAATCATTGTAGGTGGCACATCTCCCGCTGTAAACAGGTGTACCGCCGACAGCAATACAAATGTATGGAGGACAAACCATCATGGTTCCTCATACAATGTGAATCTGCCTTTGTAAAGGCCATTTAAACGAATGCTGGTATCATTGATTGGCACTCGTTAGCTGGCTCATACCGAGTCCTGTATAGGGAGCCTTAAGGACGCAACCTTAACACAATGTACATTTCAGTGTCAAACCATGGAATTCCTTTCAGTTCATTTTGATGAGGATCAAAGATGCCTTCACAGACTGCAGTCGTGTTTCTGTATTGCTGCATGTTATTATCACGTGCCGACCTTCTATAAATTTAGTTCTCACATCCAGTCAAATCCACTCATGGAGATTCTGTATTTAAAGCAGACAATTACTGCTCTTCTATTCCCCGTAGACAAAGCCATAATGTCTTGTGCATCTCCGCCTTCACTACAAGGCACTAGATGAGCCCTCTATGTAAGACTTTCCTTTCATGAGTATAAAAACTGGGGTTAATTTCTCTTGCTCTATTTTCCTGGTGGTAATTTTCTCTCCAATGTCTGCAAGAGCGGCACGAACCTATGATTTACGGTAATGAATGGCTCACATTTCCAGGAAGAAGATATAGAAGGAAGGGTTCACAGAGAGGAGTAGGTAACTGTGCAAGTGAGAGGTTCTTCCCATCTATGTCTTCATGCTGCTCCTGGGCAGACGTCCAACTTCACGTTAACCTGTGTACTTTTGGCTCCCCTTCACCTCAATTTATGAGGCGGTGTAGCATGAGCCTCTTTAAATCCTCTGTTGGCAGACAAACCTGCAACATGTTGCGTTATGAATATAAAGCTTTATGTCCAGTTCTTATCATTCTACAATGTGGCCGTTGCAGCAATTCATCCAGGAAACGCTGCAAACTTTCTAACAATTTCCACAGCAGAGGGAACACATACAATGTATCACAGTAGAAGATGAACAAGCAGTAGTGAGGAGGCCAGTCACATAAATGTTTTTTTTCTTTAGTGGGACTAGACAGAAAGCTGCTGACGTGTGGGAACTCTGATGGTTTCCCCAGGACACTACGTTAAGATGGGACACTGATTTTAGATTTTCCTCAGATTTTTCTGACAATTTCACCAGAAATCTAATGTCTATTGGTATTGTCTGATGATCTCCTGATCTGATTCTTGTACTCACCAATATATGCAGTATAACATATCTGGTGGCTACGTATTTCTTTCACTTATTTAAAAACTTAAGGAGCCACTCTGCTGAAATTATTTTTTTTAATTCATTATGTAACTAGTTTTCATATATATATATATATATATATATATATATATATATATATATATATATACTAAAGCTAAACTCTGCAACATATCAGTTATTTTTATATATATATATATATATATATATATATATATAGGTTTTTTATATTACACATACACATTGGCTAGTATAGTATTACCTTGTTTTATTTCTTCCTCCCTGATATCCTTCTCTAGAGGTGAGTCATGTTACCTCATTCCGAACACCTGAGATTTATTTGGGTTTATGTTCCTCTCAAAAAGTCAGTTTTTACAGTCAGCATAATTCCTGTATGATGGACCCTACCACATACAGAGGAAGAGATAGACACTCCTAACAAAGTTAATGCTGATGATTTAGAGGCTCCAGACATACAGTTATAATGAGGGAGATGATAGTTTAGCCTCCTGATGTTAGGACTGGCAAAGGCAGATGGACAGAGGATCCCTACGCCAGCCCTCTCCCGGGTCCCTACCTACTTGTCCCCCTGGATGAGGCCCCAGGGCGACAACTGGGTGACGGTCCCTGCTCTGCACTAGTGACAGGGACCCTAAGGAAGGAGGGACAGGGAGACCGGAAGGTGAGCACCGCGTAGCTGACGAGAAATAACAAAAGCGCAGACCAGAGAGTAGTCGTGGGACAAGCAGGGTCAAACCGAAAGATACGTGTGGAGTACAGGAGGACAAAACAGAGGCAGAGTCAAATGAAAGGCCGAAGTCAAGCACACAGACGTCAGGTCAAATATGCCGGTGTTATGCCGGTGTAGGCAGACAAGTCAAAACCAAACACTGGCAAACAGAGTCTGGGCCACCAAGGTATAAATGCAGAACAGTGAAGTCACATGACAACCGCAGGGAATCATAAAGCCACCTTCCCCTGAGCGCCACACGGCCAACCAACGGACAGGCGCGCCGGCCCGGACCAACCACCCGAGTGGGGGAACCCCAGACAGAGCTGCCAGTGGTAACGGCATATCTAACACCTGACTGTATACTTAAAAGAGTATTCCCTTCTTAAGGTCCATTTAGACACAACGATTATCACTCAAAATTTGCTCAAAAACTGCCTTTTGAGCTATAATCGTTGTGTGTAAATTCACTGACATCATCCAGCTTTCGTTAAGCCGTCGCTCATCGTTGTCTTTCAGCGATTAGAAACACATGGCCGGAATCCAGAGTACCTCGTCTGGTGTTACTGATACAGTTGAGATGGCAAACTTCCATTGTTTATATAACACCCATTCATTTCAGTGGGGGTCATGGAAATAGCTGTTTCACTAACACCCAGCAAAGTGGTTGGGATAGCAGCCATAGGTTTCTCATCTGGTCAAAGAACTGATTGGCATGGATGATGGGAGTCTGCCCATGCCAGTCTATATTGATGATCTAATCCAAAGATAGTTTAGGAGTAGTTGGGTTTGTTTCACTATTAGAGCTGTAAATAGTAATAAAGATGGACTTGAACTTTAAATGCACAATGAAGGCCTTTTTCTCACAAGCATATTGGTAATCATCAGTAGTACAGATCCGCAGTATGAAAGTATTGCAGATGAAATTGCATCAGTGCAATGCTGATCAGTAACTCTGATGGTCTGTCTCCCAGGCCGAATATTGAATCACACAAGACAGAGTTTTTGAAAAACGAATGCAATACAGATTAAAAACTGATGACGTTCTGATACAATAGGTAGCACATGCAAATCACATAAGGACGCATCTTTATTTTAATAACTCAGCATAGACTTCAGTGGGTGCTATCCATTCAAAAAATGCTCATACTTTATATGCTCATATTTTAAAAACTATGGAGCAAATTTATAAAAACTGTCTAAAAGAAAAACTGTTCTTGTTGCCAATAGCAACCATAGAGCAGCTTTCATTTATCAAGAGCACTATGAAGAATGAATGCATGGACAGGAAAAAAAGAGGGAATACTGATAAAAATACAATCATTTGACAGCAGCTTAGGGATTGCCTTGGATGGACTTGAAGCAGAAGGCTCAGATCTAAGATGAGGTCATTAATGTCCCTATAGGCAATGTATTACATATATTTTTAATTACCGCATTTTACATACTATAAAACTCACCTGACTATAAGACACCCGAACAACAAAAAAATAGGATAAAAATCTTTCATACTAATTAAAACGTCTCTGATGGTCTAAATAAGTGGAGAATTTAGTTTCAAGTGGACGTGGATAGCTGCAATGGCCCCCAAAATAATCATGCCCCTCTCAGTGCCCTCAGTAGTAATAGCAGCCCTCCATCAGTAATAGTGGCCTTCAGTGGTAATAGCGCCTCCAGTAGTAATAGTGGCCTTTAGTGGTAATAGTGGCCCTCCAGTAGTAATATTAGTCTTTATTGGTGATAGTGCCTCCAGTATTAATAGTAGCCTTCAGTGGTAATAGTGCCCCCAGTAGTAATAGTGGCCTACAGTGGTAATAGAGCCCCCAGTAGTAATAGTGACCTTCAGTGGTAATAGTGGCCTTCAGTGGTAATAGTGCCTCCAGTAGTAATAGTGCCTTCAGTAGTAATAGTGCCCCCAGTACCTCCGAACAGTTAGCAACCCCACCAGGAAGAACTTTACTTTCCCTGCATTGCTCCAGTCTGGGCAGCACTAAATATCACAGGCTTTGACCTCTAACACTTCTCAGACCTCTGTCCTCCCTGGGTCTGCGGTACTACACTTCCTGTATATGCAGTGCAGGTGCCGGGAGGAAGTGTCAGAGGTCAGAGCACCCGGACCGGAGCTACACAGGGAAGGTAAAGGTTTTCGTGGTGAGGTTGCTGGTCTTAAAGGGGTGGTCTCGCGAAACCAAGTGGGGTTATACACTTCCGTATGGCCATATTAATGCACTTTGTAATGTACATCGTGCATTAAATATGAGCCATACAGAAGTTATTCACTTACCTGCTCCGTTGCTAGCGTCCTCGTCTCCATGGTTCCGTCTAAATTCGCTGGCAGCTTGCTTTTTTAGACGTGCTTGCGCAGTCCGGTCTTCTCCTTTCAGCACGAGCCGCTTCAGTGTGCTCCCCGCTACAGCTCTTCTGCGCATGCGCAGACGAGCTGTCACTGCTCGGGAGCGCGCTGGAGCGGCCATTCTGTACCTTCCTCTGTTAGAGGAAGGTGCAGAGCTGCCGAGCTGTCCGAAGAAGCTGCCCAGCTGTCCCGCCGTCCAGCTGTCCTGGTAAGTGATGGGCCGGGGGGGCTGCCGCTGTGCCGGGCTGCGCCGGGGGGGGGGGCTGCCGCTGCGATGGGGGGGCTGTCGCTGCGATGGGGGGGGGCTGTCGCTGCGCCGGGGGAACTAGCGCTGGGCCGGGGGGGGCTGTCGCTGCGCCGGGGGAACTAGCGCTGGGCCGGGGGGGGCTGTCGCTGGGCCGGGGGGGGGGCTGTCGCTAGGCCGGGGGAACTAGCGCTGGGCCGGGGGGGGCTGTCGCTGCGCCGGGGGAACTAGCGCTGGGCCGGGGGGGGCTGTCGCTGGGCCGGGGGGGCTGCCGCTGTGATGGGGGGGGGCTGCGCCGGTTACCTTCTGCCTGGCGGTGGGTGACTGGTCGGCCGTGTTCACTCCAGGGGTCCGGTCGGCGGCTGCGGGGCGTCTGGTTGCCATGGAGACACAGCTGGTAGCGTCTCGGGAGCGCGCACGTCGGGCTACAGCAAGCGATGCGAAAAGAGCTGGCGGCCATCTTGGGAAAAAGTTTTATAAGTTGCTGAAACGCTGGAACGGTAAGTAGAAACCAGTTAGGAAAGTCATTTACAGGGGTAATTAGTAATGTATGTTTAATTAGGGGGACTGGGCAAAAAAAAAAGTTCACTGCTTCCTCGAGACATCTCCTTTAATGATCAGTTACAGCATTTTTGTGCTTAATACACATGCCCACCTGAGCAAACAACATATACAGTGTTTACATAGCTAACGAGGGAAATGGCGAGGATTTCAAATGATTATTTTTACGTGTAAACGCTCAGCATTTGAAAGCAAAAAAAGTTAAGTTCATTCGTTCAAACGACAAACGCTGTGTGTAAATGGGGCTTTACTTATATCTTCGTTACTATCACACCGAGAAAGTTTAATCCCATCCAACAACTTCTAGGGGAGGGATTGGTTTTGACAATGAGTATATATATATATATATATATATATATATATATATATATATATATATATATATATATATATATATGGGTTTTACCTTTATGTGTAAACCTGCCTGTGATGATAATGAGATGATTACTGAAAAGCTTTCTCAACAGAATATGAATTGTCAGACTGTTATTAGGGTCTGTTGTCAGTGTAAAAACTGCAGTATATTAGTATTATTTTTAATATAGATAGATGATATAGAAAGTTGCATTTTAAAAAAAGTATATTTAACCCTTTGCAATCCAATTTTGGATTCAGGGTTTCCTATGGGGCTTTCTCTTTCTGCCATTTTACAATGGCACCATCTGCTGGCTAGAGCCAGTACTGCAGTATGTGGCATGCCGGAGAGGCCCCCGACAACAGAGCGGCCAGTAATATACAGTAGGAATACCCTGCAGGACATCTTCCGACATCAGAGATGTACAGGCTTCAATCAGAATATTGGAAGATGTCAGACAGTGGATTGGAAAGGGTTAACATTAAAACTTTATTAAAACAATAGTCAGTGATTATATATTTCCTGTCAATGTACAGGCTCTGTTAGAATGACAAACTGAAGCCCCCACCTGCTCACTACCTGTTTGCTGTAATTTAGGCTCTATTCACACTGGTTGTGTTTGATTTCCATCACACTATTCTGGCAGTCAGATATACCAGACCCCCACTTAAACCTCATGGACCTGTATTCAGTTAATTGTGTCCATCCAAATTCATCGGCATATGTCCATAAATAAATATAACACCGCTGTCACGGCTCTGTTGTACATATCATTTTTTACAGGATTTGCAATTTCTATTTTAGTCAACGAAATCAGTAACAGGGCCCGGGTGCAAAGGTTAAGCTCGCCCCCCCGTACTTGTACCTAAATTGAGCCACATTCAGCTGCAAAACAAATTTCCATACATGTTTTACCCCTTGGTGTAATCTTTCCAAACATGACTCATTTCCTGCACTACATGAAAATTTATTTGTAGCCCCTTAGGCCACTCACACACACACACTGCTTTTTACCGCTATTAGCGCGGCATCCTGTGCACCATGTTACCCATGGTACAACACCCTTGATTTTAATGGGGTTACTCAGACCTGTACTCCAACGTGGTGCGTCCAACACTGCGATTTTCGAGAGCTGTCTGTTCTATTTTTGCTTTTTTTAACGCACCTCTCACCCATCAAAATGATGGGGTACATTAAAAAGCGCTGTCAAACGCTGTACCATGTGTTCAAAAATGCTGCTCGAAATTGCGTTAAAAATGCCATGATTCCAAGCTACGTTTTCTGAATGCATGTGTGAGCGTGGCCTTGTCAGCAGGAGCGGCAAGTTGATGACATCATCTTGCTCTGCTCAGTGCTGTGCCATGTGCCTGCTTCCCTCTTCCCCTCCTCGCTTCCTCTCCAGCTTGCACTGTTGGCCTCAACGCCGCAATCACGTGTCCAGCAGTGCGACCAGCCGGTAATTTGTATATGGTGGAGGGCAGCCACTGGGCCCCTCAGCGCAAGGGCCTGGTCACCATTGCGACCCCTGGACCCCTCACAGTACACCAGTGTCAGTAAAGATGGGAATTAAAAACTGCTAATTGATTGAGATTGTCAACAGTTTTGCTCTATCTAGGGGCTAGAGAATTGGTGGCAGATATATTCACTTGTGTCTGATCTCTTTATGTGCAGCAATGATAAAATCAATTTATATTCTCCGCTTCTCGCCACTGCAAGCCCTCTGGAGGTGGAGCTTCTCCACCCCTCGTCTGTGTATTCCCTCGATGTCCAGTAAGCTCCATAGCTCATTGGACGTTGAGGAAAAACATTTGAGGATGAAGCTCCGCCTCCAGAGCACTTGCAGCAATGAGACACTGGAAATAAATATTGATTTTACCATTGCTGCACATAATGACATCAGACGCATGGGTATGTCTGTCCCCAATTCTCCAGCCCCTACATGGGAGGCTGGAGGCAAAACTGCTGACAGGCTCCCTTTGATGTCAATTTAATGTCAATCAGCTTAGATCTGTTGCAGGAAAAGTATATAGGAAAAAAGCAAGTAATGTCAAGAGTGAAAACTTAAAAGTTATGCAACTCCAGTGATAAGGCATCTTCCCATAGCCAGGAAAGAAAGACTGAAAATGAAAAAAGAGCAATACAAAACCAAAACAGATCATTGTACTTTGTATCAAGTGGATACTAGAAATCTCTGCGATGACAACATTTTTTTCTAGCATAGTCAACGGATGAAATCATATTCCATTAATACTGTATTTCAATGTGAGGCTAGATGAAGTGTGTTTGCCTTTAAGATGACCTGATAGTGGATTTCATCATTGCAGCTAAAGGCCAAAGACGAAGAATATGGATAAATACTTGAGCCCAGCAACATGAGCTAATAGAAATGTATTCTGTAATCACAGCATCTAGACAGGTCCTTAAGAATTCACTAGGGTAGCGTTTTGTAGAAGAATTCCAAAATGATCTAATATTAACAGGATTACATATTACCACATCCAAGAAAATGACATTACAACTGCAATATCGAGGACAGATTTACAGAGACTTTCTTTTCTTAAATGGAAAGGAAATCTGAAGCAGGTTTATATTTAGTGGCACTTAATGGCTTTTGCTTTCGATATTTCAGGCTTGCCTAGGTTGGTATGACCATGTTAGCTATCTTATAGGTTTATATATCCCCATTCCCCAGCAATCAACAAGCTTTCATCTGGAGATCTCGGCATAGTGCTTAGCTCATTGACAGGAATTGTATAATGTTTCGTTCTCCCTGTGGGGGATACCCAGCACTCAACGTATTTCCAGATGTATATACAGTCGATATAGATTGCCCCAATAAGTATGTATAGGGTAGAGGCAGCAGACTGACAGTCTCTTACGAGGTGACTTCACCCTGATGTGGGGTATGTCGTTGGCCTCTGATGGTGTCATTCTCCAGACCAGGGTCTCTTCTGTAGCTCTGTCCTACTCTTTCTCAGAGCTGCAGCAAGGAGTTTCCTTACTCTACAACCCCACTGATAGCCCCCAGGGGCTTACACACAGCCCAGGGCATTTGCTTCTACTTGACCTAGCAAGACTAAGCCTTCTCCAAGCTGCGTCACTCCTTCACTTTGAACCTGGTTTCTCACTTTTGGGTTGCTGCCGTCTTCTGGCCACGCTTGTGGCAGCTGTTGACTCCTAGTCATTGCAGTGATCTCTAATTATCCCTATCTGGGGACATCAACTTTTCCTGGGTGATTTGTGTGCAGTTCTTGCTTTTTGCTCCTTCCATACTCTCTCCTTGTTTCAGCTGTTGCGGTCCCTATCTAGGACCAAACTGTCCCTGCAGCTCTCAACAGTCAATCACAGGTAGTTCTTCCTCTGCATCTCATCTTTACAGTCTCAGAAGTACTGTTTCCCAAGAACTCTGCCTGACAGCCCAGTCTGCGGTTTGGTCGGCAGCTCTCCAGTTAGGCTATGGTTGCAGTTATTGTCCAGCGGATTTCAGTTTTTCTGCACCCCATTATGAATTGCTTCTTCGGTCCGGTGGTTTGCATGCCAAATTGGAACATGTCCGAGCAACCTTCCAGAAGTTCTGGTGGCACCAGCCAAGTTTACATATTACATGCAGCTTGTCTTAGCTCGAGCAGTGCTAATGTGGTCATATAACCAAAAGTCCAGCAGACACGAGACAATAACACCATACAAAATAGCTATATACTGTAGTTTGCCCATCAGGACACTAAAATTACTCATTCAGGTTCATATAAATATATGCATGGTCTTAGAGCGACTTAGAAAGGAAATAACTGCATATTTGTTGCCCTGCACACATCTTACATGGTTTCTACTTAAAAAACAGGTTCAAAAATACATTTTCAATTAATTCCTGAAGTTCTTCAAATGAGCAGCTCCCCAAACCCAAGAAAATGTAATGAGTGTTTGGATGGACCATTAATAGGAACTGTGTGATGTTTCATTTTCCTGATTGTGCTGCAGACAAGTTCAACAGCTTCTCCCGCAGATTACAGATTTATTATTGGGGCAGGTGAACAGCGAGATCTGCAGCATAAAAGGTCATTTTCTGTGATCCTTCTAGCAGTAAGGAATTGTTCAAATCTTTCAAGGTTTTTAAGATTATATAATGCTCATAAAACATTTTTGCAGAGTTATATTTTAGCATGCTCATACAGCAAATGAGTTTCATTGTGTCCCACGCTGAAGCTTCACGTGAAGCCATAGTTCACTTTGAATGGATTTGTCAGCCTTCTGAGAAAGCTTTGTTTGGTGATCATTAATGTCATCAATCTGTTGATACATTTTTACAAGGCTTGTTTCTTCTTTGTAGGAGTCATGTTTTTTCTTTTTTGCAAGTGATTCTGCACAACTTTTTTATGTGTTTTCTAAAACTCAATCCATTCCATATGGTTTGAGGAGCACGTATGTTCACGTACATTGTAAGGATTGTCTAGATGTTCTGGCAAACGGATAAACAATATTGGAGAGTAAACACGTCGCCACCTTTTATATTGTGGTACTTTATGTGGCTTGATAACAATGAAAGTTAAAATCTTGATCCAATCATACGGCTAAAACTAAACTATCGAAAGCTAAAAATGTATGCTTGGGTGTCATTCAGCCGGTTGTATGTAAGGGGGAGAGGGGTTGTAAGACTGCATGTTTCACTGTAAGAAACTTTTTTAATTGTCTTCAGAGGCTACTCAGTTGTATTCTGCTTTATTGTACTGTTATTATTGCTTTGTACATGTAATTATTTTGTATAGATGTTTATTACACTGTGTAGATATATTGTGGACTGATTGTGCACCATTGGGGTGCTTGGGCTGATTTGCCACACTACACACAATATTGTCATGCCACTTCACAGTACTTGGCAGAAAGAATGACCTGGGACTTGTCCATGAGTTGAAAACCAGAGAGGGCATCTTCATCTTTGAAATAACAGTGGACTGGAGACCATAGTGACTTGTTCATGGCAAGAGATAAGGTGTACTGGCGTCTGGGGTGTGTGATGCAGGACATGTGGAGAAACTGCATAGCAAGTTACCTGGCATGCTCAGTAGCGGAGTAAGTAGACCATAGGCTCTGAGCTGTTCCCAAAGCTTTGGCCCACTCTTCTCCATGGTCTTTCCCTCTGTCTATATACATCCTACCAGTGATTCCCATGAGAGCCTGACAGGGGTCCCACGGCATCAGGGATTCTTTGGCTGTTCTGTCTTCTGGGAAAATCCTGATGGGCCAGTGATTGTCCTGGGGCTGCCCATAACTATTGCTGCAGTAGCGGCTGCTGCACGCTTTCCTCTAAGCCTCAAGTTTATGAGATGGCCAGATGAAGCTATAAAGTCAAAAAGGAAATAAAAAACAGTATACGCCCCTCTATACTTCCACCCCCCACCTGGTACGCTTCTGCCTGACCAATTGGCCACAGTTGTCACATGTGACTACGCAATCTTGAAATTAGGAAGCACTGAAGAGGAAGGAAGGACCATCAGTGCGGAGCAGCTTAGACAACAAAGGAGGTGAGTATATTGTATTTTTTTTTTATTATACAGCATAAGAGAGACCAGGGGAGCACTATTACTGATGGAGGCAATAAGGGGATCATTATTAATGACAGAGGGAACAAAAGACAGCATTATTAACAATGGTGCAGCAAACGGAGCATTTTTAATGATTGGAAAATAAGAGGAAGCATTATTCCTGATAAGGGCATAAAGGGGGGGGGGGCATTACTACTATTGGGGCCACTGAAGGGCTCTATTACTATTGGGTCCCCTGAAAGGGGGGGGCTTTTTTTTTTACTAGGCCTACTGAGAGAGGTCGCTAGTACTATAGGGGCCACTGGGATAATGGAGGTAAAATCATACATCATAAGATACGTACCTAGCCACGTCCTCTGACCATCTGTGACTTTCAGCTGCATCACTAGGTTTTTAATGAGCCCCATCATCTTAAAAGTCCAAGCATACAAACTTCAAGACATCTGTTTTGTGCACTCACCCAAAAAAACATACATATATAGTACACGGTATGTCGAAAAGAAAACTTGTATAACACAGTGAACTTAAGGCCCTTTTACATGGGCCGACACTCTTTTAAACGACTGCATAAGCACTAATGTCACCACTTAGGTAGTTGGTGCTTGTGCAGAGCATTCAAATGGAAAGACGTGCCACTGGATGGCGGGCTTCTCGCCCGCTTCTTGCTCAGCGCTTCACCACCTATGTGAAGTGCTAAACGGGGAGCGTTCACACGGAATGAGAAGCCAGCGAGCCAACAAGGTTTTTTTTAGCTGACTGAAAAGTCAGCTTAAACAGCCACAAAGAATTGATTACATTTTTTCGCATTCACACTTAATGATGATCGCTCAAATTAGTTCAGGACAAGTCCTATCTTTTGACGGCACAACGCCGGCGTCTCCCATAGACTCCAATGGGAGCTGGCCAGTAAAGTTAGGGGGTGGGAGGGGAAAAGTGAAGCGGCATAATCGCTAATAGCAGCGATGATGTGCTCGCGGCTGCGATTGGTTGACCCAATGTAATGCTCAGATAGCAGCTCTGTTTTAGCGTGGCTATCTGAGCATTAAAGCGGCGCCAGTGTGAAGGAGCCCTTAGAGATGTCTGTCAGATTTTGTACCAGTTTGTCTGAAGAAATAATCATTGCACGTTGTAGGGGAAACAGCTCTGTGCATACATGAAGGTTGTATTGCTCTGTGTGCATGCAGTAGACAGTGAAGCTGCTTCACAATTCCTTTTTTGCATGTGTATTATGGGCACATAAAAAGAAAGACAGCACACTCTACTTTTGTGTGCGTTTGCCCACCAAAGGTCTCCATAGAAGTCTATGGGGGGGAGGTGAGAATGCATGTGGAATGCACAAGGAGATGCACAGTATGCTACACAACTCCTCCAGACAAACAACACATCTGGAACTCAACAGGATAAATAGCCATTTAAATTGGGGCATGTTGTGTCCCACGCGCAAAACACCTGCCCTGCGTGCCCGAAAAGTACTGTAAAACATGCAAAAGAAAACTGGTTTATGGAGCAAATACATTGCACTGAGTCACGTGCAACTGTGCATATGCTCGTGTGAAGCCGCCCTGAGGGTTGTTTAACTGTAGGACAAAATACAATAAAAAGCAGTTAGTGAATTACACACTGAGAACTAATGTTCGGCTAATTGTAAAGCACAAGTTAATGGGGTTGTCCGCTGCCATGAAAGAGACCGGAATGTCAGTTGTTTCTTTCTGTTGTCTTCACTTAACAAAAGCCAGTGAAACAGGTGGATTATTTGAGTCACAAGTGGTTTTCCTGCGGCTGATGGCGGCCGCCCATCTCCTGATTCTGGACATCCAGAAGCTTCCCCACCAGTTCTGTCTCCGAAGTGCTGAGAGATGGGCTGCAGCCTTCTCTGTAGTGCTAACTAGTCTGCTGCGAACCCAAGGACACCTGCTGAGTGATGTCACCCCTTGGGACCACAAGAAGACTTCTCAGTGACGCATATGTCATCACAGATACTGTAAACAAGTGGGATGTTCCCCGTGAGAACCAAACTAAGGAAACCCGCAAAGCCTCAGCTAAGCTGCAATCCCCCAACTTCCTTCACTCTATCATGTATCTGGAGGCGCTTCCATGAGGGGTCTTACGGAGCACCTGCAGGTGTATACCGATGTAAAACTGAGATTATCCTCTTCAGACCAGAAACAATTGCCTCGCAGCTTATTGCTAACTTTTTTAAAGGGACATGCGCTATATTCCTTTTGCTATATTTAATATTGGAGCTGTGAGTATACAAGTGTGCAATTCAGGTGTCAATGCATAACCAAGTAGATGAGGAAACAATTAATTGTAACCAAGAAGTTGCAGAGCAGAATACAAAAATGTGGGAAGAAAACAAAGGTAACAGCTGGGGGCCGGATGGCAAATTTTAGCTCGGAGAGCAAGCATCCAGCACTGGCCAATAAGCATCACTCACCCTTAGGGCGAGCACCCACTGGCGTTTTTTTACCTGCGTTTTGCGTTTTTCCTGCACAGGCATAGAGATAACATGTGTTCCTGTCCACTGGCGTTTTTTTTGCGTTGCGTTTGCGTTTTTAACATAGGAACTGTCAGTTGCATATGTGTCCTTATTTTTCTCCTAATGCACCCATGAAAGTCAATGGAAATTAATGGAAAAGCCGCGAAAACGCCGCGAAAAACGCGCGGAAAAATCGCGGGAAACGCGGCGAAAACGCTGCGTTTTTTTCCTGCGGAAAACGCAAACGCCAGTGGGTGCTCGCCCTTAAAGTATGTTCACAAAGAGGAATCAGATGCCACCTCTAATACTGTAGCGGAAATTTGCAGCTAAATTATTACTTCTGCACACGGATTCTTGTGGAAATGCATTGGAAATTGCGCATCTAGATTTTGCCCACTGACAGGTCTAAAACCACGGGTGGAACTACACAGAATAACTGGATATTTGTAGTGGTTTCAGGGCGGCTTAACATCACATTTTTTGCACATCATGTAAAATATGTATGCAGAAAACAGAGAATAGAATCCATTGATTTTAATGGGTTCATTCCCATGAACGTGTTTTGCATGCACATTTCACACCTGTAGATAAAGAGAACAAACAAAAAACAGAAAAAAACTATTCTTTAGGCTGCGCTACACCATCAGCCCTGAAGACATGATAGGGAATAAGCCTCTAACACCGTGATAAATAGCAGGCTAAATTTATTGTTCCCTCAAAGTACAAACAAATGTTTAAAAGCAACGAGTTGTACTTTGAGGGAACAATAAATTTAGCCTGCTATTTATCACGGTGTTAGAGGCTTATTCCCTATCATGTCCCCAGGGCTGATGGTGTAGCGCAGCCTAAAGAAGAGTTTTTTTCTGTTTTTTGTTTGTTCTCATTCTTATCCCCTTTCCTTTGTGAATCATGGGGTACTTTTCTAGCTGCTGCTCTCCAGTATAGCATAGTGGAATCTAGCGATTTCTTTTCACCGTAAACTATCCTGGATTAAACCACAGACCCTCCAGCCAAGAAACCTTGAAAGGTGAACGTGGATTATTTGGTGCTGGCGGAACACAAGGAATTCGTTCTTTTTGTTGCTCCGCCTGGCACCTGGTGAGTAAAATCTGTACAGTAGTTCATAAAAAAGTTTTTTTCCAGCACTCTCCTGGAGCAATGGCGCTCTCCCTAATTTTTACACCTGTAGATAAAAGTAGTTTCTGCTCTATTATTTTGCGCGTGTGTGAACAGACCCTGCATGCAAAAAAAGTTCAGTACTATGTGCAGCCACTTGCGCAAATGTACCTCATCCAACCTCATTTATGCGCAAATCTGCAGCTTATCACCCATCACAATTTTGGGGTGGTCTAAAAGCTGCTGTCGGATGCAGTAACCTGCGTCCGAAAACGGCGTTAATATTAATATAGAATGCAGAAATATGTCTGACTGTCAATAAGGTGTTGAGAAATTATATTTACTTTCCGGATTGTGATTACAGAGGACTGAGCTTGTACTTACATCTTCTTTGTATCTACTAACGATATAACTATGTGGCTTCTATAAAGTATATTATGTAAAATATCCTTTATTCTTTACACAATATGGAAATCCTATATACTGATACTGGTATTACTGAAGGTGCTGGACAGGAAACGTCTCCTGTAGTCAGGCTCACCTCCTCTCTCCTCCTCTCCGGCTGTTTTCAATAGGAGGGGACGGCGCTAAGCTCCACCCCATCCTGCCCCCTCCCATTGCTGTCTGCAGACAAGGGGCAGGGAGGGGGCAAGATCTTAGCTCCACCCCCATCACGCCCCCTCCCATTGCAAACAGCCGGAGGGGAGGAGAGAGGAGGTGAGTCGGCGTGGGGGAGGGAAGGGGGAAGACAGCTCTGATGGTAGCGTATATTTACTGGCCGTGAAAGCAGCGGCCGATATATGCTCCTGTGAATAGGCCCTAAGGCTGTCTGTATGGGAGACAAACAATTGTTAATACAAATTACTTTCAGGGCTGTCAGCAGCATATTCCCTATTTAAATGGAAATATGCGCTGCTGACATTGATGATGTTTGTCGCAACATTTTCTTGCTTGCTGATTGATCACTGCCCTGTTTACATGCGGCAATGATGAAGTGAACAGACATTATGGGCAATGTCACTGCCTCTTTAAGACCTTTCCACTATTGGTTTACATATCAGATTTAATGAAAAGTTTGTGATTGCATTCATCCCTAAGAGACGGCAGCGGGAAGTAGACAGCTTCCCCCTAAAGAGTTAATTATAAAATACTGTTCTGTGAAAAGAAGGTCAGTGACTTGATTCATGGTGTAGGATCTACACCTGCACACCGTCACCTGTACAGACTTGGGCACGATCTCTGGCATAAGACCCACATGCATACTGATGTATTTATGAATATGTATTTATGTATTAAGCAACAGTCCTGGAAATAATCCCATGTACAGAAATATTCATGTTCCTATTCATATGACTAGATTAGTTTTACAGGAAGCAAATTGCAGTCTTATTCTGTCTGGCCACATGGTTTGTCTCATTCTAATATCTTATTAAATCATTTGACTCATCTTAAGGGCGCCTACCCACTTGCGTTGCCGATTTTCGCGCGTGAAAAACGCGGCGTTTTCTGCACGTTTTCTGTGGCGTTTTTTGCGCGTTTTTTCAGCCCTCCATTGACAATCATGGGTGCATTAAGAGAAAAATAAGGAGACATATGCAACTGACAGTTCCTATGTGAAAAAACCCCACGAAACGGAAAAAAAAACCCAGATGGACAAGAACACATTCTATACTAATTGCTCTTGAGAAAAAACGCAAAACAAACAGGAAAAAAAATCGCAAGTGGGTAGGCACCCTAAAAATGTAGGTTTTTTTTAGGAACAAACTAATAGAATAAACTTTAGGCTGCCTGCAAACGCCAGCAGAATCCAGTTCCCGGAGCAGCGGCGTCGGTGCGTACCTGTACTTTCAGCTCTCAATCTGTACTGCGGATGATCCATGCGCAGCACAGATTTACTTTTTTAAACTCCGGTCTTTCCTGCAACTTTTTCGCAGTGTCATTGTGGAAGGCCCACAGATTGGACGGCTTCCATTGACTTCAATGGAAGCCGTCCGCTCGGAATCTGCAGAAAAAGGGAGCATGCTGCGATTTTTCATCCGCCTGCGGAAATCGCAGTTGGTTTTCGCTAGTGTGCAGGAAGAATCGATTTGGGCCAGCAATGGGTGCTATTTGCTGCGGATCCGCAGTGGAGATGCCGCTGCAGATTTCGCAGCAAATATCCGTCCGTGGGCAGGAGCCCTTAATAAGAACTTTCACAGTTCTTCTTTTGTACAGCTTACAATAATAACTTATACCATAAAACGTAAAATGTATGGCTCTTGCCAGGACAAGTATGACACAATGGAAACTTTTAATGCCCCTTAATATATGCAGAACTGTAGTTGGTTTGGAGGCAATTTTTTAACAGTAAGTTTTATTGAAAATTTGAAATGTAAGGGTACAGAAATACAGAAAGGAGGATAATGGTAGAGCATCATACACTTGGTATTAGTGTATCTTGACGCCACTGCAAGTAGAGGTGGCGTCCAGATACAGGGGGTTTGTAAGGGCGGTGACGCACCCTTTTTTTTGATTGGCTGCACAGCATTCATGGCTTCCTCCTGCTCACAGGTCCTGTTTCTTGTCCCGGTGTGAGTGTAGGCGCTGAACTTCTGCGCTGCTGGCAGAGCGCCGGTACCTACTGTTACAGCGGGGCCAGGACCAGGAGCTGTCACTGGCTTAGGGGCCAGGAGCAGGAGCTGTGAGTAGCGCTGCCACCAGCTTCAGCTGTAAGAAGGAGGAACCGCGGACAGGGACACTGACACCAGCCACCCCTAATAGCAAGCGCAGGTGAAATCGGCAGCAGTAGCAGGAGCTGTTATTAGAGCGGGCATTGCCAGTAGCTGTTAGGAGGAGGATCTGCCGGCAGGGAGATTGACAGTGGCGCCCATACTACCAAGGGGAGCTAACATCGGCGGCAGGAGCAGGATCTGTAAGCTGCGCAGCCAACGGCAGGAGCAATACGGAGGAGGAAGGTCCGCCAGGGAGAGTGACTGTGGCGCCCCTACAAGCAATCCGAGGTCACAGCGCCGCCAGGAGCCATCAGCAGCGCAGACATGACCAGCAGCTGTTAGCATTACCAAGGGGCTGCAGTGAGAGTGACAGAGACCCCGCTACAAGGCAGGGGAGGGCATCCGCTTCATCACTGCTGGTGCGGCAGCTACTGTCACATCGATGCCACAAGCAGGACCTGTGAGCTCCAACTAAGGCAGAATGCCATGCAGCCAATCACAAAAAGGGGGCGTCTCTGCACTGTAAACCCGCTGTATCTTGACACCACTTCTACTTTCGGTGGCGTCAAGATGGCAGTGAATTTTTCCGTTTTTTCCACTCATTTAGGGAGGTGTTCTGGTTTTCAGAGAATTTTTTCGTCTTGATTTTTGAAATCAGCATACTCTATTACATAAAACCTGAAATGTGCCTTCTATTCAGACAAAAAAGGTCTCCTACACTACAGGCTAATGTGCAGCCATTTATGACCACTCTTTCAGTACGATCACTTAGCCAGTTCTGAATCCACCTAACAGTTGCCTTGTCAATTCCTTATTTGGTCATTTTTTTAATAAGTATGCTATGAGATACTTTGTCAAATGCTTTACTAAGGTCAAGATATACTATACCCACCGCATTTCCCTGATCAACCCAGTCAGTGATTCTGTCATAGAAGGAAATTAGATTTGTCTGGCATGACTTGTTTGTTACAAACCCATGCTGGCTCTGGTTAATTACTCCATTTTTATCCAAGTATGTTCATCTCTAGAATCCTGTTCCGTCTTCTTATTCCATGGTCATTCATTGGGAGGATGGATGAGAAGACCACGTTTGCTACTAGTTCCTTCACCTTCTTTCGAAGGTCTTCAAAGTCTCTGCAGATAGTTGCAAGTTCCTTTTTTTGCAGTGTCATTTGTCCCTATATGTATTAGTAGGAACGGGTGGTGATCTGTAGGACTGGAGAGTCTTGACAGCCTATCATACACATCTTTGATTTGTGCACCTGGAAGACAGCACACCTCTCGTGAAGTGTCAGGTCTACAGACAGTGGCCTCTGTTCCTCTCAATAGGGAATTCCCCACAACCACCACTCTCCTTTTCTTCTTCACAACAGCACTTTTTTTTCTCCATTCAAGAGGACTCTGTGTGCTTACTACACAGTACTTTGTGGGTAGAATTATTTTGTTGCTGTACCTCTTTCTCCTCTGCTCTGTTCTTTGCAGGTAGAGTCCTTTCTTCCTGTATCTCTTTCCACTTCTGCTCAGGAACCAGTACCAGACTCTCCTGTGTGAGAACCTGGTACTGGTTTCCAAGCAGTATGGGTGCTGGCTGACTCCTGATCCTCCTGTATCTTTGAGTCACATGCTTCTATTCCTCTGCAGGTACACTGGACATTTCTTTTCCTTCAACATTTTGAAGACTTTCATCTGCTCTGTCAAGAAAATCCTCACCTTCCTTAATGAGTTTTAATGTAGCTATTCTCTCCTGAAGACTATGCACCTTTTCCTCCAGTAGAGACACAATCTTGCATTTCTGGCAGGTGAAGTTTGGCTTTTCCTCTGGTAGGTCTGTAAATATATAGCATACGTTGCAGGTCACCATATGGCTCCTCTCCTTTTCAATGTTGTCAAATAATGTCCACTTCTAAAAGTCAAGAATTGTAGTGAAGATACTACTAAGTGTACAACTTCACATGTCTAACAGCGCATGGTCTGGCGATGTCCTCTGTGCAGCTAGACACAGCTAGTCCCGACAATCTTCCTTCTTAGGGCGAGCACCCACTGGCGTTTTTTTACCTGCGTTTTGCGTTTTGCGTTTTTCCTGCACAGGCATAGAGATAACATGTGTTCCTGTCCACTGGCGTTTTTTTTGCGTTGCGTTTGCGTTTTTAACATAGGAACTGTCAGTTGCATATGTGTCCTTATTTTTCTCCTAATGCACCCATGAAAGTCAATGGAATTTAATGGAAAAGCCGCGAAAACGCCGCGAAAAACGCGCGGAAAAATCGCGGGAAACGCGGCGAAAACGCTGCGTTTTTTTCCTGCGGAAAACGCAAACGCCAGTGGGTGCTCGCCCTAACAGTGATTCTTTGCTCTTCCCAGAATGCACAGGGAATATGCAAATGAACTTCTTGCAGCTCCAATCTCTGGTCTGTAATACGGGCAGACATGGAGGCTTTATTACCCTGTTGTACCGCCTCTAGCTTGGATACAAGATGTGATATGGGCGGGCATGGAAGCAAATGTGTAGGCTGTCAAAGTTGGTGCCCCAGATGGTCCTGTACATGTTCTTTTGGTGATAATTGTGGTGAGCAGGCAGCCACGGAAGTGTGGCAATGTTGTGGGGGCATTCCTGTGACACCCTTGTCTCTTGGAAACCACCATGAGAAGAACACATGTGGCTGCAGGTCGATCTGAACATATCACTGAGATGTAACTGTCCTTGTACCACTACTAGGGCTGAACTACTGTTGTATGTCATGGCTCCTCAGATCAGGGGTCAGTTTGCTGTCCATAGAAAAGGCAGGATTGAGGCGGTCACCCCTAGGTCTCCAGACTTGAAAATGTCCGTCATCAGTGCCCAAACTTAACCTGGATTCTCTGCTGAAAACCACTCAGTTCCACCCCACAGCAGTCCACTTTCGTTGTCAGAAAGGCCCATGTGGGGAACAATTCGTCGATATGACCATCCAGCTTCTCACATCCCAATAATGCGCCCCTCTCAGACTTTGGTAGCGGTGTGAAATCTCTTCTCTACATCGCAGAGGCATCTAGTGGTCAACAAGCTCCACACAAGCGGAAGAAGAGGTCACTAAACACAAGGAGCCTCTGAAAGCCTTTAATAGGCCAAGGGGGGAACCACTTTTAGGGTCTCAGGTGACAAGACTGCTCATCTAATCACACCACAACTCGCATCATTTACATATCTGCCTGAGATTTGACTGCATGCCGATGTCAGCACAGGGTCCGGGATAATGGAAGTCCCTGAGAAAACCCGCAACCTCTGTCCCTGCCTACTTGCCCCCCTGGGCTAACCCCCAGGGCAACAACTCGGCAGCAGTCCCTACACTAAACTAGGGAAGCAGGATATGGGAAAGACAAACAGACACTGGAGACAAACAAACAGTAGAATGGTCAGACTATCATGGTCGGCAATAGGAGGGTACGCAGTATAAAGGGGTCAGGCAAAAACGAAGTCAAGTCCAGAAAGCAGAAAGTCAGAAAGCCGGGGTCACAACAGGAGTCAAACAATACACGGGTGCAGCTGGAAGACCAAACTAACACTGGCAATGCTGGAAGGAAACAGACACATTTAAATGCTGTCAGACCTCCAGCCCCAGCAGCTGATTGGGGTGGGGAGCCTGACAGCAGCAGGGCCCAATCAAGAAGATTCTGGGAACACCGCTCCCAGCCTTGCTGAACAGACGGATGCCGAGAAAGCACGCCCAGTAGTCATGGAAATGGGGACGCACTGCGGGGCGGCACCCGCTGTGTCCCTAGCAACCCGGCGGCGACCAGAATTACAGTGGCCAGGGGAGATCTCTAGAACCGGGGCTGCCCTGTGCCGCACTCCTGCAACCCGGGTGGCAGGACCGACAGTGCAGGCACAGAGGCCTCGAGAGTTGCCGGTTCTGACAGCCGAGTTTTGCAGCAAAATGACAACTCCTTTTAGGAGCAGATTTTTTTAAAATAAAGAGTTCTGAACATTACCCAAAAGAAAAAGGAAATAAAATTGTCAACTAATAAAAAGGTGTTTTAACATTTAGTCTACAGATGCAAATTCAAGAGTAATGATAGGATTAGAAAGTAGAACAGTGATGGGAGGGAAAGCTTGCACTAGTTGGAAAGGAGTGAAAAAAAAGGAGGGGTGGGGGTGGGGAAAGGTATAGAGCTGTACCGAGAGGCGTTTAAGGATTGGTGGTGATTGCATAATACTCTAATTGTTGCAGCTGTTCTGAGATCTCCTCCTTGCTTTCAGGCCGGACTAGGTTTTAGCAGTATCTCTGCTTTTCCTGTGGCTAAGGGGTGTGGTGTCGGGTGAGTGATGTCACTTCTCACTTGTCTCTAGTTGCCCTGCCCTATATAGTGTGACTTAGATTTGACTTCTGTGCTGGTCAATTCAGTTTCCCCCTGGTACTGCTGATGAGGAGCACAGCCTGCCTCTGGAGCTCCTTTTCCTTCCTGCAGACTGCTGCAGTTGATTTCATTGTGCTGTTTATTTTAGCATTCAGGGCTCCCTGGTAGGGATTTATTAGTGGCTAAGGTACGCATGTGGGTCCGTGCTTTTCAAAGCAGTCGGCCTGCCGTTCAGGCAGGGGTCCCTCCTGGGTTAGGGGCTTACAGGGAAAGTATTCCCCTTAGTTTTGTTTTGTGTTTTTGTTGTACGGCTGTGCTTTTGGTTGTG
Organism: Eleutherodactylus coqui; assembly: GCF_035609145.1. NCBI lineage: Eukaryota > Metazoa > Chordata > Amphibia > Anura > Eleutherodactylidae > Eleutherodactylus > Eleutherodactylus coqui. The sequence goes on from NC_089840.1 coordinate 173,558,771, forward strand.
TTACGCACGGTTGGGCTTATTCTTACCTTGGTGTATGATGCACGTCCAGTCAGGACGCAACAGATTAACCAGCCCATACATAGTCATTGAGATTCTGCTTGTTAAGTTGAATCCCCTTGAGGACCTGTCACGCCAGCTAGGTCATGGAGGTAAAACAGCAACAATTGGCTCTGCAGGTTTCCAGTAAAGAACCAAAATTAGATTTACCCGATCGTTTTTCTGGTGACAGATAGAATTTCGGATCATTTTGTGAAGTCTGCAAACTTTATTTTAGATTACGTCCAGGGTCCTCTTGTGATGACGCCCAGAGGATGAGCATTGTAATTTCCCGGCTACAAGGGGCGCCACAGGTATGGGTGTTTTCCTTGCCCCCTTCATCTGAGGTCTTGACCTCTGTCGATAGTTTTTTTAACAGCCTTGGTTCTTATATATGATGATCGTGATAGAGTATCCATGGCAGAGGGAAATCTCAGACTCCCTGTGCTGAATTTCGATGGTGGGCAACGGAGACTCAGTAGAATGCCCCTGCTTTAAGAAGCCAATTCTACTGTGGTCTGTCCAATAAGATCAAGGACTTACTTGTTGGATATCCTAGATGAGGCTATGTCTCTGGCTATTAAAGTTGGGAGACATATTAGGGAGAGGCATCAGGAACTCCCTATAGCTTCCAGCTTCTTGCCTGCTGATGAGGAGGAGCCCACAAACTAGGGTCAATGGGTGGCAGGGCTAGAGGTAGAAGCAAGGTACAGTTTGAAGGTTGATATTTCTCCTGTAAACGCATAGACCATATGGCTCAGTTTTATCCCCATCATAATTCTCGGCAGGAAAGCTAGGTGTGCCTAGAGGTTACAAGGCCCCTGGCCCTCAAATTGCTTGGGTATCATCCACCAGGTTAGTTCTTCCTGCTGAGATTCTTTGTAGCAGTGTGGGCAGTCCCACTAATGTTTTTTTGGATTGTGAAAAGTCTAGGCTTAGAGATGAACTCTCTGGATTTTCCAATCCCTGTGTCCGCCATTGACGCCTCTCCACTATCTCAGACATGTCTAAGATTTTGTGTGCCTAATGTTCATTTAAAGATTTGGTTGTTCCATACGGAAATGCTAACATTATATGTCATGGAATCTCTCCCTACGCAAGTAGTTTTGAGGTTGCCCTAGTTACGCCTACATAACCCGGTAGTTAACTGGGAGAAAGGGGACATCACAATATGGAGCTCCTTTTGTCTGTCTTGTTACGTTTCTGTTAATTTGGCTTCTAAACGGGTAGAAGAATTACCTGATTTTATTGCTGACTTCACTGATGTGTTTTCCCAAGAGGGAGCAGATAAATTACCGCCACACAGAAAGGGGTGTGCAATTGAACTTCTCCCTGACTGCAAGTTTCCTAAGAGTTGCATGTACAACATATCTGCCTCTGAGAGACAAGCTCTTAAAGACCATATCCTGGACAGTTCGAGAGTCATATACGGCCTTCTAGTTCCCCATTAGCAGCTGGGTACTTTTTTGTGAAGAAAAAAAGATAGCGTTTTACGTCCCTGTGTTGACTTTAGAGAACTGAACAAAATCACGAAACGCAATCCATACCCTATTCCCCTTATCCTGGATCTGCTTTCGCAGTTGAATGGCTCCAACTGTTTTTCTAAATCAGACTTACATGGGGCATATAATTTAATCCAGATTAAAGAGGGGCACGAGTGGAAGACTGTGTTTAATACCCCGGAGGGGCAATATGAGAGTCTAGTGATGCCTTTTGGTCTCACTAATGCTCCTGCGGTATTTCAGTCATTCATCAATGAGGTTCTCTATTAATTTGTGGGCAGATTTATGTTGGTTTACCTGGACGAAGGGACAGAAGGTCTCAATAATGACTTATGAAAAACCCTATGAACCCTCCATGTAGCTGGCAAATCAAGTTCATAAGCAAGCGGATTTACTACCCCACGTGATGATAAAGGGACCCACGTAACACGGCGCCAGTTTCAAAGACGGAACCTTCAATTTGAGATTTCTAGAAGACAAATATACCCTCTGTCCCATCCTGTAAGGTTCAGATACTGACAGACTCCTCCCACTACGCAACTGCATCCCAGCCCCCATTGCTTCCAGGTTATTCTGTACTTCTTTCCATTCCCCCTGCAGCGCATCTGTGGCAACATCAGCTGGAGGACAGGCAGATGGAGTAGCTGTAAGGAAGCGAGGACGCAAAGGAATGGAGATACCCCAGTGGAAGAACAAGTACGGTTGTTTAGTGCAAACTCTGCCAACGGCAGGAATTCTGCCCACTGATGACCCTTTTCACTAGCAAACAACTGTAAATATTGCACTAAATCCTGGTTCTTCCGCTCAGTCTGACCATTAGTTTGCGGGTGGAATGCTGACGAGAAGGAAAGCGACGTTCCCAGGTTTCTACAGAAGGCTCGCCAAAATTGTGCTACAAACTGAACACCGCGATTAGATACAATGAACCCCATGTAGACAAATGATTTCTTTTACAAAAATCTTGGAACATTCTATCGCAGAAGGTAGCTTCTTTAACGCCACGAAATGTGCCATCTTTGAGAAACGGTCTACAACAACTAGGATAGTGGTGAACTTGTGAGACTCAGGTAGATCGGTGATAAAATCTACCAATAAATGTGACCACGGACAAAAAGCACCGGTAACGGTCTCAGAGGCCCCTCCCGACGCCGACTTTTATCGCGTTCACAGACAGAGCATCCCTTAACAAAGTCGCGTATCTCCCGAGACATGCTTGGCCACCAGTAGTGTCTAGCACAAAGATCCAGAGTCCCCTGAGCCCCCGGATGGCCTGCGAGAACAGATAAGTGAGACTCTTCAATGACTCTGAGAGGCAAGGTCTCTGGCACAAACCATCTGCCCTCTGGCACCCCAGAGGAAGTGTCATGCTGAAAGTTTTGTAGATGAGGAACGAGATCAGATTCTACAGCTGCCACCACCACCCTAGGTGCCAAGATATTCTTGGGAGCTACTGTCTCACGTTCTGGCGAACCGAAACTCCGTGAGAGGGTGTCTGCCTTTACGTTCTTCTCCCCTGGAATATATGTAACGACGAGGTTAAACCTGGTGAAAAACAATGCCCACCTGGCCTGATGAGCCGTGAGTCTCTTAGCATTGGCGAGATATACCAAGTTTTTATGATCAGTATACACGGTAATGGGATGTCTTACCCCCTCAAGATGGTGACGCCACTCAATCGCCAATAACTTACGATTAGTTACGTTCCGCCGAACTGAACTTCCACGAGAAGAACACACATAGACTATACCCAGGTCTCCCACTGACTTCCTGAGACAATACAGCCCCCGCCCCCACCTTAGACGCATCGACCTCAATATAGAACGGTCACCGCGCGTCAGGCTGTACTAGCACTGGGGCAGCAGTAAATGCCCTTTTGAGATGACTAAAAGCCTCTAGGGTGTCAGGAGACCATCTTACCAAGTTGGTACCCTTCTTAGTAAGATCGGTCAGGGGTTGAGCAATAACAGAATAATTCTTAATGAATCTACAGTAGAAATTTGTAAAACCTAAAAACCACTGAAAAACTTTAAGATTATCTGGTGTGACCCATTGGGAGATTGCTGCCAGTTTATCAGACTCCGTTTGAATCTCCGTGGGTGAAATCACATAACCAAAGAAAGACACTTGTTTAGTACCAAAAATGCATTTCTCCAACTTGACAAAAAGTTGGTACTCACGCAAACGGATCAGAACCAGCCTCAGGTGCCGCACATGTGAGTCCCAGTCTGGGGAGTACACCAGAATGTCATTGAGATATATGACCAAAAAGGAAGTCGTGGAAGACCGCATTCATAAATCCCTGGAACACAGCGGGGGCATTACAAAGTCCGAAGTGCATGACTAGACATTCAAAATTTCCGAATGGGGTGTTGAACGCGGTCTTCCACTCATTTCCCTTTCGGGTGCGAATAAAAATTGTAAGACCCCCTTAAGTCCAATTTGGAAAACCACTTTCAATAAATCAGGAATCAGGGGAAAGGAGCACTGGTTCTTCACTGTAATTTTATTCAAAGCCCAATAATCTACACAAGGCCTCAATGTCCCATCTTTCTTCTCTACAAAGAAGAGACCTGCCCCTGCAGGGGAACTGGACGGCCTGATATGTTGTTTGGCCAGAGACTCTGAGATATAGGACTTAAGGGCTTTGTGCTCACGCACAGACACATTGCAAATGGCTCCCTTAGAGATGGGACTGTCGGGGATCAACTCAATACCACAGTCCCACTCCCTATGGGGAGGCAAAGTCTCAGACAGTTTCTTGGAAAATACATAATGAAAATCAGACAAATACTCAGGAATAAGTATGGTATCTGCTGAACACATGGATATAGTAGCTAAGTGACTATGACAGGAGAACCCCCAATGTGTCAATTCCCGAGTGGACCAATCAAATCAGGGATTGTGCAGTGCCAACCAGGGCATACCAAGCACTACATCAACAGAAATCCTCTCCATTACCAAGATTGACAGATTCTCAGAATGGAGAACACCCACAGTGAACTGTAACATGGGAGTCCTCCATTGTACAACCCCTGAGACAGAGAGGTAGAATCAGTACTAGTGAAGCGTATGGGAATCTTTAACGCTGAGAATTCAGTCATCAGAGGTCTGACAAAACTTAAACTAATCAAATTGGCATCAGCACCCGAATCAATAAAAGCTTGACCGGACCGAGTGAAATTCCGGAAGCCAATCTGACAAGGCACCAACAACTTAGGGAGTACCTGTGATCCTAGGCGATCTTCCAAAAGATCACCTATAGAGATGAGCGAACGTGTTCGTCCGAGCTTGATATTCGTGCGAATATTAGGGTGTTCGGGATGTTCGTTATTCGTAACGAACACCATGCGGTATTCGGGTTACTTTCACTTCCTTCCCTGAGACGTTAGCGCGCTTTTCTGGCCAATTGAAAGACAGGGAAGGCATTACAACTTCCCCCTGTGACGTTCAAGCCCTATACCACCCCCCTGCTGTGAGTGGCTGGGAAGATCAGATGTCACCCGAATATAAAAGTCGGCCCCTCCCGCGGCTCGCCTCAGATGCCTTGTCAGTTAGATGAGGGACAATGCTACTGGTACCGGAGCTGCTGTAGGGAGAGAAATAGCAGTTAGTGTAGGCTTCAAGAACCCCAAAGGTCCTTATTAGGGCCAGTAATACCTGTGTGTTGGCTGCTGTTAGCAGTGCCTTTTTTTTTTTCTTCTCAAAATCGCCTCTGCAGAGCGTTGCACCCGGCATTAGGGACAGAAGTGTTGGATAGGCAGGGAGAGTGTTAGGAGTGAGTGTAGCCTTCAAGAACCTCAACGGTCCTTTCTAGGGCCATATTTAACCGTGTGCAGTACTGTCCAGGCTGCTGTTAGCTGTGCTGCATATTTTTTTTTTTCTCAAAATCGCCTCTGCAGAGCATTGCACCCTCCATTGATACTACAGGGAAAGAATTGTGTAGGCAGGGCCACAACACAGTTATTATTCATTGAATATACGCAGTGGGTCCTTTTGGTGTAAAAAAAGGGAAACAAAATCTATTTGTCCTGCCTCTGTCCGTCCTAAGGGCTGTGGACACGTGTGAGCTGCGTGTACAACGTTAAAAAATCAGACGCACCCAGCTACGGTTTACTGCTGGCTTTGCCATTTGCTTTCCTTAATTTGGAAAAAAATACCTGCTCTGCCAGAGTTAATAACTCTGCTACCCTCAAGTTCTGTGACACATTAGCAGGGACACAGCACAGTTATTAAACTTAGATTATTCATTGAATATACGCAGTGGGTCCTTTTGGTGTAAAAAAAGGGAAACGAAATCTATTTGTCCTGCCTCTGTCCGTCCTAAGGGCTGTGGACACGTGTGAGCTGCGTGTACAACGTTAAAAAATCAGACGCACCCAGCTACGGTTTACTGCTGGCTTTGCCATTTGCTTTCCTTAATTGGGAAAAAAATACCTGCTCTGCCAGAGTTAATAACTCTGCTACCCTCAAGTTCTGTGACACATTAGCAGGGACACAGCACAGTTATTAAACTTAGATTATTCATTGAATATACGCAGTGGGTCCTTTTGGTGTAAAAAAAGGGAAACGAAATCTATTTGTCCTGCCTCTGTCCGTCCTAAGGGCTGTGGACACGTGTGAGCTGCGTGTACAACGTTAAAAAATCAGACGCACCCAGCTACGGTTTACTGCTGGCTTTGCCATTTGCTTTCCTTAATTGGGAAAAAAATACCTGCTCTGCCAGAGTTAATAACTCTGCTACCCTCAAGTTCTGTGACACATTAGCAGGGACACAGCACAGTTATTAAACTTAGATTATTCATTCAATAGAGGCAGTGGGGCCTTTCGTTTTCAAAAAAGGGAAAAAATTATATTTGGCCTGCAGTCTTGCGCCAATTTATTTCCTGCCTGTGAAATCAAATCACTGGTAATACAGCATGCTGAGGGGTAGGGGTAGGCCTAGAGGACGTGGACGCGGCCGAGGACGCGGAGGGCCAAGTCAGGGTGTGGGCACAGGCCGAGCTCCTGATCCAGGTGTGTCGCAGCCGACTGCTGCGCGATTAGGAGAGAGGCACGTTTCTGGCGTCCCCACATTCATCGCCCAATTAATGGGTCCACGTGGGAGACGGTTATTAGAAAATGAGCAGTGTGAGCAGGTCCTGTCCTGGATGGCAGAAAGTGCTTCGAGCAACCTATCGTCCACCCGCAGTTCTGCGCCGTCCACTGCTGCAAATCCGAATCCTCTGTCTGCTGCTCCTCCTTCCTCCCAGCCTCCTCACTCCACTACAATGACACCTGCTCAGGAGCGGGAACACTCCCAGGAACTGTTCTCGGGCCCCTGTTTAGATTGGGCAGGAGTGGTTCCTCTCCCACCAGAGGAGTTTATCGCCACTGATGCCCAACCATTCGAAAGTTCCCGGGGTCCGGGGGAAGAGGCTGGGGACTTCCGCCAACTGTCTCAAGAACTTTCTGTGTGTGAGGAGGACGATGACGATGAGACACAGTTGTCTTGCAGTGAGGTAGTAGTAAGGGCAGTAAGTCCGAGGGAGCAGCGCACAGAGGATTCGGAGGAAGAGCAGCAGGACGATGAGGTGACTGACCCCACCTGGTGTGCAACGCCTACACAGGACAGGTCTTCAGAGGGGGAGGCACGGGCAGCAGCAGGGCAGGTTGCAAGAGGCAGTGCGGTGGCCAGGGGTAGAGGCAGGGCCAGACCGAATAATCCACCAACTGTTTCCCAAAGCGCACCCTCGCGCCATGCCACCCTGCAGAGGCCGAGGTGCTCTAAGGTCTGGCAGTTTTTCACAGAGACGCCTGACGACCGACGAACAGTGGTGTGCAACCTTTGTCGCGCAAAGCTCAGCCGGGGAGCCAACACCAACAGCCTCACCACCACCACCATGCGCAGACATATGATGGCCAAGCACCCCACAAGGTGGGACGAAGGCCGTTCACCGCCTCCGGTTTGCACCCCTGCCTCTCCCCCTGTGCCCCAACCTGCCACTGAGATGCAACCCCCCTCTCAGGACACAGGCACTACCGTCTCCTGGCCTGCACCCACACCCTCACCTCCGCTGTCCTCGGCCCCATCCACCAGTGTAGTTCAGCGCACCGTCCAGCCGTCGCTTGCGCAACTGTTGGAGCGCAAGCGCAAGTACGCCGCCACGCACCCGCACGCTCAAACGTTAACCGTCCGCATAGCAAAATTCATCAGCCTTGAGATGCTGCCGTATAGGGTTGTGGAAACGGAGTCCTTCAAAAGTATCATGGAGGCGGCGGCCCTGCGCTACTCAGTTCCCAGTTGCCACTACTTTTCCCGATGTGCCGTCCCAGCCCTGCACGACCACGTCTCCCGCAACATTGTACGCGCCCTCACCAACGCAGTTACTGCCACGGTCCACTTAACAACGGACACGTGGACAAGCACAGGCGGGCAGGGCCACTACATCTCCCTGACGGCACATTGGGTGAATTTAGTGGAGGCTGGGACAGAGTCAGAGCCCGGGACCGCTCACGTCCTACCCACCCCCAGAATTGCGGGCCCCAGCTCGGTGGTGGTATCTGCAGAGGTGTATGCTTCCTCCACTAAAGCACCCTCCCCCTCCTCCGCAACCTCTGTCTCGCAATCAAGATGTGTTAGCAGCAGCATGTCGCCAGCAGTCGGTGTCGCGCGGTGTGGCAGCACAGCGGTGGGCAAGCGTCAGCAGGCCGTGCTGAAACTACTCAGCTTAGGACATAAGAGGCACACGGCCCACGAACTGCTGCAGGGTCTGACACAGCAGACCGACCGCTGGCTTGCGCCGCTGAGCCTCCAACCGGGCATGGTCGTGTGTGACAACGGCCGTAACCTGGTGGCGGCTCTGCAGCTCGGCAGCCTCACGCACGTGCCATGCCTGGCCACGTCTTTAATTTGGTGGTTCAGCGCTTTCTGAAAAGCTACCCACGCTTGTCAGACCTGCTCGTAAAGGCGCGCCGGCTCTGCGCACATTTCCGCAAGTCCCACATGGACGCTGCCACCCTGCGCACCCTGCAACATCGCTTTAATCTGCCAGTGCACCGACTGCTGTGCGACGTGCCCACACGGTGGAACTCTACGCTCCACATGTTGGCCAGGCTCTATGAACAGCGTAGAGCTATAGTCGAATTCCAACTCCAACATGGGCGGCGCAGTGGGAGTCAGCCTCCTCAATTCTTTTCAGAAGAGTGGGCCTGGTTGGCAGACATCTGCCATGTCCTTGGTAATTTTGAGGAGTCTACCCAGGTGGTGAGCGGCGATGCTGCAATCATTAGCGTCACCATTCCTCTGCTATACATCTTGAGAAATTCCCTGCAAAGCATAAAGGCAGCTGCTTTGCGCTCGGAAACGGGGGCGGTGGAAGACAGTATGTCGCTTGATAGTCAGAGCACCCTCCTGTCTATTTCTCAGCGCGTAGAGGAGGAGGAGGAGGAGCATGAGGAGGATGAGGAGGAGGGGGAAGAGACAGCTTGGCCCGCTGCTGACGGTACACCGGCTGATTGCCTGTCATCCTTTCAGCGTGTATGGCCTGAGGAGGAGGAGGAGGAGGAGGAGGAGGAGGAGGATCCTGAAAGTGATCTTCCTAGTGAAGACAGCCATGTGTTGCGTACAGGTACCCTGGCACACATGGCTGACTTCATGTTAGGATGCCTTTCTCGTGACCCTCGCGTTGCACGCATTCTGGCCACAACGGATTACTGGGTGTACACACTGTTCGACCCACGCTATAAGGAGAACCTGCCCACTCTCATTCCCGAAGAGGAAAGGGGTTCGAGAGTGTTGCTATACCACAGGACCCTTGCGGACAAGCTGATGGTAAAATTCCCAGCCGACAGCGCTAGTGGCAGAAGGCGCAGTACCGAGGGCAAGGTAGCAGGGGAGGTGCGGAGATCGAGCAGCATGTACATCCCAGGCAGTGCAACAGTCTTTAAGGGCCTGGCCAGCTTTATGGCTCCCCACCAAGACTGTGTCACCGCTCCCCAGTCAAGGCTGAGTCGGCGGGAGCACTGTAAAAGGATGGTGAGGGAGTACGTAGCCGATCGCACGACCGTCCTCCGTGACGCCTCTGCCACCTACAACTACTGGGTGTCGAAGCTGGACACGTGGCCTGAACTAGCGCTGTATGCCCTGGAGGTGCTTGCTTGTCCTGCGGCTAGCGTCTTGTCGGAGAGGGTGTTTAGTGCGGCTGGGGGAATCATCACAGATAAGCGTACCCGCCTGTCAACCGACAGTGCCGACAGGCTAACACTCATCAAGATGAACAAAGCCTGGATTTCCCCAGACTTCTCTTCTCCACCAGCGGACAGCAGCGATACGTAAGCAATACGTAGGCTGCACCCGCGGATGGAAGCTACGTTCTCTCTCACCATCCAAAACGGGGACATTTCTGCTTCATCAATCTGTGTCTAATATTCCTCCTCCTCCTCCTGCTCCTCCTCCTGAAACCTCACGTAATCACGCTGAACGGGCAATTTTTCTTAGGGCCACAAGGCTCACTCATCTAATTTTTCGAAACAATTTTTATATGTTTCAATGCTCTTAAAAGCGTTGAAACTTTAACTTGAACCAATTTTTCGTTAAACTGGGCTGCCTCCAGGCCTAGTTACCACTTAAGCCACATTAACCAAAGCGATTAATGGGTTTCACCTGCCATCTTGGTTGGGCATGGCCAATGTTTACTGAGGTACATTAGTACTGTTGGTACACCAATTTTTTGGGGCCCCCACCTACAGTGTAATCATAGCAATTTGTATGTTCTTCGCCTGCACTCATGGTACAGAAGTGTGTGTGGGGTTGGCCTACACTTTAGCTACATAAATGTAACTTGGGCCTTGGCTATACTAAGGCTACTGAAATGGAACTAAGACTGCGCTCCCACTATACTGCTGCTTCAGAATTGTTACTGGGGCCTGTCTTGAGTGCTACTATTGCTGACATGGAACGAAGACTGCGCTCCCGCTATACTGCTGCTTCGGAATTGTTACTGGGGCCTGTCTTGAGTGCTACTATTGCTGACATGGAACGAAGACTGCGCTCCCGCTATACTGCTGCTTCGGCATTGTTACTGGGGCCTGTCTTGAGTGCTACTATTGCTGACATGGAATGAAGACTGCGCTCCCGCTATACTGCTGCTTCGGAATTGTTACTGGGGCCTGTCTTGAGTGCTACTATTGCTGACATGGAACGAAGACTGCGCTCCTCCTATAATGCTGCTAGTGATATGTTAGTGGGGCCTGTCCTAATGCTACGGCTGAAATGTTACGAATTATGGGCTCTGCCTATACCGCTGCTAATGGTATGTCTCTGGGGTGTGGAAACAGAGGCTTCCCAAAGACATGATGGCGGCGAGGCCATTTCCCACCAACGCGGTTACTGTTAAGGTGCATATAACCACGGACACGTGGAGAGGACACGTAGTGCCTCAAAAACATCCCCCTCCTCCTCCAACAGGGAAAACATTCTTGGCAAATGCCTTTGCATTGGTTCGTCTGGTGGCAGTCCAAGAATTTCACCTTTACCGACACTACAAGAGAGCCCCCCCACCATCCCCCCGCCACGGCCCACTTAATCCTGGCCACATTCCGAAAACCAACAAAATAAAACCGCGCTACTAGGTCCGCAGTCACCACCACATTACCACCAACGCGGTTACTGATAAGGTACATATAACCACGGACACGTGGAGAGGACACGTAGTGCCTCAAAAACATCCCCCGCCACGGCCAACTTAATCCTGGCCACATTCCGAAAACCAACAAAATACAACCGCGCTACTAGGTCCGCAGTCACCACCACATTACCACCAACGCGGTTACTGTTAAGGTACATATTACCAGTCTGACTGGGGCATGCAGACACCTTGACAGAATGAATAGTGTGTGGCACATAGGTTCCCCATTGCTATGCCCACGTGTGCAGCTCCTGATGGCGGTGGCACAGGATTATATTTCTCACTGCTTCTGTACAGCATTGTGGGCTATCGCCCCGCCCCTTTTAAAGAGGGTCGCTGCCTAGCCGTGCCAACCCTCTGCAGTGTGTGCCTGCGGTTCCTCCTCATGGCAGACGCACTTCTAAATAGACATGAGGGTGGTGTGGCATTAGGGCAGCTGAAGGCTGCGCAGGGACACTTTGGTGTGCGCTGTGGGGGGGAGGGGGGGGGGCGGTTGGTCAGCATGTAACCCAGGAGAAGTGGCAGCGGAGTGTCATCCAGGCAGTGATTGTGCTTTGTTGTAGCTAGTGTGGTGCTTAGCAAAGGTATGCCATGCTAATGAGGGCTTTTCAGAAGTAAAAGTTTTTGGGAGGGGGGGGCCCCACTCTTGCCGCTATTGTGGCTTAATAGTGGGACCTGTGAACTTGAGATGCAGCCCAACATGTAGCCCCTCGCCTGCCCTATCCGTTTCTGTGTCGTTCCCATCACTGTGTTGAATTGCCCAGATTTTCACACATGAAAACCTTAGCGAGCATCGGCGAAATACAAAAATGCTCTGGTCGCCCATTGACTTCAATGGGGTTCGTTATTCGAAACGAACCCTCGAACATCGCGGGAAGTTCGTTTCGAATAACGAACACCCGAGCATTTTGGTGTTCGCTCATCTCTAATCACCTATGATCTGAAGTTTTCAGCCGGGTCGGACTGATGTTGTAGACGCTTCTGAGGACAAGCCAAAAAAAGAAATATGGGCTCACCTCACCAGCAGGATCTTTCAGTGTTGCAGGGAGATCTGAAATTCAACAGGAGCTCCGTCCTCAAGCAGCCGACGGCAAACGGCTAAATTCCATATAAACAAAAGTAGGAGTGGAGAGGAGCTGCTACCGTTAAAAAAAATTTCATTCTTTATTGAATAAAAAAAAAAGCATACAGCTCACAGGTTCGCGCTGAACGCGTTTTGGCTGTAGTAGCCTTTGTCAACAGCTATGAGGTATGGAATACACAAGACATTTATAGACAAAATACAAATTAAAATCAAAGAAGCAATACCTGTGTGTACTAGCTTGTTCCTCAGCCATCTCTCCTCCTGACAAACTAGCACACACAGGTATTGCTTCTTTGATTTTAATTTGTATTTTGTCTATAAATGTCTTGTGTATTCCATACCTCATAGCTGTTGACAAAGGCTACTACAGCCGAAACGCGTTCAGCGCGAACCTGTGAGCTGTATGCTTTTTTTTTAACGGTAGCAGCTCCTCTCCACTCCTACTTTTGCTTCTGAGGACAGGTCGCTACATGATGCCCGGCTTTCCCACAATAGAGGCAGAGGCGATGAGTCATCCGGAACCGTCACCGTTCCTCAGGACTTAGCTGATCCACTTCCAAAGGCTCGGCACCAGAAGTTGGCATGGGAGAAGGGGGAGTGGGTCTGCCGGATTCCCTAGCCTTATGGGCCTGACATTCCTCTTTTCTAGATCTCAGACTCCTCTCAGCTTTGACCCCCAATTCCATCGCATTATTGAGTGTCACGGGAGCGTGATAAGAAATGAGTAGATCCTTGACAGCATCAGAAAGACCCAACAAGAACACATCTTTAAGGGCGCTATCATTCCAAGAGGTTTCACCTGCATACAATCTAAATTTAGAGCAATAGTCCTCTACCCACCGCTGCCCCTGACGTAGAGACATGAGATGAGATACCACCAACCTCGCACGGTCCGGCTCATCAAAAATACCTCCAAGTTCCTGAAAAAACAAATCAACTGACTGCAGGCAAGTCGAACTCTCGGGCAAGGAGTAGGCCCATGTCTGGGGGAGACCCCGAAGTTAGGACATAATCAATCCAACTTTCTGGGATTCTGAGCCGGAGGAGCGGGGCCGCATGCGAAAATACAATCTATATGCCTGCTGAAAAGCAAAAAACTTGCTCCTCTTCCCTAAAAATACCTCAAGAAGAGGACACTTCGGCTCGGGAATAGAAAGGGTGGTAGAAACATGCACTAACTCCTGCTGCTTCTGGGCCACCATACGACCGGATGGGTCTTTGATCACGACCACTATATCCTGCAACTGACTTGCGAGGGTACTCATGGCCTCCATTGGAGAGCAATTTTAAGGGCCAGTTTTTATGTTACGGTATACTACCCTTGATACGCCAGCCCGGGTGCCCTAGATCTCACCCACAACCCCTGTCCCTGCCTGCTTGCCTCCACTCCTGGCTAACCCCAGGCGGGCATCTGGGCGGCAGTCCATACTCTCACTAGGGACTGAAAAGGGACGTTGGTGTACCTGGATGGAAAGGGTAGAATACCGACTGAAAATGCAGATGTGAATAACCAACACGAACAATACTAAGCAGAACTGAGGCAGATGGAAAAACTGGCAGACAATAGCAAAGTATAGCAGACAAGATGACAGAGCCAGGAGACCAACAGAGGCAGACTAGCTAGCACACTAAGGGAAACCAATAACTAGCAGTGATTGCAAGTCTCTGCCCAACCTTCAAACTCAAGCCTCCGCCCAGGAGCGGAGAGAGGGAGACAGCCAACTCCTAAGAAAACATAATAAAAGGGAGCTCGTGCACTGTAGCTGCACTCACAGGTTCACGCGCACATGGCGCCACCAGCACCACACCACCCACGACAGCCAGGCACCCGCGCCCCCAGCAGCCAGACAACAAGCCTGGGGGACGCGCCCCGACCTTGGGACCCCGCACACCGCCGCCCCGGGAGGACCACCAACCGTCGCATTGTAACACTATTACCATAGATCCATTAGGGATTTTTCAGTGATAGTTAAACCTCTTACAGGTTTGACAAAGAAGGGGTGCTTTAGGACTGAATGGCCTGCGGGAGCACTGCAGTCGTTTCAGAAATTGAAGAAGTGTTTTGCTATGGCTCCGGTACTGGTCCAGCCAGATTCTCTAGGCCTTTTGTTCTTTAGGTCGATGCTTTGAAGGTGGGGGTTGGGGTGGTTCTGTCTCAGGGAATGGTGGCATTGCAAGATCTTTGCCCATGTGCGTTCTTTCCTTATAAATTTTCCTGAAATTATGATAGCGGGGACAGTGAACTGTTGGCAATTAAATGAGCATTTGAGGAGTAGTGTCATCCTCTGGAAGGGGTGCAACACAAGGTGATGGTTTTTACAGATCACAAAAACCTTATATATCTGGAATCGGATAAGAGACTCAATCGTAGACATGCACGGTGGTTGATTTTTTTTTCTGCTTCAACTTTTTAGTTCTGTTCTGAAAATCTCTTGCAGGAGGGGTTGAACAGAGATCCAAAAGGGTCGAATAATAGGGCATTCCCAAAACAAATGCTGTAGAGTACCTTTACGAGACAAGCATCACCAACGGAAGTCCGGGATGGTAGGGTTAAGTTTATAAAAAAGGGAAGGGGAATGGTACCATCTCATTAAGATCATTGGTTTTCTTTATGTGAGGTGCAGAAAGAGCTCTTAGTTGCCCTAGATCAGATCTTAGTCCACAACGTGAGGGACCACTTCTCCCACTTGTGCATATAGGAGTGTTTGTAGGAAGGGGCAATACACTCTGATAGGAGAATTTTGTAGACAAATAATAGTGCAGGAGCCACCCAAACAAAGACGCTCACAGGGAGACATGGGAGAGAAGACACCCATTCCATAAACTGAGAGATGCCTGTTCCAGTTATAGCTGATGGACACAGTAAGGGGAATCTTGCAATTCTGGTGAAAATCATGAAATGATGGAAGGCCCCTTGCCCTTAGGGCCAAAAGGTTATAAATCTTAAATAGTCCTGCAGCATGCCGAGGGTGGCACATAAAGGAGATAAGAGTGTAAAAAAGAGCAAAAGGGTGTAGTGGAAAGGTGTCAGGGGAATTATCTGCTGGTAAGTCTTTCAGGACACCTTCCAGCTGTTCTGCTGAGGCCTCTTGATTTAGGCCGCCTGCAGATGGGCGGGTCAGATCCGCCTGCAGGGACCAGCGCATACTCACCCGCGCCTGCGGCTCCGACTGTTTGATGTGCCGGCTTGCCGGGCAGCCGGCGCATGCGCAGACCGGAGCCGGCGGCAGGTGAGTGACGTTTCTGTGCAAGGCTCTGCGAGCCCTGCACAGAAAAAGAACATGCCGCGGTTTGTTTGCCGTGCGAGATGTCACGCGGCCAAACCGCGGCCGTCTGCACAGGATTGCGTTTGTTAGCGCAATCCTATGCAGGCTTCCAGCGGCGGAAATCCCACGGCGGAATTTCCGCTCGTGTGCAGGCGCCCATAGGGGGCTAAGCTTCACTTGGCAGTGCAGACAAGGAGCAGGAGGAGAGGTAATCATCCAGGAGGTGGTGCATGACTGTTCACAGAGAGAAGAGTAGTATTTTTTTAAAAGTCATGACAATTTGGGGGAATGTATAATATAGTGCTAGAGGGGTCTCTGAGGGCATCCAGGGCAGATTTGGTCATCTTATCACATAGTTGTTTGCCCAATAAGAAGTGTGCCTTGTTGCTTGTAAAAAATCTGTCTAGTGTAATAATAATAATCTGTATTTATATAGTGCCAACATATTCTGCCATGACCTTGGATAGAGCTTTAATTTGAGAGTGGATATCGATAACTTTTTAAAGGCGGGACCTGGAAGAGCGAATAAAAAGTTGGACCTTCAATCCACAGAGATAGTTTTCGCAAGCCAGAAGTAGGGCTGCAGTTGGCCTCTTGAGGCGGGATGTTGGCGGCGGGACATTGGCACTATACAATGGCCTCAAAAAATGGCCCTATGCACTTCCCATAAAGTGGTTAGGGATGGGGCTTTAGGGGCATATTCCAAAAAATAATTAAGCAAATGAGTCCACAATTTATCACAAAAGATAGGGTTGGTTAAGATGGACTCATTGAGAATTTCAAAGAAGAAACGTAGAAGGTTGTGTCAGCAGCATCATATAAACCCCAATCTGGGTTGGGCTAACAAATGGAGTAGCTGAGGTACTTAGGAGACTGAATCCAACTCCTGAACAATGTCCATGAATATAAGAAAAACTTCAGCAGCATACAGGGGTGCAAATCCATAGAAAAATGTATTCTCCCATCACATACAAAAATGGTGACGTTTCGGCCATATTGGCCTTTCTCAAGCTCATTGAGAATTTCAGTGACAAACACAGGACAATGAGGAGGAAAGGCAGAGAGTTAAAGATAGCATTGCATGATCAGACCAAGAAATGGGACCAAATGTGGCTGATTGCAAAGAGTGAAAGTGGGCATGTTTCTGGAAAAAACATTTAATGGAATTCTGGCGAGGATGAGAGAAAGAGAAGTATTGCCTTGCCGTGAGACTACCTACATGCTAAAGATCGTAGAGCGGGTGTTTACGGACTAGTTTCAGTAGACAAATTTGTGTTGGGGGGCGTACACGAAGTAGTTCTAAGAGTAAACTGGTCTCTGGCATCTAAAAACTGTGTATTTAAATCCCCACTGATAATAGGATAATGGTTGTAGTGGTAGAAAGTTTATCAAGGACAGAATTCAGGAAGGAAAGTTGGCCAGTGTTGGGGGCATAAAGAACACATTTCAAGGACAAGCCATATAGCGTGCCATGAACTATGAGCTAGTGACCTTGTGAGTCCAGGTCTGAAGAGAATGCTTGGAAGGGGCAAGATTTGCTGATAAGAATTGCCACTCCTGCTCTTTTGTGAGTGGAGGAAGCCATAAGTGCTGTAGGATACCAGTGCTTGGCAAAATGAAAAGAGTTTGTGTCATAGAAGTGGGTCTCCTGCAAGAACACTATGTCAGCTTTTCCCTTACGAAGTTCTTGCAGGGCTATCTGTGGATTGTGATGCAGAATGAAAATGGCTTAAATCAGCTTTCAATTCCACATCAAAAACCACAATTAGCCCTGCGGATTTTGATGTGGAATTCTGCAGGGGCAAATTCCACTGCGCCCTGGCAGAAATATTCCTCCCTTGTGAAAGGGCCCTTTGATTATTAAATGTTCAATCTGCTTTGGTGGATGGAAAAGAGTGAGGCACCTCCCTGTCCTTCCATTCTCTGCTCTGATTACATCTCCATCCTGATGCATTGTAACATAGTTATACAGTAACACTCTGATCTTATCCTCTAGGGCTAATGGGTAACAGCTTTTAGTTGATTTTCCTCTTCTCCAGGCTGAATGATGATACATTTAAACCAGTGTACCCATGCTTTTTTGTTGAGCCATTAACCGCTCAATTAGACTATTAGCCTATTTTTAGTGCAGAGAAGGACCACCTCTTAATCAGATTGTAAGGAATGGTAATTGTATTTAGCCCATCTATGGGCTCCTGGGCTGCCAGGGGAATATTTTCACAAGTCTAGAGATTGTTGGCAAAGGAGGAGATTAACTATTTGAAACTGAACCTTTCTTCCTCATTTAAGTACAGAATGGAGAAAGAATAAATTACTGGAACAGTGAACGCTGGCGGTAAATATCAATGATGCTGGTTAGGCACAATATAGTCTTGCAGTGTGATACGTAAATATATATTAGATTCTCTGACTGCCATTACCCGAGTTAAATCGACAATTTGTAGAACTCAAAAATTTCAACCCCTAGCATCGGTTTAGATACATTCATTCCCTGGCCAGTATAAAAGAAAACCAAACAGCTGACATTGAGAAAGACAATGCAAAATTCGGACAAAATTTTCTAGTCGCCAAGCTGAAGTGCACATTTTCAGCATCACTATCATGTAGACTGTGTTCACATTTTCATTCGCATTTCCATTCTTGTCTTCTATTAAAGAAATGAAATAACATAAACCCTGCAGTAAATGGATCCGTCCATCCTATGACAGAACTGAACAATGCCAGATGGATTCCATTGACTATAATGGGGTCTGTCCGGCTTCTGTTTCACTGTCAGGAATTTCCCTAAGCTAGCATTATTTCATCTGGGATTTCTAGACAGAATTGTATCAGAGACCCTGAACGGAACTTCGAACACAAAAGTGCACAGAGCCTTACATGAAGTACATGTGTCAAGACCGCAGATGTTGATCCACTGTGTAGCAAAACTGATTTTGGCTTAGAGCTAGATCTGGGGACCGCGTTTGGTCTTTCCTGCAGGAAACTTCAGGCTGTCACCCCAGACGTTGTCTCAGTTATGAGGTAGCTGACGCAAACTCATAGGGATTTCCAAAATGTGGAACCAGAAGAATGGATGGAGCTGAGTTTAGGACAAGCGGAAGTCTTATGTAACAGTGAATTATGCCAAGGGTCAGGGCAAGCAGCAGCTAGACTAAGCATGGTCAATAAAGAAGCTGAGGTTAGGAATGGAGAAGATGGGAAAGCTGAGTGAAATAGGCACAGATCAAAACTAGGAGAATTGTCAGAACACTGTGGGGGTAAATTTACTAAGCATTTCCTTAATAACATATCTCCCACACACAGTATGCTGAATACATGAATAGGCACACACTTCTAAATGTATTAACCTTCACATAAATTAAAGTCTGGTTCCTACTAGGCATACATTTTTGGCATTATTTATGCCAGTTTGTGGTGTAAATTATACATAAATTTGTCGGTCCACAGTTGCCATGTCCCCTCCCAACAAGCCCCACCCACTTAAAGAAAAAAATGTCAGAGCTAGTGCAAAAGGTTGAAAGGTTGCAAAATTGTTGCACAAATGGCCCTTGCACTCCCAAAACTTTTGAGACTTTTCTACACCGGAAAACTGGCATGAAGCTTTCATAAATGTTACCCGATAACACTTTTGCACACTAGAGAGACAAACTGCTTAGGCATCCTCCTTTGGGAAGTGTAGCCTTAAATAGACCAAGACCAGTCAGAATTGCCCTGGAATAGGAAAGCTTGATGCATGCACTGGGCCATTCAGAGGCAGATCATGTATGCATGTGCACCCTAAGGGTGGCAGAAACAGATGGCCTTAGACTCAGGAGGAGTCAACGTTTGCCACAGATAAAGTTGCAGGAGTCATGACCGCTAGAAGGAGGAGTTGGAGGAAATCAGCAGGCAAGGCCCTGAATCATAGCAATATGTATCATGGCTTCCATTAGATTGTATTGCTTTGTTCTTTTTAAGGTTGGGAGCACCAACTAAATAAACTACTTTGTAAAGGGTTGTTTCAGGAAAAATATTGTTGATAGTTAAATTCAGTCCACAATTCTAAACTTTTTTTGTATTTACACTTATTAAAAAAGGTTTATATCTCCAGAAATTCCAGGACTAATATTACAAGGCGTCACTTGGCCAAGACCTTGCTCCCTGTTGACTGGTTGTCCTTCCTTGGATCACTTTTGGTAGATACTAACCCCTGCAAAGCTAGAACACCTCACAAGACCTGCTGTTTTGAAGATACTCTAACTCAGTTGTCCTGCAATACCAATGTGACCTTTCTCAAAGTTGCTCTAATCCTTATGCCTATCTAATATATCCTATTCCTTGACAGGTGCCATTGTCATGAGACAATGATATTCCCCTCATCTGTCAGTGGTTTTAATGTTACAGATGATCATTGTGTTAGTTGAAGGCTGGTCAGTGCTTTTCCAGAAGACCACATAAACAAGAGCTGTCATTCTTATAGCATGGATGATAAATATAGCTTGCTTGTAGATGGTTGTTTGAGTACAAGAACTGTTACTGCTAACAAATCTCATCCAAATATAAAATTAGAAGATATGTTACCCTTTCCAATACCAAATGTACTTGAGGTAGAAACAGGAGTTTCAGGGGTTTCCCATAGTAAAAAAAGTTGGGAATCACCACAACCAAGTGTGAAGTTGCGTGACTAAAGTTGCCATGTAGCTTTGGGCATGTATAATTGTCACCTATGAGAACTGGAGGACAGAAATGTAGATATGGAGCAAATAAAATCAATCACTTGCAGGTGGAGTGCCCTAACATAGGAACTGCTGAAATAGTATATGAATGAGCGGTGCGCTAATATCTATAGAGAAGAGTAGTATGTTAAGGGTAATGACTACTGATGTAAAAGACTTGTAAAGATAATGGCAATGATGTATCCCTGACTGAAAAAGAGAAGTATATTACAAGTCTCCAAGGAAATTTCATGCCACATAGAAATAAGACCAGATGTGACATGAGCGTCTGCATGAGTTTAAACTGAATTGTAAGCTGGTAAGATATTCCTTCTAGTAAACTTGTTCAATTTCTAGGTGTTAAATGGTGATGGGACTCAGGAAACATAGAAGCGAAACATCCTAATGCCAGTATGCTTTTTTAGTGCATTTGTAAATAGATTGCTAGATTATGTATGACCAGTCAGCAGTGCAAGTCGTAAAATGTGGATCCACCTTGCTGCACACTCATTTGGCTCAAGGCCATAACTGGAGACAGGACTTGGGAAATTCTGATTTTCATCCTTGACGCAACCAAGTGGGGTCCTTCCCATTTCTCACATTGTCCTGGAGGACACCAAGCGTCTTTGCTTTGGGCTCCTCAAGCCATTTCTCGCATAAATAGTCTCAGTAGTATAGCTGCTGATGCTACACGAGGCTGAGGGGCAGTACCTGAGGTCATGAACACAGACATATCTGGAAGAGAAGGCAAGGTTGTGGCAATCAGCATATACTTCAGTGCTATAATCAGGCAATAGGTCCATGCAGGTGGCAGAGAGATACTGGAGTCCAGAAATGTAGCTAAAGGAATTCAAAAGTCAAACGCACTCAGAAGCAAGCAGAGGTCTTAACCAGTAGCACACAATAACTGAGATTAAGTCACAATTGGAGTGGAACCAGACTGCTCAGATATCCATCCCTAGTGTGCATGCCTAATATAGCCAGAGGTGTTAGTGGAGTGGTGGGTGAACAATTAGTGGAGCAAATGTTGACCCTTTAAGCTAGGGAACAAGACTTTGCGTGAGCCCTATGAGCCGAGGCCAGAGACTGGGCAGGGTGACAAATGCGGAGTCCACCCTAGGCATGAGAACGGCAACCTACCACAACAGGTAAGCAGGTGTGACTGACTGTGGCAGTACATGGTAACGCTTTATAGAAAGATATGCATCAAGATCTACTATTTGTTAGCGGGAAAATTGGACCAGACTCCTAAATAAGATGACAGACCCCTGAACGCACTCACAGCCCAAGAGCGTCACAGTTTCTAGAAAGAAAATGTGACGTGTTTTTATCATCTCATGCTGCCTTTTTAATTAATGAAGTAAATTCATATTAATGCTATATTAATAGTTACTGTACAAATATGACGAATACACCTTATTACAGTTATGTCCTCCTATGTACATATCTGAGTGTATTTATTTACCTTCCATTGATCCCCAAGATCTCCAGTAGAAATGAAGTTCTATTTCTCAGATCGCCTGTATCTTGTGTAACCAGAATAATTGTAATAAAACATAATATATGTGGAAATTCAGCTTGAAGATTACGAGCTTCCAGGATTCAGTATTATTTCTTATTTCATATGTGTACGGCATTAAACAGGAGGTCTGGACACTTTTCCAATAATTGATACTGGCCCTTCGTGTTTCTGTTTTTAACTGGAAACCTGATCATCGGCATGTGCAGAACAAATGTGTATGCAGAGGAAAATAAATCCCACTTAAGTAAATGACTAGCAAAATACTAGTGTAAAAATACATTGTAGGAGCCGCGGAAACATCTTCGCATCAATGCAGAAACAGATAGATATCAAGGTATAAAGCAGAGATGTAACTTGAAGCTTCTGGGCCCCCATTCAAAATCTATAACAGAGTCCCCACCTACCATTTACTATTTATAATACTGGTGTCATCTTATGTGGCAGAGAGCCTTTGGGGCCCCTCAGGTGCTAGGTCCCAGGTGCCATTCTGTACTCCCTATAGCTACACCCATGTACAGCATATGGCCTTAGTCACACGGGCGTTTTTTGCCGCGATTTGCGGATCGCATGACGGATGCGCATCCACAAATTGCGTGACCGGGGCCGAAAAATCGCCTGAAAAAACTGCTCCTAGCCGCGTTTCAATAGAAACGGGCCGGAGCTGTCCAGCGCATTGAATTCAATGGAGCCGGCAATACAGCCGGCTCCATTGAAAGCAATGCGCTGCGGGCGATCGCGGGATGAATTGTCGGGAAGGGCTTAACTATATAAGCCCTTCCCTGCAATTCATCCAGAAATGTGTAAAAAAAAAAATATATATATATACTCACCTTGTCTCGGCAGACGGAGATCAGCGCGGCCGGCCTGCAGTGGGTGTGAGTGGGTGTGAATGAGAGCTGCCCATTATTGGCTCAGCGCTGAGCCAATCAGAGGCAGCTTTCACTCACACCCATTCATAAATTCATGAACTCCGTCTGCCGGGACAAGGTGAGTATATATATTTTTTTTATTTTTACACATTTCTGGATGAATTGCAGGGAAGGGCTTATATATTTAAGTCCTTCCCGACAATTCATCCCGCGATTTCCGGCAGCCCATTGCTTTCAATGGAGCCGGCTGTATTGCCGGCTTCATTGAATTCAATGGGCAAACATCGTTCTTCTCTACCACAGCTGTTACAGCTGTGGCAGAGAAGAATGATTTGTCAAGTATATGCTCTCAATGGGGTCGGCGCTGCTGCCGCCGGCCCCATTGAGCGCATGTAGAGAAGAGAACAGGAATCGCAGATATAATTTATCGGACGAGCGCATAAAAAGCGCTCATGTGTCCGATACCATTGCAAAGCAATGGTTTTATAAAATCGCCGGACACATGCGCAAATCGTGGGAAAAAACGCCCGTCTGACTAAGGCCTATAGGTGAAGAGGTTGGAGATCTGAATCCTAGATAGAAATGATGCTTTACAAATATGACAAAACATAAAGGGCTTTAGAAGGGTTTTAATTATAATGGTCACTATTTTAGTGTAGTGAGACCAATATTTAAAAAAGACCACATAAATGGACGTTTTTTGGCAGTTATATATTTTCTTCTACAGGTTCCTATCGGGGTCTAATGTCAACATTCATAGTAATATTAGTCCATACAGAGGGACGAGATCAGGGTGACCATTGTCACCCCTTCTATTTGTCGTAGCTGTTAAACCCCTAGCTTCATTTCTCTGAAAAGACTGTTCTCTTCAGGGTGCAATAACTGGCCCTGGGGAAGACCGCATTGGCTTATATGCCAATGGTATGTTGTTATTTATTTCTAACCCAAGATATGTTCCCCCACATGCCATTTCAATTACTAATAAATTTGGATTTTTCTCTGGTTTGTTCATAAATTGGCAGAAATCCATGTTCATACTGCTAGCGGTGCGAGATCGGGGAAGGGGGGACGAGATATGTCATCTAAACATAGTATTACAATTCAAATACCTGGGAGTCCATGTCCCTAGGGGCTACAAATATTCATATGGCCTTAACTGCATATCCTTAGTTTCCTATCTAAAAGATAACTTAAAAATATGGAGCTCGCTGCCTTCATCTGCAGATGGAAGAGTAAACCTTATTAGCATGATAGTACGTCTGAAGTTCCTATATAGTCTACGACATCCTGATATCATAATAGCCCAGCAATAGTTTAATGCTATAAACTTCCTAATATTGGCTTTCATATTGGGGAAATCAAGAGCTAAACATTATGTGGAAACATTACAACAACCTAAAGATTTGGCGGACACGGCTTTGCTGGACTTTATATTATATTGCAGGACAGATGAGATACTTGGAACACTGGTTGTCAACTGGGCCTCTTCCAAATGCCGAACACCATTCATAGTATTACTCCTCTTCCACTCTTTTATGGACGGTTCTGGAAACCATAGATTTTATTCTAGACAGCTTCTACCTCTACATAAGTTGGACATAAAGGACTTAGCTTAAAAGCGTGACAGTAGATCGGAAAATTCCATCTGAGACCCCTTTATGAGCAAATAGAGGACTTCCAAACCTTTGTAATTTCCCTGATACTAAATACTGGATGGAAAATGGTGGAACATTGTTACCACATTTATTCACTGTATTAACAGAACAGTTTGAACAGTTATAACAGACACGCGATATATCCCAAATTTGATTTTTATAGATTCCTATATACTATTAACTCCCAGCATCCAAAGCCTTGCTTATCCATTTCATCCTACCCTTTGATTGGACTCCTACATACACAGGGGCCTGAAGCGTCACAGATATATACATATTAGATTCAGTCCAAATTTTTGACCTTGCAACTAAAGTTGGAGGATAATTGGAGAGCAATTATTCCTTCTCTAACAAGCGTAGATTGGTCCACTGTTATGGAATCACATCTAGTGATGTCTCCTGCAGTGGATAATAAACTCATTCAACTGTATATTTTGCATCAATGTTATATTACTCCTATTAGGTTGCACCACAATGGTGGATGCACTACTTCTCAATATATATAATCACAAACAGACTTTATACACTTGGTGTGGGGATGTGGAGATTCAAGACTTTTGAGTTGAAGTGACAAATTTACTTAGCCAGGAGATTGGACTTCTTTTTCTAAAAACCCATAAAGTTGTTTACTGGGCCTATTAGGTGCTGAACAATGGTAACACCATGTCCAAACGCTATTACATGAGACACTCTTTATGGCACGTATGGCAGTAGCAATGGGGTGGATAAACAGGAGACCTTCAACTGTAGATCAGTGATGTAATATGGTTAGTACCACTGGCATAACTATAGGGGATGCAGGAAATGTGGTTGCACCCGGGTCCAGGAGCCTTAGGGGGCCCATAAGGCCTCTCTTCTCCATATAGGGAGCCCAGTACTATGAAAAAAGCATTATAGTTGGAGGCGCTGTTACAGATTTTGGATTGGGGCCCAGGAGCTTCAAGTTACGCTTTGGTTAGTACTATCATCCCCATGAGAAAATTGTTTTTAAAATTAGGAAATGTCCCAAAAAATTCCATGAGGTTTGGGATGTATGCTGCAATTCCTCAAATACAGTCCTTACACAAACTACTTTTCAAAACCTATTACATCATCAAATGCCACCCAGCATTTATGATAGGTAATACAGAAAGCATAATTCTTGATATTTTATATATTTATATTTTGGTCTCTCTCTGCTTGATATATTTCCAAGACTCCAACCTTCTCCTTTCCCTTGTTTTTGTCTCATTTGGAGAATAACAATATGCATATTTGATCTTCCTGTAATAGGAGAATGTAACGAAGCACGGTATATATTGTACATGTATAACTATCTATTTAGCCCATGAAAGACCAAGTGCCGTAGATTTATAGCGCTTGGTCCTGGGCTTTAATCCCGGCCAATAGTAAATATATATGTCATGGGATTAAAGTTCCTGTTCCTGTTGTCTTGCAAGAGCAGGTTGGGTCCTTGGCTGTCAGATGCAGCCGAGGACCCGAAAGAGAAACAAAAGCGGTTTTTAACTGCTTCTACCTCCTCCTTTACAGGCTACATAATACTCAGTGAGCGCTATGCAGAGAATGCAGGATGTGGCCTGCTGTTTCCTCTGTGGGACTCGGCAATCACATAGCAGACCCCTGACCAGCTCTGACAGTGACTACTGTGACACCAGGGATATGTTTTCACTGTAACTTGGGCTCCTATGGATGTTACAGTAGAAAAGTGTGAAATGAAAAAAAATATAGTGTGAATGACCCCCAGATGTCGTATATGATATCAGTGGGGACAGAGATGTTAAAAAATAAAAGTTGCAAAAATAAAAACATATATTAAAAAAATGACCCGCCGCCACCGCTAACTGAAACTATCACAGTATGCGCCCTGTAATCCACGATTATACAAATTATATATCAGAATGTCCAAAACAAACTTGAACCCATTCCTGTACTTCATTTTTATGTAAATGTAATAATTTTAAAAATAAAGAACTATAAATAAAAAATATATATATTTTTTACTTTTTGTACACATTACCGCTAATACAATAAAAAAATGGAAAAAACAAATCAGTGAAAAAAGGTATTGGCGACTGTCACACATGCGTTTACAAAAGGCCGTATTCAAAATCGTGGCATTTTACCGCAATTTCAAGCAGCATTTTTGAACTCATGTCACGGTGTTTTTTAAGGCACCTCATCATTGTGATGGGTGATAAGGTGCGTTAAAAAGCGCTAAAGCACGTGAAAATAGAGTAGATAGCGCTCAAAAATTGAGCGAAGGTCTGCAAAACCCCATTAAAAATCAATAGGAGCATTGTGCCGTGATTAGCATGACATTTAAAACACCGCACTAATCGTGGTAAAAAGTGGGCTGTGCGAGAGAAGGCATAAAAGATGGCCTTGGCATGTCAGAAAAAATATAGGGACATAAAACCACCCAATGGGTATAATTGTATAAAAAGTGTCTGGTTCTTTGGGACTGAAACACTCTTAAAAGTGGTTAACTGGCCTGAAACAGGAAAAGAAACCATTATCTCAGTTGTGTAGCAAGGTGAGGTGGTACCCCGCGCAGAAATTTTTTTGTCAACCCCCCCTCCCCCACCTTAGTTTTGAAATTAAGATATTTACAGTTCCAAGTGTAATTTCCTGGTGGAATATGTTGGCGCTATACAAATAAAGATTATTATTTACATAACATTGTGGGCATAAACACTTAAAACCTTTGTCTCCTAACTTTGTTCTCTGCAAATTTTGAAATCACATCATCAGCATCAATTGCTTTCGCTACTTTGTTTTCAATTGACAAGATGTCTAAGCCAGAGAGCCGAGCCTGACTCATCGTAGACCTAAGAGAGCTCTGGATTCATTTTAGTTTTGAAAAACTCCTCTCACGATGCTACCGAAACACATAATATTAGTAAGAATCTTAAAGGGGTTGTCCCGCGCCGAAACGTTTTTTTTTTGCATAGGCCCCCCCGTTCAGCACAGGACAAACCCAAGGGATGTGATGAAATAAAAAAAAAAAAAGTTACTTACCCGAATCCCCTGTCTGCAGCTTCTTCGTTCTTTTCCTCCAAGATGGCCGCCGGGATCTTCACCCACGATGCACCGCGGGTCTTCTCCCATGGTGCACCGTGGGCTCTGTGGGGTCCATTGCCGATTCCAGCCTCCTGATTGGCTGGAATCGGCACACGTGACGGGGCGGAGCTACACGATGACGCATAGAAGGGGGCGGAGCCAGAATGCCGCTCGTGCCCGGACCGACCAGAAGGGAGAAGACCCTTCTGCGCAAGCGTGTCTAATCGGGCGATTAGACGCTGAAATTAGACGGAGCCATGGAGACGAGGACGCCAGCAACGGAGTGGGTAAGTGAATAACTTCTGTATGGCTCATATTTAATGCACGATGTATATTAAAAAGTGCATTAATATGGCCATACAGAAGTGTATAACCCCACTTGCTTTCACAGGACAACCCCTTTAAGGCTAAAGTGATAGTCACAGCTTACCTCTTCCCCTCCCTTCACAGGTCACAGCGCTGCTGGAATAGTCTCCCGAAGAAATTATTAGATCAGCTTCTGTTTACTGTGTGAAAGGCATAAGTTCTGCAGTAAAGCATCTCTCTAAATGCTGTGAACTGCAGTAAAGACAAGATGGCCGCCCCGTAGTCGTGTACAGACAATAGAATAAAAAGAAAATCTATAACAATAAAATAAAAAGAGATAAATGGAATGTTTCACTATCCGGTTTTCCTTAGTGAAAAGAATACAAATGATACATTCCCTTTAAGGCTTCTCTGAACCATCAATATTTTGGGTGATTTTCCCCCCTAAAAATGGATTTAAAAAATGTCAAAATTTTTTTAACTAACATAAGCGTTTTTCACAGGTGTTTTTTGGGTGGTGCTTATTTGTTTACTTATGTTTAGCATGCATTTTTTCTGCCATTATTCATGGAGACGTCTAAGCAGAAACATCTCCAAAAAAAAGATAAAAAATAGACACTGACCCAAAAAAACCAAGTGAAAAATGCGCTGTTTGTGTCATGTTTACCGTTTTCCTGCTGACTTGCAGCTAAGCTCTTGATCCTCTGCTGCAGCTGTGACCGCCACGGCTGGGATTCCCATCATCCCTGCAGTGATGCGAAGCTGTTTTCACATGAAAACTCACCATGGCGGGGAACGCAATATTGGGCCGTGATTTACGTATCACGCTTGCCCTTCTGAAGGAGCTCTTACCTGGGTATATCCGGTATATCATTATGTATGTACAGCTGCTTTATATAGTGATATACCAGGTTATACCAGCATGCTCCATCAAACTACCAACGACCACTTTTCTTCATGTATGTGTGTGAGTGCTTCTCATGTTCCGCCCCTGCTGATGTCATCGCTCCACCCCCTGGTGACGCCATCGAAGGTCCTACAACCTATATAAAAAACAGAGTCTGACCGACAGAAGAACAACACAGTTAGGGCTCTTGGAAAGGGAGGACAAAAATAACAAAATGAGAATACAACTAAGCCGTTATTATCTCAAAAGACACAACTTAGCAGTCCTGACAGAAGACAACAACTTACTTTCTAATTTGGCGCACATACTGGGTTCCCAGGTTAGTTGTCAATGTCATGCACTGCCCCAGAATGTGACACATCTGTTATCTTTTCTACCTAAGGGTGTATTCACATAGACGATTTTCACGCGTGAGTTCAGTCCCATTGTGATATATTCCCTTTAATGCAAATGCATTTTTTCTATTTTTACTATCGAAAAAGCATGCAGTTTTCATGCAAGTGAAAAACGTGTGAAAACTGCAAGGACCAATATATTTTTTGCGCAAATGCATCAAAATTGCAGGCAAAAATTGTGTTTCTGATATCAGAGTTTCTCAGACCAATATTGCACTCGGCCGCATGAATGCCCCCTAACTCACTGATCAGAGCACAAGATTGTCCTGAACGGTTGGTGTTGGAAGTATGGCGTATGTCTGAAAAACTGGCTTTGTGAGTCATCCTCCTGCGCCATCACTGAGGCTCCTGGATGCCAACCAGACATTATAGTACCCCCAAGAGACACAAGTTAGTCACCCCTAACATTACAAAGTTTTTTCCTATGTAAAATAAGTTGAAAAATCCCAGAATGTGCTCTTAAGTTGCCAGTGAGGGAGGAAGAAGTGATCTTCTCCTTGGGTTTAAATAGTAATCAATGTAGTTGGCAGACTGAGATATTATCTTGCAATTCTAATGATATATTTTACTCCTTGCATTCAATTTTGTAGGCTGGGAAGATCATTCTTATTTACCGCAAGTCCCCGCTTAAAATATTGTGCAGATTTTTCATCTGGAGCATCTTGCTGGTAAGTTCCTGTAACAAATAAACTTTATGTTCTCTTTAAAATGACACCGAGCCGATAAGTTATATAGAGAGTATCTGTGAAGGTGGCCGTACAAGAACTGCTAATGACACGACGGAAAACACTTATGTGTATGCTTCATAACACCAGCACACTGCTCGTATGGGGGGCCTATGGACCTATAGGGGGATTTACACCACAAACCTTTTGTCAGGGCAAGCGCGCACTCTCAATAGACAGTAAGTTAGTTTACTTATACCAGATTGGCCCATCGCTACGCGAACATAAAATGTTTGAAACAATGGTTGTAAATGTTTTAAGAACTGTTGAGCTGAGGATTCGGCTTGAACTGTTCGCCATCCACGACTTGGTCTTCCACGTTGTGGGACATGGCAACAGTCAAACTGGTAAGTACTTGATATGAACATCGCTCAGCAACTCTTGACTCTCCCTGGCGGCGCTGTTGGCTGATGCACAACCGCGCCGCTGGACTTGACATAGGAACTTTGGCCTTGGCTGACTGAGCACTCAATGTATCAAGCTCACATTTTATGATTTTACAGCGGTGGTGAGGATGTCACAAATCTAATGACACCAAAATCATCCACCAAAGGTCACGCAAAGGGGGCAAAGGGTGGTGCAAGAAAAAGCCTGTAGGCTTTTATATTAGATGTAGTTTTCTATTCTGTAGGCCTTGTGTTACACAACCCTATCTACGACAGTAGTAACTACGCCCTGCACCTTATGATGGGGTTCATTCTCCACCCCGTATACAGTTGACTTTAGCCTGTCAGCAATATAACGTTAAGGCTGCCTTCACATGGGCAAGAAAATTGCGTGAGATTTGTGCGTTGTGAGATCAAGAAATCTCGCACAAATATAAACCCCATTCTTATGAATGGGTTCATACACATGAGCGATATTTTCCTGCATGGTACCGCGATGCTATGCTAAGCAGGAAACAAACCTTTGCATTTTCCTGTGCGATCTCGCTATCTCGCTATCAATGGGGCTGGCGGCAGCAGTGCACCAGGTGCACGTGATGCAAGGTCTCCCATTGAAAACAATAGGAGAAACTCTGCGGTCCTCCATCATGGCTGACAGCCACAGCGGAGGATCCCTACATCCCCGAAATTACATAAAAACGATTTGCATTGGCGGAGAATTCACATGGTAGGGAGCGTGATATGGGGCCGTGACTCACAGCCCCATATTGCACTCACTCATGTGAAGTTAGCCTAAGGCGACTTGAATGAACAGGCTTGTAGTTGCGTAGCTCAGGCCATAAGAAGGGAGGGGCAAATTCTTAAATATTTCCTCAAAAAAATATCCAAGAAAACGGCCATATACTTACCAATGTATTGATACAAGAGGGCCGGTAGAAGCACCACAACCCTCAGCATGCAGACAGCCAAACGGCTAAACGGGTGGGGGGCATTGCACAGGTGAAGGTACTGATGGACAACCGTTCACCGGCCTTATACTAAGGCGGAGTTTGGGAGAAACTTTCATTTTATTAGTAGCAGCACACACAGAACTAGTCAAAATACTAATATCCACTTGTCCGTCCATCTGTGAGTTACATGCTCAGGTTTGTAGGGGATGCATAACTCACTCACTCGGGAAGATCTCTGAATGAAGGACCTTTGATGACATCACCGTCATGTGATCAGGGGCAGAGCATGTAACTCACTCACTCCAGATGATCAGGGGCAGAGCAAGACTGAGTGAGTTACATGCTCTGCCCCTGATGTCATCAAAGGTCCAGCTAGGTGTTTGTTAGTATTTCATAGCAACTGAGGCCACAGGGGTTTGTAGGGGATGAAATACTAATAAATACCTACAGCAGCCTTGTGTTTACAGGACCTGACATGATGTCACCATCATGTGATCAGTCCCACCTGTGTGGGAGCAGTCTTGGGTCACATGACCAGGAGTTGGTCAGTGTGTGCAGGACTCTGATGTGCTGCTTTTGATCCCTGTTGTCTGAAGAATGTATGTAGCAGAGCTGAATGCGATGTATATATAGCAGAGCTGTGTGCGTGTGACATGCATGTATCAGTACTGTGTGGCACATTGCGCCAGCAGAAACACTGGTACTATATAATTTCCTAATAATTACTAGTCCTCAATATTCATGAGCTGCAGGCTAGCCACACGCACTCCGCCCTCCAACCAATGATTGACATCTGTCTATGCACAGTAATGGGCAGACAGCTGTCAATCATTGGCTGGAGGGCGGGGTGGGTGAAGCTAGCGGGCAGCTCATGAATATCCAGTTACTCTAAGTAATCCTCTCTGCATGTGCTGCTACTGATGAATGTAAATTTCCCCCAAACTCATGCACAGATCCTCAGCAAACATCTCAGTGTGATTACAACCCTTCTGTCCCTCCTGATTGCTGCTGATTAGGACATGTGACTGCTGCAGCCAATCACTGGCTCTAGAAGGTCACTGCTGTGGTTAGTGATTGGCTGCAGCAGTCACAGCAGAGTCCTGCACACACTGATCAACCCCTTTTAACCACCCACTCACTCTGAATTCACTGAATCTTTTTAGCAAATGTTTTGTGCGGAACTTATTTTTAGCCTATTGCCTGTTAGACTTACACATGTAAGGCTTTTTTTTACACCTAATTGTGTTTTGGTTTTTTGCATGGTCTTTTTCACACTTTTATGTTACTCATTGGGTTTCATAAAGAGGCCTTAGGCCTCCTGCACACGGGCGGATTTGCATTGCGAAATCTTAGCAGGATTCTGCAGAAAATCCAGCCCACAGCAAGCTATGACAATACGCGCTTTCCTTCCAACGATCAGAAATCGATTGCGATTTTTCCACTCGCAGCTTGCTGCGATTTTTTGCGAACTATGCAGGGCCGGCATCCATTGAAGTCAATGGAAGCCATCCATCCTACGGCCATTCTGCAATCATCATTGCAGAATGGTCGTGGCAGCCGCGCCATCGCCATAGCGACAGTGCAGTGTCCTCTGCACTGCTTATGCGGGTCGGCCGGCACTTCAGCAGCAGAGGAGAAGATGCTGGACAGGTAAGCAGGGCTCACTGGCCGGGCACCGGGTCGAACTTTACTGTGGGAATCCCGCATGCAGGGTCTGACCCGCTCGTGTGCAGGCGGCCTAAGTATCATTGAGAGCTTGTGCTATTATCAGCATTGTATTTATGTGTATATATATATTCCATAGGTTTGTTGATTCTCTTCAGCTTAATTAACTAGGTAATGTGAGAAGAGTGTTGTGCTGCATACATGGGGTAAGCTCTATGTTCCAAGCATGGAGAACAGTTATTGGCATGCTTGAAAGAAAACCCAGGTGATTGAGAGCAACCATAGTAATATAATATGTATTTATCACACTTGTCTGCTTCCCAAAACTAATATCACGGGACCTCTACTTTCAATTTCCTGTGTAGATACTTTTTCTGCGCTAGTTATTGCATGATTCAATTCTATAGTGTTTTGTTTTTAATTATTTCTTACCTAAAGAGTGCACTGTACACAGTGGAACGCAAGACAGAATAATTGGGGTCACTGGAAGAGCACATCTCTCCATATGTGGAATGGGCTGGAGTTCTGCTACTTTGCTGAGTTCATTGTGATTTCACATGTTGATTTTGATAGAAAATTCTCAAGGGAATCAGTTTTAGACTAAATAGGTCACTAAAAAAATCTTGGGAAATGACTAATTTAGGATTAATGACTGTTTAGGTATTTAACATGTCAATTTCTTTATTCACACCACATGGTCTCCAAAGTGGCTACCTTACCTTGGGTGATGGGCTAGTGCGCTCTTAGTTCATAGTTTAAGGAGAAAGATTCTGAATTCAGAAAGTACATCAGAGATTCCAAATGAGAATTTCTAAAATAGTTTTTTGATTTCTTTTCACCGCAGTGTAATGATTTACATGAGATGTACTTTTCTACTTCCAAATGTTCCAAATCTGGCATCACAATTAATATACATTATCAAACTGGGTGTCAATGTAGATCCATATATATGAAGGCCATTGTAATATGTAGACTTGCATATGACACCAAACATTGGTACCTACCAGCTGGGTGTGTAGTTCTAATGAATGTAGAGGAAGCAGTCACACCTGGGCCCTGATGCACCATCCCATAGGGTGACTCCGGACACAGGGCATATGTTGAGGAGCTGGGAGGGTAGAGTGGACACTTGACACGGTGGCACTTACTAGACTCCCGGACACAGGGCGTACGTTGAGGAGCTGGGAGGGTAGAGTGGACACTTGTCACGGTGGCACTTACCATGCTCCCTCCCAGAAGTACACACTTAGCCTCAGCCAGAGCAGCGCTGGGCCTCTTCCAGACACCCCTAGGAGAGGGATGGCCAATAAACATGAGAACAGGATACAAGGTTGTCATGAGTGACGCCACTATTCCATTACCCACCGGAATGACCCTCACTGTGTAACGTATCTCAGGTCCCTAGTAGAGATGAGCGAACACGTTCGGCCCCGCCCCTTTTTCGCCCGAACACCGAACTTTGCGAACACTTCAGTGTTCGGGCGAAAAAGTTCGGGGGCCGCCGTGGCAGCGCGGGGGGGGGTGCGGCGGGGAGTGGGGAGGAGAGGGAGAGAGAGAGGGCTCCCCCCTGTTCCCCGCTACTGCCGCCCACGCCGCCGCGCATCTCCCCGCCCCCCGGCGGCACCCGGACCTTTACGCGCGAACACTGCAGTGTTCGGCAAAGCCGGTGTCCGGGTGCGGATGTGTCCGTAACGGACATGTTCGCTCATCTCTAGTCCCTAGGTATGTAGAAATAGGAAAATCCCGCAGCACACCTAACACATGCACTTCAGTGCAGAGGTTCCAGTCTGTATATGCCAAGCCACCTGTGGGGTCATGAACCCAACCCCAAATAAATGCAATGGTATCCAAGGAGGCGGCAGCATCAACGGTGTAAAGATAGTAAAAAAAGGGTTTTATTGCTCCATAAAATGGCGACATTTCAACTTAATCTAAGTCTTAGATTAAGTTGAAACGTCGCCATTTTATGGAGCAATAAAACCCTTTTTTTACTATCTTTACACCGTTGATGCTGCCGCCTCCTTGGATACCAGGTCCCTAGGTATGGTCAGGGCCTGGCAAAACTTTACTTGCCATGAACTTAGTACAAGGCACAAGGATACAAGACAGCCATGCAGACAAAATAGTAGACTTAAGATGTGGGAGGAAAACACAGGATGACACTGGTCCCGCAGGCCACGTTATCTGACAGGCACTGCTCCTGGATGAGGGAAATCTCTGGCTCTCACTCCTCCGCAGTTACTGGCATATAGATCCTCAGGAGCCGCTCCTCCTCTTCCATTCTTCATCACATGAGTGTTGAAGGTACCCCCATGTGGCTGGCACTCTTACTCAGGAACCCAAAAGAACAGACTCTCTCTCCAACTCACTACCACACCCAAAACACTCATATTTATAGACAACATAGATCACGTGACAAGACAAATATTGATACATTTGCAGGCATCTCCCAGGCTAATGCAAACATTAACCTCTCATTTGCTGCAGTTGTGCAATGCACATAACAAAATGACTAGACAATAGGGATGAGCGAACGTGTCCGTTACGGACACATCCGCACCCGGACACCGGCTTTGCCGAACACTGCAGTGTTCGCGCGTAAGTGTCCGGGTGCCGCCGGGGGGCGGGGAGATGCGCGGCGGCGCGGGCGGCAGTAGCGGGGAACAGGGGGAGCCCTCTCTCTCTCCCTCTCCCCCCCACTCCCCGCCGCACCCCCCCGCGCTGCCACGGCGGCCCCCGAACTTTTTCGCCCGAACACTGAAGTGTTCGCAAAGTTCGGTGTTCGGGCGAAAAAGGGGCGGAGCCGAACGTGTTCGCTCATCTCTACTAGACAACTTCGCACAGCGCACCAACATAAGACATAACATGCATGACATTTATAAAGGGGACAGAAATATACGTTCTGGGCCACTACACTGGCACTCCGTAAGGCACTGGTATTATAAATGACACCTCCAATATTTTATCTATTTGCCATTAGTGTGTATTTCATGAGGTATCTGTTTGTGTTTTTTTCGCTATTGTTAACATCCAACATTACCAGAAATTAAATATTTGTTTGTTTATTGCCGTATTGTAACTTTCCCTTTTTTATTTTGCTTTATCCTTATGCTGTTTTGTAGAAGAGACTTTTGGTAGTTTGTAATTGCTCCTAAAATCCAGGAAATA
This sequence comes from Eleutherodactylus coqui, assembly GCF_035609145.1. NCBI lineage: Eukaryota > Metazoa > Chordata > Amphibia > Anura > Eleutherodactylidae > Eleutherodactylus > Eleutherodactylus coqui. The sequence continues at coordinate 173,594,626 of NC_089840.1, forward strand.
GAATTGATAAACTGTGCGGACCTAATTCCTGTGAAGTGACGTACAGAAATTCACCACTAAATCTTTATCTACACATCAGAGAATGTTGCTTAATGGGAAAGACACATAAATCTCATTTCAGTTTAAGCTTTGACAATCTGCAGTCATGACTGGCTTGGAAAAGAAAGAACGCATCATCCCAGGAATGGGTTAATACCAAGGAGCATAAATAAAGTATTCAAACACCATTCACAAGTACTGATGGAAATCACTGATCTCCACTTACATGCCTTTCTGTAAATGCTTTTAAGTAAAGTGTCTTTTGCTCCATTTCACTCACTTTCTAATTGGTGAAGGGAACTGATATTTCTTGCATGCTTCTCTGTATTGCAGTTATTTCAGTAGGTTTTGGCCCGTGTGGCCCATATTCAGGGACCGGTACGTTCCGCACTTCCTCAGGAGAGTCTTACATAAATTCATGTCCATCTTTTCATCTGTAGTTGTTGTTTTCTGGGATTGTTGGTGTTTTCTCTCCTGGTTATCCAGTGTGTTACTTCTATTTTTATGCTATTTTTTATTATTGATGTCTCAGGAAAATGTCTAGATCTCAAATCTATCCCTATAGGAAATAGTTGTTGAAGTCCACATGCTGTCTCGTTTAGTTGTACCTGTTACTCAAGTAGTGTTATAGTCGCTGGTATTCTTTTTTTTCCAGTTTTTTTTGTACTCTCCAGTCAGTATTGTTTCACTGGGGAGGGAGGGATCTTCCTTCATGTCATGATCGCAAGTGTGTAAAATGCTAAATAAAACTAGTATCTTGGCGCTGCTCTCCAATCAGGATTACAAGACAGTAGGATGAAATATCCAACTTCTCTTTTATTACATAAATCACAAACAAGCAGATACACGTTTCAAAGTGACCACCTTCATCAGTCAGCTGGGTGAAACATAATTCTTGGGCCTTGGGATGTGGACCCAACTTCTCAAGGTGTTTCAAGGCCCAGCTATCTTCATTCCTGCTATCACCAGCACTTTTAGGTCTACATCCCCAGCCCCAAGAGTTATGTTTCACCCAGCTGACTGATGAAGGGGTTCACTCTGAAATGTGTATCTGATTGTTTTGATTTCATGTAATAAAAAAAGAAGTTGGATATTTCATCCCACTGTCTTGGGATCTTCATTGGAGAGCAGCACCAAGATTCCAGTTTTTTAAGCCTTTCACACATTTAACTTGGCCACCGTTGGGTCATCTGGTTGCCAGCACCTCCATCATTCACTTGCATATATATATTTTTTGTAAATCCTTCTTGAGGCTTCTAAGTCCTTGATATTCATCTGGGACTCAGACTCTTGACATAATTGGGTTTGCTCCACCCCCTCTTTATTTGCTCCTTTCATGATCACAAATTTGACACAAGTTAATTCCTGTTCTAGTTCTAGTCACATGAGGGAGGGATATGGTAATGCGGTAAAATACGTAGTCCTTCTGGATCATGGGAAGTCACATAGTGGGATATTAGATGCAGCATTTTTATGTAATTATATAGATATTTGCCAATATTACAATGCTAATATCCTTTGACAATTTATGAATCTCTTTATAGTTTTTGTACCACATATTTCACTGTTTATCTGAAGGGAAAAAAATAACTCAAATATGAACACTTGGACTCAATGGAGGATATTTATAAAGAATAGTGTTTCATACTAAGTCCTAAAACCGAGAAATCAGTGATAAAGCATTTGATATTGTAACACTTAAGACAGGCGTCCAGGACCTTCTTTTATCAAATTTGTCATCACCACGTCCACAGGCAAAATGTTCTATAGTCTCACTGCTCTTACAGTAAAGAACCCCCTTCTATGTCGGTGTAGAAACCTTCTTTCCTCTAGACGTAGAAGGCGCCCTCTTGGTACCATATGTAAGTGAAGACATTCTCTGTACTGTGGTAAAGTATAGCTATGTACTATATAAATGTGAGAAATAAAGAAAATACCGGTTGTGTTGAGGTTCTTTTCTCTAGACATAGAGGGCGCCTCCTTATTACAGTCACAGTCCTGGGTATGAACAGATAAGGGGAGAGATCTCTCTTTGTCGCTTGATATATTAAATCTATAAAAATATAAGAATTCATAAATGGGTGAGTGCTGCCTCTGATTGGCTGAGCGCAGGGACCAATCAGAGGCAGCTCTCAGCTGTCATTTAATAGCTGAGAGCTGCCTCTGATTAGTCACAGTGCTCAGCCAATCAGAGGCAGCCCATTTTAAATCCCCACCTGCTGAAAGCTGTTCATAGCAGTGCAGGACAAGAGCCAGATGGACGCGGCTGAGCTCCAGCAGCTGGAGAGAGGTGAGTATACATTTTTTTAACACATTTTTGGATTGATTTTCAGGGAAGGGGTTATATTTTAAGCCCTTCCCCAAAAATCACTGCACAGCTTGCCGGCAGCCCATTGCTTTCAATGGAAGAACATTGCGCTCCTTTGCCACAGCTGTGCCAGCTGTGCCAGAGGATCGCGAGCTTCACTGTATGTTCTCAATGGGGTCGGTGCTGCTGCCGCTGGCCCCATTGAGCGCAAGGTGAAACCTCTGCATGCAATGGTATCCAGGGGTTTCACATACACAAAACACCGGTTTGCCGCCGTTACATACGCTCTGCGAACCGGTGTCCTATAATTTTCGCCGCAGGCGTTTTTTCCGCATGTAAAATTTGCACATGTGACCGCTAACATTGAAAAGCATTGGTTCTATCTAGTGCAATCTTTTTTCCATGCGGAAAAACTCCTGTCAAAACGCCGTGTGACTGAGCCCTTAATGTTATTATTCTGGTATTTCTGTGAGGAAAAATATAAGATAATATATTTGGATGACCCATGTAAAGGGGCATTCCTACTATATTAAGTTATGGCATGATTCTAGGATATGCTATCACATACTGTTTGATGGGGGTCTGACTGCCAAAAATTCTTAGACAGAAGGGACACAGCACTCTTTCACTAATTTTTCACTGCACAGCGGTATTCCTGACCAGTGCCTGTATTCCAACCCCACCGGCTCATACAACATTGGCCAGGAGTGCCACTGCGCAAGAGAAGAGCCCAAAGGACACCAGTCCCATCTTCTCTGGATTGCCAGGGATTTCAGAAATCGGATCCTCAATGTCCATAAATTAATGGCATATTCTAACGATATATGACGGGAAAATCTCTTTAAGTTGTATCAATCTAGTATATCTATTTAGCTTCATTCACATGTAGTATTTTCCGCAGCAAAAGCCGCATCAAAATCCAAATGTACTGTAACTTGGGGATTTTGCTGCAGATTTCACTGCCTCATTTGGAAAAGTGAAAGCTGCGGCGAATCCACATCATTTAGTGCAGATTTGCTGCTGCAAATATTCTGGTGTGGAAAATCTGCTGCAAATCTGCCAGATGTGAATGTACCCATGATGTATCAACATTTAGTTGTGATTATTTATTAGATTAATAAGTGTTTCAAAAAAGGTAATTTATTGTACACAGTAGAGCCAATAACTTGTACATGGTTTATTTTAATAGACCTACTTTTAGAAAACTGATCATTTAATCCATTCCCTGGTTGTTAAAGTGTTAATAATCTGTCGACCATTGTACTGAGACTCAGGAAGGTACCTGTTGGATCTTGTGGCATCTCTCTGTAAATTGCCAAGTGAATTTATGACGTTACTAGACAACAAAAGCTATTGATCAGCAGACAGTGGACTCCATTTTTCTAAAGTTAATCAAGTCCACTGTTTGATATTCAGCCTCCGATCTGTCAAGGAGAAATGAAAGCTAAAGGATCATAAATAGCCAAGTTGGCAGCTGAAGTAGGACTTTAAAAACTTAATGTGATTTTCTAGAGCAAGTTGGCCTGTAGACTTTATAGACCCAGGCCTTTTACTGATTACTGGCTCCAAGAAAACTAGAGAATGCATTGTCTGAAGTTATTCATTGTGACATTGTAATAGATTCACTGCAAAGAATAGGGGGGAGTTGCTCTAGACCAGGGGCGTCAAACTCATTTTCACCGAGGGTCACATCAGCCTTCAAAGGGCTGATTGTAATTGTAAGACAGTACAGTAATAGTGACCCTTATAGTGGCCCCAATAGTAATAATGACCCCAGTAGTAATAGCGTCCCCATAGTGGCCCCAGTAGTAAGTGACGCCCATAGTGACCACAGTAGTGATCGGAACCCACATAGTGGCCCCAGTAGTGATAGTAACCCCATGGCGGCAACAGTAGTAGCAGTGACCCCCATAGTGACCTCAGTCATAATAGTGGCCCAAGTAGTAAGTGACTCCAGTGATAACTATGACTCCCGTAGTGGACCCAGTAGTGATAGTGACCCCCATAGTGACCCCAGTGGTAACTGAGAGTAGTAAGTGACCACAGAGTGTCTCCAATAATAAAAGTGGTATCCATAGTGACCTCAGTAATAATAGTGTCCCCCATAGTAGCTTCAGTACTAAGTGACCACAGTTTTCCAAGTGGCTCCAATAATAAGTGACCCCCATAGTGGCCCCAGTAGTAATAGGGTCCCCCATGATATCCCCAGTAGTTATAGTGTCCCGCATAGTAGCCCCAATAGTAAGTGACCCCCATAGTGACCCCAGTAATGAGTGACCCTCATAGTAGACCCAGTAATAACAGTGACCCACCATAGTGGCCCCAGTAGTGATAGAGACCCCCATAATGGCCCCAGTAGTGATAGTAACATCATAGTAGCCACAGTAGTAACAGTGTCCCCCAAAGTGACCCAGTAATAATAGTGACCCCAGTAGTAAGTGACTCCAGTAATGAGAGTGACCCCCATAGCGGCCCCAGTAATAACAATGACCCCCTTAGTGGACCCAGTAGTGATAGTGACCCCCCATAGTGAGCAGAGTAATAACAGTGATCCCAGTAGTAAGCAACTCCAGTAATCAGAGTGGCTCCAATAATAAAAGTGACCCCATAGTAAAAATAAGACCCACCCCGATAATAAGCCCTAGCTTGGTTTTACTGGATTTTTGAGGATGCAGAATGCTTTTTCAGGTTTTGTGAGGATGCTTGAAGTATAAGCCCTACTCCAAAATTGAGCGATAGTTACAGTTAATAAAAAAAGAAAATATACATAGTGTCCAGGCAGCTATACATGTAAAAAAGTAAAGTCTATTGGAGCAAAAATCTATATAAGACACTGTCCACTGGAAAGAGGGGCATCTTGCCCAGCGCTGCAGCCGATGCCTCACGCTTGTAATGCGGAAGGAACAGGCTGGAAGTCATGTGCCGTTCGTTGTGCACATGACCACTCAGACAATCACAGGCATCGGTGGCCGTGGAGAAATCATTGCTGATGCCCGTGTTTGGCTGAGTATTCATGTGCACAATGAATGGCATGCGACCGCCAGCTGGATTCTTCCAAGCTGGGGGCACCGGGGATCCAGTGCCGGACGAGGAAGCTGCTGGAGGAGATGAGTAGCTATTTTTTCTTTTTTACACAAATTCTGAGCCTGTTACATTTTTTTAGGGCCTAGTCACACAGACGCATCTGGGCGCCGATCCGCCCGTCTTCCTGCACAAAGAAGACGGCGGCACCTGCAGTACGGACGACTCTCCGCAGCGCCAGAAGAAAGAACACATGACCGGCAATGGAGACGGTCATGTGTTCTTTCTGCCGGTGGTGTGGAGAGTCGTCCGCACCTGCAGTGCGGCCGTCTTATCCTGCAGGAAGACGGGCGCATCGGCGCCCGGATGTGCCCGTGTGACTAAGCCCTTAAGCCCAGATCATGGGTGTATAAGATTGATCTTGTCTGTAGGCTATGCAAAGCTGAAGGCTGAGATGAGATTTCTTTTGTATGTGGAGTACATGAGCAAATATTATTGGATGAGATGTACCAATAGAAGTATCTGCTCAGTGTTCAGTGTTATGTATTATGTGCTGGCAGTCATGTTAATTAGCTTCTCGTAGTTTGTTCAATATGTTCTTCACATTGCTGCATCAGATGGAACAAGTCTACAGGCCATTCCAGGCTGAATGACAATCCGGCTCTAGAAATGAGTTTCATTTAAAATCAATGCAAATGCCTACAGAGAAAAATTAGAGGAAGCTAAACCCCACAGTGATTAGTACCCTCGGACCCTGTATCACTGTGTCACTGGCCATAAGACCCCGTAGCACAGTGTCACTGGTCATAAGACACCAAAGTATTGTGTCGCTGGTCATAAGACCCAGTATACACAATGACAAGTACCCGCAGACACCGTAGCACAGTGTCACTGGCTATAAGACCCCGTATCACAGTGTAGTTTTCCATAATACACTGTAGCACAGTCTCGCTGGCCATAAGATGCCGTAGCACAGTCTTGCTGGCCATAAGACCCTGTATCACAGTGTAGTTGTACATAAGACCCTTAGCACAGTGCCACTGGCCATAAGACCCCACATCATAGTGTAGTTGTCCATAAAACCCAGTACCACAGTGTCACTGGCCATAAGACCCCGTAGCACAATGACTAGTACCTGCACACCCCATAGCACAGTGTCGCTAGCCATAAGACCCTGTAGCACAGTGTCGCTAGACATAAGACCTTGTAGCACAATGTTGCTGGTGATAAGACCCTGTATCACAGTGTCGCTGGCTATAGTGCACAGAGGCTCAGCTAAATAGGTGACTGTAGCACCATGTAATGCTCTTGTCATTCCTCTCCACACCATTAACTTTGACTTCATAATAAAATCGCCATTGTCATGATCTATAGAATTATTTAAATTTGATATTGATTCAACAGGATATTTTACTGTCACATATCCATTAACAAAACTAATTTATATCAGCACATATGGTAATTCTTGAGATATGACAGATTACAGTAACTAAAATGAAAAACTTAGGGACTTTGGTAAAAAGTAGAGATGAGCGAGCACCAAAATGCTCGGGTGCTCGTTACTCGGGACGAAAATTTCGCGATGCTCGAGGGTTCGTTTCGAATAACGAACCCCATTGAAGTCAATGGGCGACCCGAGCATTTTTGTATATCGCCGATGCTCGCTAAGGTTTCCATTTGTGAAAATCGGGGCAATTCAAGAAAGTGATGGGAACGACACAGCAACGGATAGGGCAGGCAAGGGGCTACATGTTGGGCTGCATCTCAAGTTCCCAGGTCCCACTATTAAGCCACAATAGCGGCAAGAGTGGGCCCCCCCTTCCCAACAATTTTTACTTCTGAAAAGCCCTCATTAGCAATGCATACCTTAGCTAAGCACCACACTACCTCCAACAAAGCACAATCACTGCCTGCATGACACTCCGCTGCCACTTCTCCTGGGTTACATGCTGCCCCCCCCCCCCCACGCACGACCCAGTGTCCACAGCACACACCAAGTGTCCCTGCGCAGCCTTCAGCTGCACTCATGCCACACCACCCTCATGTCTATTTATAAGTGCGTCTGCCATGAAGAGGAACCGCAGGCACACACTGCAGAGGGTTGGCACGGCTAGGCAGCGACCCTCTTTAAAAGGGGCGGGGCGATAGCCCACAATGCTGTACAGAAGCCATGAGAAATATAATCCTGTGCCACCGCCATCAGGAGCTGCACACGTGGGCATAGCAATGGGGAACCTATGTGCCACACACTATTCATTCTGTCAAGGTGTCTGCATGCCCCAGTCAGACCGCGGTTTTTTATTAATAGTCACAGGCAGGTACAACTCCGCAATGGGAATTCCGTGTGCACCCACAGCATGGGTGGCTCCCTGGAACCCACCGGCGGTACATAAATATATCTCATTGCATTGCCCATCACAGCTGAGGTAATGTCATGTTTAATGCAGGTGGGCTTCGGCCCACACTGCATGCCCCAGTCAGACTGGGGTTCTTTAGAAGTGGACACATGCAGTTACAACTCCGTGTGGACCGACAGCATGGGTGGGTGCCAGGAAGCCACCGGCGGTACATAAATATATCCCATTGCATTGCCCTGCACAGCTGAGGTAACGTCAGATAAAATACATGTGGGCTTCGCCCACACTGCATGCCCCAGTCAGACTGGGGTTCTATAGAAGTGGACACATGCAGTTACAACTCCGTGTGGACCGACAGCATGGGTGGGTGCTAGGAAGCCACCGGCGGTACATAAATATATCCCATTGCATTGCCCTGCACAGCTGAGGTAGCGTCAGATAAAATACAGCTGGGCTTCGGCCCACACTGCATGCCCTAGTCAGACTGGGGTTCTTTAGAAGTGGACACATGCAGTTACAACTCCGTGTGGACCGACAGCATGGGTGGGTGCCAGGAAGCCACCGGCGGTACATAAATATATCCCATTGCATTGCCCTGCACAGCTGAGGCAACGTCAGATAAAATACAGGTGGGCTTCGGCCCACACTGCATGCCCCAGTCAGACCGGGGTTTTTAATACATAGACACAGGCAGGTACAACTCCCTAATGTGAGGTCCGTGTGGACCGACAGCATGGGTGGCTCCCTGGAACCCACTGGCGATACAAAAATATATCCCATTGCAGTGCCCTGGACAGCAGAGCTAACGTCTGATTACATACAGGTGGGCTTCGGCCCAAACTGCATGCCCCAGTCAGGCTGGAGTTTTTTATAAGTATACACAGGCACGTACATCTCCCTAATGGGAAGTCCATGTGGACCGACAGCATGGGTGGGTCCCAGGAAGCCACCGGCGGTACATAAATATATCCCATTGCAGTGCCCAGCACTGCTGATGTAACGTCAGCTTTAATGCAGGTGGGCAAAAAATTAATTGGATTACACTGTAGGCGAGGGCCCAGAAAAATTGGTGTACCAACAGTACTAATGTACCTCAGAAAAATTGCCCATGCCCAACCAAGAGGGCAGGTGAAACCCATTAATCGCTTTGGTTAATGTGGCTTAATTTGTAACTAGGCCAGGAGGCAGCTCAGTTAAAATAAAAATTGGTTCAGGTGCAAGTTTCAACGCTTTAATGCGCATTGAAACGTATAAAAATTGTTTACAAAAGTTATATGACTGAGCCTTGTGGGCCTAAGAAAAATTGCCCATTCGGCGTGATTACGTGAGCTTTCAGGAGGAGGAGCAGGAGGAGGAGGATGAATAGAATACACAGATTGATGAAGCTAAAAGGTCCCCGTTTTTGATGGTGATAGAGAACGATGCTTCCATCTGCGGGTGCAGCCTACGTATTGTTTAGGTATCGCTGCTGTCCGCTGGTGGGGTAGAGAAGTCTGGGGAAATCCAGGCTTTGTTCATCTTGATGAGTGTAAGCCTGTCGGCACTGTCGGTTGACAGGCGGGTACGCTTATCCGTGATGATTCCCCCAGCCGCACTAAACACCCTCTCTGACAAGACGCTAGCCGCAGGACAAGCAAGCACCTCCAGGGCATACAGCGCGAGTTCAGACCACGTGTCCAGCTTCGACACCCAGTAGTTGTAGGGGGCAGAGGCGTCACGGAGGACGGTCGTGCGATCGGCTACGTACTCCCTCACCATCCTTTTACAGTGCTCCCGCCGACTCAGCCTTGACTGGGGAGCGGTAACACAGTCTTGCTGGGGAGCCAGAAAGCTGTCAAAGGCCTTAGAGAGTGTTCCCCTGCCTGTGCTTTACATGCTGCCTGATCTCCGCGCCTCCCCTGCTACCTGGCCCTCGGAACTGCGCCTTCGGCCACTAGCACGCCGGATGGGAATTTTACCATCAGTTTGTCCACCAGGGTCCTGTGGTATAGCATCACTCTCGAACCCCTTTCCTTTTCGGGTATGAGAGTGGAAAGGTTCTCCTTATACTGTGGGTCGAGCAGTGTGTACACCCAGTAATCCGTAGTGGCCAGAATGCGTGTAACGCGAGGGTCACGAGAAAGGCATCCTAACATGAAGTCAGCCATGTGTGCCAGGGTACCTGTACGCAACACATGGCTGTCCTCACTAGGAAGATCACTTTCAGGATCCTCCTCCTCCTCCTCCTCCTCAGGCCATACACACTGAAAGGATGACAGGCAAGCAGCATGGGTACCCTCAGCAGTGGGCCAAGCTGTCTCTTCCCCCTCCTCCTCATCCTCCTCATGCTCCTCCTCCTCCTCAATGCGCTGAGATATAGATAGGAGGGTGCTCTGACTATCCAGTGACATACTGTCTTCCCCCGCCTCCGTTTCCGAGTGCAAAGCGTCTGCCTTTATGCTTTGCAGGGAACTTCTCAAGAGGCATAGCAGAGGAATGGTGACGCTAATGATTGCAGCATCGCCGCTCACCATCTGGGTAGACTCCTCAAAGTTTCGAAGGACCTGGCAGATGTCTGCCAACCAGGCCCACTCTTCTGTAAAGAATTGAGGAGGCTGACTCCCACTGCGCCGCCCATGTTGGAGTTGGTATTCCACTATAGCTCTACGCTGCTCATAGAGCCTGGCCAACATGTGGAGCGTAGAGTTCCACCGTGTGGGCACGTCGCACAGCAGTTGGTGCACTGACAGATTAAACCGATGTTGCAGGGTGCGCAGGGTGGCAGCGTCCGTGTGGCACCTTTTCGAGCAGGTCTGACAAGCATAGGTAGCTTTTCAGAAAGCGCTGAACCACCAAATTAAAGACATGGGCCAGGCATGGCACGTGCGTGAGGCTGCCGAGCTGCAGAGCCGCCACCAGGTTACGGCCGTTGTCACACATGACCATGCCCGGTTGGAGGCTCAGCGGCGCAAGCCAGCGGTCGGTCTGCTCTGTCAGACCCTGCAGCAGTTCGTGGGTCATGTGCCTCTTCTCTCCTAAGCTGAGTAGTTTCAGCACGGCCTGCTGACGCTTGCCCACCGCTGTGCTGCCGTGCCGCGTGACACCGACTGCTGGCGACGTTCTGCTGCTGACACATCTTGATTGCGAGACAGAGGTTGCGTAGGAGGAGGAGGAGGGTGGTTTAGTGGAGGAAGCATACACCGCCGCAGATACCAGCACCGAGCTGGGGCCCGCAATTCTGGGGGTGGGTAGGACGTGAGCGGTCCCAGGCTCTGACTCTGTCCCAGCCTCCACTAAATTCACCCAATGTGCCGTCAGGGAGATATAGTGGCCCTGCCCGCCTGTGCTTGTCCACGTGTCCGTTGTTAAGTGGACCTTGGCAGTAACCGCGTTGGTGAGGGCGCGTACAATGTTGCGGGAGACGTGGTCGTGCAGGTCTGGGACGGCACATCGGGAAAAGTAGTGGCGACTGGGAACTGAGTAGCACGGAGCCGCCGCCGCCATCATACCTTTGAAAGCCTCCATTTCCACAACCCTATATGGCAGCATCTCCAGGCTGATAAATTTGGCTATGTGCACGTTTAACGCTTGAGCGTGCGGGTGCGTGGCGGCGTACTTGCGCTTGTGCTCCAACACTTGCGCTAGCAACGGCTGGACGGTGCGCTGAGAGACATTGGTGGATGGGGCCGAGGACAGCGGAGGTGAGGGTGTGGATGCAGGCCAGGAGACGGTAGTGTCTGTGTCCTGAGAGGGGGGTTGGATCTCAGTGGCAGGTTGGGGCACAGGGGGAGAGGCAGCGGTGCAAACCGGAGGCGGTGAACGGCCTTCGTCCCACCTTGTGGGGTGCTTGGCCATCATATGTCTGCGCATGCTGGTGGTGGTGAGGCTGGTGGTGGTGGCGGCTCCCCGGCTGATCTTGGCGCGACAAAGGTTGCACACCACTGTTCGTCGGTCGTCTGCACTCTCAGTGAAAAACTGCCAGACCTTTGAGCACCTCGGCCTCTGCAGGGAGGCATGGCGCGAGGAGGCGCTTTGGGAAGCAGTTGGTGGATTATTCGGTCTGGCCCTGCCTCTACCCCTGGCCACCGCACTGCCTCTTTCAACCTGCACTGCTGCTGCACTTGCCTTCCCCTCTGAAGACCTGTCCTCAGTAGGCGTAGCAAACCAGGTGGGGTCAGTCACCTCATCGTCCTGCTGCTCTTCCTCCGAATCCTCTGTGTGCTCCTCCCTCGGACTTACTCCAATTACTACTACCTGAGTGATAGACAACTGTGTCTCATCGTCATCGTCCTCCTCACCCACTGAAAGCTCTTGAGACAGTTGCCGGAAGTCCCCAGCCTCATCCCCCGGACCCCGGGAACTTTCCAAAGGTTGGGCATCGGTCACGACAAACTCCTCCAGTGGGAGAGGATTCGGAACCATTGCTGCCCATTCTGGGCAGGGGCCCGAGAACAGTTCCTGGGAGTCTACCTGCTCCTCAGAATGTGTCATTGTAATGGAGTGAGGAGGCTGGAAGGAAGGAGGAGCAGCAGCCAGAGGATTCAGAGTTGCAGCAGTGGACGGCGCAGAACTCTGGGTGGTCGATAGATTGCTGGATGCACTTTCTGCCATCCACGACAGGACCTGCTCACACTGCTCATTTTCTAATAAAGGTCTACCGCGTGGATCCATTAATTGTGAGATGAATGTGGGGACGCCAGAAACGTGCCTCTCTCCTAATCCCGCAGCAGTCGGCTGCGATACACCTGGATCAGGAGCTCGGCCTGTGCCCACACCCTGACTTGGGCCTCCGCGTCCTCGTCCGCGTCCACGTCCACGTCCTCTAGGCCTACCCCTACCCCTCAGCATGGTGTATTACCAGTAGTGCAGAAACAGAACGCTGTAAATAAATGTGCCGCTTATTGGCCTGTGGTTGGAGGCTGACTTCGCTTACGGAACGCACAGCAGAGCCAGGAAAGAATTTTGCGCAAGCCTGCTGTAACACTTAGCTGGCTGCATATTAATTAGGACTACTACCCCCAGCACAGACGCAGTACACTGAGGACGGTCACAGGCAGCCCAAATAGAAAGTTTTTTCCCAATTTTTTTTGGAAAAGCCCACTGCCTATATAGACAGTATATCTCTTTCACTGTCCCTGCCTCACCACTACTGGCCCTGGACTATGTAAAATTACTGTAGACTGTTTCCCTCTCGACAGGATGACAGCGGTGATGTAACGGCCAACGCAGAGCCAGGAAAGAATTTTGCGCAAGCCTGCTGTAACACTTAGCTGGCTGCGTATTAATTAGGACTACTACCCCCAGCAGAGACGCAGTACACTCAGGACGGTCACAGGCAGCCCAAATAGAATGTTTTTTCCCAAATTTTTTGGGAAAAGCCCACTGCCTATATAGACAGTATACGTCTTTCACCTTTTTCACTGTCCCTGCCTCAGCACTACTGGCCCTATACTATGTAAAATTACTGCAGACTGTTTCCCTCTGGACAGGATGACAGCGGTGATGTAACGGCCAACGCAGAGCCAGGAAAGAATTTTGTGCAAGCCTGCTGTAACACTTAGCTGGCTGCGTATTAATTAGGACTACTACTCCCAGCAGAGACGCAGTACACTCAGGACGGTCACAGGCAGCCCAAATAGAATGTTTTTTCCCAAATTTTTTTGGAAAAGCCCACTGCCTATATAGACAGTATATGTCTTTCACCTTTTTTTACTGTCCCTGCCTCAGCACTACTGGCCCTATACTATGGAAAATTACTGCAGACTGAGGACGCAATGCTCTGTACGGCCGATATACAAAAAAAAAAAAAAAAGTGCAACACTGCAAAAAGCAGCCTCAACAGTACTGCACACGGTCAGATGTGGCCCTAAGTAGGACCGTTGGGGTTCTTGAAGCCTAAAATAACTCCTAACACTCTCCCTATAGCAACTCCAGCAAGACAGCACTTTCCCTGAACTATGTCAGAATGCATCTGTGGCGAGCCGCGGGAGGGGCCGATTTACATACTCGGGTGACACCTGATCTCACCAGCCACTCACTGCAGGGGGGTGGTATAGGGCTTGAACGTCGCAGGGGGAAGTTGTAATGCCTTCCCTGTCTTTCTATTGGCCAGAAAAGCGCGCTAACGTCTCAGAGATGAAAGTGAAAGTGACTCGAACATCGCGTGGTACTCGCCTCTAGTAACGAGCATCTCGAACACGCTAATACTCGAATGAGTATCAAGCTCGGATGAGTATGTTCGCTCATCTCTAGTAAAAAGTATCTGACTGTTCTCAAGAAATAGCCTTCCTCCACATTTGGTGTCTGGGTCCAACATAAAGATATGAAGAACACAATAATATTTTGCCGCCGTCATACATGGTTGATGGGGTATTAAGGTTTTGGCAGATCAATGTTGTTTATATCATAGAGGTTCTGCAGTTTTCCAGCCATTCTACTTTCTGTATTCCTTCTTGCCATAATGGGTTTACAGGGGAATAGCTTATTACACAACGAACATGCTGGACCTGTCTGATCGCTACATTACCTGGGCAGATGCTTATTTACATGAAGTATACCACGAGAGTTCCTATTGAAAAACAGCAAGCAGAGATCTTGAAAACAGAAAGTATATTGGAATGTATATAACTTTTCATTACACACAATACAATCTACAGGATTGTGGAAATGCATTAGGGAGGTGTGGAATAAATGCTGCAAAGTAAGAATACTTCCAGAAATAGAAGTGTTAAGGGGCAGCCGCACACGAGTGTAAGTGCAAAAACGTAACGTATTTGCGTAGTGAAGGCCTGTTTTTTGCACCGGTGCCTGAGCAAACCCTAGGGGTATTTGTGCAGGTGTAGTGGCCTGAAGTTGATGGAAGTTTCCAGAAGGTGCTCGAGTGATCAATGTTTGTTCTGTGCCTTTGTAATGTCCTTGTTTTGCTTGCAGCATGAATCGGAGTTATGCGTATTGCATGTCTGCAGCACCACAAGGGTTAACCTTCTGGGTATGTCTGGAGGCAGTATCAGTTTGTTTGTATCGTTTGTTGGTCACGTGATCATGCTTTTCTTATAAGTGATTGCATAGTGGAAGTGGAGAGGAGTTGAGAGGAAGAGGAGCCGCTTTTATGCGAGTGCTTATGGAGTAGAAAACACAGCCAATTGTAGTTGACAGCAGCAATCAGATATACCTCAAATTCTGGTGGGAGGTTCTACAAACAAAATATGCGATGCAGGTTTTTTAATTTGGACCCAGATCCCAAGTCCATAGATCCAACAAGTATATCCAAAGATTAAACCGCATCCGGGGTAGACAAGTAGTAAAATACTCACAGTCCCATAAAAGACTGCATTTGAAAAAGACTACATAAAGCAGTCGAAACATTGTCTTTTTTTAAGTGCAGCAAATAAAGAACGAAGCACCTTTTATGGGACTGTGAGTATTTTACTACTTGTCTACCCCGGATGCGATTTAATTTTTGGATTTAAATGTTTATGGAGTAAGTGTGAGCTAGCTGGTGTTGAGAGAATTTATGCCGGGAGAGAAACAAGACACAGATAACTGGGACTGTGGACTTGGTGTGAATGAACTTTGAACCTACACTGCTATTACACTAAATCTACTGTAAGACTGTTAATTGGATTTGCTACGTTCATTAAAGCGGACATCTTCGACCGTTCCCGGTGTGTCCAGAAAAGTACTTATTCTGTGTGGACTCTATTTATTCTACTAAGGAGTCGCATCAGAAGAACGGAACGGTGGCGTCACCTGTGACAACCTTGGACTTACAGGTAACTTTGTCGGTTACCATTTCTATTCCTGTCAACTCCCCCTGTTGCGATGTGGACAGGTCCTGGGCTACCCGTAACTGGGGAGAGGATGGTAGAGCCACCATGACAAGTGACATCTCTAACCCCAGCTGTCTCGCATTTTCAGGCAAGTGAAATGTGCGTGCAAAAAAGAACTGTGAGAATGAACCCATTGAAATCAATGAGACCTATTCACTGCTTATTGCGTGCAAAAATAAAATAAATGCCTGTGCAAATACCTGCAATGTGCTGCCATTCTAATAGTGGGTCAACTAGCAAAATGCAAAGTGACTGAACAAAAGAGAAATATACATCCCATCAATATTTGTTGTGATGCCCGTCACCTTCAAAACAGCATCAGTTCTTCTAAATACACTTGCACACAGTTTTTGAAGGAACTCAGCAGGGACGTTGTTCCAGACATCTTGGAGGATTAAGCATAGATCTTCTGTCTCTTCATGTAATCCCAGGCAGACTGGATGATGTGAGATCAGAGCTCTGTGGGGCCAAATCACTTCCAGGACTCCTTGTTCTTCTTTGGGTCTTATTCACATATTCATATGAGCGTTTTGACATGGCTAATTAGCCACGATAAAACATTGTGACCATCTGAAGCATTGGATTGCAACACATTCATTCAGATGAGCGATTTTCAGCCGTGTAAAAATATCACAATCGAAAAGATAGAACATCAGTGACCAGATACAGCGACTGATTTTATAGGCTCTGTCTTTTGACCGATATACACTGGTGGCTCCCATAGACTCCTGAAGAAGCTGCCGAAAAAAAGAGAGGGAAGGAGTTTAGCAGCGGCCAGTACTGTGGAAACATGACAAGTGCCTCTATTTAGGCATTAGAAGTAATTCCGAGGATTTATGTCGACCGAAGGAATTCCAGGCTGTGGCGTATATACTTAGCAGCCGCCTGTGTGAATGAGGCCTTACACTGAGGATAGTTGTTACTGACATCAGCTGGATGTTGGGGGTTGTTGTCTTGCTGCAGAATACATTTGGAGTCAATCGGACGCCTTTTGTTTTTAAAAAATGTTCTTAATTTGCAGCAATTTTTCCACAGCTGCCTGAAACCTTTCCACAGTGCCATATGAGTGTACGTATTTTGTAGTTCTGTCCTTGCTGAAACCAGATCCATTTTACCCTTTAGAATTGGAATATAGGACCGTATAGCTGTGCCCTTTATATTGCTGGTGTATCCACTAGAAGTAAACACAGTTCTTATAAGTGACAGCAAGCAGAGCTCTTGAGCCGATATAAATTGTCTCAGAGAGTATTTTGGAAATTGTGTAATATTTCATTATGTAAAGGTTTCATGTTATTTGGTGAAACTGAAAGACGTTATTCTAAAGTAGCTAAACTGAATCTTACAGTGCAAGACAGCATCACAATTATACATACCTCTTTCGTATCTTTGCACCACACTAAAAAGGCCCTTTTACACGGGACGATTATCGTTCTGGCTGTTCAGGCTCCTGCACTCTTGCGGGGTTTTGCACGATAATCGCCCCGTGTAACAGCAGGCAGAAACTGAAGGACTGGATGAGAATTGTTTAGTTTAAGCAGCTTAAAATCATGAACGACGATCGTTCGGTGTAAGCAGCAGCCATTGAATACTGAGTGGCCGCTGCTTACAGTGAATGGTGAGGGGCTGGGGACAGCGGGGAGAGAACTCTCCTCCAGCCACCCCTGCTGTCCGCGCTGTCAGCGATCCAGCGATACTCGCTTAAGTGTAACAGCGCTGCAGCGAGGATACACGGGAACAAGTGTCGGGCATCGTTTGCTGACACTCATTCCATGTAAAATCGCCTTTAGGTTCTGTTCACATTTGCATCATGGTTATTAACACAAATGCAACAGATACCCTCGGTACCTTTGTCACAAGCGTTAGTACGCCATACCGGTCTGTTGAGCGATCAATACAGCAGTACATTCTGGTTTTTCCCATTTTCATGGGAAAAAGCACGGGGTGCATCAGCGTTACTCCCTCTAAGTCAAGAATAGAGCATAAATGTACAGAAAATGTTGATTAATTTATAAAGGTTTTGAGTCGCATAGAAATTAATTTATTATGGTAAATGTGGCATGCAAAAGTCCCGAATGTTGGCGCAAGCCCTGCTTCTGCAGAAAAACTGCAACTTTTTGTAATTTACAGTTGCTCATGCCACTTTTTAAAGGGGCTTGGTTTGTCAGGAGAGGTCAGAAGCTAACCATGGTGAATGTTAGACAGAGTCTAAAAGAAGACACATTATAATATTATTCTAAAAGTGTTTTAAAGCGACCCTTCAGTCTAAAATGAAAATGTGACTATACGTTAATAATGTATAGACAAATAAAGAAGATGGAACAATACCTCTGCAGCGACACCTATTGGATGGCAGCATTGAAGGAATGCTGCCATCCAACAGGTGGCACTGCACAGGCATTGTTGCATCTTCCTCATTTGCATAAATTACCTAGGGGAGCATGCATGACCATATAAGTCTCCTCACTCACCTCTCAGGTGTCTTCTCACACTCCTTCCGAATGTGCTCACCTCGATCCGGGAGAGATGATGCCAACCCCCGACCCACTCACCCCATAGGTGTCTCCACACAGTTTTTGGATGCTCTCCACACAGTTTTTGGATGCTCCCCTCTTGATCTAATGTATAGGCAACATACTTGGTGCTCCCTATGATCCATTCCTAATCTCTGAGCTACTGGGATGGCTACAAGTATAATTCATAGAGCCAGCCGCCATAGAGCCTACAGTATCCTGCGAAGATACCTACATCATTGTCTCAATAGGCAGTTTAGAGGAAGCATCCAAAACTGTTTTTACTGAGGTAGGCATGTTTTCTTTGGCTTCAAATGCTCACTTTGAACTAAGGGGACATTCACGTTGATGAGCCCTAACTTGCTATAAAGCTTGAGAACCATTTGCAGTCAGCACCCCCCCACAGGTCAGCTCCTGGGCAGAATCAAGTGTACGAGTACTCCTACTTATAAGGATGGTGACCATGGCATCTTCGGTGCTGCCCCGACAGATCCAATAGTGACAGGAAGGAATATGAGACTACTGCTTTTTCAGATCGTTGTAGAACCTGACAAGAAGCGGAAGCACAGCAAACATCACAGCCCTGGGAAGGCAAAAACGTCAGGACCGTCTGCAAGTCCAGTCCTAGACCCAAGGCTTTTTGGCTGAAGATGTTCAGTTTAACTATACCGGAAAAGCTCTGGCACAAAGTGTACACCTTCATTACCACTCCTGTCAGGCAGATCCACATCCTTGGGGTATTCTGGCTTTGGTAGCTCTAGCAGACCTTCTTCCATAAATTGGTTGAGAGGAGAGGTCCCTTAAATCATTGTGAGTTCGTTGGACTCTGGTTCGGACATCTATGAGAGAGCGTGCGATCTTCAGCAGCGGACAGTGCAGGAACTGGGGAGCGGGTAAGTATAAAAAACACATCCCCCAGGTCCCCATCATCACCCCAAACAGCACCATAACTTAGTTTATGGTGCCGTTCCAATGCAAAAGGTTACATTTAACACCTGACCTGCGTAGGGTCACCTGGATCATGTTGTTGCAGAATTGGTGTTTGAGTTCTATGTTAATTATTGTTTCTTGGTTTGTTTAGAAAGCTGCATACACTTCAATATAGGTACTGTGTTCCTCCGAAAATAAGACAGTGTCTTATATTAATTTTTGTTCAAAAAGGTTTAACTTTTTTACATGTATAGCTGCCTGGACACTATTTAAACTGACTTTTTTTAATTAACTGTTAGCAAAGCTTAATTTTGGAGTAGGGCTTATATTTCAAGCATCCTCAAAAAGCCTGAAAAATCATTTTGCATCCTCAAAAATTCTGAAAAATCATGCTATGTCTTTTTTTCAGGGTATGTCTTATTTTCAGGGAAACAGGGTATTATATGTATCCAGCGAATTCACATAATATTCTATCCTTTACAGTTCATATACGACGGGTTAATGATAGAAATGACCAAACCTCTGTTGGAACATGCTCATGAAATTAATGTTAATTACAATTTGAATATTTTTGAAGTTATGGGGCACATTGTTTATATACTTGTTATCCCGTTATATGTGGCTGTGTGAATGCTTGAGTTCTAGTATTGTGTTTCTGGTCATTCCTAATAGCTTCATCATCCGGCACTGTGTTTTGTCCGTGTTTGACTCTCTGTGGTTATAAGGGATGTGTTGCTATACTATGAGGAGCGCCCCAAGAACATGATGTGCAGGAGACCGCTCACACTGCTGATCACTGACTCGTCTCTGCAGGCAAAGCCGGGAACTTTTCAAGTAATCACTCAGTCTTCCTCAGTAAGCTCAGGGCTGCAGCCTGGCATCTGTCAGCTAGCGCAACTCTTCCTTCCAAATTCCTCACCTCAAAGAGTGACATAGAGGCCAGCGTGCCAAACACACAGGGTGACTAGAATTGGCTGGGGACATAGTTATGTAGGTTTCTTTTTGTGCTATGCATTGGATGTGTTACTGATTCTCCTGCTTGCCCCATACCACACATATGCCGACATACTTTACTTGGTCTAAAATTGTTTTTAATCTATAGTAAAATGTATTTATTGGAATCCTATACATGATATACAGTGGCATACTTAATCTCATGTCCACATTACCTGTTAGTCTAAGATACTTCTCTACCACGTGGCTACGATTGGTTTCATAGCTATTGAGGGACTGACATCAAGGTCTTCTCCAGGTATAACAGTACATCAGAATGGGTGTTAAGTACTTTTACATGTCGGGCCCAAACTTTCACCCAAACGCTCGTTCTCCCAACAGCCCAGGCGAGTAAAGGGACTACTGATCAATCAATCAAGGAGTAAACTCTCATTCTTTGGCTGATTGTTCAGTTTAGTGAGCATAAAAATGTTCTCTGATCGGTGTTACATCTCTGCATGTTAAGAGCGAGACGTGCAGCCGGCCTGCGAGGTCGAATAGTCATACTAGCGTTCATCCCCATAATCTAATTCTTGGCCTGTGTAATAGAACATTGAACAAGAGCTGATCAACTTGCACAAAGATCGGTGCTCATCTCAAAGGACCCTTCAGTTGTACCTCCTCAGAGATCTGTGCTATAAATACAGATATATGAAGTTCAGCACAATCCTGGACTTTTTAACTCTAGATCAATTGGCATATTTATTTGGCCTTCATACTGATTTGGTCAGCTGGATGCCCTGCAGAGAAAAGGTGTCATTGTGTCTGTTACATTGATGCTGGCCTTAGACCAGAATGTTCCATCCAGTAGAGATGTCTACAGGGGACACAGAGCGTATACATTGCAAGGACATCTTACATATTTTCCTGTTTAATATTTGCACTTATGACAGATTCACCTTAAGTGACCGGCGACCTGAAGTTATGCATGTTATTTTCTGTGGCATAATAGCGTTAGGCAATTTCTTTGCCATTGCCTTTGGTACAGTTTTTGCCCACAGTGCAAATGCCTTTTGCTTTTATATCAATGACAACAATCTTCACAGATGAGATTTTAAAGCTTGTCTCATTTCATGGAAAGTTTGTGCCTTGTTTGCAAAGTTTCAGAATAATGAGTCTGCGTGGCGTGTGCTTGTCCTCCGCTGTTTGTTCTGGTATTCTGGTTTCCTTCCAACCTCCAAAATCATACATAGAAGTTAATTGGTTTCCTATAAAACTGACCCAACTTTGCCTGAGTAAGGAACCAGGTTGTGAGCCTCATGGAGGATGTGATGTGATTGGTGACAATCTCAATGCAATACTGAAAAATATGTTGATGCTATAGGAACAGAACATCATAGTAATAATAATAATGTTGTTCTCTTTCTTTCCTTTATATATTTGGCATAATATATGCTCCATAACCCAGCAAGTAGAAATATATTAATATACATATACCGTATATTACAGTACAAAGTGCTTTCTCTATTACCCTGTTTGTAAACTCCTATTAATATAGTGGTAACGTGTTCTACAACTATGTGATACCAGACTCTGTCGCTAGTGAACCCCACAATCCAATCTGCTCAACCCATTCCTATACCAGAGGGCACACACACTCTTGATTCATCTTCATAGGAAGCCAATTATTCTATGTAAGGCCGGTCTCACACAATGGGATTTGAATTGCGGATTCTTCGATCAGCGTCCACGCAGGCGAACCACAATAAAGCATGGGCATTGAAAGGCATCCAGTTTCGATTTTTGCTTCACACACGTGTACGAATTGCTAATTCTGCAAGCGGAAGAAAAATCGCAGCATGCTCTATTTCACAGTGGATTCTGCTCGGATGCTCTCCATTGATGTCGATGGATGCGTGCGACCACAGCCTATGCATAATTAATATAGATGAGCGAGTATACTCGCTGAAGGCAATTGCTCGAGCGAGCATTGCCTTTAGCGAGTATCTTCCCCGCTCGAGACTGCAGTTTCGGGTGCCGGCAGCGGGCACGGAGCTGCGGGGGAGAGCGGGGCGAAACGGAGGGGAGATCTCGATTTCTCTCCCCCTCTCTCCCCCCCGCTCCCTCCTTCTGACCCGAACCTGCAGTCTCGAGTGGGGGAGATACTCGCTAAAGGCAATGCTCGCTCGAGCAATTGCCTTTAGCGAGTATACTCGCTCATCTCTAATGGTTAACATTGTGTATGGGCTGCAGGTACACACATAATCGCTAAGCAATGGCGTGGGAATACAAGCCAAAAGAAAAAGTATGCTTCGCGAGCTGCCGCGTTCACAGGCAATATAGATACTTGCTGTATGCAGGGTCACCGGCCAGGTTCACAGCTGGAATCCGCTGTGGGCCTCATGCATGTGGAATATGACCCATTCGTGTGAGCTCGGCCTAATTAATTTAAGTATGTTTTTGAGTGTGAAATGAAAACTCTGTAGACAAGGGGTAAATGTACAAACTCCATGCAAATTTTGCCTTGAAAGAGTTGAACTCCTAAGAATACTTAAAGTGTATCTGTCAACCATTTTGAGCCCTCTAAGCTAAGCTTATGGGCTGAGCAGGCGACACCCTGAGTCCAGGTATATTCGATAAGTTTTATACTTACCTTTACCGCCATTCCCTTGGTGACCGCTGTGAAACCTGCGACTGAATGCTTCCGGCGGACTACATAGGTGTGCACATAAAATGATAGGACTACACAGCATGGGCCATGTAGTCTGCCGTAAGCATTCAGCGGCCGTTTGACAGCTGACACCGAGGGAACGACAAGGAAGATAAGTATAAAACTTATATCCACGGACTCAGTGTGTCAGCTACTTTTGAGTCCATTAGCTTGGCTTACTGTAGTTTATAGGACTCAAAGTAGCTTAAAGCGTCTCTTGAAAAATCCAGCAGTGCTTTAGTATATTGAATGCATATCCACTGGAACATTGTATAGAATAGCAAGAGCAAGACGGCAGGTGGATGAAATGATTTTTATTTAATGTGCTTCCGTGAAAGAAGGGCCATTAACTTCCATTATTCATCCTTATCTCATTGTTTTACTGTTTATTTCAGCAAACCTAATTTGTACCAGCCATTGGCTGTGCAACGCTACCACATGGAGGGCACGTAGGGACTTGAAGAGCTGTAATTTGATTTTGTGGCTAATGCAACACTTTCTGTAGGTCTCTGGCACACCTAATACTCATTACAAAGGCTATTTTTACTTTAGAAGCAGTTTTTATTAATACTTAGAAACATGAGGGATTAGAGATATATTTATACACATATCATGATGCTATAGAATAATAAGAATGAATTATGAAGTAGAGCAGGCAGCAGCCCATATAACACCACAAAACATTCACTAACACCTTATACTGAACGATCACTTCATTAACAACATCTACTCAATGACTGGTTGGTCCATCTGTTTGGGCTATCTTGGCTTTCAGGTGTCAGGGAACAGATTACACAAGGTGGCGAACATCCTCCATACTAAACTCGATCCATGCTTGCTGTAGCAGCTCCTTCAGTTGGTCCACATTTTGGGGATAAGTGGTAGTAGATCCCAAACATGTTCAATGGAGGTACAGTCTGATGAGTCTGGGTGCCAAGGCAGTATGGAGAATTCATTGTTTCTCCAACAACTCCCTAGTGATCCGAGCTCGATGACATGGAGTATTGTCCTGTTGAAAGATGGCACTGTGGTCAGAGAAGGCTTCCTGAAGATATGGCTGCAGATGGTCAGCTAATAGGTCCCTGTAGCATTCATTATTCAAGGATTGTAATGACCAGTGGTCCTGGACCAGAAAGTCACTACCCAGACCATGACACCACCACCACCAGCCTGTTGAATCCCAACAGTGCATGCATGGCATACAGCTTCATGTTTATGGCAGATGTGGACCCAGCTATCTCTATGGTTCAGCACGAAATAGAATGTGTTAATTGAGATGGCCTTCTAACATGTGTCCAAGGCCCACTGGTGTCTTTCCTGGGCACATGTAAGGCATTGGGGTCACTAGGGGCAGCTGAGATGAGGGTTTGTGGACCAGGAGCACTGCACACTAGGCCACACCAAACCTAAGGCGGCACTGATGAAACAGCTCGCACCCTCCATGCATCAAGATTTGGACCTCCAGTGCTAGCACAGCAGCCTCAGATTGGACGGCCAGGTCACTTGTTCATTGAAGCACTAGCGTAAGGTCTTTGGGTGGCAAAGGGAAGTCGAACATATGTCAGGATTTCACCAGTTAAGACGGGTTATAGAGGAACCCCGAAGCATATGTCTGCCCTCCCAGGCCTTGACATGTAGTTCACACAAGGTGCACATTTATTACAAGACACTTCTCTAATAACTAATGAGCCGTGCACCTCTGTGACCATCACTTGACTAGGACAGATTTTTATCTAAGTAAACATTGAAGGTTTATATTTAATGACTGCAAGCAGAGATCATAAAAAGTGTTAGGAATTGGTACAAAAAGTATATTGGAAAATTGTGCACAGCCAATTCATGGCAGAGCTCCTCCGTGTTTATTGGGACCCTCCATGCCAGCATATAAGGAGCCAGTAAAGTGTCTTCTTTTAGGCACCATGTTGAAGGCAGCTCGGTGCCATCTGCTGCAGGTAATAATATGGATTATTCAGGCGCCCAGAGTTGGTTATTTAGAAAGTCAGTGTTTAAATGTAAAGTGCAATATTCCTATTATTCCATATCTGCATGTAAGCATTCCTGTATTTTGGTGTTTAGTTCTATTTCCAATGCTGCATATTGATAATCAGATATATAATTAATTCCACCAAATCACCATTTTTATATCCTCTTTTTCTGTTTGCGCAGTTTTGTTTGTATACTTTGCACACTTGAGCTATCATGCTTTGTTATGACATAAGGAGAACAATTTGTAGATTGATATCAAGGTCATTAAAACAAGGTCAAATTCTGCATCTCATCTTACAGAGAGGGGAGAATTCACCGAGATCCTTCCACGCTCTATTATCTTCCGCTGTCACTGTTACCAGATCTGTGTTAAGTGGTCTCCCCCCACGCCTGCTTCCCTTTGAGGATTTACAAATCCTATAAATGATTTTATATTCTAATTGTTAAGTCAGAATTGGCAAGACCGAAAGTAATAGAAAATATGGGGCATTGTTTTCTAAGCAGTGCTATCTTGACCTGACATTTCTATTATGGCAGGAGAGGTGCTGTCTGACATTAAGGATAAACTTCTAAACCATTAAAATACTGAGACTTTTTACTCTAATTAAAGTAAAACTTAATTTTCCTAAATTAAAATAAAGCTAGCTCCTATGCTGTGAGCCTGACACCGTGTCACCGGGCCGTAGCACGGATGGTCACTGTGGGGGACATTGGGGTGGGACGTGCTGCTGCTCATTTACTAATCTCTTATTCCAGATGGCTGGACTTTTTTACTTAGAGACAGGAACTTCCTGCATCACCCAACCCTCCAGGAATGAAAATAAAGCTATGAGTAAGGGCTCATGCCCATAGGCGTATGCTTAAAATGATGTGGGTCTCATAGTAACATAGTATGTTAGGCTGAATGAAGACAACGTCCATCTTGTTCATCCTGTTTCATCCCCTTCCTTGTTGGTCCAGAGGAAGGCAATCTTCCTGACTCCACAATGGCAGCCAGAGTAGTCCCTGGATCAACATTTGAGACCAACAACCCCGCTAATCACCTAATGTTTATATCCTGTAATATCGTAGCGCTCTAGGAAGGCATCTAGGCCCCTCTTAAACTTTTGTATTGATGTTGCCATCACCACATCCTCAGGGCTCATGTCCACGGGCAAAAGAAGAATTAAAATCCGCAGCAGATTTTAACTCTTCTCCTGCCCGCGGATCCGCACCCCATAGGGATGCATTGACCACCCGCGGGGTAGATAAATACCCGCGGATGGTCAATAAAAGTGATTTTAAAAAAAATGGAGCATGAAAAAATCTGGACCATGCTCCATTTTCGTGCGGGTCTCCCGCGGGGACGGCTCCCGCGGGCTTCTATTGAAGTCTATGGAAGCCGTCCGGATCCGCGGGGGACCTAAAATAGGAATTTAAAAGAATTTACTCATCCGGAGCGGGCGGGGAAGGTCTTCTCTTCCTCACGGCCGGATCTTTCTTGCTTCGGCTCGGCGGATGTGCCCGGCGCATGCGCGCGGCACGTCGGCGACGTGCCGCCGGCGTGACGAGTTCATCCGCCGGCCGAAAAAGAAGATCCGGCCATGAGGAAGAGAAGACTTTCCCCGCCCGCTCCGGATGAGTAAATTCTTTTAAATTCCTATTTTCAGCCCTCATGTCCGCGGGGCAGGAGGGACCCGCTGCAGATTCTCCATGTAGAATCCGTAGCGGGCCTGATTTTCCCCGTGGACATGAGGCCTCAGGCAGAGAGTTCCACAGTCTCACGGCTCTGACAGTAAAGAACCCCCTTCTATGTTGCTGATGAAACCTGCTTTCTTCTAGACGTAGAGGATGCCCTCTTGTTACCGTCACAGTCCTGGGTATAAACAGATCATGGAAGAGATCCTTGTATTGTCCCTAAAGTATTTATACATAGTTATTTGGTCACTCATAGCCGTCTTATTGCCTGGGTAAATAATCCCAATTTTGATAGCCTCTCTGGGTATTCCAGTCCTCTCATTACGTTTATTAACTTAGTCGCCTTTCTTTGTGCCCCCTCAAGTGCTGCAACATCCTTCCTGAGCACAGGTGTCCAGAACTGTGCAATCAGATGGGTCAAGAACCCTATCATTTCTCCTTAGGAAGGGCATCTAGAAGCTGAGTGAGGATACTTATAAGGCCATTCATTCTCCTCTGGGTAAGATGCAAATAAGGAAGATGGAACAAGACCGCTGCAGCGCCACCTATTCGAAGGCAGCATTCCTGCAGATCAATGTTGGACTCTTTATACAAGCCTTGTAACAATCAGATGACATAGAAAATTGTGTTTTTACAACACTTTTTACATAAAAATACTGAAACAAATTATGGGTAGCTACTGAGCATCACATCTCCTCCTCTATATACACTAACATCCGACAGGGTAGCATAGGAGATATGATAGAACATCTTTATATTCATCTTTTGACAGGTCATATATCAATGGCATCCATTAGCCAGGATCTTCATTTGTCACTAACTAACGGGCTGCATCACTGTAAATCATGAATTTAGGTGTTATTTACAGTTTTAAAAAAAACAGCTAATTCTTTGTAGCCACAGGAACAATCTAATATGTCAGAGCAAACTTCTGCATGCTATAATACATAGAATCCATGGAGTGATTTCACCTTTTAGAGACGGACGTCTTGGAGAGAGCTCACATTTTATGATGGCTCAGCGCCGGTGATAATTGTCTTATTAATGACACTGGCTGCATAACCCATCATAGTGACAGGAAAACAATACAATCACATATACAGCAAAAGTCACAGCTTCCCCATCCAAGATAAGATTAACTTTGATTTTGTGTCACAAGGATGTTCATTAGTGACCCGCCGGGGGCTCAGCATGGCGTGTCGCCTGCTCCCATCACAAATACATAAGACTCGTCCTACCTGAAATGTCAGAGCAATAGTTAAACTATTATCTGTTCATTACAAAGGATGCAATTAGAATTTATTCTAATTGTGTGTGAGTAATAATGAACGGCATTAGCTTGGAAACCAGATGTTACTTTTGGACCTCTGACACCATAAATGGAACAACTAGATAAGTTTTAAAAGGACAAGTTAATCCAACTAAATGCAGAACTATGTCAGAAAGGGTACAAATACAAACTCTAATGAATGTTGTATAGACAGGCGGTCTCAGTAGGTGTGACTGTAATTTACAGGAATACAGGGTCTACGTGTTCAAGTCATGTGCACATATCTGAAATGCTGTATTATATAACATGTCCCCAACACTGGTATATACCAATCAAGAGGAATGTGTTGAACAAATGACATTTCTTTATACAGTGAAGAAGCCCTTGCTGGGGGTCTTCCCTTGCACTTCTCTTGCGGAGCATAGTTGCTTCTGAACAAGGGAGATTTTTTCTCTCTTGCTGGCAGCTCAAACTCTGCGCCAGAGTGCAGGAGTTTGAAAAGAGAGGCAGGAAGTCAGCGGCTGCCGGAATCTTCCCCGCACCATGTGTTCACTACATCCGAGGAACATAGGGCGGGTCCTATATTTTCCCAGCCGTACCAATAGGTTCCTTTCTCTGTTTTGCGCATGCAAAAATGCATGCAAATATGTCCGTCTTGTTCCGCTGTTGTCTGTCAGCACCGCCAGGGGACAGCAGTGACTGTAGTTGCTATGTAGCACCTCCAGAGCTGATAAATGAGTCAAGCATTAGTGTTGCCATGGTGACAGCGCTCTAAGAAGATTCGCCACTATGATCATTTTGCCCAGAACAAGAAGCAGGGTCACCAACCTGATTGTTTCTTTTTTTTGTGGACTTGCTCTGGTTTTCTGTCCTGCAGACGCTTTTACACCAGATGACCCGTTGGCCACAGATGCTTGACAGCTGCCCCAGCGATGATCGTTCCTGACCTTTTACACTGAGGGTCATCGCTCAGTGACTGGAGGTGGAGCATGCCGGAGATTGTTCCCACCCACCTCCATTCACAGTAAGCAGGCCATTGATCATAGATGAATGGCTGCCCTATGGGTCGGTCAGTTTTTATGCCTGCAGAAATAGAACAACGAACTACTTTATGCTTTGTCCTTCAGCCGTGTGTATAGACTGAACGATAATCGCTGATCGCAAGAAATCTGAGCAATTTCTTAACCTGTATAAAGGAGTCCTAAGAGGAAGCATTCACTGGACTCACAAGCCCAAGCTGGCAGGGATTTACATGAAAACGCCTAGGAGCACAGGCATGAAGAGCCACATAATATCCGCAAAATATTATCTTTATTAACAATTCACAAATTTAACCATTAAAGATACATTAAAATGATGGAACAGTCACACTCTATACATACAACATGGCATGATGATGATTATCCGTTCAGTTGCATCCGACCCTCGGTAACTCTTTGGATCAATGTTCGCCACTCATCCCTGTCTTTCACCTCTTCTTTTAATTTGGCAATTGACATGTTCGTGGTGGCCTTGATTGTATGTAGCCATCTTGTTCTTTGCCAACCTGATCTTCACTTTCCACTGATTTATCAAGTATCAGTACTGTTTCCAGTGAGTTAGTGCACATCACGTGTCCTAAAAAAGAGAGCCGCTATTCGATGATTTTGCCCTCTAGTGATATTTTCGGTTTGACGCGATCTAACACTACCTTGTTCGTTGTCATGGCAGTCCAAGGTATCCGTAGCATTCTCCTCCAGCATGATAGTTCAAACGCATCAATTTTTCCTTCAGTCTGTTTTTCTGAGCGTCCAAGTTTTGCAACCATACATTGTTATAAGAAAGACAATTGCATTGACCAGTCTGTTTTTTGTTGCAATGCTATTATCTTTGCTTTTCCAGATCTTTTCCATTCCTTGCATTGTAGTCCTACCAAGTGTAATCCATCTCTTGATCTCAGGTCCAGATTGCCCGTTGCAGTCAATTTTAGATCCAAGGAAGATGAAATCTTAGACCGACTCGACTTCTTCATTGTTAATTTTTATGTTCAATGTACCGTTGCCTACCGCGGTGATGACTAAAGTTTTCCTGCTGTTGAGGTACAGTCCCATGCGTTCGCTTTCCTTTTGCACTCATTGGATAAGGTATTCCAGGTCCCTTTCACTTTACACAATCAGGGTGATGTCATCTGCATATTGGAAGTTGGTTGACATTTCTGCCACCAATTTTGACTCCAATTTCTAATTCAGCCAAATTGCATCGCCTCATGATCGTTTCTGCGTACAGATTGAAAAGGACTGGTGTTAGAATGCAGTATGGCTGTACGCCTTTCTCGATTCCGAACCATTCCATGTTTCTGTCCTGTTTGCTGTTTCTTGGTTGTTGTAAAGCGACCTTATAAGCTGTTCAATATGTTCTGGACGCCTGTTTGCTTCAGACACTTCCAAAGCTTGTCATGTTCGACACAGTTAAATGCTTTGCTATAGTTGATAAAACACATGTACCCATCCTTTTGATACTTCTGGGTCTTCTCCATGATCCAACGCAGGTTTTTGATTTGGTCTCTGGTGCCATGTCATCTCCGGCAGTTGCCATTCAACAATTGTTGCAATGCGTTTTTGCATGATTTTTAAAATAATTTTGCTCGCTTGAGGTATGAGGGCGATGGTGCAGTAGTTGGAACATTCTTGAGCATCGCCTTTTTTTGGAAGGAAGTGTGATGAAGAAAGATCTTGTCCAGTCTTTTGGCCACGATTTGGAGCTCCAGATCTTTTAACACAGGTCAGTTAGGATCTTGACTGACACTGGTTTGAGCAGTTCGGGTGATATGTGATCAATGCCCGGAGCTTTCCTGTTTGGTAGTTTTTTCAGGGCCCATGTGACTTCTTCCTCTAGAATGCACGGTTCTTGTTCTACTTGATGCACGTGATCCAATGGGTTCTCTGTTTGATCGCCTGCATACAGCTCTGCTGTATATTCTTGGGACCTGCGCTTGATTTGATCTTCTTGTAATAATTTTCCATTCCAGTCTTGGATAGTTGCTGCCTTGCATGGTACAAACGATGCCTGGGTCTGCTTCACCTGGGCGAAGAGAGCTCGGGTGTGGCCTTGCTGGTTTGCTTCTTCCAGTTTCGCACATTGGTCATTTCAGTAGCTCTTCTTGTCTCTTCTGACTTTTTTTGAAATTCCGCATTTAGCTGTCTGAATTCAACAATGGTGCCCACTGCTTCAGCTGCTCGGCTCTTGTTGGCAATTCTGATGGATTCATCTGATAGCCACTGTGGTAATTTTGCTGATTTTTTTGAAAGGGATGATTTGTTCAGCTGTATTCCGTGTAATGGATTTCATTTCCTCCCATAATTCGTCAGGGTCTTATCTGATGGTGCTGAGCGCTTCAAATCGTTTATTCACTTTTACTGTGTGAAGGTATGTTGTCCACATTGAAACTGTTGCTGGTGATCTTTTGATGTTGCTGAATCTGAGCTTGATTTTTGCGCCTAGGAACTGATGATCGGAGCTGCAGTCTGCACCCGGAAGTGCTTCTGGGCAGTCATTTATATAGATTCAAGCTCGGTTGTAGGGTTATTCACAGGAATTTAAATGAATAAAACAAGTTGTAGAGGTTTTTGCTCCATATATTAACTAGCTGATATACCCCGCTTTGCCCGAGTTAATTTGGTACTGGTGTTTATCTGGTGTTCACACGGAAAATCGTATGAAGTCGTGGTTACTTTAGAGATACCGAGGAAAAAAATATGTTCACCATTTTGCATGGTTCTTTGCGTTACCCAGGAAACACCATGTGGAGGTAACCATGCAACATTTCCTTTATATAAAATGACATCAGGAAGTGAGAGAATTAGATTACGTACGTAAAATTTGGATGCTAATTCTTTTGCGCTTAGAATTGAATAATTGAGTTGGGACCCATTAACTTTTCCTATTTATGACATAATCAGTGCTCGTGCCAAATTTCAAGTTTCTATGACATTGGGAAGTGAGAGAATTAGATTACGTACATAAAATTTGGACGCTAATTCTTTTATGCTTAGAATTGAATAATCGCATTGTAACCCATTAGCTTATCCTATTTATGACATAATCAATGCTTGTGCCAAATTTCAAGTTTCTATGACATCAGAAAGTGAGAGAATTAGATTACGTATGTAAAATTTGAACACTAGTTCTTTTGCACTAGAATTCAATAATCGAGTTGGGACCTCTTTACTTTTCCTATTTTCGACATAATCAATGCTCGTGCCAAATTTCATGTTTCTACGACATCGGGAAGTTGGAGAATTAGTGGCGAGTCAGTGAGTGAGTGAGTGAGTCAGTGAGTGAGTGAGTGAGTCAGTCAGTCAGTCAGTGAGGGCTTTCATCTTTATATATGTAGATATATAAATTTTCTCGTACATCCAACAGTATGTTCAATGTAATAGCTTCCCTTTAATTTATAGGCTCTAATAAGCAGTACCTGCATCTTAAAGGGGTTGTACCAAAAGCAACTTTTATCACCTATCCATAGAATAGCTGATAATGGTCTAATTGGTGGGGGACTCACTGCTGCTGAGATCCTGCTGATTTTGAGAACGGAGGTCCTATGTCCCTCTGTTCTCGTCACTGCTGGCTTGCTGCACCCATCTACACTGATGTCCAATTGAATGGAGCAGCAGTTGCACATGCACAGCAACGTTCCATTTAGTTCTATGGGGCTGACAGAGATAACCCAGTACAAGCGCTTGGCTATCTCTGGTTGTCCCATTAAAAATGAATGCAGCGGCACTGTGCATGCGTGACCACCACATCCTTTAGTCTCCATCTCACTGCAGTGTTTGCAGCGTGCCTACAGTGAGGGGGGAGGGAACCGTAGGACCCCGTTCTCTGGATTGGTGGGGGTCTCAACGGTCAGAACACCAACGATTGGGCTTTTGTTATCCACCTATCTTGTAGATAGTTCATAAAATTTGTTTTTCGTACAACGCGTTTAGAATACTAAAACTCATATAAAATTTTTAGTTCATCGGGAAGTTTACGACACCTGATTCTGACTCCCCATGCTGATACTGATCAGCCTACAAGTCTCCCATAGACAGTACTATGAGAATATAGTAGTGTAACGGAGAGCCTTCATTTCCCAGACTGAATGGCAGTAATTCAGGTGAGCTTCCCTAGGTGGTGTTTAGTCATGGTGGACATGCCTTGTATGCAAAATATGTGGGACCTGTCCTTTTAAGAAGGGTTTTATAGGTCCTATTCTTAGCAGGCCACTTCCATTGTTGTCCACTGCTCCCTCTAAATGAGAGCAGAAATGTTCTGGCGCTTTCTGCTCTGATGAATCATGGAATTATTAGTAAGAGCTAGAATGTAGAGAGCGGTGATTGAGATTAAAGAGGCCATAAAATACAATACATCCATAGCTCTTGAATATTTAATGATATTGTTCTGCCAGATCTGGTGAAAACAAATTATTGCCACTGTTTTTCTGTAATCACATTATTTTTAAAAAAAAGCCATTATTTTGTTTATCCACAGTCGCTGACGTTCTTCGCAGCTTCTCTATCTAGTCAAATGAAGAATAAATCGTCTCCATTGTATGGCCAGCGTTGTTCTCATCAGTTAGTACTGACTTTGCCTCTATTTGTAGATCTGCATAAAAACAGAGAAATATCAGTTTTCTTAATTATGTGTTTGCGTGCCTTACAGCCATAGTCACTGGTGATGAGCTGGAGATCCTTATCCGTGTTGGTGCAGACAGGGCATGCAAGGACTGTGAGGTCAATTCTGTATATGCCCTTGTGGTGACAAAGAGGTTAACCCATACATTTGTCCATGGTGTAATCAATGAAAGCACTTACGATCATAGAATGCCCATCTGTCTCCTCCGCTTCTGATTTTCACAGTTCAACCAGCCATGATTTCTTCTAATATGGTGGCTTCTTTCTTTTTCCACAGGGGATTATCTCGGCCATCTTAACCAAGTGTACAAGGGATGAAGGATTTATACCAATCAATAAAAACCTCTGGTAAGTGCTTCTAAGCCAAACTAGAGCAATTGCTGTTACAAAGCCTGGCCTTTATTCAGTCCAATCGTAGGCATTAACAGCTCCTCATACTCAACCATTCATGGTAAGGAAGTTTTGTGGAGCCCCGGGGCAGCATTACCATTAATACAGTTGTTATGGCCATCTCAATTGGCCGTATTAATTACCCACTACCGTGCCACCTCTCACCTTTTTCATTGCAAATCATATAAAGACCATGCGAGGTATCTTTAGTGAGAAGTCAAGAGTACATATTATCTTATGAACATTGATTATGAAGCATGAAAATATTGGACATGGGAAGGAAAAAGTCTGAATGATATGAAATATATCAAAGCTTTGAGTATTCAGAACACCTGCAAAGGTTGAGGCTTGGTTCATAAATAAGGGGACACAACATTCTAACGGTTACCTAAACCTTTTCCATTCAGCAACACTCCTTGGGTGAACTCGATGAACATATGATGTTTCTAACTCTACTATGTAACTATTTTGGACTTTTTCCTAATAATGATGGGGTAAAATAATGTATAAAGGAAAAATGCATGTAAAAAACACCGGTTACATGTATGGCACCACTTATGTCAATGGCACTGGTTACATGTATGGCACCGTTTACATGTATGGTACTAGTTACATGTATGGCACTGTTTACATGTGCAGCACAGGTAACATGTATGGCACCGTTAACAGGTATGGCACTGTTTACATGTATGGCACTGGTTACATGTATGGCACTGGTTATATGTACGACACTGGTTATATGTACGACACTGGTTATATGTACGACACCGGTTACATGTATGGCACTGTTTACATATATGGCACTGGTTACATGTATGGCACTGTTTACATATATGGCACCGTGTACATGTATGGCACTGGTTACATGTATGGCACCGTTTACATGTATTGCACTGGTTACATGTATGGCACCGCTTACATCAATGGAACTGGTTACATTATTGCACAGTTTTCATGTATGGCACTTTTTACATGTGCAGCATAGGTTACATGTATGGCACTGGTTATATGTATGGCACCATTTACATGTACAACACCGGTTACATGTATGGCACTGGTTACATGTATGGCACCGCTTACATCAATGGCACTGTTTTCATGTATGGCACTGTTTACATCTATGGCACAGGTTACATTTACGGCACAGGTTACATGTATGGCATCGGTTACATGTATGGCACTTGTTACATGTATGGCACTGCTTACATCAATGGCACTTGTTAAATTATGGCATTGTTTTCATGTATGGCACTGCTTACATGTATGGCACTTGTTACATGTATGGCACCGCTTACATCAATGGCACTTGTTAAATTATGGCATTGTTTTCATGTATGGCACTGTTTACATGTATGGCACTGGTTACATGTATGGCACTTGTTAAATTATGGCACTGCTTTCATGTATGGCACTTTTTACATGTATGGCACAGGTTACATGTATGGCATCAGTTACATGTATGGCACTGGTTACATGTATGGCACCGCTTACATCAATGGCACTGGTTACATTATGGCACTGTTTTCATGTATGGCACAGGTTACATTTACGGCACAGGTTACATGTATGGCATCGGTTACATGTATGGCACTGGTTACATGTATGGCACCGCTTACATCAATGGCACTTGTTAAATTATGGCACTGTTTTCATGTATGGCACTGTTTACATGTATGGCACAGGTTACATTTACGGCACAGGTTACATTTACGGCACTAGTTACATCTATGGTACTGGTAATACGGTGTCCATAAGACTATAGTAGAGGACCTTTCACACGGGACAGAATATTCTGCAACAGCTTTACCGAATATGCTGTCCCTGAATTCTGCACCAAAATTGGCATTGCTAACTGCAGATTTTGAAATCAGAATTACGCCAGGATTCTGCTATTTACAATATCACTGCTAACTTGAAGATTTGGGGGTTAAATATTCCGCAGGAGGGCGTATTCTGCAACGCTGTTGTGGAATATGCCGTCCTATGTGAAAGGTCCCTAAGGAACATTTCCAAGAGCTGCATCCTGGAAGTAGCCATCACCTACTACTATATTATGGCAAACGCATATGAATGTATGACATAAAATTCTGACTATTTATATGCTGCCATATTTAATAGAATCTCTGTGAAGAATGGAAGCTAGAACATTTTATCTACTGTAAATGACAAAACATAGCAGGCAGATTAACTTCATTAGAGGTTGGATCATTAATATACCTGCGATTGTAGTCTACTGGTAAGATGAATGATCACAGCATCCATCAAGGCACACACTGTAGTGAATGAATAGATCTTCTGCTCTAGGCATCCTTCGCTCTTCCACTACTTGTCTATAGTAGGAGCGCTCATTAGAAAGTTCACTGAAAATGACAGTGAATTAATATATGTACATTAATACAGCCATGAATATGACAATGTAGAAAAGCGTTCCCCAAACTACAAAGCAGATTTTTGATGACACTGTATTTCCTGGTACAAACAATTATCAGACCAATTTGTCTTAAAGAGCTTTTATGACTTTAGCAAACAAAGTTTATTCATTGCATTAGGAAAAGTTACCTTCCATAGTTATTCAATAGACTTTCTGTATGACTTCCTTACAGTCTCTAATACCTCTGCTTGCTGTCATTTAGAAGCCTTCTTTATCACTTTGGAATGACATTGCAGATATACAATTCTGTAACTTTAATGAGTTTTTGTACTTGTGTGCCCATCTGTTTACTTGGTGTGCACATCTGTTTACTTGGTTCTTGATCTCATTTATTGAAGTCAGGATAAACAATAGGTGGCTATTAGAGATGAGCGAGCATACTCGCTAAGGGCAAGGGAGAGCGGGGAGGAATGGAGGGGAGATCTCTCTCTCCCTCTCTCCTCCCGCTCCCCCCTGCTCATGGCCGCAACTCACCTGTCACCCACGTCGGCAGCCGAACCTTTTCTTCCGAGCGTGGAGATACTCGCTAAGGACAATGCTCGATCAAGTAATTGTCCTTAGCGAGTATGCTCGCTCATCTCTAGTGGCAATCATGGCAATGTTTTTCAGGGTTTTTCTGTCATTTACTGTGCAAGAGTAATACAATATTTGTATAGGTAATTCTTACCACAACGATACCTATTATGTGCGATTTCATTTATTTATTCATTTATTTAGGTACATTAAAAGGGTTTTCCTGTAGAGTAGAATCCCAGCTGTCATTAGATATCTTCACTCCATCCAGTACCAGGCTATACTTACCACACTGTAAGAAAGGTGTATGGGCAGTTTCAGATTACCTTACTGACTGCTGTAAAGACATGTAGTCATTAAGAGGTTAATGGGGGACATTATCCTGCCTAGTACCTAGGGCAGCACAAGCCATAAATACAGCCCTACACAGAACACGGCTTCTTCTGCCTCCTGATTGCCCCCACACAACTAAAGTTGCCAACCCCTTTTTATTTTATGAACAACTAAACAAACAATAATGGACAGCTCAAAATCTTTAGGGACTAAAGGCCCATGTAGACACAACTATTCTCGCTCAAAAAAATTCACTCAAAGCTGCCTTTTGAGCGATAACAATTGCGCCTAAATGTACGGACATCGAGCAGTTTTCGTGCACGATTCGTTCCTCGCTTAATTCTAGTTTTCTAGAATTGAGCGATGAACTCTTAGTAGTGCAGGCTGTTATCACCGTTGGCAGCACTGATAAGATTATTTCAGCTTGTGTCCTGCTGGTAGTTCACAGCGGGAAGCAAGCTGTAAGCTCCGGAGAACAATACAGCTGTTTAATTATGCAAAACAGCTGTATTGTTCACCAAGCCATAGTGGCAGTGTCCTGCTCTGCCTGCATAGCTCTTTAGTAGCTAATTAGCTACTATAGACTATGCAAAGATGATCACTCAAATCTGTCACTCAGGGTGGATTCAGATGACTGTATATCTGCTGGGTTTTCACGCCCAGCCGATATACGGCGTCTCTCTCTGCAGGGGGAGGAGGCTGGAAGAGCCGGGAGCAGTGCTCTGAGCTGCTGCCTCCTCTCTACCCCCCTGCACTATTTTCAATGAGGAGAGGCGGGACGGGGGCGGAGCTAATTCCCAGGACTTAGCCCCTCCCCCATTCCGCCTCCCCTCTTTGCAAATAGTGCAGAGGGGTGGAGAGGGGATGGAGAGGAGGCAGAGAGGGGGCGGGAGCTCAGAGCACTGCTCCCGGCTCTTCCAGCCTCCTCCCCCCACAGAGAGAGACGCTGTATATCGGCTGGGCGTGAAAACCCAGCCGATATACGGTCGTCTGAATGCACTCTCAAACTGTCGTTTGAGCGATCATCTATCAGTGTAACATGACGTCTTATAATCTGCCCATTAATAAAAACCCCACTCCTCATTAA
This sequence comes from Eleutherodactylus coqui, assembly GCF_035609145.1. Taxonomy (NCBI): domain Eukaryota; kingdom Metazoa; phylum Chordata; class Amphibia; order Anura; family Eleutherodactylidae; genus Eleutherodactylus; species Eleutherodactylus coqui. The sequence goes on from NC_089840.1 coordinate 173,632,583, forward strand.
AGGGGTTGTCCCGCGCCGAAACGTTTTTTTTTTTTTTCAATAGCCCCCCCGTTCGGCGCGAGACAAACCCGATGCAGGGGTTTAAAGAAAAAAATGGATAGTACTTACCCGAATCCCCGCGCTCCGGTGACTTCTTACTTACCTTGCGAAGATGGCCGCCGGGATCTTCACCCTCGGTGGACCACAGGTCTTCTGTGCGGTCCATTGCCGATTCCAGCCTCCTGATTGGCTGGAATCGGCACACGTGACGGGGCGGAGCTACGAGGAGCAGCTCTCTGGCACGAGCGGCCCCATTCAGAAGGGAGAAGACCGGACTGCGCAAGCGCGTCTAATCGGGCGATTAGACGCTGAAAATTAGACGGCACCATGGAGACGAGGACGCCAGCAACGGAACAGGTAAGTGAATAACTTCTGTATGGCTCATAATTAATGCACGATGTACATTACAAAGTGCATTAATATGGCCATACAGAAGTGCATACCCCAACTTTGTTTCGCGGGACAACCCCTTTAAGCTAAATAGCCTGTATCACCCACATGTGAATTGGCTCTGCATATACAAAAAGTACAGTATCAATACGTGCGCAAATCTACCTAATCAAATCGCATTAACTGCACAAATATGTTGCTCTGAAGTGTGTAGAATTACGCATATGGTCGTCTGAAGCCACTCAAATACAAACAGAAACAAGTGATAGATCTCTCACCTTCCTCCTCATCCTCCCCATTCTTACACCCAAGAAGACACTTGACAGATTTACAGAAGACCTGAAAATCAATATACAGTTAAGCATTGAGTATGCAGATGGCGCGGGCGCCCTTCTACGGCAGGATAAATGGCTTTTAGGAAGTATTAAAACAAAATAGCACAGATGAGAACTATCAGGGAAGAAGAATGTGCTGGAAGGTTCCCTTACGTGATTAATTTAATTTGTCTAATGTATTTAGTGTGTGCAGCAATGAGATGAGTGAAGTACACGACAGCCGTATGTGAGCCCGCTGCTTGTGTAATATACAAATATGTACAATACGGGACTTCATTCATCAAGGCTCGGGCTTCTTCACATCAACGTGATTTCATCCTGTTCTGCGGCTGTGATGAAACAAAACCATTGATTTCAATGGTTTTGTTATCACTAGCAGGATTCTCGCACATTAATACCACGCCTAATAAAAGATAGCAGTTGCCCTGTCTTTCTCATTTGTAGTTTTTCTACCTATATTCCTGCTTTTTTAAAAAGCAGGCCAAACAAATTCCATGCCGTAGTGCTGGAGTTTGAAAAAAGCAGCACGAAAATGGGTCCTGAAATCTATGGTTTTGTTTCATCCCAATATGCGGCCGTGATTATCACGCCCATGTGAATAAGCCAGGGAGAAGGACTTGGTTTCTTCCTTATTTACATGTTTAATTAAAGTAACTCTAGTTTGGGGGTTCCAGACACAAATATGATGAACTGCATAAAAGCAAGGAGGGAGCCAGGAGTATCACAGCTCCCTGCAGCTTCCCAGAGCTCCTCTCAGAAGGCTATAGATGTACATAGCAAATGGAGCTCAGGCTATGTGAAAATGATCCAATGTATGGCTTGCTAAGGATGAAGTGATAATCAGCGCTCAGGTTGTGCTCTTTAACCCATTAACACACAAAAAAGTTATGGGACTTTGAATGCAAAGATGAAAAAATAATAATTTGAAAAAAAGAGGCTTTTATTGTGCAAAAATTGAAAAAACCTAAAAAAATTATAACAATTTTGGTATCGTCGTAATCGTACTGACCTGCAGAAAAATGTATCCAGTCATTTATGCTGCATGATTAAGGGCTTATTCACAGGAGCATATATTGGTTGCCGTTTCACGGCCGGCAGATATATGCTACCATCTGAGCTGTCTTCCCCATTCCCTCCACCTCACCAGATCTCTGCCTCTCTCCTCCCCTCCCATTGCTGGCTGCGGACAAGGGGCGGGCCAACCTCTGCCCCGCCCCCTCCCATTGCAAGCAGCCGGAGGGGAGGAGAGAGGCAGAGAGTCGGTGAGGTGGAGGGAAGGGGGAAGACAGCTCAGATGGTAGCATATATCAGCCAGCCGTGAAAACGGCAGCCAATATACTCTCCTGTTAATAAGTCCTAGCGCTGTAAAAAAAATAACTATGGCAGAATTGATGTGTTTTCTCTCCCTGCTCTGAAAAAAAATATAATAAAAGTTTTACAATACATTATATGTACCCAAAAATGGTACCATAAATACTACAGTTTGGCATGCAAAAAAACAAGCCGTGACGATGGAAATATAAAAAAAACTTATGGCTTTTGAAGTGTTGTGATGAAAATCCCCCCAAAATTGTTGTGTCTTTAATGGGTTAACATCCAAAATTTATATCTGTTCAGTATAAAAGACTTGTGACATACAGAGGGATGTGACACTTTTATACAGAACAAGTAATGGTTTTGGATTACTCCTAATTCTAGTAGAACAATCTATTTAATAACACTGAAGCAAATTTACTAATTCAAATGTGCTAGAATTATATCACTGCGAAAGGACAAATCAACTCAACAGTCACCGCCAGGGGTCAAACTTACCAATATACTGATACAAAGATACCAGGGCAGGTATACACCACCTCCCAGTAGAGAAAAGGTAGGCCAATTGTAATATGGAGGAGCACAATTTCCAGATACTGAAGAACAATGGGACTGGCACCCTTTGTATGCCTGATCTGTGATAAGGCTAGACAGACTCTCCCTCAATATGTGGCCGTTGTGTGAATGGTTCATCAGTATTTTGCACTTGTGCAATACTCCTCCATTTAGCAATTTGCCATACTGCATTCTGTTAGGAAGTGGTGTATACCTGCCCTTGGGTAACTGTGTATCAGTAACTATGGCCGCTGACATTGAAATGTGCTGAATTTAGCTTAAAATGCACTCAAAAATATCATACATACCATGCACCGCAATTATTATGTTTTAGACACTTTTTGCTCCTTCAGACACTTTTCAAATATGTCCCAAGGATTGGGTATAGCTTTGTGGAACAGAAACATGCACCACATTTATTAGTAGAGTATCACAGAGGGCAGAGCAGATTCCAATATCAAAATCCTATCAGTCACAGAGTAGATGCATAAAGAATCCTTATTAACATTCAATTTAAAAGCAGAGCAGATGGACAAAAACAAATCACTGTGGACTTCAAGAGAAAAAAATCGCAACTAAGTTCCAACAGTATTGACTTGTGGAGCAGCACATGTGACTGTAGATGTAAATATAAAGAGGGGCAAGGAGTGACCTGCTCATCAGATACCACAGTGAACTCGATTTGTCCCACTAGACAAAAATAACGAGGTTGACAGCCTAAAGGTTAATAGCTGTTGTGTATCAGGGCATCTAATCCTCTCTTAAACTCCTCTATCAATTTTGCCATCACCACGTCCTCAGGCAGAGAGTTCCACAGTCTCACTGCTCTTACTGAAAAGAACCCTCTTCTGTATTAGTGATGAAACCTTCTTTCCTCTAACCATAGAGATGCTACCTTGTTACCATATGTAAGTGATGACATTCTCTTTACAGCGCTGTGGTTTATCTATATAAATGTGGGAAATAAATAAAATACCGGTTGTGTTGAGGTCGTTGCCTCATAACTTCTCTGCAGAAACCTGACCGCCTGCCCTCTTGATAATTACACGCAGCAGCAGAGCACATGGAGAAGCCGAATAGATTAGTGGCCCGGCTAAAAGACAGATGGTTCGGTATGACATTGTGAATTATAAAAACTGCTTCACAGAAGACAGAACATGTCATAAACTGCCGCATTTCTTGAGTCACCTCATTACTGCATCTTGTTATTTGAGCTCAGTTACAATTTCGATAACAATAAGTATTTTCTTAGGACAACTTGGACTCCGGACATATGACTTTATCCTTCTCCACATTTTCAGGTCTCTGTCCTTCATCACAACACTCAGCTGCTTCTCCTTCCTCTTACTGGGGCTGATGTTCTACGTGATTGATGTGAGACAATGGTGGGGAGGACAACCATTCATCTACCCAGGTATATGATCATGTGTGTGCCCTAAACTAATGGACGATTATCTCCATATAGTACAATAAATGCCTGAGCCGCAGTCATTCCCAGACCAGAAGGACCAAGTCTTTTAGACAGGAAGACAGAGGAAAATTTTCGGCCTGTAAAGTGTGGCCTTTTCAGTGCACGATGACAATGACACATTAGCAAAAGGGACCTATGGTTTCAGGAGCCCATTCTTCCCACCACATGGCAACATAGAGTGCTGACATTGTGACATCAGATGAAGCTTCACACAGCAGGGTTACATACAAGATAGAAGCCGTATCTACTGTTCAAGTAGTTTCTCTTAACGCACAATCAGTCCAGATTTGGCTCACATCCACACATGGCCCATATTTTACTACTTGTCACCCCTCGTGCATTGGCGTAGATCAGAGGTTATAGCTTTATTTACATAGTACTTGAAAGATACTATTTATACCAGTCTGACATGTATAGGACTGAAGAACTGTAGAATACTACAAAATCTAGTAGGAGCCTCAACGTTTATACCAAAAATGCAAATAAAGTATTGATATTTTCAGTCCAATGAAGGCAGTGATATGTTTGGACTAAATAGATATATGTTTGATCTGTGTCCTCTAGTCCTGTCGTTTTCATGATCATGTGCCCATATGTTTTAGTGTAAATGGTCAAGAAGCTAGTTTTTGGAACATGTAGCACCCGTGACAATACTGTACCGCACTGCTGAACATCGTAAACATCACTAATCGCTTCTCTTGCTAACAAAGTAGTGATTATTGTGGAGGACAGATTTCAGACTTTGTTAATCAAAAGACGTTAATGCACCTACTATACTGATTATTTGCAATCAAAGAAGTTGCTCCATCTTACTGGTGGAGTGATTGGCAGTGAGAAAAAAGGAAAGAGTAGAGCAAAGAAGGAAGGTAAGTGGATGTACTCTGGCTAGATGATATAGTATACACTACATGTTGTCGGCGTAATACGCTGGTCAATTGTAGATCATGTAAGCATTGAGTGTTGGTATGAACACAGGCTACAAGTTCATAAGTCACTGGCACTACCTGTCGGCAAGTGAAGCTTTTTAATGGACTTGAGCCGGGAGTGTAAGAATAAAGAAACTTTATGAACTAGTAAATATAGTGCGTTTTGAGGTTCACTGACCTCTTCATCAGACATCTGGATAGTTACTAAAGGTTATGGTGCGAGAAGAATAATACAGGGGTAGGAATGGGATGGTAAAAAGTGAGAAGTAAAAAGGAGGGTTGAGGAGATGACAAATAAAGAAGAAACATTTTTATTTTTTTCATCTTTTCGACCTTCATTTTATTTTTCGCTTTTTACCATTCCATACTCCTGTATTATTTTCTTGCACCATGACCCTGAGTAACTACCCTGCTGTCTAATGAAGAGGTCTGCAAAACCTCGAAATGTGTTAGATTTGATTGTTTCTTTCACTCTCACTTCTGGATCAAGTCCATTTAAAAGCATCACTTGCCGACAGGTTGCGCAGGTGCCTTATGAGCTTTTACCCTGTGTTCATGAGAGATTGGACAGGTCCATACTCATTGTGTTATTACTATGCACATCCAAAGTGTACTAGAAATGAGAGAACTAAGTCACACAGAATGTACAGTCAGTGACTGAGGTAAGGAATCATACTGTGTGTTATCATGATAACCATAGTGCATTGTATTCTCTTATATTACATTCAGGAATGAATTCAATCTTCGTATACGTCGGACACTCACTTCTGGCTTCATATTTCCCATTTAACTGGGAGGTAAAGAACTGGACGTCTCATTATGAATTCCTTGGTCAAGACCTTCTAGGCACCTCCATCTGGATCTTAGTGTCCTACTTGCTGTACAGGAAGAAATTCTTCTTAAAGATTTAAAGACTGGTATGGGTAGTATCTGTATGCGGATTATGCAGTTTCCTCATATAAACAGAGGTTGAATATAGGGTTTAAATGTATATCTGGCATCATTTTGCGAATGCTTTCTTCTCCCATATCCTTGAAATATCACCATGACCACTTCTTCCATCAAAATAATGGCAGAAAAAATCTTATGAAATGTTCCTTGTAGCTCATATGGCTATATGACACGCAAATACCCCCAAAAACATGAATGCAAACAAAAGGTATTTCGGCCACAAATGGTCTGAGACGTATTTCTCTCTGAGTTGTCATTAATGACCCGCACTAAGGAAGGTGATGTGTGACATTAAGCCAGTTGGCTAGGAGAGTGTCAAAGAAATAATCTATTCCTCTGACCACTTGCAGGGGAGGTCTGTTTGTGAAAAAAGGGGTTTCCGAGCAACTTCAGTTCCAGGCATAGAGGTACTACCATGATATCTATGTGTCTTTTGCCAAGTCCTTGTCTGCAACTACTAAGAAACTGCTGTTGCCTTATTGATTGCAGTAGTTGGAGTCTTCTAGTCCCTTATAAACTTTTTACAGTTCATTTGTCCTATCAATAATCCATATCAGTTGTCATAACAGGATGTTCAGTTGCTACATATTCCTATGACTCATAATAAAGCAAGATTGTATCTTATATTGTAGCACCAGGTACATAACATGAAACATGAATACATTGTCAAAGAGAAAGAAAAACAGGCTGAGCAGCAGACTGGATTCATAGAAGCCCTGCAGGCAGATTCTAGGAGGTTCGCTCCATCGCTGATTGTGCGTCATGGAGCTTGCCAATTAATACACAAAAACAGCGCGTGATTTATGGATGCTCGGTACGTGCAGATTCCTTCCCTCCCTCCTCACCACAAGCCTGGCACTGGGCGGTATTCATTTCTCCTTGTAGTCACTGTATGTTTTAATTAAGGATGGCAAATAAATCTTGATAGATGACTTGATGAGCCAACACTGGCCAAGGTATGAAATCTGAGGGTGCGTAGAGAACTGAGATTTTTCCGATAACTTCCTTCTTACACTCAGGGACAATCAGGCGTCCGTCTCATCTGCAGCCACTTATGCAAAACCCCTTTTATGAAGGACTATAGGCAGTCAGATCAGTGGTGTGCGCTGCGCTGTATGAAGAGAGGCGGCACGGCCGTATGCAACGCCTTTCACTCTCCCACATAAGATGCTTTTCATTGGAGTCTCAACATTTCTACTTCTACCGTAGGGCTTATTCACATAGTATGGTAAAATCAGTTTATTGTCAGCATTACCCGAGATCATAGCAAAGCACTGCAGTTTTGGTGAAATGACAGTTTTTTAAATGTAATTTTGTGGCAACTGTGGCAATAAACTATGATTTTAAACATTAGACCTTTGTAGGGGTGTGCAAACCAACTGCTGTTATTGCTGCAATGCACCTAAAGCACAAACTATATAGTATATACATTCAGTAGGTTATCAAGAAATAGGGTAAGGGTGTTTTCAGACTTGCACTGGGGATTCCGCTTCCTGCTTCCTTGAGGGACGGAACTGAACAGCAAAGGGTGGCCCATTAACTATAATGGGGTCCGACAACTTTCCACCAAGCTGACCAGGTTTTGGATATAGAAAAAGCACTGCATGCAGTGATTTTTCTTCCGGTATTTTCGAACCAGAGGTTCCAACACGGATGTGTACCACCCCGAGATGAAAAGGAGTGACTGCAGGATGAGAGAACGCGGGTTTATATTGTCTGAAACAAGTCAGATGCACACAAGCCATACACACCAAAGGATATTACTGCTTCTTTATTTTCAAGGTATTGGAGCAATAAAAGTAATAGGTTGGGAAGCCATATAAACCCCTAATGTGTGATTTAATTGTGGAAAAGTATTTTCCTCTTTCTATATATCTCTACTCTACATTTAAATTGTGACCCAGTCCTCTTTATAGACCGGATAGAATGATTGGTATGAGAAAAAGTTAATCAATTTTTACAGAGGCGCTTTAAAAGAAAAGAAGCCATATGATTGGTTCACAATGGGTGACCTCTCCTCTTTTTCTTTGCACATATTATGTCCTACAATGTTCCTTGGGAAGCAGATTTTGATCACTATTGCACCCCAAAGGCTTTGTGTAAACCAGTGTGTCCAGAGATCAGTCGCTGGGAAAAGTTACACAGCAGCACAAAGTTAAAAGGTTTTTCCTGTCTGGAACTTTCATGACATGTCTAAAGGGTCAAACACCTATCTCTACTTCTGGCTCCCTGCCTGGCTGAATGTGGCAGCTAGGGGTGGTTGGGACTTATGAAAACATCTGAGTGGGCTTCACTATGCTGTTCCCATCATCCCCATAGAAATAAATAGGACCAATGCTGTTTCTGTAACGTGGAGGCTGCAGAAGCTGCGTAGCTCACGGTGCTATGCTGTTCACGTATCCATAACCTCCATTGACTTCTATGGAAGTTAGGCAATGGGGTAAATAAGCCCACTTGTTTCCATAAGTCCTGACTACCCACAGCCGGGATACTGAGGGTCAGGACTGAAGATAGATGCCGGCGCCACCTCTGGAACGAGCACCTATCCTGTGGATATGCCTTGAAAGTTTAAGATGGCATTAGCCCTTTAAACCCCAAAAGAGTAAGTGTGAATTTTGCCCATCTGGAGGGGTTGCTCTGTAGGCAAGAGAAGGCAATGTTCGGAATTGTTCTGCACTAAATCCTCCACCCATCCTTGCATCCATGTACAATATATCTATGTACATATTAGTCAAGTTCCAGAGCGGCATTGTGAGCTGTCCAGTCCTGAATCTGGCTGATCAGCACTGCTCTTTGTCACTTGCTGGCACTCATCAGACTAACGAGACGTGTTCTGTGACAATCCTGACGTTATGACGGAATCACATCACTCCATTTTAATTTTATAAAGATATTTAATTAGTGAAATAATGGCATGTAAACGAAGAATCCACAGAATAGGTGACAATTATCTATATTTTTCCACACTGGTATATGTTAGTGTTCTTTATTACATTTTATTTCTTATCTTAAAGGGATTGTCTGGTTACCAGACAACATTCCCTCTCTAGCTCTAACTGTGCTGAAATTAAAAAAGGAGCTGTACTTATCCGTGCTCCGCCCCGGGAATCCCTGCCACAGCCCTGCCGTTTTCCGGTGGTTGTTGTGGAAGATGATGTCGCCGTTTATCACAGGACTGCTACAGCCAATCAGAGGCTTCAATGTCATTGTTCCAAACTCGTAGCACCCAGAATGTGAGCGCTGGTGCGTGGGTGATGATGCTGTGGCCTCTGCGTGGCAGCGCTGGATCGAGAAGAACAGCTTCTTTTGTTATTTTAGCACAGTTAGAGCTGTTGTCTGAATTATGGTGCTCATATGGTAGGTTGCCTGGCACACATGGAGATATTTCTTATACTTACCCGGCTCCCCGATCCAGCACTGTCCTTGTGGACCGCTGGCTGCATGCAATGCGCGTTCACTCCCATTGATTGTTATGGGAGAGTAAAAGAAATATTTCACTGGATGCCAGGGAACTTAGTTCTTTTTTTTAACAATCTTTTTTTGGTTTGATAAGACATCTAAAGAAAGTTTATATAAACAAAGAGAAAGAACAAAAAATATATATATAAAAATGAGCTTTAATGCGGTGTCAAATTGAAAAAGTAATCATAATAGAATGAACATAACAAAAAAGTAAACTAAACTAAATTAATGAGAAGTAAAAGCAGATTAACAAGATCAAGGAAAAAAGAAGGTCGTCAGAATGTATGCTTAATAATGGGTAGTTTTAGAGCATCGCTATGGTGGCAATGTGTTGTGTTAGTCTTGTTCCTTTAAATATGATGTTTATGGTGACCACATTTCAAGAAAATTAATTCTGGAGCTAAGCTGCTAATTCCTTAAATCTATATAATTGTGTTACTTTATCTCCCCATTGTGACACTGTATTTGTTTTTCTTTCCACAAAAGTGGAATAAGAAGTATTGTTGCTGCTATTAAGATGGTAGGTAGGTATTTCTTTGATGGCTTTGTATTGACCCAGTACATCATCCTGGTCCCCTCCATAAATGTCATACATGTTTGTATTATGTAGATGCACTGTGCAAAGTTGTCTTGTTATTTCCAGTATGTGTGTTGCACAGCTGCAGCACTCAAGAGGTTAACGTCTGCTAAAATCTAAAGCCTGAATGTAAATGTATCAGTCTGTCATGTCATGTGGTATGAGAGAGGATATAAATAGGAGTGATTGAGAGCGGGAAAGAGTCCATGTCCTCAGGAGTATTGCTGTTCAGGAGGTCCAGGTACATGGGGACACCTTTAGTCCTCATGTACTGAAGCATGGGGGAGGAGAGATTTCCCATGTTGGTTGTGTTCTGGATGTAAGAGTAGTGATCCCCCAAGAGTAAGAGAGAGCATTTGTAAGTGACTACTTCTTCTCAAGGCTAGTGCAGAGGTACTAATCAATTCTTCAAGTTTTCCTACGTGGCCTTCCTGAGCCTGGATCACTACGTAGAAGTACACTCTTTAATTGTCACACCCATGCGTCTCCAATGCTGGGTGAAGGTACTGCAAGATAATAATTTCTGTCAGAGTGTCTGTGGAGTGACCCTACCTCTTTCCTCCTCCAGAGTGTTCCCCTTCCAGGAACGGTTCCTGGCAGATAACAGACTGCAGGACCAATGTCATCCTGAGTTTCCTCTCTGACCTCAAATCTTTTGCCTTGCCTGCACTGTAAAGTCTTTAATAGAACTGCCTTGTATTACCTGTTTAAAGTTTTTCAAGTAAAGTTTGCCGGGCTCTAACTGTTCCTAAAGACCCGTGGTACTAAAAGAACTGTCTGAGATTAAATTTATTCTCCGCCGAGGGTCACACGGTGTGTGAAGGGATGGTGGCGTCACCTGTGACAACTACAACCCCTGTTATCCTGTTTTGTGGATATGTCCCTATCATAGGGGTGTTTGTGAAAGTTTGGATTTGAATAGTTAGACTGGAACTTTATACCATCGTGTGAGTAATTTATACAGATTGTCTAGTATGCGGACACATTTGGAGAAACCATGAGAATTATTTAAAACTCTCCTGGTTTCTTCTCTATCAAAAGTGACACCCAATTCTCTCATGGTTTATTTGAAGATGAACCCAGCAGTAGGCCCCTATAAAGTTGTGTCATGTGCTTTTGTGGCATCTCCAGAAGCAATTTATTAGCTCAGATAGAGGGAACTAAGGATGCAGGTGTCATTGATGCTAGTTTGTGGTAATCACTCCCTTCCAGCCAAAGAGAACTTAGTTTATGCTGCTTATGGCATATGGACAGTTATCATTAAAGTTAGTGTCTTCAGCTGCAGGATTTGCCAGTGAACATATTTCGAGCCCAATGCCAGGCACTAATTAATCTTGTGTATTACTGTTCATGTATTTTATACAGGTTATGCATTTACAAAATACTACTAATAATAATTATGTATTCGGGAATGACTTTATTTACAACTCTTCTCCATTTCTCTCTCTTTTTATATTCTTTCTTCTTCTACTTCTACCATCTCTATTGGTTAAAAATGTCCTTCTCAATGAGGCCAGAATGAGGTTTTTCTCTTTGCATCCACTAAGACTGCCCCCCAGACCAAGCGCTGCCGGGTGAGCTCTCTGTGAAATAGATGTGGGTCTTACCATGCCATAATCTCTATTGATTCTCAGCGTGAGATAGGAGGGAAATGAGTAAATCAGACTAAACAGAGCATTTAAAGCTGAGACAGGTGGAGTAATAGGGTGAACTTCTTTGTAATTCCTGATGCTTCACATTAATATCGTTATCTTGGAAATTAACTTTTTATTCTTTGGAATATTATCTTTTCTTTATGAACTTAAAGCTGTCTTTATGCCTTTATATCTTTGTGTGAGTGATGATTCTACTGCTAAACTCAATACATTTCAATACAAAAAGATTTTACCAGTGCAATGGTAGACATTTAGTTTTAAAGGAGTCGTCAGAAGCTGCAAACAAGCAGACTTTTTTTTCTATTGAGAAGAGCAATGGCCCCTACATTTTTGGGATTGGTGATTTTGGTCATAATTCACATGCCATAAATCTGAATTAACAGAAAACCTCTTTAAAGGGAATCTGTCACTTACTTTTAGTCCTATGAATTAAGCTTATGGGCTGAGAGTAGGTGACCCGCTGAGTTTTATACGTACCTCCCCTGTCATCCCCCTGTTGTCAATGTTGGAAGCTGCCACTCAGTGCATTGAGTGTCGCTGCTAAGTAGTCCTCCAATTATAAAATTAGAATGAGCAGACTACTTAGCACTGCAGTGGTGGCTTTCAGTGCTGACACCAGGGAACAACGGAGAAGGTAAGTATAACACTTACATCCCCTGACTCAGCGGGTCACTCACATTTAGCCAATAAGCTTAGCTAATAAGACTACAAGTAGGTGATAGAGTGTCTCTAAGAGCTCTCAGTCTCCCATAAAATTACATACATGCTTAGTGCAAGTCAATGGAAATAGGCTGCAACACCAGATATGGTCCATGGACAAAAGTGCTGCTGTTTCTGGAAAAGTGCAGGTACTTTTTCTAACCCCATACAGCCCCACTATCTCTATACAGGCAAAGCTGTTGCTTTTGGTTGGAGTGCCAGAATCAGAGAAGGAAATCCTATTTGCCTCTTTGTGACCTTAAACTTTTAGACCTTTTTGAAGCACTGGATTTTTCTGAAAAGTAAGCAATCATTTTTAGATATTTAACTGGACTGTTTACAAGGAATTCTATTCACAACCTGTTTTTTCTGATTTATGTTCATTTACCAGCTGTTCTTGTGTGCTCATGACAATCAGTCAAAAATATTAACCTGTCAGATGTGATTTATTGGCCAGTAGGTGTCAATAACCTGACGTTTATAGAGCTTTCAGCTAAAACTTCTTCCAGAACTGAAAAAAAATCTTATGTCAAAGTAGAGCGGCTGGTTTAGAGTTCAGTGGCTGAGACAAACTGCATGATTTTCTTAATGTAGCAAAAAAAATCAAATAAAGGCCCTTTTACATGGCAGATTATATGGTTTGCACGATAATTGTTAGGTGTAGACTGGTGCAGCGACCGAACGATAATTAGTTAGAGTATCACTGATTGGAATTTTAAGGTTGACCTAAAAATGATCATCCATCTGCAGCAAATCGCCTGGTATAAACAGTCGTTCTTACAATTCATAGAATAGAAAGCAGCGGCAGAAGGGTAGACTAGAGGATGGTTATGATCCAGTGAACAATCGAAACTACCCCTGGGATCTGGGAAAGTTTAGCTTTCAAAAAAGAAGCATAGGAAGAGACTTAATACAAATATCTGAAGGGCTGTCACACTGCAGAGGGATCAGCCTTATTCTCATTTGTACAAAGAAAGACTAGAAGCAATGGGATGAAACTGAAAGGGAGAAGACATACATTAGATATTAGACATTGAGGGGGATCAATAAGTGGAACAGGTTGCCACAGGAGGTGGTGAGTTCTCCTTCAATGCAAGTCTTCAGTGGCTGGACAGACATCTGTCTGGGAAGATTTAGTGATCCTGCATTGAGCACGGGGTTGGACCTGATAACCATGGAGGTCCCTTCCAATGCTACCATTATAGGATTCTACCCAATTATTGTTCAATGTAAATGCATGACAAAATAACGATATCCGATCGCTACTTCACTGCTGGTTGCATGCTCATTCCAATCTGTCTTTAGTATACAGATAAGTAGCAGTATTCTAGCGGGAGATTGTAACCTAGTCAAAAATAATCCAAGAATGATACACAGATAAGCACAGTAGCAGCATTGTAGCGTAAAGTAGCAACAGGCTAAACTACAGGAACAATGATGTGGCAGAGAGGACGTTCTTGGGTCAGGCTTATATAAGTGCCTTTTACACTCAACAATTATTGTTCAGACAGCCACAATCTAGTGGAAATCTGAACAATAATTGTTCAATGTAAATGCAGACAGCGACTGAATGACGGACTATAATTTGTTCATTGTTCAGTTTCTGCAGGCATAGAAATCAAATGACAACCGGTCCGTGTAAACAGTCATCCATAAATTACTGCCTGCTTATTATGAATGGAGGCGGGTGGCCGGAAGCAGTCTCTGGCCACTCAGTTTCCATTCATTGAATGATCCTTGTTCCTGTGTGAAAATATAGGTTCGTCAAACGATCATTGCTGGGATGACTGTAAATGGACTCTACAAAGTCAGTGGTGGAGCTAATTACACAATCAGGGCAGGGAATTCCAAAAGACAAGAACCAGTTCTGCAAATGAGCTGTTCAAGATGACAAGTGGCTCTTCTCAGCGAGAATAGCCATGACCTGGGATATATAGGCCTCTGGGTTTCAATCCTGACATCTGTCTTAGTTGGAATCGCATGGTCTGAAAATGTTAAGGTTCTCCATGCTTCCAGTGCTTCTGCTAGATTACTAATTGTAAAATGAAGAAAGTAATGGACTATGGCTGCAACCCTTGTGATGTAAAGCACATAAAAGCAAACACATAAACCCAAATTCTTCTTTATGAATTAAATTATAGCCAGCACAAATAACGCGTTTCGAGGATGCAGTCCCTTCTTCAGAAATGGCCGAAAAGAAATACAGGGGTGTTACTGAAAATTCATGTCCTGTACCTCCAGGAAAGAAGAAATGGCGGCGCCAGTATCAACCTTGTATTTCTTTCTGGCCATTTCTGAAGAAGGGGGCTGCATCCCTGAAACTTGTTGTCTGCAGGCTATAATTTAATTAATAAAGAAGAATTTGGGTTAATCCCTTTGCTTTTATGCGCTTTACTTTACAAGGGTTGAGCGCACAGTCGATTATTTTCTCCTTTTTACAATTAAGCATTTCTTTGTCCTGTTTCCTATGGTGATGGTTATTGGACTGGCAGCATCCTACTAACTATTCTACAAAAACTATTCTGAATATTAGGATCACATCCTTAATAGGAGTCGCTCCACCCTTCTCTTCTCTTGGATCTGCTAGATCATTGTGATCCATACTGTACATGATATACCTAAATACACCCACCAGCTGGATCCCCTGAGATGTAGGAGATCGCACACTTAGCTTTTATCCTGTGTTAGACCCAAGGATTATAAAGTGGATTACAAGATGTGAAGATTTGCCTTTCAGTAATAACTCTATTTCTATTTTTCTTTTCAGTAATTTTAGACCTCTATAGATCTTCAGTCCAGATGATGATTACATCTTTATACTTTGTATTCCTGTTGTAAAGCTAGAAGTGGTACAACAGGGTACTAGAGCCTCCCTTCAAGGGGTCCATTCTCTACAATAAAGGATTGCTCTTTGATAAGGAGTGTATGTGTAGATAGATAGATAGATAGATAGATTATACATATTGTAAGGTTGTGCTGCCTGGGATCTGTTGTTCTGTGGGTTTCCAGGAGCACAGCTTCACGGTTGGGGGTTAATTGAGCTGCCTGGGTGTGGTGTTCAGACAGACAGCCAGCCAATCTCCACTTGTCTGTTGCATATAAATACCAGCTTCTCTTGTCAGAGAATGCTGGTCATTTTACTTATTTTATCATGTTTATGCATTCTGTGTTAATCCCACTTTATGCTTGGTGTTATGCATGTCTGGTCTGTAGTGTCTCTCTGACTTTCCCTGAGGATGGTCTTTACACCTGTAGTCCCCGTCCGCATCATATGCAGACCCCCTCTTCCCTTTCCTTTGACAGGTGCAGCCTCCAGATGTTGGATATCTTCTTATGTGTGTGTCAGGTGGATGATGCCTGACATTATTCCCTGTATGTCAGTCTGGTGTCTGACTCTTTCCCCTTGGTGTGGGGACACTTGCACTAGCAATGGTTCATCTGTATGCATGTGAGCTCTGAGTGAGATTTCTGTGTTGGGTTTCTCTGTCACCCTAGGGTTTTGCTTTTGCTTTTATGCATGATGTGTGGTGAATGTCTGTGCAGGTGGCTGGACATGTGTGTGAACAGTGTTCTGTTCATTAGGTCTGTGCAGGTGCCAGACAAGGGGTATGAACAGTCCTGTTCTATCTTGCATGCAAGTCCCTGGGGTGTTGGTGTGTACAGCGACATGTTCAGTGTCTGTGGAGGTTTCCAGACACCAGGTGTGAACAGTCCTGTTCTGTGAGTTGGTGTGATCTGCATCCTGTCCTGCTGTGGATCGTTTGCCATCAAAGGATAGGTAGGTCCCTAGGTTCCAGTGCAGGGTCGTCCTTATCGATACGATCGCCCTACTTGCAGGCAGGTTTTCACGTGGTGGTTGTCTCCTTAGAGTAGGGATATGTTATGTCTGTCTGTGAGTTCAGTACGCAGTCCTACCTTTTGGTGTTCAGTGTGCATTGTGTGTTCTTATGGCGTTTGTGCGAATGCCGTCCTGCGTCTGTGCTGAGGCGTGCTTCCCTGGTGGTACGCGGACATGACATATATATATTATATATTTTTTCCACTTTGGTGGCTACTACAGGCAGGACACAATATTAAAGGTAATAAGTGCCATTCGGACATGAAGATAACCACTAGAATGCATTAAACATAGCAGAAGTAACGCAGTCCTTTTAATCGGAGCTCTCTCGCTGCAGTATTGAACTGGCGTCTGCAGTGTGTATAATATATTGTTGAGAGAACATCTTTGTGGTTAAGAAGCCGGCTGTTAGCAGCAAACCAATGAAATGAGTTTATCAAGGTAAACATGGTCTTGGCGAGCCCCGTGTGATGGAGATATGGATGTATAGTTTTCCTTGACTAAATTAATAATGCAGTAAACTGAGCGGCATTTTTAATTTCACTTATTAAATGCGGAAGAGTCTGGTATATCACCTTCTGCAGACGAGGCTGTTAACGACTCTCTATGATGTCACCATTTACTTACAGGCCGTGTAGCATCAAAATGAACCTATTTACATCTGAGAGGTTCCTTTGAAGTTTATGTATGACTTATGAAAAAAATATAAACTCTGCATCACTGGTCATTACAGTAAATGTGCAAGAATACAATGTAACCCAGTAAATATACTCTATAGACTCCAATGCTAAAAGTTTCTAAATATTATCATATCAGCACTGTTGCTGTGCAGCAATAGGGTTCTTGTTCCAAATCCAACCAAGATACAAAAACAAACTAATATGGTAACTGGCCCTAGTGTTGTCTTTGGAGGAACTTAATTAGGAACACGGACTGATGTGAATGATATGTGGTCTCTCATATCAGCCGCAGAAATAAATAAGAATAGCTCTCACACATGGCAGAGCGACCAGGTGGAGATACATACTGAGGAGTCTTGGGATGATGAACCCATTCGCACAGCACATCAGTATGGCAGCAGAGGGGGTAGACTGTTGTATAATATGGAGCCAACGTGGCCCTTTTACATTCTACCGAACATTAACTAGTCTTCTGTAAATGCTTGAAAGACAACTTGCAAGCTGCAGGGAACACTTCATAATCAAGAATTGTATGTTTAACTTTTCAGAGTTACCTAAACCTTTAACTATTACAAATTTGGCTGCCAATGTTGGGGGCCAGAGTCCCCACTTAGACACAGGACCTTAGTGTAAACAACTTTTGCTACCCTCAACGCTACCCAACTAAAACACTGTTCAGATAATTGTAAGAATTATCTTGCATATATTTCTGAAGTCGTTATACTGCATTCAGTGTGAGGTTTACTTGGCTACAATAGTCATCAATAAGACTTATGAATCCCAAGTAGCTGTTGATCCTTGTAGATATTGTTATACTTCCAGCACATCAGTGCATGTATGTAGTTACATCCAATGTGAAGGTCAGTTCTTTGCATGCTCGGTTACCTGGCTCCATGTGTGATCAGAGGCCTCCTTCCTTATCTCTCATCTATCAGCGACCCTGGTTCCTTTATTCTTCCTCACTGAAGCCAATTTCTGGCATCCTCTCTTATCTGTGACAGCTCATTTCCTCTTGTGCTTTTACCACTTTCTTCATTTTCTTTTCCCTCTCATCTGGCATTTAACTTCACAATTTACAAATGTATGGACCTTCTTCTCGGAGAAGTAGTGTAAAACAACTTTATAGTAATCTAACCGTTTGTACATTTAGCAGCCCAACACTTTAGCAGGAGTAGGTGTATCACGGGGGCAGAATAGGCAAGTGGGGGCACTTCAGCGTGAAAATGATAATCATAGTTCTTCTTACTGACACCTTAAAAGGGTTTTCCAGGGAGAATGCTATTGATAACTTATCCTCTGGATAGGTCATCAATAGTTGATCGGCTGGGATCCCAATCGATCAGCTGAGTGGGCACATGCTGTCAGCGCCACAAATACACAGAGGTTAGGGTGGAAGCGGCAGAAGTCATGAATGGCAGTCCATGTGCCTCTGCATATTGTGTGCCTCTGCTATTTTTGACTATCCCCCTATATAGCTGCAAAAATGATTTCTATGCATTCAAATTCAAGTTACATGTCCTTCATGTATAAATCCAACATGCATTGCTTGTGACATGGGATGTTTAGAGCATAATGAGTGAATTCAGGTAATATCATTGCAGTTAACAGAGTGAGGGCATTGAATGGAATCAAGTTTTGGGAGCTAATCCTTTACAAGGGTTGTCCAGTTGTAAACTATTGATGGCTTGTCCTTAGGATACGCTGTCACTGGTAGATCGGTTTGGATCCAAGGCAGCAGATGCTCGACGAACAGCTAGGCTGAAACACTCATGCCCTGAGCTGAATTTCGCAGGAAGCCGACAGCTCCGTTTCCACTGCAGTGGCCAGGCTTGCTATTGCAGGCATTAAAGTGAATAAGAACTTTTCCTGTAATACCACACTACACTGAGGACAGAGTTGTCTGCTTCCCGCAGAAATCAGCTCAGTGCATGAGTGTGCTGAACCAGCAAACAGCTGATCATTTGGGTTCCCTGCCAATGTTCAATTGATAGCCTATCCTGCACATAGGTCATCAATAGTTTACAACTGGACAACCCATTTAACTCTAAAACTTCAGTGTACATCCGCTCTGGTATTTTTGTGGCATGGAAAAATTGTAATTTTACATATGGACAATTCTGGAACAATGGCACCTGACATTTTCCTTTCCTCTGTGAATACCTTGAAGAAAAAAAAGCTATTTAATAGATTTGCTTTCTCCTCATCACCCTCTTAACCCTTTCCAGTCCAATTTGTATCCTGGTTTTCCTAGGGGGCTTACTCTATTTCTGCCATTATACAACGGTGCTATATGCTGGCTAAGCCAGTACTGCATGAGGTGACATGTTGGAGAGGCCCCGACAGCAGAGAGGCTGGCAATATACAGTAAGAGAACCCCAAACAGAAGTCTACCAACACTGGAGCTGTACAGCCTTAAATCATAATGTCTTCACAGGTCAGACAGTGGATTGGAAAGGGTTAAATTTCTCTTCCATTATTTATTAAAGGGCCAACACTTTCAGTATTAATCTTTTTACTATTTATAGTTGAAGGACAGTTTAGGGTTAGTTTTACTCTCTTTGACAATAAGTATCTCTGTCTCCATCTTTGCTGCTTTTGTCTACTTTTTACATAATTTAAATTTTTCCTTATAGGTTTTTAGTGCTTCTTCGCTACCTTCTTGTTTTAGTAGTTTACATCCTATCTTACTGTTGTTTATTGCCATCTTTACATCTGTATTGAGCCACATTGGTTTTCTCCTATTCCTAATCCTTTTATCCCTTTAGGGTATGTACTGCTGATAGAAAGTATTGAAGGTGCTTTAAACATTTTTTCATTTATTGTCTGTACTGCTATTTTTGAGGATATTGTTCCAGTCAATAAGGTTAAGGGCATTAAAGTTTCTCTTCCAAAGTTTAGTATTTTTGTAGCTCCATTTAAAACTATAAAACTCCCTATTTAAAAATGTGTTATATTATCGTCACTATTTCCCAGGTGCCCCCCAACCTGCACCCCTGTTATTCTGTCAGGTCTGTTGGATAATATTAAGTCCAAAATAGCCGTCCCTCTAGTCGGGTCCTGTACAAGTTAGGTGAGGTAATTATCTTTAGTAATTGACAGAAACTTTTATGAGATCCGCATATTTTGGCTACCCAGTTTATATCCGGACAGTTAAAGTACCCCATTATAATTACTTCATTGTGATTTGCTGCCTCAGTAATAGGTTTTCAATGGCTTCTGTTATATTTGGTGTCTATAGAAAACCTGTATGAGGATTTTATTATTGTTTCTCCCCCAATGTATTTCCACCCATAGAGACTCCACATGTTCATCTCCCTCCCATATATCTTCCCGTAATGTGGGCTTTAAAAAGGATTTTACATAAAGACAACTCCCCCCCTTTCTGATTTTTACGATCCCTGAACAGACTGTAACGCTGCAAGTTGACTCCCAGTCGCAGCTTTCATCTAACCAGGTCTCCATTATTCCCAGTATGTCATAGTTTTTTTTAGACATCTTACTTCTAGTTCAGCTACTTTATTGGTCAGACTTCTTGAATTAATGACCATACAGTTTAGAAGGTTTTGGTTATTTTTTATTTTAAGTGTATCACTATTATCTGTTCTGCCAGTTGTAACTGTACTAACCCCTCCCACTACTCCGCCCCCAATTCAATTACTTAGTCCCAGGTCACAGTCTACACTGTGTTCCCCTCTATCTCTGAGGTTGTCCTCCTCCCAGTCCCTAGGCTAAATACTCCTCCAACTTTTTAACCATCTTCTCCCCCAGCACAGCTGCACCCTCCTCATTGAGATGCAGCCCATCCCTACAGTAGAGCCTGTAGCCGACAGCAAAGTCATCCCCGTTCTCCAGGAACCCAAACCACTGCTTTCTGCACCAACTCTGGAGCCACTTGTTTACCTCCCTAATCTCCCGCTGCCTTTCTGGTGTGGCAAGTGGTGCAGGCAGTATTTCAGAAAATACTACTTTGGAGGTCCTTGCCCTACGCTTATATCCTAGGTCCCTGAAATTGTTTTTAAGGACCTTTCCCCTACATCTAACTTTGTCATTGGTACCAATGTATATGATGACTGCTAGGTCCTCACCTGCCCCTCCCAGTAATCTGTCAACCCGATTTGCGATGTGTCTAACTCAAGTGCCGCAAAGACAACACAAAGTTGAACAATCCCAGTCTTTGTGACAGATTACCCTGTCTGCCACCCTTAATAACTGAGTCCCCCACTATCGCTACTATTTTTTCACCCTTATTACAGTGTCCCTGCCCGACTATAAGTCTACATAATCACACGGATCAACGATACTATGAATTCACGACAGTAAACCTGCAATCAGGCTGGAACACTCATCCATAATACAGGCTTGTCTGAAACTAGCTTTACTAACAGTCCCATAAGGTGTAAATTCGAATGAATGTGCAGTTCTGAAAATGTTAAATTTGTCCAGCTGACAACTTTGTTTTGTAGTCCATTACTAAAATGCTGTAGATCTGCTAATAGAGGGGGGTTGGTAAATTGTTATAAAAGTATATTTATAGAGCCTCGTGTGGTGCAGAATGTAAGCTCTTGCTCAAGACCTGAAGGTTGCAAGTTCAATTCCCGCATGATTCATGTAGCTGGCTCAAGGTGAACCTTCCTACCTTCCGAGGTCAGTAAAATGAGCACCCAGCTTGGTGGGGGGTAATAAATAAAAATTACCTGAAAGCGCTGCGTATAGTTGGCACTATACAAATAACAAGATTTATTTATTTTTTTATTTAGTGAAAACTCAGACTTCAAGATGAAGTAATAGGAATCATCAACTTTTACTCCATGGAAAGTATAGGTATAAAGAGAAGTAACCAATACAGCCTAAAAAACCTTCTGCTTCTCAAAATGAAGACTGGATGTTTACTGATCAACCTTAGCGTCTAATAACATCTAATATAACCACCAAGCTTTGTGCTACAATTCTGTATGTAATTGCCGGGATTGTGCTGTGTTTGGGAGACTAGAACTCCTCTACTAGTTACCTCAATCTGAGTAAACGTCTGTTCAAGCTGAACTTTGATGAGTTTGTCTAAGTCGCTGCACAGTCCTGGAGTGTGATATCGTGTTAAGGGTCATACGCTATACAAAACTTCTTACGATCGTACAAGTTGTGCACTGGGGTCTCCATCGATCAAATTTGTTTCTCCAGCATTTTCCACAAGTGTTCAATCAGACCTGGCACGTTTGGAGGCCAAATCAACACCATTGAAATGTTAGCACATCAAATAAGAAGGAGAGACAACATAGTTCTTGCCTGATACAGTAAGTATAGTTTACTAAGTGCACTGCAAGCATCAAGAAAGGATCAGCAGGAATAATTCAGTGTGGTAACATGGTTTCAGAAACACTATAGAGTTATTATACACCAAACTTCAGCTTTATGACAATACCTTTTTGTAAACAAAATAAGGGAAGTTGGAAATTCCCTAACTATAGGTGACCCAGTTATAAGGAATATGTACATAATAGTTCAATGGAAAGCAGTAATCTCACTGTAGAATTCAAAAACTTGACTTTAAGGCTAATTTCACATGGGCTTGTGTGATATCGGGCCGTGAAACTCAGCCCAATATCGCACTCACCAACATGCCATTTCGCTGCTGAGGCAAGGTGTTTTTGGATCAAACCTGCCTTGCATCACTTTGGGGAAGTAGCAATCGCAATGCAGGAAAAAAATCGCTCATGTGTATAACCCCATTCGAAAGAATGGGGTTCATATTCGTGTGAGATTTGTGTGTCTCGCAACGCACACATTTAGCGCGAGAATCTTGGCTGTGCAAAACTGGCCCAAGAACTAAAAATAGAGAAATTACTTGAAATACAGAAGTAACATGCAAGGTTGAATATTAAAGTTAGAGAAGGTTTGTATAAAGGGTGATATATATTATAATCTTTATATACAATATAAGTTTATAGAATAGAACATTAATATACACTATGATATGCTTAAATCATATCTAACTTTTCAGATGACTTCTCAGGATAAGCTGCCATGTGTGTATATGAGGAAAATAGTATATCTGTCTTTTACATGACTTATATACTTTATTTTCTTGGTTTTCTCCCTCAGATTTACACTTGATTCTGAGTCCTCTCAGGACTGGCGGAAGGAGCCAGCTGCAATGCTCTATGTGTTATGCAGATCCTGCTCTCTAAATGTCCATTACACACACACAGACATACAATTATCAATTAGTACAGTATACAGGAAGACTAAACAGTGGAGATGTGATTTGAGTAGCTAGGACACAGTAAAAAAGCTTACTTCAGGCCTGCAAATAGGGTCAGTGTGAGTCTCTTCTTTCTTCCTTCTGTACCCTCTGGTTTGCTCTCCATACATTTCAAAAAAACAAGATGACTCATCCCCCTCCAGCACATCCCGTTCTGTGGTCAGAGTGTCTCTTGTCACTCATTGGATAGCAGGCAGTGGATAGCAAGATAGGAGGAAAGAAGACCCCTAGTGGACAGCACGTTTTCACCACAAAAATGTCATTTTAAGCAAATAAATGGCAATTTTGCTAGTTAGCACACCGACTATTATATAAACAGAAATCTGAAAAGTTAGTGACCATTTAAGTTTCATTAGCAATATTTTTCATTTAAAGCCTTGACACATCATTTTGTGTCTGTACTTATCACCATGAACACCTTGAACTCTTTGTCATGCTCCTCAAACCATTCCGGAATAGTTTTTGCCATGAAGGTTTGAACTTAGGCTGCAAGCATGTTTAGTTAATGTAGGATGGACATGTTAAAATAACATCCACATGAACGCCAGGACCCAAGGTTTCCCAGCAGAACATTGCCCACTGCTGCCACTGCCAGTTGGCCTTCTTCCCATAGTACATCCTGGTGCCATCTTTTTGTAAGTAGGCAGAGCACCCAGCTGTCCATATGATATTAAAGAAAACATTTTTAATCAGACCAGGCCACCTTCCTTCATTGCTCTTGGTCCAGTTCAGATGATCACATGTCCATTGCAAATATGGAAGGCAGTGGACATCCATTGTTGAGCCTTGGTGACCCGTGACCTTGAAGTGAGTTTGCCCAGTTTTCCTTTCTTGGAGCATTTTGGACAAGTAGTAACCACTGCAGACCAGGAGCACCGCTCAAAACCTGGTGTTTGGAGAATATCGGACCCAGTCTTCTACTTATCACAATTTGGCCCTTGTCAAAGTTGTTCAGATCCTTTTCATGGTCCAGTTTTCATACTTAAACCACATCAACCTCAAGAACTGTTTCCTTGCAGCCCCATAATCCCACCTCTTGAAAGTGTCATTGTCATGAGATATTGTTAATCCCTTCACCTGTCAGTGATTTTATTGTTAGGGCAGAATGGTGTAAGGGTACTTCTACATGGGATGACTATCAGTCACTTAAAGGGGTTCTGTCATTAGAAAAAAAAATCCATACTTATCTCTTCCTCCCCCTTCAGTCTTCTTACCGCATCTTCTCTCCGCCGATCTTCTTCTGGTTCCTGCAGTCCCCCAGGTCACCTCACCTCAAGTCGGATGATTCTTCTTCTTCTGGTGACGAAGCATCCATTCTCCGCAGTCTCCTTCTGGCAGGACCATGTACGCTACGTCACTAGTGATGTAACCTAGACTGACCTGCCGGAAGAAGACTGCCAACAATGTACGCTTCGTTACAGGAAGAAGAGGATCCGGTGAGGTGACCCAGGGAACTGAAGGAGCCAGGAGAAGAACAGGGAGTAGAAGATGCAGTAAGGAGACTGCCTGGGGAGGAATAGGTAAGTATTGATTTTTTTTTTTCTAATGACAAAATCCTTTAAGCCCCCATCAGCCATCCTAACGATTATCTCTCCTCTGCTGTCACACACTAGCTGTAATGGAAGTGGAGCACGCTGGAGATTTCTTCCAACCACCTGCTTCCCTCTAGGACCCCCAGTAAATATCTTGATAAGCAGTGTGAATGGCTGTGATTGGTTCTCGAGCACCGCGGCTCAGCCAAACAATGCAGCACTCGATGAACCAATCAGAGCCAGCACTTCCTGGAGGAGGGATTTATGAACCCCCTAATCAGGAAGAGTCAGCTGAAGACTGCAAAAAAGTGTGCAGATTTGGGAGGAGAAGTGCGTCGAAGCGGACAGCGCCTGTTAGGAAATGCATTGTGTTTTTTTTTTTACATGCAGCTAGGGCTTATTTTAGGGGAAACAGTAGACTTCCTATTGTTAAAGTTGCATCGCGCCGCATCGAAACCACGATTTTGTGTGATGCGATGCAACACAATGCATTAGTAGTCAATCCAAAGATTTCTGCCGATCGAGGGATTTTCATGCTGCAGCGTATTTTTTCCTGATACGGGAAATGCATGGCTAAGGGCTATTTCAGACGACCATATATCGGCTGGGTTTTCACGCTGAGTCAATATACGGTGTCCTTGTCTGCAGGGGGGGGGGGGGATGGAAGAGCCAGGAGCAGGTACTGAGCTCCTGCCCCCTCTCCGCCTCTTGCCACTATTTGCAATAGGAGGGCGGGAAGGGGGCAGAAAACCGAGCCAATATACGTCGTCTAAATAAGCCCTAAAGATCAGGACTTGATCGCGGCAATTCTTTATTCGTGTGATTTATTTTTTTCAGCGCACGTGGCCGAACGTAAAAACGCATATGGTCACATGAAAGAGGCCTGAGGGACTAAAAAATAGCACCCAAAAAAGTTCAATAACGTTTATTCAAAAAAAAAAAAAAGAAAAATACAATTTAAAAAAATATGCATTTTTCCCACAAAAACCATTTCTAAATGGATAACACATCAAAGAAAATGTTTTAAAAAGGAGCACATTATCTGTAGTACTGCATTCGTAAAGACCCAGACAATGAAAATGTTATTTATCACATAAGATACATGCCGTAAAAATACTTCTAAAAAGTAAGGTCAGAATTGCTATACTTCGTTTACCTCCCAAATACGTAATAAAAAGTAATGCACAAGTCACATACCACAAAATGATACCAATAAAAGCTACAACTTATCCCACAAAAAAACAAGACCTCACAAAACTCCGCTGTTGGAAAAATAAAAAACCTCTGGAACTTAGAATGCGGTGATGCAGATTTACAAATTTTTCTACAAAAATGTGCTTTTATTGTGCAAAAGTAGTAAAAAATATAAAATGTCAAAATGTCATACAAGTTCTCCAATAAATTATATGTCCCCCAGAGTGGGGACATTAAAATCTACAGCTCATCCCAAAATACAAGCCCACATACAGCTATGTGAAGAAAAATGTGATTGTTCTCAGCAAGAGAAACAACGTAATCTTGTAGATATGATACCTTCTATGTGAAGAAGTTATGGCTCTTGCAATGTGCCAATGAAAATCGCTAGATCATCATTAAAGCAAAAAATAGGTTCATCATAAAGGGGTTAAGGAAAATTAACCAGAATGATATGTTAGTCAGGCTGCACCACTACTTCTTAGCAGGTGCTTCTAGCATGTCGGGGGTTAACTCCACAGCATTCAGGCAGCCTGTGGGCTTGGCAATGCATTTTCTGGCTGATTGGTTTTGATGATAGCTTTGTCTGTTCCTTCCTTTTGCCCTTTTAACTTCATGCCAGTACAAATGTGAGTATTCCCCCAGTGCTGCCCCTCCCCTGCCTGCTCCTGGCTGCAGTTTATTAATTAGGCTGGGTGTAGCTGAGTGCCCATTTGCTCCTGCCTTCATTAGTGCTCTGCTTGTCTGGGAGAGCAGGACCCACCCAGAGGCTGCATCCCTGGAGCCAGCAGCATCCTCAGTGACATCTGTACATAGACACAGCTGGAACTCCAAGCAGGACTGTTGGGGACTCTTTGTCCTATTCCAAGAAGAGTGCCACAGCCACCTAAGGTGACATTGTTAGCCGGACAATGTGACTGGGGAGCGGACCTTGCCCCGTCTGCATCAACTTTTCCTTCTGTGGATTTCATTGTCTTGTGATCAGTCTTGGACCTCAAGGAGGGGTTGTATCTCTTCCAGATCCATTTCCCAAAAGCAGCCAGGCAGGAGCATGCAGCATGATCAATGACAAGTACAGATCCCTGCTGCATGCTGAGCACACTGCAGACTGCAGGCTGAGATGAAATAGCCGGCACTCCGCACCCAGCGGGCACAACCACCTACACTGACCGGGGGGCACAGGGCAGCATGGGGCACTCAGGCTGAGGAATTACAAGACCCTAAAGATCCTATTCTTTGCAGTAGTCTCCTGCCAGACACGCCCTGGAGACACAAGAAGTGGATTCTCGCAGAGGGTGAACTTTCTGCCTCCAGCATGGCATCAGTCAGGTGGGCACTGTGCATCCTCTGCCTCTCTCAAGGTAAGTCCTGCTGCCCTTCTGTCCAGGTGTCATTTCATCAGAAATCCTTATTACTGACACTAATAATCCCCTTGCTACTACTTGCTGCATACGGATGGCTGCAGTGCGACTAATTGTTTCTTCTTAATAAATCATGTCTATACATTGTTGGTGTTAACCCTTTCTGTCTGTGCTTGCCAATATATGTCTATCCAATCAGGTGACTGGCACCTTGAGGGTAGGTCACGCAAAAGTAATTACTTGGATATGTTACTAGTTGTCACCATGTTGTTGTTGTAGTTTCCTAAGTTTTCCTGGAGTAAACTGACTCCTGTCTGGAAGCCCATATGTAGTTTATTAACCAGCTAGGAAGCAAAGTGATCCAACTCTGGTCCTAAACTGGTTACAATTAATGCATAACGCACAGGTGGAACTATACGTTTATGTATTTCTTGCTGCTTTTCTGATGTCATTCTATTCCGCACTATTAATTGTTCCAATGCAAATGAAGTTGCTTATCATTGATCGTCTATTGAATCCATGGTTGGAATGCATCACAGTGAATCATTCACAGCTCGCCAGAATGACGAACACGCTTTACAATTAGTCATTGACATTTTTTAATTTCACACTACTTTTGAGCCCTCATTATTGATTTCTCATTAGACGTTATGGGTCTGTGGTCAGATTTACTAGGAATCTGTCCACTTCCAGAAAGTGGAGCGCAGGTGAGTTTGGGCCATTTTAAATGGAATGAGTAGTGTTAAAAAAAAAAAATCGTTGGATTGTGCGAATCTGAATCCTAATCGTTCAATGTAAACATGCCAAACGATTCAAAGTTGAATGATAACTTATTCGCTTATTGTTTGTTAATTTCATGCAGACATAAATATCAACATTCAGTCGTTGCGTGTAAAAAGCGATCGTTCAGTTGTTCGCATCCACTGGCACGGTTCTTTAAAACACCAATGATTGAGTGCATGATGAAAAAATGTAAATGATTATCCACGTGTGTAAACTGACTGCATTTTAGAGCAAACGACTCTGTCATCGTTCACTCGTTCGAGCGATTACTCGCTCAGTGTAGAATGACCCATAGTGGTTTGGAAGTTTGATAAAGATCCAAGCAGCTGCTGTTTTGTGCAGTGTAAATAGTGTCCTGTCATATATTCTTATCACCATATGTCAGTGTTTGCTCATAAAGTCCAGACACAGGGCTACAAATCCGAGCTCTACAGCACATATAGATGTAGCAGAGCTGAGTTTGTTCATCTAATGTGTTGCCTTACATGAAAAACAATGAGAACTCTACAGGTTATTTTAATGAAAGATCATAGATGAGAAAGTATGATTGTAGCAGATGACAAAGGCAGATGTGCAATATCTGAAGCTAACGTATAATCAAACTTTATGTGACACTCTTCAGTCTAGGGGAACTATACAGATATATACAAGAATTCTATGTACTTTTAATACATTGGAATACTAAAGAAAACAACACAGATACATATAAATTGTGAAATAGTTGTTTTTGGCTCAGTTGCATGCTCTTAAAGAAACCTGACAGATTTATTAAGAAGAGCAGTTAAAGATAATTAGAAGCTGTGATGGATGGGAAACATTGATTAAAAATCACAGCAATAAACGTTTAATCAGTCAGGACTATGAAACACTGAACCCAAATATACAGTGTGTATTTATAAACAGATTGGATAATGAAAAGCAGC